>NC_040081.1:88895928-89520928 GCF_003369695.1 Bos indicus x Bos taurus | reverse complement strand
GCAAGAACACTGGAGTGGGTTGCCATTTCCTTCAATGCATGAAAGTGAAAAGTGAAAGTGAAGTCGCTCAGTCATGTCCGACTCTTAGCAACCCCACGGACTGCAGCCCACCAGGCTCCTCTGTCCATAGGATTTTCCAGGAAAGAGTACTGGAGTGGGGTGCCATTGCCTTCATGTTTATACTTTCTCCTAAAAGCTAGTTAGTTTGCAGAAATGATCAGTGGACAGACTTGGGATTCAAACTTTGGGGCAGGATCCCTAATACCTGTATTTTTCTACTTCCTGTAATCAGAAGCCCTGGTTTAGGGACTGGCTTTATTTTTGTCTAAAATATACACTACCGTGTGTAAAATAATGAGCTAGTGGGACACTGCTATATAGCACGGGGAGCTCAGCTTGGTGCTGAGTGATGACCCAGAGGGGTGGAATGCAGGGGTGAGAGGGAGGCCCAAGAGGGAGGGTGTATATGTATACATAAGGCTGATTCACTTAGTTGTACAGCAGAAACTAACACAACGTTGGAAAACAACTATACCCCAATTTTAAAAAGTACACAGGTATACCTGTGGCAGATTCATTTCGATGTTTGGCAAAACTAATACAATATTGTAAAGTTTAAAAATAAAATAAAATTAAAATTAAATTGGAAAAAAAATAAAAAGTATCTTACCCACTTGGATAGAATATAGTTAAAAAAATGTATACAAGAAACATGACTCTCTGTTGAGATAATAAAAGATTTGCATTTGCCCGAGCAAGTGCGCGTTTCTCTTTCCTTCATTTCTCTCTCCTGCAGGCATGTCAGCTGTGCTTGAAGGATGCAGGGAGTGCAGGTTTGTAATTAATGCCAGCCAGGGCACACAAGTCGGCACAGGTCCTGGTGACCATAGTTTTAAAGTGTCTTCATTTCACTTGCAATTACAATCTTTCCCAACACAAATGAAGCCTCTTTGTTATAACTACCTGATTAGGTCGCCTGACCCCAGCTCGCCTTTGACACCTGTCATGCAAACTAGGCTGGGTTTCTAAGAAGAGCAAACAGTGGTCCTCTTCCTCCTTCCCCACAGCATCAGGGAAAGCTCATCACCACACAGCAGCTTGCCATGAGTACTACATCAGGGAGCATTCCTCTCACTCGGCACTCCCCAGACCAAAAGAAGCCCACAGGGAGTGAGCCTTCTTCCCGAAACAGGGGTGACCCCTCCATCTGAATGTTATTAACAGTCTCTTCTTAAAGGCTGAATTCAGTCTTGACTTAACAACAGTTCTCAGGGGACATCTCTAGTATTATGCCAAAAGCAGTAAATAAAAGCATTAAGAAAAACAACCATGGTCACAGAAGTCATGGCAGGCACCTGTTCCTTCCCTGCTACCCTGTGCCGGGCACCGAGCTGGACAGAGCCGTGTGGGCATTTCCACTTAGGATTTTAGCAAAAGCAGTTAATAAAAACCTATTCATCTGGTTACTGTGCAGAAATGGAATTCTACCCTTGAGGCTGGATTTCCCAAACTTATTTCTGCGACCAGAAGACCTGGGTTGGAAGACTGGCTTTATACACACGCTAGCTGAAGAGTCAGGAGCAAGTTGCTTCATGGCTCCCTGCCTCCATATTGTGTCTGTGGCCCTGTCTCTCCCTGTAAAGTGGCAATTCATTCAATCATTCACACAGCTGATGTTTACTGTGTGCCCAGCTTTGATGAATCACTCGCTTTGCTCTCAGAGCACTTTTACAAATTAGTGTATTTAAAATGCTTTGTCCATCATGAAGTACAGTACAAAGGTCTCAGTCTCTGGGCGTGTCTTACCCATTAACAACCCTGAAGCCAGGAACTAAGCCCTGACGTCTATCCCTAAACATGTCAGTCTCTGCTTCTCGTTCTCTCCTGCAGGACAGATTCTCAGTGCCTGGTTTTATAAGCCTGCCTAAGTTCCTCAGTCATGTCTGACTCTGCAATGCTATAGATTGTAGCCTGCCAGGCTCCTCTGTTCATGGGGATTCTCCAGGCAAGAATACTGGAGTGGGTTGTCATGCCCTCCTCCAGGAGATCTTCCTGAGCCAGGGATTGAACCCGAATCTCTTACATCTCCTACATTGGCGGGCAGATTCTTTACCACTAGGGCCACATGGGAAGCCTTTTATAAGCCTATCATTACTCTTTTATTTTTTTTAAATTTTATTTTATTTTTAAACTTTAAAATATTGTATTAGTTTTGCCAAATATCGAAATGAATCCACCACAGGTATACATGTGTTCCCCATCCTGAACCCTCCTCCCTCCTCCCTCCGCATACCATCCCTCTGGGTCGTCCCAGTGCACCAGCCTCAAGCTTGATTTACTAAAGATAATTCAGCTGGAGCTGAATTATAGCTTCTACTGGGCTGAGAGGACCACACCTTGACATGATGGGGATCTCGGCTCTGAGTCATCTTTGAGGGACTGGGATGGGAGAGATTTCTAGAGATTCATTTTAAAAAAAAAGATCAGAGAGTCCCCTTTATTGTTTGTCGTGGATGAGGAGAAGTTTCCTTCTCCTCTTGTGAAAATTCTGATCTGTAGTGTGAGCAAGTGAGCTGTATCATGTTGGGTCATCAAGTTTCTTGACTGAAGGACCAAGATATTTCTACTGAGGGGTCATGTTAGAAAGAGGTAAATAGATCCTGATATCTCTCTGCTATCTGCTATCTTTAATGCAATTAGCCTTGAGAGGATCAAAGAGATACTGGGCGCCCTGAAAACCTGGGAGTTTTCCACCTGGAGACCACTAGCTGCGTGGCAGCAGGCAGGCTGAGAAGTCAGCTGTGGCCTCTGACTTCCAACTTAGGGGCCAAGTTGAGGATCTCCTCTCTGAAGTCACCCTTTTACAGATGCCCCACGTAGAGGGGCAAATCATGTGATGCAGGTGCCATTTATCTCCATGAAAACTGAAAAACGTTTGGGTTGTTCTATCTCTTTAGCATTCCAGCGATGAAAATGAGACATGACCACAGATGAAACAATGGTGGTAGTGGTGTAGTCACTCAGTCGTGTCTGACTCTTGCGACCCAGGGACGGTAGCCTGCCCGGCTCCTCTGTCCATGAGATTCTGCACGCAAGAATACTGGAGTGGGTTGCCATTTCCTTCTCCAGATAAAACCATACTGAAGAGAAAAATAAGCCAGGAAATTTGTATATGCCCTTTTTGAGATTCATCTAGTCTGCAGGTGAAGGCTCAGATCCCTTTGAGACTCCCTAGCCTTGGCAAATAAGACTTTCCACACTGACATTTTCTTGGTTCCAAGGATGCATCAAGAAGGAAGGGAGGAGCTTCTCAGGGCCCAAGACAGAGCTCTAACCCTGTTTGCCAAATAGTATGCCAGTCTGTCATGGAAAAATGACTCTTGGCTGGGAAGCAGAGAGTCAGTTTCAGGTCACCTGTCTCAACACCTTGACCAAGGGCAGTGACATCAGTATAGTTACTGCAGCCCAAGAACTTGAGGATCTCTCTGGAACCATTAGTTAATTTAGCTTTGCCTCCATGTAATTAATCACTAAAGCCAGGTAGGAACCTGCTTTTGGAGATTGTATTTTACCAAGTTTTAATTTCTCCCAGATTCAGGCTGCCAAGAAAGTAATTTGCAAACTTTGACGCCAGTTAAGCAAAGAAGGCATGCTCTAGGTCTTAATCCTCCACCATCGGGTGGAAGTGGAGCCTGGGAAAAAATCCTTCAAGCTCAGCTTCTGTGTCCTTTCTTCTCCATGATTTATCTTCTCCCAGCTAGAAATCTCTAGTTGTTTGTACTCTTTACCTCTTTACTTTGGATTTCCCAAGTTTCATGAAAGAACTACTAATTTCCAGTGTGAACATCGTTACTTTTCTCTTTCACACTTTGTGGATTATCCTTTTCTGAACTGTGTTATAAACAGGTGCTTAAATGGATCTTGACTACCTAATATTTATAGTAATAATCCTCTTGGGGAATCTCGAGGTGTTTTTACAAACATTTTATTTTTTCAAGTTAAAAAAAAGTCAAAGTCTAGAAGAGTCAAACTCTTTTTGGTATCCACACTGAGAATAAGACCCCCAACTGTAATAATAATAATAGCTAACACTGATTTCGTGTTAACTATGTACGAGACTCTTCGTATACTTGTCTCATTTAATCCTAAAAAGAATCCTATAAGGTGAGCGCTATTATACCTTCATTGTATAGATGAGAAAACGTGATACTCAGTGATGAATAAACTTCAGGTCTTCCATTTAGTCAATGGCATTGGTGAGAGCTGAACCAGGCAGTCTGATGCCAAAGTTTGTACTATGGGTAACATTTTTACCCTTCTAGAGCTTGGCTAGGAAATGACCTCATAATTTCACCAAACAAAAGTATGGCAAAACGTTTCTGATGGCCCATTTCCATGGACGTACTGAGATTTATGACTTTAACCTAAGTTCACCTTAGGGTTTGGAGCTTGCATTCTATCCCTGAAGGCTGTGGGTCTGATGACAAAAGCAAGATACTGTAGAATAAAATGCTGTCTCTTGCTGGCCAGTATTTTTCTTTCCGAGGACCTGAGAAGCAAGGCATGCTGAGGACAATGTCAACTTAGCATCCATCATGTGTTCTCCGAATGCAATATTCCTGACTCAACACACCAGGGTGGGAGTTGTAGAACATTTTCTGATGAAGACAGTGGATTAGTGCTGATCTAGTCTCACGTTCCTGTTAGCATTCTGTAACCAAAAAACATGCTCCTTTGATTCAGAAGATTACAGTAAGAGTTCAGTCTGGATGTGGAATCAGGTATATTCCAACAAGTTTTCCCAATGAGCCAACAAGCCATAGATTCATTTATGATATCAGCTGTGCTTATAAGCTAAATCCCATGTCCTCAGTGAAGCATTTCCAAAATCACTTAGTCATTTAGTCACATGTGACTGATGAACATATTTGAAGCAGAAAGAAAGAAAGTGTTCCATGGAGCAAACTTTCCAAATGTAATGAAAGGTGGTACTGAGACAATTAAAATAATATGATGGGGTTACATTGCTACTAGATAACATCGGTGGTAACTAGCTGATTTTATTATCTTGCCATAGATTTTTCAAAGGATGTTTTGTAAATATTTTAAAGCCAGATTAAGATTTAGGTAGCAAAAGTAAACAAAGGATGCTGGGGGCGGGGAAGGGAAGGGATAGTTAGGGACTTTGGGAAGGTCATGTACACGGTGCTATATTTAAAATGGATAACCAACAAAGACCTATTGTATAGACCATGGAACTCTGCTCAATGTTATGTGGTAGCCTGGATGGGAGGGGGGTTGGGAGGAGAATGGATACATGTATACGTATGACTGAGTCCCTTTGCTGTTCACCTAAAACTCCCACATTGTTAATTGATTGTACCCCAATACAAAATGTTTTGGGGGTTAAAAAAATAAAAATTAAAAGTAAACCAAAGGAGAAATAAAAGTAGTAGAGTTCAGAATATTTTTAAATCTAAAATATTATCTGACAGTTGGAGCTCCTTATGGGAGTGTATGAGTGTTAGCAAGCTTAGGGGTTTAGCTTAAGTGTAAAGAATTGGGTACAAAAGAAAAAAATGTGAGTGAGGGCTTATACCAGTTCATACTCTTGTTAGCCTTGCAGTCCACAGGGACCAAAGACAGGAGCCAGCATGATGGGAAAAGAGAAGCATGGTAGGAATGGGGTGGGTAGAATCCCATATGGTGGTAGACAGCCCTTCAGACGTCTAAAATGATGGTCATAGCTTTCCTTCCAAGGAGCAAGTGTCTTTTAATTTCATGGCTGCAGTCACCTTCCACAGTGATTTTGGAGACCAAGAAAATATATGACAAACCTAGACAATGTATTAAAAAGCAGAGACATCACTTTGCCAACAAAGGTCCATATAGTCAAAGCTGTGGTTTTTCCAGTAGTTATGTACAGATGTGAGAGTTGGAGCAAACAGAAGGCTGAGCACTGAAGAACTGACGCTTTTGAATTGTGTGTAGAGAAGACTTTTGAGAGTCCCTTGGACTGTAGGAAGATCAAACCAGTCAATCCTAAAGGAAATTGACTCTGACTATTCATTGGAAGGACTGATGTTAAGCTGAAGCTTCAATACTTTGGCCACCTGATGCGAAGAGCCAACTCATTGGAAAAGACCCTGATGCTGGGAAAGATTGAAGGAAAAAAGAGAAGGGGACAGCATAAGATGAAATGGTTAGATACCATCACTGACTCAATGGACATGAATCTGAGAAAACTCTGGGATATAGTGGAGGACAGAGGAGCTTGGTGGGGTACAGTTCATGGGGCCAGAGTCGAACGTGACTTAGTGATGGAACAACAATGATGATGGTGTATTAGAGGGGTGTGCTCAGGTCTTCAGGATCCCAAAATTTATATGTAC
Organism: Bos indicus x Bos taurus; assembly: GCF_003369695.1. NCBI lineage: Eukaryota > Metazoa > Chordata > Mammalia > Artiodactyla > Bovidae > Bos > Bos indicus x Bos taurus. Next base: position 89,514,536 of record NC_040081.1, on the reverse strand, counting down.
CCTCCAAATTTATATGTTACAGTCCTAACCTGCAATGTGATGGTATTAAGAGGCGAGGCCTTTGGGAGGTTCTTATGTCATGAGGGTTGAACCCTCATGAAAGGGATTAGTGTCCTTATGAAACAGACCTCAGAGAGTGCCCTTACCCCTTTTACCGTGGGATAACACAGCAGTAAGTCACCAGCTCTGAACTAGGAATGCTGGTGCTTTGATCTTGAACTTCCTAGCCTCTAGAACTGTGAGAAATAAATACTTGTGGTTAAATCACCCAGTTTATGATATTTTTGTCGTAGTAGACAAAACAGATTAAGATAACGTAAAAATGTTTAATTTCTCTTCATTTTCAATTCAAAGTTTAGAACTTATGAGGTGAGGTGAATATACATCTTTATTGTCTAAAGCTTGGTATTTAGTCATTAAAAGCCATTCATTTACTCATTCATCAAACATTTATTGTGCATCTGCTCTGAGCCAGACACTATTAGGTGCTGGGGATATATTTGTAAGCCCAAATAGACAACACCCATCCCATCATGTACCTGAAAAAGCAGTGTAAGCTGTGAACAAAGAGCCACACAAATAAATGTATAAGCACACTGCAAAGAACTGAATTGTGAGTTTGTAACAACTGAATTTGTGATAGTCCAGAGCTGGACTGGGGGCCCCAGCAGAGACTTCCTGAACAGGTGATGTTTGAGCCTAGACCTGAGGAGTGAATTGGAATTCACTGGGTGAAATGATGACATGTTGTGGGAAGGTTCCAGGTAGAAGCATCCAGGCTAAGAAAGGCCCTGTGACAAGAGGGAGAGTCACAGGTACATGGAACCAGGAGAGAGGTGGCATGGGAGATGGAGAGATGGAGGGGTAGGCGTTGAGATGAGGCAGGCTTCGTGGGCAGAGCCCTACCTCTGCTGGGGCTCTGTGGGCTTGTAGATTTCATCCTAAGAGCAGTGGATGCCCCAGAGGGGCTGGGATGTTGGTAATAGTGAGTTTATACATGTTTTGATCAGACTTGTGTTTAATTATCATTCTGGCTTCTATGTGGAGAACCAGCAAGATGGTAGATTGGTGCAGGAGAGGACATGAATGGACCAGTCAGGGGCTATCACAGGGGGATTACAGGAGCTTTGACATGGAAATGAGAGTGAGAGAAGTGGATGAACTTGGGACCTATTAAGAGTTCTAACCAACAGGATTCGGTGATGGAGGATTGAAGTAAAATATGTTGGTGCCATTCACCAGGCCTGGGCATGTACCATGATTTAATATTTGTAAAACTGAGCCTAAGGTAGATACAATACTTTTTTAGGATTATTGTTCCCTGATGCATTCTGAGCAGTCTGAAAGAATCTGATCAATAAATGTTTAACATTATTTTATGTTTGTTTGTTAAATCATCATCCCTCCCTTATATATTTTGAATATATCATCTAAATATACTGGTCATTAACTTACTATAAGATATATTTTTTTATCCCTAGAATTTTTCTATGTATACTTTAAAAATGATTCTTCCCCCTTTTCTAGGAGTTAATTCGTTTTTCAAATCTGTTTTCATCCTAAGAGTTAGCCTGGAATAAGGAGGTGTTTTGACAGCTGAAACTCCTGCATAGGTATAGATGCAGAGAGGATTAGATATCTGTGCCTGCCTGGTGCCCTTTCTTTCAGGGTATTTATTAGCACAGTTTGTAATTAATAGATACAGAGTCAGATTAGCAATTTAAAGTTCAAAGGTTTCACATTTAGGAGTCCTTCTCTTTGTAATGGAAAGCGTAGGACGGACTAAGACCAGTGGCCACCTGGATTTTACAGACAAAAGAGAACATCCAGTCTGCAACAAGCACAGTGAGTATAATTTGAAATTTTGCATTTGCAGGAATTAGGGCTGATTTGAGTATAATTTTGTGTGCGATATCAGTTTGCCTCTCAAGCTTTTGCATGGCACCACTCAATCTAGTTCAGGACATCACAAACTCATCGCAGGCCCAGTCTTCACCCTTGAAGAACTCTGATTTAGTAACACAAGATGACCCATACACAACACACCACATCTCTCTTTTCCTTCAAAAGCCAAACAAAAACTGAAAGACAAAACTGAAAACTTGTTCTGTCTGCACAGCTGCTTTGGGATGGCTGCAGCTGCCATGGGCTTCTCCTCCCATCTGGCAGCCCTGCCCCTCAGGCCCAGCTGGCGGCACTGGGCATTTGACATCTCATGTGGCTCATTTTCACAGCAGGTCTGGAGGCCATGGATCCTTACAACCTTTTCATTTCTATGAATTCAAGTAGGATGGGTATGGTGGAAGGAAGACTTAGGGTCCCTCAGAAGAATTAATTTGAATCCTGGCCAAGTCACTCAAGTCAAAACTTAAGTCATTTAACCTCTCTGGCCAATTTAATCACGTATAGAACAGATACCAGGCTTCCCTGGTGGTCTAGTGGTTAAGAATCCTCTTTGCAATGCAAGGGACACCGGTTTGATTCCTGGTCTGGGAAGATCCCACATGTGGTGGAGCAACAAGGCCTGTGCGCCACAGCTACTGAACCGGTGCTTTAGAGCCCGTGCTTCCCAACAAGAGAAGCCACTGCAGTGAGAAGCCCTAGCACGGCAACCAGAGAGTAGCCCCGCTTGCTGCCACTAGAAAAGCCTGTGTGCAACAACAAAGACCAACCATGCCAATACATAAACAAATAAATCTTGAAAAAAAAGGAACAGATACCATCCAGCTCACTTCACTGGAATGTTCTGAAGATAAGATGAAGATTCTGAATGTTCTGAAGATAACCTGTGTGAATCACTAGCCCATTTTTGAAATATGCAAATTCTCAGTAAACTTCATATGAATGTGAATCTCATTTCCTCTGCTTAGGATGATTCTAATAAACAATTTTCATGGTATGGTAAGCCAAAAAAAAAACCCAAAAAACCCACACACATACACATACACAACCCCTGAAAGACTGTCTCTCTTGTATTCACTTTATAGTGAAGAGCCCTTAAAGCCAGAGTAGTGACTAATATAGTATGTCAGTGTCAATGGCAAACCAGAACCCAGGTATAAACTGGTCTACAAGTTTCCAGTCCTGAACTCCCTGCAATTTACATATATGTACTCCTACCAGTTGGATACTCTTTTTTTTTTTTAATTTATTTATTTTAATTGGAGGCTAATTACTTTACAATATTGTATTGGTTTTGCCATACATCGACATGAATCCGCCACGGGTGCACACGTGTTCCCCATCCTGGAGCCTCCTCCCACCTCCCTCCCCATACCATCCCTCTGGGTCATCCCAGTGCACCAGCCCCGAGCATCCTGTATCATGGGTGCAGGAACCTGGACTGGTGATCCGTTTCACATATGATACTATACATGTTTCAATGCCATTCTCCCAAATCATCTCACCCTCGCCCTCTCCCACAGAGTCCAAAAGACTGTTCTATACATCTGTGTCTCTTTTGCTGTCTTGCATACAGGGTTATCATTACCATCTTTCTAAAATCCATATATATGCGTTAGTATACTGTATTGGTGTTTTTCTTTCTGGCTTACTTCACTCTGTATAATAGGCTCCAGTTTCATCCACCTCATTAGAACTGATTCAAATGTATTCTTTTTAATGGCTGAGTAATACTCCATTGTGTATATGTACCACAGCTTTCTTATCCATTCGTCTGCTGATGGACATCTAGGTTGCTTCCATGTCCTGGCTATTATAAACAGTGCTTCAGTGAACATTGGGGTACACGTGTCTGTTTCGATTCTGGTTTCCTTGGTGTGTATGCCCAGCAGTGGGATTGCTGGGTTGTATGGCAGTTCTATTTCCAGTTTTTTAAGGAATCTCCACACTGTTCTCCATAGTGGCTGTACTAGTTTGCATTCCCACCAATAGTGGGAGAGGACTCTTAAAGTATAATGCTCAACAGTTTCTTCCCCTGATCCAAAGCCTTTGGTGACCATCAGTGGCTCATCAAGTAAAGTCAGTTGTCTCATCCTGCTACAGTGGTCCTAAAATCTTCTTTCCTCTTCTTCGGCAGTGTCTTCCTCCACACATCCTAGGATCAACCAGACTTAGGCTACCTGCCATGCTATGTACATACAACACTGTAAACTCCACAAGGTGGGTGACTGTTTCATTCACCACCAAATTCCCACTGCCTAGCCAGAGGCCTGATTCCCAGTGAAAGTTCAATAAGACTTTGTTGAAGATAATATCATCCTTCATTATGATGAAGACAGTAACAATGATAATAGTAATCACAACAGCAGAATAATAACAATAATCATGCTGTTGATAGTGGTAAATAATAGTAAAATAACAAGCACAGGCATCAGCTGAGCCATGGCTCAACAGCCACTATGCTGTATATTTCTTGTCTCAACTAAACTTTTAAATAACCTCATCACTTGGAGACTATGTTTATTCCATTTATTGATGAGAAGACCAAGGCTCAGAGAGATTAAATTGCTTCTCTGGTACTGGCTGATTGACTCGTTTACAGTGGTTGGGGATGTTCCTCTTTGTGAACAACATCCTTGTTTTCATAAGCTGATAGTCTGGTGGCAGAAAACAGACACCTACTCACTAAATAAATGAGATAATGTCAGAAAGTGGTAAGTGATCAAAAGGCAAGTAGGGTAAAGGGATCCATGTTGATGGGATGACTATTCCAGACAGGGTATGAGGTATCAAGAGGTATCTGCCTCTTGAGCAGAGGACAGCTAAACAAAGTCCTTCCTGATGAAAAGGAGGGAGCCTTTAAAGACTTGACGGGAACATGTAAGTGCAAAGGCCCCGGGGCAATAGTGTCTGCAATTTGTTCAAGAAGCAGTAAGATTGCTGGTGTACTTGCTGATGAAAGCGGAAGCAGGTGAAGGCAGAGAGACAGGGCAGGTTCAGGGCGTTTTGATCACTGCAGACGTGATACAGACCTCGGGTTTTACTCTGATTTAAAAGTGCAAGCATCCCCAGCAAAATGGAATGTAGGCACAGCCACTATGGAGAACAGTATGAAGGTTCCTTAGAAAGCTAAATATAGTGCTACCATAAGACCCTGCAGTCCCACTCTTGATCATATATCTGTGGAAAACATGGTCTGAAAGGATACATGCACCGCCATGTTCATTGCAGTACTGTTTACGATAGCCAAGGCATGAAACAACCTAAATGTCCATTGACAGAGGAATGGATAAAGAAGATATGTTACATCTGTACTATGGAATTTTGTATGTGTGTTTGTTAGTTGTGTCCGACTCTTTGTGACCCCACAGACTGTAGCCTGCCAGGCTCCTCTGTCCACGGAATTCTTCAGGCAAGAATACTGAAGTGGGTTGCCATTCCCTTCTCCAGGGGATCTTCCTGACCCAAGGATCGAACCCAGGTCTCCTGCACTCCAGGTAGTTCTTTACCATCTAAGCCACCACGGAAGCCCAAAGAATGAAATAATGCCATTTGCATCAATATGGACGGACCTAGACATTGTCACACTGAGTGAAGTCAGAGGAGGAAAAATATTGTATGACTTCCCTTATATGCAGAATCTAAAAATATATGATACAAATGAGTTTATTTACAAAACAGACACAGACTCACAGACTTAGAGAATGGATTTATGGTTACCAACCGGGAAGGGTAGGGGGAAGGGATAGTTAGGGAGCTCGGGATGGGCATGTACACGCTGCTATAAGCAGTAAGTACCTATTGTATAGCACAGGGAACTCTGCTTGATGTCATGTGACAGCCTGGATGGGAGGGCGTTTGGGGGAGAATGGATACATGTATATGTGTGGCTGAGTCACTCTGCTGTGCACCTGAATCGACCACAGCACTGTTAATCAACCATACTCCAATATAAAAGTAAAAGGATGAAAGTAAAGCACAAGGAAACAGAGTGTTAAAGCTAAGGAGGACAGGATCTGTCCTGGGTCTTGAAAAGCATCTCTCTGGTGAAGATGTGGGGAGCAGAGATCAGTTACAGGGTGTTCAAGTCCACCTGTGAGAAAGGACAGCGGTGTGAGGGGAAATTCTGAAAGACCGGATGCAGCGTCTGTGAGAAAAGAGTCTAGGATTAGTCCGTGGTTTCTGAGACAGGAGCACACGGAGGGATGAGAAAATCAGCAGCTCACCTGATCCACATGACATCTGAGCCACCCAAGAGCCACCCAAGTGGAGACTATGAGTTCATCGACAGCTGGGTGTTGACATGTCTTTAGTTCATCGAAAGAAAACAGGGATAGAATTTCACATCTCTGGGTTATCAGCATGTGGATGGCATTTCAGTCAGGAGGCAGGATGAGGTCATAGTGTGGGGAGTGTGGGGAGAAAAGGAGTGTGGAGAGGCTGGGGGGGATAGGAAGGCAGTGTTGGCCTGGGGGTGATCCAGTGTGGAAAGGTGAGGGGGCGAAGTAAGGCCACAGGCACCAGGAAGCAGCAGCCGGCCAGGTAGGTGACGAACCAAGAGAGAGGCGTCTCAGAGGGCAAGTGGAAACAGTGCTTCAGAAAGGGCAGTGGCCATCCATGTCCGGTGCTAGGCTGGGTTATACCAGGACTGAGAATTAACCCCCAGAGGTGGCAATGTGGAGGGGACTGGAGACCTCGACAAGAGCAAGTTCTGTGCTTGCAGCTGCGGAACCCAGGTGTGTGCACCTCAGTCTACCCTGCCCTGTCTTCTCCTTGGGTCCCAATTCCCTTCCTCTCCTACAACTCATGAACAGTATACAACAGTATGAAAAAGCAAAAAGATACGACACTGGAAGATGAGAACCCCAGGTCAGTAGGTGTCCAATAAGGAGAAGAATGGAGAAACAGCTCCAGAAGGAAAGAAGAGGCTAAACCAAAGAGGAAATGATGCCCAGCTGTGCATGTGTCTGGTGGTGAAAGTAAAGTCTGATGCTGTAAAAGAACAGTATTGCATAGGAACCTGGAATGTTAGGTCCATGAATCAAGGTAAACTGGAAGTGGTCAAACAGGAGACGGCAAGAGTGAATATCGACATTTTAGGAATCAGTGAACTAAAATGAATGGGGATGGGAGAATTTAAGTCAGATGACCATTTATATCTATTACTGTGGGCAAGGATCCCTTAGAAGAAATGGAGTAGCCCTCATAGTCAACAAACGAGTCTGAAATGCAGTCACTTAGCCTCATTGTGCTTCCTGCACTGGAGTAAATAAAATAAGGATAATTAACCACACTTCAGATGAAAGGTGCTCTAAATAAATGGCATTATATTAAAAAAAAAAAAGAAACAAAGGAGTGGTGTTAAGTGTTACTTGTGCTCGTTCTTTTAACTTAAACTATAAAACCAGTCAATCCTAAAGGAAATCAACCTTGAATATTCATTGGAAGGACTGATGCTGAAGCTGAAGCGCCAATACTTTGGCCACCTGATGCAAAGAGCTGATGTAATGGAAAAGACTCTGGTGCTGGGAAAGAATGAGGGCAGGAAGAGAAGGGGGCAACAGAAGATGAGATGGTTGGATGGCATTATCGACTCAGTGGACATGAGTCTGAACAAACTCTGGGAAATAGTGAAGACAGGGAAGCCTGGTGTGCTGCAGTCCATGGAGTCACAAAGAGTCAGACACGACTTGGTGACTGAACAACTACAAAGCTATAAAATCTCAGAGGACAGGTCTTCTACTTATTAGTGCTTCTTTGCATCAAGCATAGGGTCCTGGTGGATGCAAGATAAATATTCTTTGATTTAATAGGTCATAAGGATAAACCCCCTTGGGTCTAGGAAATGTATACTCACCGTCCTCAGGGATTTTCCTCTCACTTGCCACACCTCTCCTCCAGTCATTCAGTCATTCCTTCATTCATTCACTCTGCAGTTCCTACTGGGGATCATATTCCCTAAAACTATAACTTTCTGGGGCATGACCCAGCTCTGTTACTGATTTTTTTGTCTCTTAGGCTTGTTGGATGCAATCTCAAAAACGACAGAATGATCTCTGTTCGTTTCCAAGGCAAACCATTCAATATCACAGTAATCCAAGTCTATGCACCAACCAGTAACGCTGAAGAAGCTGAAGTTGAAAGGTTCTATGAAGACCTACAAGACCTTTTAGAACTAACACCCAAAAAACATGTCCTTTTCATTATAGGGGACTGGAATGCAAAAGTAGGAAGTCAAGAAACCCCTGGAGTAACAGGCAAATTTGGCCTTGGAATACGGAATGAAGCAGGGCAAAGACTAATAGAGTTTTGCCAAGAAAATGCACTGGTCATAACAAACACCCTCTTCCAACAACACAAGAGAAGACTCTACACATGGACATCACCAGATGGTCAACACCGAAATCAGATTGATTATATTCTTTGCAGCCAAAGATGGAGAAGCTCTATACAGTCAGCAAAAACAAGACCAGGAGCTGACTGTGGCTCAGACCATGAGCTCCTTATTGCCAAATTCAGACTTAAATTGAAGAAAGTAGGGAAAACCACTAGACCATTCAGATATGATCTAAATCAAATCCCTTATGATTATACAGTGGAAGTGAGAAATAGATTTAAGAGATTAGATCTGATAGATAGAGTGCCTGATGAACTATGGACGGAGGTTCATGACATCGTACAGGAGACGGGGATCAAGACCATCCCCATGGAAAAGAAATGCAAGAATGCAAAATGGCTGTCTGGGGAGGCTTTACAAATAGCTGTGAAAAGAAGAGAAGTGAAAAGCAAAGGAGAAAAGGAAAGATATAAACATCTGGATGCAGAGTTCCAAAGAAGAGCAAGAAGAGATAAGAAAGCCTTCTTCAGTGATCAATGCAAAGAAATAGAGGAAAACAACAGAATGGGAAAGACTAGAGATCTCTTCAAGAAAATCAGAGATACCAAAGGAACATTTCATGCAAAGATGGGCTCGATAAAGGACAGAAATGGTATGGACCTAACAGAAGCAGAAGATATTAGGAAGAGATGGCAAGAATACACAGAAGAACTGTAAAAAAAGATCTTCACGACCCAGATAATCACGATGGTGTGATCACTGGCCTAGAGCCAGACATCCTGGAATGTGTAGTCAAGTGGGCCTTGGAAAGCATCACTACGAACAAAGCTAGTGGAGGTGATAGAATTCCAGTTGAGCTATTCCAAATCCTGAAAGATGATGCTGTGAAAGTGCTGCACAATATGCCAGCAAATTTGGAAAACTCAGCAGTGGCCACAGGACTGGAAAAGGTCAGTTTTCATTCCAATCCCAAAGAAAGGCAATGCCAAAGAATGGTCAAACTACCGCACAATTGCACTCATCTCACACGCTAGTAAAGTAATGCTCAAAATTCTCCAAGCCAGGCTTCAACAATATGTGAACCGTGAACTTCCTGTTGTTCAAGCTGGTTTTAGAAAAGGCAGAGGAACCAGAGATCAAATTGCCAACATCCACTGGATCATAGAAAAAGCAAGAGAGTTCCAGAAAAACATCTATTTCTGCTTTATTGACTATGGCAAAGCCTTTGACTGTGTGGATCACAATAAACTGTGGAAAATTCTTCAAGAGATGGGAATACCAGACCACGTGACCTGCCTCTTGAGAAACCTGTATGCAGGTCAAGAAGCAACAGTTAGAACTGGACATGGAACAACAGACTGGTTCCAAATAGGAAAAGGAGTACATCAAGGCTGTATATTGTCACCCTGCTTATTTAACTTATATGCAGAGTACATCATGAGAAACGCTGGGCTGGAAGAAACACAAGCTGGAATCAAGATTGCTGGGAGAAATATCAATAACCTCAGATATGCAGATGACACCACCCTTATGGCAGAAAGTGAAGAGGAACTAAAAAGCCTCTTGATGAAGGTGAAAGAGGAGAGTGAAAAAGTTGGCTTAAAGCTCAACATTCAGAAAACGAAGATTATGGCATCTGGTCCCATCACTTCATGGGAAATAGATGGGGAAACAGTGGAAACAGTGTCAGACTTTATTTTTTGGGGCTCCAAAATCACTGCAGATGGTGACTGCAGCCATGAAATTAAAAGATGCTTACTCCTTGGAAGGAAAGTTATGACCAACCTAGATAGCATATTCAAAAGCAGAGACATTACTTTGCCAACAAAGGTTTGTCTAGTCAAGGCTATGGTTTTTCCTGTGGTCATGTATGGATGTGAGAGTTGGACTGTGAAGAAGGCTGAGTGCTGAAGAATTGATGCTTTTGAACTGTGGTGTTGGGGAAGACTCTTGAGAGTCCCTTGGACTGCAAGGAGATCCAACCAGTCCATTCTGAAGGAGATCAGCCCTGGGATTTCTTTGGAAGGAATGATGCTAAAGCTGAGACTCCAGTACTTTGGCCACCTCATGCAAAGAGTTGACTCATTGGAAAAGACTCTGATGCTGGGAGGGATTGGGGGCAAGAGGAGAAGGGGACAACAGAGGATGAGATGGCTGGATGGCATCACTGACTCGATGGACATGAGTCTGAGTGAACTCCGGGAGTTGGTGATGGACAGGGAGGTCTGTCGTGCTGTGATTCACGGGGTCGCAAAGATTTGGACACGACTGAGCGACTGATCTGATCTGATCTGATCTGAGCCTTGTTGTCTGTGAGTTGAGGAAATCAAGACACATGACCTAAAATACAAGCCAGAACAGTGGAACAGGTCTGTCTTAGATAATCTTCCCTATAAAAAAGACGGACTTGAATAAAGTAGTAGGTTGTGTCAGATTAGGGAAATTCTTGCATGCCAGGCTCAGAGTAGGTGCTCAGAATATTGGTCCGTTACATCCATGGTACCCTGAAGAGGGCAGAACAGGAGAGAGTGGAGAGTGGAGAATGGGAGACTAGTTAGAAAACTGAAGATGCAATGCCATGCTGGAGGTGATGAGGTCTGAATTAAGAAAGAGAAGAGACAGGACCACAGGTTGCAAGCCTGTCCTTGGATGGCACCTTTGTTAGGGACTGAGTCAACACCCATTCTGATCCAGATACCAAGTCCAGGCTCGAAATGTTCATGGCAGTGAAGAGCATGGAAAGCATGAGACAGAAAGTGGGGATGTGGCAGAGAGCAAGACAGAAATGTGCATGCATGCTAAGTCACTTCAGTTCAGCTCTTGGAGACCCCATGGACTATAGCCTGCCAGCCTCCTCTGTCCATGGGATTCTCCAGGCAAGAATACTGGAGTGGTTGCCATTTCCTTCTCCAGGGGATCTTCCTGACCCAGGGATTGAACCCACATCTCTTATGTCTCCTGCATTGGCAGATGAATTCTTGAAAGGACACATCTAAATGCAATGTGCCAAGTGCTAGCTGCAGTACAAATAGGATGATAATGGGGACAGAGGAAGCAATTTTTGAACTGTGAGTTCCTCCTTTCGCCTTTCCAGATCCACTCTCCACCTTTCTCCACTTTGCTCTCTGACCTGCCCTCCAGGAGGCTGAACTATATGGACCACAGTAGGCTTCTCATCCTTGGCATCTGGCTGTATATCAGAGGGCAAGGGGAGAGAGAGGGCAGAGCATTGATCCCCTTCACTTCCAGAAGTTGACCTTGAGTTAGCCTTGTCCCTCGCCCGAGTCAGTGCCCCTCCTGAGGTGGTCTATTCTACAGGATTCGCCTTCTGGGTTCTGGTTTACCCTTCTCTCCTCCAAGGCCTGACTTATGACAGCTCTGCAATTACGATCCCCTTTCTTATGCCCCAGCTGTAACTCTGTAATTCATTCCTTTATCCCAGTTTGATTATATTAATATCTATAACTCTTGGTGGGACTCTCACTGGTATATGCTGGACCTTTGAAATAAGAATTTGCAAGTCTTCTGGACTTTTTCCCTTAGTAAACTATGAGCTCTTCTATGAGAAGTTATGTCTTGTCAATCTTAGTTCTGTTTCTCCCCAGCTTCACTGTTTACCAAGATTTCCATTCACAGTGGTTGTTCATTGTTTGTTAGAAGATGTTAATTTCTCCTCAGTCACAACCGTTTCTTTGACCCTAGCTGGTCCTGTTTGGCTCAGTCAATCACAAATATTCCCCTCTGAGTCTATGTCCCTGGCAGGATGACCAAGGCAAGGAGCTAAAGCTTCATTTTCTCTTTCACCTTCTGGCTGTTCTTAAGTCACTGTTTCTTAATCAAGAAGCTAAGTGTTCCCACTAAGGCCTTTTCCTGCCCAATACCCCAAAGGGTACAGATTTCACTTCAATGTCAGATGCATGTGACCTCAGAAAAGACCCTAAATCTCTCATAATTTCCAAGATTGCAAAATCAAGATAAAACTAATACCAACTTTATGAGTGGCTGGAAGAATAAAAACAAATGTGATGTTTCATAGAATTTACTGTCTTTCTCATGAAATATATCAGTGACTTGAAATAACAAGCATTCTCTCCACCCCCGCTCTACTTTCTTTGACTGTTTTCATGAGGTAAATATGGCATTAAAACATCGAGCACAATCATAATAACAACTGACATTTCCTGAGTACTTTTCTCCCTGCCAGGAACTATTCTAAGCACTTACATATGTCATTTCATTTAATCTCCATAAGAACCATGTATGATAGAGTCTTCTTTATCCCAATTTTACAGATGAGGAAAAACAAGGCACAAAGAGATGAAGTGACTTGCTCAAGGTCAGGAGCTGGAATTGAAACCTAGGAAACTCCATCCAAAGTCAGTAAGCTGTTAACCCTTAGCTTACCCAGTCTCATTCCTTTACATTCCCTGTGACATATGTGAAGACAAATCATACAGACTGGCCAGAGTTAATGAACTATCATGGGGAAATTATTAAGGGACTGAGAGTAAAGTTTGCACGTGTGGAAATTCTTGCAAATTAAACTTCAGCTCAGGTGTTGCACTCCAAAATTCAAATTCAATCCATTGTGTCTGGTTAACTGAACACCATTCTTAGTATCTCAGTGTTGTCAAAGACACGTATTCTAGCCAGAGACTCACCTGAACTTAGCGCATGCTCCACTTCTTGCATGATCACCCCAGGGGAGGTGGTGGTGGTCTCCATGTCTATCAGTATACAGGTCACTTTGGGGGGCACAGTTGCTTGAGGCGTGGCCTCTGTGGGCACTGACTCAGACGAGGCATGTGAAGTAGGTGTGAGAGTAGAGCTGTGCTCCTCCGTGTGGGACTCCGGTGTGGTTGGGGCTCCTGTGGGCTCGGTGCTGGTCTCAGCAGAGCTGTGGCTGGTGCTGATGGAGGCAGATGGAACCTCAGGTGGTGAGGTTGACGGGGGTAAGGGCGATGAGGCTGGCGCTTGAGGGGAGGTGAGTGTGGGAGACTCAGCAGGGGGCTGTGATCCTGTAGTGGGCACGCCAGCCTCTGGAGTGTCTGAGCTGTGTTCCTCAGGCGTGGGTGTTAAGTGGACCCCACCACTTGTTGGTGAAGGGTCTGTGCCCTCCCAGTTGGAGGCAGGGCTGGTGGACTGCTCTTCTCTGGGCTCTGTGGAGATGTTCTTTGTGGGTAGAGATGTCGGGACAGGTGTTGGATCTAGGAGGACTGAGCTGTTGGATGGGCCACTGGTAGGGGAGGCAGGAGGACTTTGCGGAGAGCTGGTCCAGATGGCTGTCGGTGTGGTGGTCTCTGCCAGAAGAGAATCAGTAGAGGGGATGGATGCAGACACGCTCTGTAGCCTCAGCCCTGTAGAAGAGCCAGGACAAAAGTGGTTAATGTGTGAAAAAGTGCACGGCAAGGCTGTGTTACAGTATTTTCACAGATCTTTCTCATTTTACACTGTGCCTCTGTAATTGTGAAGGTGACTTTAAAAATATTTTCATCCCACTAATTGCTCTCTTCTCCCTTGGTGACTATCAGTAGGAACCAGCCTGAAAGCTCAGCAGGAGCAATTAGTGGGTCAGTATGCACAAGTTCAGCCAATACATGGCCTGAACTAGCCTTGTCTGTGCTTGCTTGAAGTCATGCCCTTAAATACTGAGACGCTCTGCCGAAGTGACTTTATGAGAATCTGTCTGGACTGTTAAAGGGGTTGTTCCACAAGGCCCGCAGGGATGCCCAGCCTATGTGATGGGTTTGGGGAAGGGCAAAGCTGGTGGAGCTCACTGATTGGCTCTTCCTTGCCACGGGTGCTCACTGATTGGTTGCTCCCTGCTTCAGGGTTCTGAGCTCTGCAACCTGGCACAGGGATGCAAGGATTATGGGCTTGCCCTCTTAGGCGAATAAAGGTGTGAGCACATTTCCTGTGAAAGAGGAAAGGGGGAGGGCCCCGATTAAAAGCTGAGAAGAGGAAGGAATCTGAAGTTTGGAAATATTTTCTGAGACTAGGACCTGGTTCTCCCAAATTTGAGCCTGGGGTCTTTATTTTCATGTTGTTTTGCCATTTTTTTTCATATTTTGTAAAATTTTGGAATTAGTTTCCTTTCTTCTGTCTTCCCTACCTCCATTTATCCCATTCAGTTTCATTCATTTATTCAAGTATTTAATAAATGGCTTCTATGTACTTGTACTATGCTAGACACTGAGTTTATGATTTCACTTTTTATGTAGCACATCTCTCAATTGCCCCTCCACACCCCTTACCATTTCCCAACAAGCTTTTCCCCTGGTCATTTCCATCTCAGTGGATGGCAAGGCCTTTCGATCAGTTACTCAGTTAAAAATCCAAATATCATCCTTAATGCCTCTCTTTCCTTCACTGCCCCTCCTCCATCCAAGCACCAGCAAATCATGATGACTGTACCTAGAAAATAGATCTGAATCCAGTCACTCCCTGCCACCTCCCTTATCATCTCAACATCACCTGAGCCACCAGTCACTTGTCTACATAACTGCCACCATCTCTTAATTGGTCTGCTAGCTTCCAGATTTCCTCCTTTCAGTCTACTTTTCACATAGCAGCCAGTGTAATATTTTAAAGTGATAAATCAAACTGATTTAAGCTGATCAAAACCCTTCCAAGGTTATGCTTAGAAGAAAATCCAAAACTATTCCCTTTCTTCATTCCATGTTCTCATCATTCTGGTTAATCTCTATTCAAATGTTAACCTCCTCCTTAGACGAATCTTCCCAGACAGTCCTAGCCAAAGTCATTCCTATTTCAGCCCCTTGCTTATGTTTTTCAAGGTTTAAAAAAAATTTTTTAGTGTTAAAATATACATTTAATGTTTTAACCATTTTTGAAGGGTATAGTTCATTGGCCCCAAGTACATTTTCATTGTTGTTCAACAATCACCATCATCCATCTCCAGAACTTTTTCATCTTCCCAAACTGTACCCATGAAAAAATAACTCTCTATTTTCCCCTTTCCCCAGTCCCTGGAAACCACTATTTTACTTTATATCTCTTGAATTTGCCTGCTTTAGGAACCTCATATAAATAGAATCATACAATACTTGTCCTTTTGTTTCTGGCTTATTTCACTTACTAGCAAAATATCATCAAAGTTCATCCATGTTATAGTGCATGCCAGAATTTCCTTCCTTCTGAAGGCTAAATAATATCCCATTGCAGACACCACCTTTTGTTTATTCATTCATCCAGCAATGGCCACTTGGGCTGCTTCCACCTTTTGGTTATTGTGAGTAGTGTACACTCATAGGTGTACAAATATCTCTTTGGGACTATGCTTTCAATTGTTTGGGGTCTATGCCACCTCATGTGAAGAGTTGACTCATTGGAAAAGACTCTGATGCTGGGAGGGATTGGGGGCAAGAGGAGAAGGGGATGACAGAGGATGAGATGGTTGGATGACATCACTGACTTGATGGACGTGAGTCTGAGTGAACTCCCGGAGTTGGTGATGGACAGGGAGGCCTGGCGTGCTGCAATTCATGGGGTCGCAAAGAGTCAGACACGACTGAGCGACTGATCTGATCTGATCTGAAAGAATTCACCTGTCAAGCAGGAGACACAGGTTCGATCCCTGGGTTGGGAAGATCCTCTGGAGAAGGAAAGGGCAACTCACTCCAATATTCTTGCCTGGCAAATCCTATGGACAGAGGAGTCTGGTGTGTTACAGTCCTTGGGGTTGCAAGAGTTAGACATGACTTAGTGGCTAAATCCCCACACATAGTAATTCTATGTTTAATGTTTTGAGGAACCACCACATCTTTTGCTCTTTTTTGTTTTTCATAAAGTTAATAAAATAAAATCGTTTCTTCCTGAAACTACATATTATTTATCTGCCTATTATATCTCTCTTCCACCAGAAGGTAAGCTCCATGATGGTGCGGGGACCTGGTCTTACTCACTGTTGTTTCCTCTAGGCCTAGAAGAGTGCCTAGGTCATTGTAACCGCTCAATAAGTACTTGTGGGAAGGAGAAAGGAAAGAAATAAGGGAGGGAGGGAGGGAAAAAAGGAGGGAGGTAAAGAAGGAGAGTGTAAAAATGAACTAACTTAAGAACTTCATTTAAAAAAATACCCAACATTTCTGTACTCCTTTCTATGCATCACTGGGTGTGGCCACATCCACCATGGCTGCCTGGGTCTAGCTGCCTACCTGCTGTTATTTGAAGGTAGGGACCTTGCTGAAAATGTCAGCCTCTGTCCTCTGCCACGCATACATGGATGCCTGGTGTCTTGTTAGTGCATGCATGCTCAGTCACTCAGTTGTGTCTGACCCTTCGTGACTCCATGGGCTATAGCCTGCCAGGCTCTTCCAGGCAAGAAAACTGGAGTGGGTTACCATGACCCCTTCAGGGGATCTTCCTCACCCGGGGATTGAACCCTCATCTCTTACATCTCCTGCATTGGCAGGCGGGTTCTTCACCACTACACCACCTGGGAAGCCTAATGTCTTGTTAGGTCTGCAATTATTTAATTCTCTAAACTCTGAGGCGACGTCCTTGGGGGTAGCATTAGGTAACAGCCAAACATGATCAAGATGCATAAGGAAAAAAACATGGGCTAGATTTTAGCACAGAGGAAGGGAGAAAAGAGGGATGCAGAGGGATGTAGGCATTCAGCTGTGTGATGGGCTCAGTAGCTGATGGAAAGTTGTGCTGCAGAATCTAACCCGAAAACACAGTTTTCTCAATATTTAAGTTGAATTGAACACTTTGATTGTTGTCAAAATAATTGGTTTTATTTTATTTAAAAGGAGTTGGTGAAGACCATAAACTATAGGAGAGTTACTCTTTTAGTAAACAGGTATACAGACCTCCCAAATTAGTCCACGTTACAGTGGCGGACTTTGGCAGCTGTGAAGTCTCAACAATTTCAGGATGAATGCAGGTCATGAGGTCTTTGAAACAGGGACAAAACAATACTTGGAACAAATATTATGAAAACATTGAATCTTCCTATGTGACCTTAGAACCTACTGGCTCTGCATCCTCGTAGCTCCGGTGACTCATTAAAGATTCTGAGGCCAAAAAAAATGGACAACATTTAACTACTATTTAGTATCATATAATAGATATGTAGATGGAGGTAGACAGAGACTTTGTCTGGCAGCTAAGTCAGTCTTAGAAATCTGCGATGAATGAGCAATGTCATCTATTATATACAAAGGAGCACAACTTCGTTCAATCATTCAAGCTTTTATTGAGTAGTTTCTAAGTCCCTGACCTTGTCCTCAGAGAATTCACTATTTAGCAGGACAGAAAGGACACCCAACTCTGTGTAATATGATATGATCAGCACATTATGGAAGTAAAAGCAAGTTGCAATGGGAGACCAAAGGAAAGATGAATAGATGAAAGATGAATACCGTTCCACGGTATGGGGACGGTAGAATGCGAAAATGTACAAAGTCATTTTCAAATGACATTTAGAAAAGTCACAGAAGAGATGACCTTTGAGTTGGTTTGGAAAGGACGAGAACACACAAGATGCCAGTAAAGTATATGATGTTCAGGCTGACAGCTGCATTGTCATTTCCAGGGGAGCTAAGAGCTGTACTATGGCAATCATCATAGTGCTGAAAAGGACATGTTCCAGGAATAAGTGTGGTGGCTGGAGACACCCATTTTCTTGTCTAACCCTGACTAATATACTTTCATAACTCCTGCCCTTCCTGCTTCCAAAGAGGAATGTGGTGGATGTTAATTTCCCATGACTACCTACTTAGCACTTAAAGTATTTTATGGTCTAGTTCAGATGATTCTTATCCCTAACAAACAACAATGCGTAGAAGTTGCGGGCCAACACTGGTCATCTTCACGTGAACAAGGCATTAAAGCCTCTGATTTGCCTAATTTGATGGTACATTCCATATGACTCTGAGTACATGAGGCTGGGTCTTCTTTCAGGTTGAAGATATCCAAAGCTCAGGTGCCATGACTACCCTAGAGAATGCTTGCTGTCCTAGTTGGCTCAGGCTGCCAGAACAAAAATATCATGGACTAAGCGGCTTTAACAATAGCAATTTACTTCTCACAGTTGGGAGGCTGAGAAGTCCGATTAGGTTGTAGACCAGTTCAGGTTCTAGCAAGAGCGCTGCATCTGAGCTTGTAAGCGGCAACCTTCTAGCTGTGTCTTCACATGGCCCTTCCTCAGTATCTGCTGGGAGGTGTGGAGAAAGCTGTCTGGTGTCTTTTCTTATAAGGACACTAATCCCATGATGAGAGCTCTATCTTCGTCTAATCCTAATTACTTCCCCAAAGCTCCATCTTCAAATGCTATCACATTGGCTTCAACACTGAGAATCACAGAGACAGTCTAAGAAAACAACATTTCTGCTTTCTCATATGTAGGACTTTTGTTTTCACAGGAAGATCAAATTGATTAAGTCAGACAGCCAAGGATGTATCCCAGGATTTCAAAACTATTTTTAGTGCTGAAGAAAAGGTCTAGGTGACACATGATTATGACCCCTCATTGGATAAATGAGGGAACAGACAGGGGAGAGGAAGTGATGTAATTGACCTTACCCATCTAAGAAGAGATGTTGAGCAGTGCTGCCTGAAGAAAATCATGTAGAGACAGGCTCAGAATTAGAATTCCCCACCACCACTCTGTGCCTAGTCTAGGAAAGACCTCAAAAAGGCCTGTAGAACAGACTCTAGCAACTATCATTACAGAGTAAGCAAGGAGGAGCCCATGTTAAAATAAGCCAAGAAGTTAAAATAATGTGCCAACAAGGGCGTATTAGCACAGGGATCTATACCCCATATTTTGTAAAATCTATATCAGAAAAGAATCTGAAAAAGAATAGATACATGGATAACTGAATCACTTAACTGTGTATTCGAAACTACTATGATGTTATAAATCAGCCATACTTCAGAAGAAGTCATTAAAATGGAAAAAAGGCAAAAAAAAAAAAAAGACAAGGAAAGAAAGTGAAGTCACTCAGCCGTGTCCAACTGTTTGCGACCCCGTGGACTGTAGCCTACCAGGTTCCTCCGTCCATGGGATTCTCCAGGCAAGAGTACTGGAGTGGGTTGCCATTTCCTTCTCCAGAAAAAAACAAACATCCCCCCAAAATAATGCAGTGCCCCATAAATTTTCCTACCCAAAGTAGCGCCACTTTCCTCTGAAGAAAAGAATTAGTTCCAATATTTTCTTGAGAAAATGGCAGAGTAAACAGAATGAAGACACTGGCTCTATTATTCTCTAAATTAGAGGTGACTTTGCCACACACCATGTCCCTGCCCAGGCAGGGACAGGCTCACGTGTCTGAAATGAAGTGACTCAAGGAAGGAAATCTCTTATACTTGGCTCAAGTGAGAGATCCAGGGGTCCGATGGCTACAAGTATGACTTAATCTGAAATTCTTCCTTGTAAATGTACAAACGGAAGTCCTTCCTGAAGTTTGGTTGGGTTGAAAGTTTTTTGTGGCAAGAACAGCCAATAGTGCTATTCTCTCAATTTGTCCCACTCTCTTCTTCCCCTTCTGTGTCCACAGATCGGTTCTCTGTGTCTGAGTCTCTATTCTTGTCCTGCAAAGAGGTTCATCAATATCATTTTTCTAGACTCCATACATATGTGTTAATATACGATATTTGTTGTTCTCTTTCTGACTTACTTCACTCTGTAAGACAGACCACTGTAGAGCACCGGGAGCTCCGTTCGGTGCTCTGTAATGACCTGGAGGGGTGCGATAGGGGATGGGGTGGGAGGGAGGCTCAAAAGGAGGGGATTTATGAATACATATAGCTGATTCAGTTTGTTGTACAACAGAAACTAATACATTGTAAAGCAATTATACTCCAATTAAAAAAATAAATTTTAAAATTTTAAAAAGCAAAAAAAAAAAAAAAAAGATTAGCTGGCAGATTGTTGCTCAGAAGAAAAGCAGACTCTTGTTGGATAGATTATGTTTCCATTGTATATTGTCCTTTAATGTGTGAAAACAAAAAAACCATGTCTGACTTGAGCTGGGATTTCCGGCGTTGCTAGGAGGAGAGATTGGCAGCTGATGGCTGGGAGATGTAGGCAAGTCTCCCGGTGCTGAAGGGAATTACAAGATGCTCTAGGGTAGAGTCTGCATTCCGCTTATGTGTTCTTGCCTCCTGTCCGCCTGGGTGTCAAGAACATAGGGCGGCAACATTGGCAGCCAGTGGGCAAGGAGTGCCCTGAACTGTCACCTCTTCCTGGGTCTTATGAGCAGCAAACTGGGCCAGTGCCAAAGTCTCAGGTGGCTTGATTGCCTGTGCTGCTCACCTGTTCTCTACCCCCCCACCCCCCATAACGTGTCCTCTCCTGCCCTTGGCTTGTTAAGTACCTGAGAAAACATGTGACAAAGCTTTGGCAAATTCGGTGAAATTTGATCAAAACACAGTCAAGCCCTCTCCTGTGCTGCCAAGTCAGCCTGAGGGGTGCCTTTGCCCGCGGTCTCGGGGGATTGTGCCAGGCCTGCCTGGCAGAGGTCCCAGCCCTGCTGAAGTTCTGCTTGCTAAGGAACTGCTAACAGTCAAGGCCAACTGGACCATATCACTCCCCTTGCAGGGCTGAGGGGAGGAAAGGAAGCCTGCATAGAAGATAAAACTCCAAGACCCCACTGAGATCTAGAAGGCTCTTTGGGATCCAAGCACAGTCTGCCTCTTCAGCCTTGCTCCCCACCAGGCCCGAAAACACATCAGACTTTTCACTGTACTCTATTCCTTCTGCCTAAACAGCTCTCCCTCTCATGCCTGCCTGAGAATCTCCTGTTCATCCTGCCAGTGCTAGCTTAAGAGCCCTTGCTGATTCTCCTGCTAAATCCAACCCCCATGCCCCCATCTCCAGCCTCAAGCCCTCACGTGCTCAGAGCATCTTGTATTTTAACGTCACAACGCTGAAATTGTCATGTAACTACATACTTGCTTACAAGAAGCTTTGTTTAATGCGTGACTCCCCCTTAGAATCTAAGATTCACATGGAACAGGGGCTGTAGCGGATTTGCTCCTCACATATCCTTATTATCTGATCCATAATAGGAGTTCAACTATAAACATATAAATGAATGCTAGACTGAGCTGAGGACACTAGAAGGGTACTGTGCTGACCATTTCACATGCATCATCCCATTCAATCGTAATATCCATTGTTATCTTTTTTTCACAGATGACAAAACAGAAGATCAGAAAAGTTATGTATCCGCCCTAAGGTCATGCAGCTAGAACATGCACGGCTGGAGCTTGAACCTGAAACTGTCTGGCTCCAGGCTGATCTTATAACCATCTCACTGTACTGTACTGGGAAATGCAAGGATGTCTTTGAAGCCTGGGCCCCCTGTTTGTAAAGGCAAACAAACACCAGTTTTCCTTTATCTCCCCTAATACATTCTCTAGGGTGGGTCACTAGAGAGGGCTTTAAAAAAATTACATGACCACGTGACCCTTTTTCTTCCCCTTTTATCCTGCTGTAGGCTCTCTAATGGCCTCAGGATAAACTGTGAAGTCCTTGGCACACAGTACATAACACCTCTGATGATCTCCCAACCCCGCTCTTGGTGAGCCTTGTGATTCTAGTAATCTGAATCAGTGTACATTTCTGAAACACTGGCTGTCTTCCTCCTCCCAGCCTTTGAGTCTGTACTTCTTCCCACCCTGGCTTCCCTCACCCTACCCCAGTCCTGAGAACTCTGGAGCTTTACCTCCTCTATGAAGATTCCCCAACCTGAATGAGCCCTTCTCCTCTGTGTGGCTAATTGTAGCACACATTATACTGAGTCGTTTCTCCTGATGCTTGTCTCCCATCAGACTGGGAACCCTAATAATAGGGACCACAGCATGCTGTTCATGTTCCTGGCAGAGAAAGCGCTTTATAAATATTCAGTAAAACCCTGGATTTTCTACCTTTTGAAAAATGAAAATGTTCTCTGGCTTATCTGTTGGGCCTTGATAGCAGAAATGCATCTTCCTTTCGATTTGTCTTTAAGCTCCATAAAAACTACCAGCTCTGAGGAAATTTTGGATGGCTCTCTAAACATACTTTTTGCTTGCTTGTTTTCACTTTGGAAATAACAGGGATGTCTTCTTTTTGTGCATGATATAGACCAGAGTTACCAGCTTTTGAAATGCTGGCCTGTCAATCAACTGGCCCAAACACAGGTGGGCCTCACCATCCTGGCACTGAATGGACTAAACTTTAGCAAGTGTTGGAGTGGAAGGAATGATGCTAAAGCTGAAACTCCAGTACTTTGGCCACCTCATGCAAAGAGTTGACTCATTGGAAAAGACTCTGGTGCTAGGAGGGACTAGGGACAGGAGGAAAAGGGGACGACAGAGGATGAGATGGCTGGATGGTATCACCGACTCGATGATCGTAAGTTTGAGTGAACTCCGGGAGTTGGTGATGGATAGGGAGGCCTGGCATGCTGTGATTCATGGGATCGCAAAGAGTCGGACACGACTGAGTGACTGAACTGAACTGAAGAGTGAGGAAAAGAATCTTAAAACAATATGTATACTTTAACATATAAGCTAGGCCCTAATGTTGCTTAGGTTGAGCAAAGCTATTGTTTGGATTCCTCACAGCGACAAAAATTCCCCATGGTGTGTTTGGTTGGGCTGCTAAGGGTACCCAACACTCCAGAAGGTTCATCTAACATCTGCAAAACCATTACTAATCAGTCTGGTCCAACCATATGGTATCTGAGAGCTCTCATATGTCTAGACAAAATGTATATGCCCCAAAGCCATCAAACTGTGTTTAAGAAGATGCTTGTTTGAAGGAGAAGAGCCACATCCTCCTGAGAGTTTCGTTGGTGGAAATGAGATCCTGTTCTGGTCCCAAAAGAGGAAGAGACCTTCTGTTTTCCAGCCACTGAATCGGAACCTGCAGACATGGAGTATGACTCAGCTTCTCTATCTGGACTCATGTTATCACCAAGCTCCCCGTAGGGGCTGTGCATGCTAATTGACAGAATAACATTTGGGAAGAAAGTTGTGCTTTCTGGGGAAGAAAAAAATACAGTACATCATTTAAAAAATTTTTTCTTCTCACCAGAAGCAGCAGCTGTCTTTGTCAGTCAAATGCTCCCCCAAAGTCATTACTTTTAAGTTGCGGGTAGACTGTGGTGGCCCGCCTCAGGAGGAGGCAGTGCTGAGCACAGATGCCAAGAGACACCCGAAATTCTGGAGGAGCCATATTGGGGTGTCTCAGGGTGGCGAGCTAGAGAGAGAGAGAGACGATGTAGGGAGGGTGAGTGCCTTCTCTTCGGCTGCTTTGTGGTTAAGGTGGGTTCGGGGTGGGTAGCAGGATGGGAGAGGAAAATGACTTGATGCCTCCTTCAGGTCGAGGGGGATCTTCTGAACAACAGCGTTGCCTTCTGCAGCGGGCCTAGTCCCAACACGTGTGGAGCCCAGGGCAAGAGTGCACACGGAGGCCCACACAGAGAACGCGCCCCTGTTACAGACTGGGACGCTGTGTCTGTGCCCAGCCTGTGCTCCACCCGGACCCTGCAGCCTTCTGCGGGGATCCCTCTAGTGACCGGGCACTAGGGGGACCAAGGATGTGCTGGGGCAGCACCGACCAAAGCTGGACCTGGGCTCAACTGAACCGAGGATGAAGACTGACCCGGACTCATTTCTCAGCAGCCTTGGTGGGAAGGTTTCGATCCTCCAGGCCTTAGTTTTCTGAAGGGATTTTTCAGGCATTCCTAAGGCAGAGGGGAGGGATGGAGTGTGCAGGGAGCATCTTGAGTGATCCATGGTGACTGGCTTTAAACAAAGACAGCCCCTCTGGTGACCCATAGCTGAGGCTGTGAGTCTCTCCTCCCCATGCCCACTGCGAGCCACACCCTGTGGTCCAGGGGCCCAATCCAGCTCCCCATCACTCTCCTGTTTGCTAAGTAGGTTACTGAAATTTCCAAAAAAATTTCTCCTGTGAAACTGAAAAGGGAAAAAAAAAAAGTCTTTGTGTTCAGGTGTCACAAAATGCAGTGGTCTCTTGTCTGGTCAAAGGTCACGCCCTTTCCTTTGCCTTCCCCACCCACCTCCGCCCTCTAGGTCCAAATCATAATCAAGTCATTTCTCATACTCTGCAGCCACTAGGAAGTATCAGAACTTAAGAAAGTCTGTAGTATGGGTCTGCTTTGATTCTGAACCGTTTCCTTCCGAGGACCTTTGGGAGGCTAGGAATTACTCAAAGGGCTGGGGCCACCCTGGTGCTTTCTCAGCCTAAATGTCCTTGACCACTTCTCCCCACCACTTTGTCTCCAGCTCAGTGGGTGCCCCATCCATGCCTTCTTGGAAATCTGCCCTTGACAGGACAGTCCTGGTTGGTGGGGGGATTCCAAGTTGACCCATACAGGCATTCTGACTGGCGAATCTGTAGGCAACCTGACTACTCACAGGGAAATACCCATGAAATGCATTCCCATTTGTCTCACCACCAAAGCTGACCACTGATCACCTAGGAGTCAGGCAAGAGGGCAGGGATGGCTCCAGGGCAGACGCATCTCCCAGACTGGGAATATGACTCAGAGCAAGTTTCCTGGGCTGTGGGAGGGGTGGTGGGAGCTTTCTCAGAGAAGACGAATGACCCATGATATTGATGGGCCTCCTTTCTCCTCCTGCCAACATTTGTCTTCTAAGGGTTTTCAGCAAAGATGCCAGTCAGCACAAATGGTTATGATTCCTAGTTTCTTTAAAAAAAATTTCATGTCCTCTTAAAATATTAAATAGAAATATAACGTATGTATAATAAAATGCATACATCTTAAGGGCATAATCAGTGAATTTTTACACACACACACACATATATATACCTGCATAAGTACCACTAAGATCAAGATACAGAAACTTTCCAGCACCCTGGAAAGTTCCCTCATACTTTCTCACAGACATAATCTTCTGAAGAAAACTTGTTCTGACTTTCATCACTAGAGATTAGCTTTCCCTGTTTTTGAACTTCACATCAATGGAGGCATGCGGTGTGTCCTCTTCCCTGTCTGGATTCTTTCACTCACCATGAGACTCTCTTATGTTGCTGTGTTTTAACAACTCATCACTTCTCATTGCTGATAGCACTCAATTGCATGAATATACCACAATTTATTACCAAATTATGGTGACTCAGTGGTAATGAACCTGCCTGCCAATGCAGGAGATTCAGGTTTGATCCCTGGATCAGCAAGATCCCCTGGAGAAGGGAATGGCTATACACTCCAGTATTCTTGCCTGGAAAATTCCATGGACAGAGGAGCCTGGCAGTCTACAGTCCATGGGGTCACAAAGAGTTGGACATGACTGAGCGACTCGGCACAGTCCAACAGAGCACAGCAGCACCACGATTTATTAATCCATTTTACTTGTGGTGCACAGGTGGGCTGTTTCCAGTTTAGGGTTATTATAAATGAAGATGCTTGCTTCACAGCTTCTTAGTTAACATTTCTCCAATGCTTATTAAAAGGCATTAATACTGTAATACTTTTAATACCTATAATACTCTTCAAGTATTAAGTAACTTAATCCTTGCAATAAACCTAGGATAATTTTTATTACCCCCATTTCACAAGTGAGAAAACTGAGGCAGAAGGAGGTTAAATAACTTCCCAGTATATAGAACTGGAAAGTAGAACTGGGATTCAAACCCTAGAAGGTAGTCTAACTCAATAACCTGTCTTCTTAACCATCTAGCTAATATTAGCTAGACCATTTATTTGCTGCATGACCTTGTGCAAGCCTGTTAATTACTATCTCCTCATTTGCCAACTTGGGATAATAACAGTACCTCCATTCACAGAGCTATTGTAATATAAGGGCTTCCCTGGTGGCTCAGAAGGAAAAGAAATTGCCTGCAATGCAGGAGACCAGGGTTCAATCCCTGGGTCGGGAAGATCCCCTGGAGAAGGGGATCACCTTGTTTGCCAACTTGGGATAATACCAGTACTTCCATTCACAGAGTTATTGTGAGGGTTAAATAAATAATCTATATAAGGCAGACACTGTTGATTGACTAACCCAATAGTCATTCCCAATCCCCTTCTGCTAGCCTCCTTACTGAAACTATAAAAGCAAAATGCTCCCTTCCTAGCCTCCTTTGTACCCAGAGATGTCTGTGTGCCCCAGTTCCACAAAATGAGGTTGATAAGATATAGGCTAAGGGGCTTCTGGAGAAATTTCACATCCTCATAAAAAGAATATGTAAGAAAGAGAAATTCTCTTGGTGCCTACGTGTCCCTCCCACTTCTTCCCTTTAATGTAGATGTGATGTCTGGCACAGTGGCAACCATCCTGTGAAGCCAAGGATGAAAGTCAACCCACTGGGGAAGATGGAAGTGAAAGACAGAAAGAACCTTTTTCCTTGATGATACAATTGATCTTGCCATGACAGGACTAGAATGTCAAACTTCAGACTTCCTATTAAATAAACAACACATGCCTTTGGGGATTAAGGTATTGTTCAGACTTTGCATTATTAGCAGTGTAGATGACAGACCCTGTAAAATGTTTATCACAATGCCAGGCATGAAGTAAGAGCTCAATAAATACTAGGCTATTATGTGGATCTGTTTAATTGGAACCTGGGTCCCAATGCCTTCACCTTCTTTAATCTGCTAATGATTTTCCATAAGCATCCTTAGAGAGACACTATTCCTCCTCCTGGCATCAGCTATGAGCCTTAGGAATGGAGCACCCCTGACATTCTTCAACAGAGCAATGAGCAACTGGACCTGTCAGCGTTCCCAGATGTATTCTCTAGGCTGAGCTGCCTCAAAAACCCACAGAACGTATCAGAAAAAAAAAAAAAAAAAAAAAAGCTAAATGTGATTTGTATTTTTCCACCTTATTAAAAAATACAGTTCAGAAAGTTTGTGGGACAATTTTCAGCATGTCTATTTTTTTCAAATTGGAGGATAATTAGTTTATAATGTTGTGTTAGTTTCTGTTGTACAACGTGTATCAGCTATATTCTTGAGCCTCCCTCCCAATCTCCTCATCCTTCCCCTCTAGGTCATCACAGAGCACTGGCTGAGCTCCCTGTGCTATATAGCAGCTTCCCACTAGCTATCTGTCTTACACATGGTCACTTTCTCAAATGGTCCCACCCTCTCCTTCCCCCGCTGTGTCCATACATCTGTTCTCTATGTCTGGGTCTCTGTTCCTGCCCTGCAGATAGGTTCATTAGTACATTTTTCTAGATTCCATATATATGGTTAACATATGATTTTTGTTTTTCTTTTTCCGACTTACTTCACTCTGTATGACCAACTCTAGGTTCATCCACCTCACTGCAGGTGACCCGATTTCATTCCTTTTTATGGCCGAGTAATATTCCATGGTATGTATGTACCACAACTTCATCCATTAATTGGTTGATGGACATCTTGGTTGCTTCCATGACCTGGCTATTGTAAACAGTGCCTCAGTGAACATTGGGTACATGTGTCTTTTTGAACTATGGTTTTCTCAAGTATATGCCCAGTAGTGGGATTGCTGGATCATATGCTACTTTTATTCCTAGTTTCTTAAGGAATCTCCAGACTATTCTCCATAGTGGCTGTATCAATTTACATTCCCACCAACAGTGCAAGAACACAGTCTTGATAAGAATACACTTGTGACTAGGTGACTGCAGCAGGCTGAGGAAGTAGAACAAAGACCCCTCAACAACAATCAGGGACCCCGGACTTGTTATTGTTACACGAGCTGGCCCACCTTGGTCAGAGCCATGAGATGTAAGTTAGACACACTCAGTAGAATGGCAACCTACTCTTGATTTTAAATTTTCAGCATCACTTAGCAATTTATTTTTTAAAAATTCAGTTTTTGTTTGTCTAGGTCCAATTCAACAAATAAGTATTGAGTGCTCTGACCAAGGCACCCAGGTATCTAGGCTATATGGATGAAGCAAACATGAAGAGAGAGAAATTTGTTTTGTATTTTATATAGGCTTTCTTTTGACAGCTGCAATTTGACTCTATTTTCCCCTCATGCATGTTAATGCTTGTGGGCCTTTATATTTGTGTGTGTGTGGTGTGTGTGTGTGGTGTTTGTGGTATATGTGTGTGTGTGTGTGTGTGTGTGGTGTGTGTGTGTGTGTGTGTGGTGTGTGTGTGTGTGTGTGTGGTGTGTGTGTGGTGTATGTGTGTGTGGTGTGTGTGTGTGGTGTGTGTGTGTGTGGTGTGTGTGTGTGGTGTGTTTGCGTGTGCTCAGTCCTGTCTGACTCTTTGCAACCCCATGGACTGTACCCACCAGCCTCTTCTGTCCATGGGATTTTCCAGGCAAGAATACTGGAGTTGGTTGCTATTTTCTTCTCCAAGAGATCTTCCTGACCCAGGAATCAAACTTCAGTCTCCTGCATTGCAGGCAGATTCTTTGCTGTCTGAGCCACTCGTATTCATTAATTATCATTTCTACCCTTTAATCCTGTTTCTGCCTTTCAAGCTATCTCCTAAACAGCAAAAACTACACTAAAACTGCAAGCTTAAAAACGTATGGCATCAGAGCAGATTTCCTAGAGTCTAAGGATCTCTGTGGTTTTAGAAAAGGCAGAGGAACCAGAGACCAAATTGCCAACATCCGCTGGATCATAGAAAAAGCAAGAGAGTTCCAGAAAAACATCTATTTCTGCTTTATTGACTATGGCAAAGCCTTTGACTGTGTGGATCACAATAAACTGTGGAAAATTCTGAAAGACATGGGAATACCAGACCACCTGATCTGCCTCTTGAGAAACCTGTATGCAGGTCAGGAAGCAACAGTTAGAACTGGACATGGAACAACAGACTGGTTCCAAATAGGAAAAGGAGTAGGTCAAGGCTGTATATTGTCACCCTGCTTATTTAACTTATATGCAGAGTACATCATGAGAAACGCTGGACTGGAAGAAGCACAAGCTGGAATCAAGATTGCTGGGAGAAATATCCATAACCTCAGATATGCAGATGACACCACCCTTATGGCAGAAAGTGAAGAGGAACTAAAAAGCCTCTTGATGAAAGTGAAAGTGGAGAGTGAAAAAGTTGGCTTAAAGCTCAACATTCAGAAAATGAAGATCATGGCATCTTGTCCCATCACTTCATGGGAAATAGATGGGGAAACAGTGGAAACAGTGTCAGACTTTATTTTTTGGGGATCCAAAATCACTGCAGATGGTGACTGCAGCCATGAAATTAAAAGACGCTTACTCCTTGGAAGGAAAGTTATGACCAACCTAGATAGCATATTCAAAAGCAGAGACATTACTTTGCCAACAAAGGTTCGTCTAGTCAAGGCTATGGTTTTTCCTGTGGTCATGTATGGATGTGAGAGTTGGACTGTGAAGAAGGCTGAGCGCCGAAGAATTGATGCTTTTGACCTGTGGTGTTGGAGAAGACTCTTGAGAGTCCCTTGGACTGCAAGGAGATCCAACCAGTCCATTCTGAAGGAGATCAGCCCTGGGATTTCTTTGGAAGGAATGATGCTAAAGCTGAGACTCCAGTACTTTGGCCACCTCATGCGAAGAGTTGACTCATTGGAAAAGACTCTGATGCTGGGAGGGATTGGGGGCAGGAGGAGAAGGGGACGACAGAGGATGAGATGGCTGGATGGCATCACTGACTCGATGGACGTGAGTCTCAGTGAACTCCGGGAGTTGGTGATGGACAGGGAGGCCTGGCGTGCTGCAATTCATGGGGTCACAAAGAGTCAGACACGACTGAGCAACTGAACTGAACTGAACTGAAGGATCTCTGTCCTCTACAGACATGGAAATGAGAATGAAGCTGCTCCTCACTCAAGTCAAGTTCTAGGCTGGACGTGCAGAGGTAGAATCTGCAGCCCTGAAGTCTACCTGATTTCATGGGCGTTGAGGCCACCATTCCTTGGATGCACAGCTCTCTTTGAGAACCACTTTCCCTATTGTGGGATTATTAACCCATTTCCCCATAAGGGACCCTCAATGCTGTGCTTAGCCTCTCTGCTGAGAGAGCGCATTTCCAGAACTAGGCCTGGATGGAAGATAACAGCTGTGGATGGAACCATGTGCAGCAAGACCCTACTCATCACCAGAGGCTCCAGGAGAGGATCTGGTGTTTTACTATCTCCTGGAGTGTGGCCCAAACCCTGATATGCACTCAAAGATGGATGGACCATCTCCGGGGATTGGGAACTGGGTGCCCCTTTGTTCCCAAATAAAGAGAAAGGGCTGGAAGAATAGGAATCTGTCATTAGGAAGTTCCAGGTACATGTGCAAGCTAAGAGCTCACACGAAGATATGAAAAGCACAAGCTAAGGGTGGACACAACCTTGTTTCTGGTTAAGTGTGACAAGGGTAATGTATTTACTCTGCAGGGGTGAATCTTCTCTGCAGAAATATGCCTCCTAATGAACAAAATCCACTGAAATTGATATGAGGAACCATGCTTTATGTAAGAGATGTTGTGGGTAATGAATTTTAATCAAATACATTAAGCAATGAGGGGAACAGGCTGTTTGAAGGAATTCCGTGGTGAATCCTTATTTAATGCAATTAATTACCACCTAATTTGTCACCTGTGTAAAGCATGCTGACTTTAATTTGCCTAAAAATCCAGATCTTCTCATGCTCTTGTTCCCTAAGATATTCACGACTCCAGAGGCAGCAGGTTACTCTCCTTACTCACAGAATTCATACCTCGGCTGAAAAGAACATAAATCACTACTCAAGTACACACAGCCACATAAACATCATTTTCAGAGTTGGTTTCATTTGTTAACCAACGTACAATTGCTGTTACCCTCAGTATCTCTTAAATGCCTGCAGGATCACATCCTCTGCTAGGAAAAGCATCAGCAATGCCAACTGGGGAGGCACCACTGGCACCATTACTGAAGTACAGCATCTTCTGATGAAAATCTCTGGGATCCATTAAAATGCTACTCCACAGCCACTGCTGATAGATGCAATTAAACATGTCAGTCTGGAAGGACAGACTCTGGCTACATGAGCTAACTTGGGTGAACTGAGCAAGATGGATAAAACTTGGCTCTGCTGGTAGCTCAACATGAAGAATGATTTTGCTTTGGGTTTACTTATTTAGAATACATTTATAAGTGCTGCTGCTTAGAAAAGAATTATTCAAAAACTAACACTGCCTATCCTGTACCTCATGAACCACTTCTTTCATCTATTCGTGGGTTCCCTCTGGCGATGCTGGGATTAGAAAGGGTCCCTCTATATGCACTCAGGCTGAACTGGAGGCAGAGGCAGTTCTACTTCATGGCTTTATTTCAACAGTAATTCCCAGGTATAAATAACCAGCCTGGCGTTCTTCCCTGTGTTCCAGTCCTCTAATTCCAGCCTTTTGAGTTTTGCCCTCAAAGTCAGTAAGTCTATCAACTGTGTTTCCTTCCCCATCCAACCAGCTCCTCTGGGTTTATTTTTGTCATCATCCTTCCCTTTATCTGGCCTTCCCTTGTGGCTCAGCTGGTAAGAATCTGTCTGCAATGTGGGAGACCTGGGTTCGATCCCTGGGTTGGGAAGATTCCCTGGAGAAGGGAAAGGCTACCCACTCCAGTATTCTGGCCTGGAGAATTCCATGGAATGTATAGTCATGGGCTTGCAAAGAGTCGGACACGACTGAGTGACTTTCAGTTTCACTTTCCCCTTATCCAAGTTATTTTTATTTATTTCTTTACAACACTATTTACAATAGCCAGGACATGAAAACAACCTAAATATCCTTCAACAGATGAATAGATAAAGAAGATGTGGTACATATATACACTGGACTATTACCCAGCCATAAAAAAGGAATGAAACTGGGTCATTTGTAGTGATGTGAATGAACCTAGAGTCTGTCATACAGAGTGAAGTAAGTCAGAAAGAGAAAACAAATATCATATATTAACCATATGTATGGAATCTAGTAAAGTTGTACTGATGAACCTATTTGTAGGGCAGGAATAGAGACACAAACACAGAGAACAGGCAAGCGGACTTTTGAGGAGGGTAAGGAGAGATGGGACAAAATGAGAGAGTAGCCCTGACAGATATACATTAGCGGGTGTAAAACGGATAATTAGTGGAAAGCTGCTGTATAGCACAGGGAGCTCAGCTCGATGTTCTGTGATGACCTAGAGGGGTGGGAGGGAGGTCTAAGAGGGAAGGGATATAGGTATACATATAGCTGATTCACATTGTTGTACAGCAAAAATCAACACAAAATTGTAAAGCAATTATATTCCAATAAAATAAATTAGAATTGCATATATTTAAGGTATACAACATGATGATTAGATAGACATATACACAATGACATGCTTACTATGGTCAGGCAAACTAACATATCATCTTCTCACATAGTTTCCATATGTGGTGTGTGATGAGAACACCTGAAGTCTACTCTCTTAGCAAATTTCCAGAACTCAATACAGTATTATTAACTGTATTTGTCATGCTGTACATGAGCTGTTTAGACTTACTCATCCTATAGAAGTGGATCCTCTAGAACTTTGTACCTGTTGATCAATGTCTTTCCGTTGCCCCTCCTTCCCCACCTCTGGTAACCACCACTCTATTCTCTACTATTACTTTTTTAGATTCTACATATAATTGAGCTTATGCCATTTTTTTTTTCTTTTTATGTCTGGCTTATTTCACTTAGCATATGTCCTTGAGGTTCATCCACTTTGGGGCAAATGCCATCTTTTTAATCCATTCATCCAAAGTCACAGCTCACATGAAGCAAACCTAGTGTTTGGGTACAGAGATGTCTTTCTAGCAATCCTTTGGGTCTTTTTGTAAGAAGGATCTTATTCCTGTAGATATGGAGGCTACTAAAGGAAGCACTTTGTTTGCATTGTGGTGAAACATTAAGCCACACAATAACACACATAGAGAGAGAGACACACACACCCTTCTAAATGATCCATCGGAAAGGAAGAATTTTTTCTGCCTAGCCAAACATACAAATTCCTCCTGTCTCTAGCCAGAAGAAAATGAGTGAGTCATTTTTTAGTCTGTAGGACAGATGTCTTCATGTCCTTTGGCAGGGGCTATCTGCCAGCCAGACTATGAGGACTGTCTCTCTATCTCAGAGGCTGCTTTTAGCAGACAGATTCACATCTCATCCTAAGAGCATTTATCAACTGTTAGATCTCTGAGGGCTGGAACACAAGCACTTCTCCTTGGTTAGGCTATGGGGCTATAATTGCATTCACAAGTCTTCATCCAGAAAAAAATCAACTTTTTACTAAGTTCTTATCAAATAATAATATATTGAAAAGCCAAAATTATCCTTCACAGGCTCAGGAATAGCATTTTCATTTGCTGTGTAATTGAATCCAGAGCATTTCAGCTTTGGCTTCTCTTCTCTGAAATCCTCCCTTTCATTCACAACCTAAGCAAACAACAGCAGAATAGAAAAAAGATACAAGCAAGCTTTCTGAATCATATAGAGAATTTTAATTTTCCTTCCTATGGACGATTGTACACACAACCTAAAGAGGAATATACCAGATATTAATTTTGATTTATGTTTCACTGTAAGAAAGCCACAGTCAGTCTAGGTAAATACTACTGAGCAAAGAAAGGAATGTGAACTTATCTTTAAAAAAGAGTAGAATTAGCAAGTCTGAATCTTCAGCCTCACAGATGAGCCCTGATTCTATCATTCCAGCTGCACACAGGTCGTTTCTTTTTGGATAACATCTTATCATCAGATTCAACAAGTCCCTATCTAAACTGAGCAATTCCAAAATAATTCTCTTAAATGCTTCCTTGATGCTGCCAATGGCGCCAGTTAGGTATGATGGTTTAGAAGACAGTTTGATGTAGTAGGTACAGGGAACAGAATAGTGGTTACCAGAGGTAAAGGAGTGGGGATGGGTGGCTGGATGAAATGGGTAAAGGGATCAACTGTGTAGTGAGAGATGGAAACTAAATTTCTGGCAGTGAGCATGTTGTAGGGTATATGGAAGTAGAAGTGTGATGTTGTACACGTGAAACTTATGTAATGCTATAAATCAACGTTCCCTCAAAAAATAAATTTAAAAAAGTTTGCTTTCTCATTTTCATTTTTTTATATCCTATCAAACTCAGTCCTTATTTATCCTTTATTTAAAAAAAATTATCTAGAGTCTGCTATGTATTTGATAGGACTTTCCTGTAGCTCAAGTGGTAAAGAATTTGACTGCGATGCAGGAGACCAGGGTTCAATCCCTTGGTTGGGAAGATCCTCTGGAGAAGGGAATGGCAATCCACTCCAGTATTCTTGCCTGGAGAATTCCATGGGCAGAGAAGCCTGGCAGGCTACAGTTCGTGGGGTCGCAAAGAGTTGGACACAACCTAGTGGCTAACACACATGTATTTGATACCATGCTAAGTGTTGGGGAGAAAAGGATGAACAGGTCACTGACCTCACAGAGCTTAACATTGAATAGAGTGAGCCAGTAACTAAGCATGACATTAAAGTGCTGTCTAATGAGTGATGGTGCAGGGCACTGTGCCAAACACGTTAGAGAGGGTCAGAGGCACACTTGGGTCAGGGTGTTGGAGCACTTCTGGGGCAAGTGACCTCT
Source organism: Bos indicus x Bos taurus (assembly GCF_003369695.1). Lineage (NCBI taxonomy): Eukaryota > Metazoa > Chordata > Mammalia > Artiodactyla > Bovidae > Bos > Bos indicus x Bos taurus. Next base: position 89,479,765 of record NC_040081.1, on the reverse strand, counting down.
CAGATTGGATGTGAGGGGTGAGTAGGGATCAGTACATGAAGAACAGGGAAGTGGAAAGGATAGGGAACATTTTAAAGGGGAAGAACATCACCCACAATATCCCAGAATGAGACAGCACAATCTTATGTCTGGAACCCAGAAGGCAAAATGACCTGGGGCCGAATCCTGCAGGCCTTATAAGACACATAACAGTTCCAGACTTCATCCCGATGATTCTGAACAGAAGAGTAACACAATCAACTTTAGGCTTTTGGTAGATGGCCCTGGTGAAGGTAGAGAATTGACTGGAGGCTGGCAAGAGTGGAGCCAGGGAAAGCAGCAGAAGCTGTTTCGGAGAAGAGAAGTCACTTTCTCAGACTCGGTAGCCATGGAGATAGAGAGAAGGCAGGGACTCTGGTTCTGTGCTGGACTGGGTTTGACTGTCACTCTCAGTACCATCATGGGACCTGTGCAGAGTCAGTGCTTGAGAAACAGCAAGAGCATACACAGAAATCTGGAGACACTCTGTTCAGGCCCTAACTCTGCTCCTCATTAGCTTCGTGACCATGGGTAAGTGATTTAACCTCTTGGGGCCTGAAATGTAAAATAGGGATAATATTATTCCATAGTATATATTCCATATATATATTCCATAGTAAATAGACATTAAATGCATACACATTAATACACGTAAGGATGTAGAATGGTGCTGGGAACATAAGAAGCACTCAACAAATGTTAATTATTATTATTATGATTGTTAATGGGTTTGGTACTATATTGTCATTTCCTTTGTTTGCAATGTCATCAGACTTTACCAAGTCTACTGCAGAATGGCATCTAAAATAGCCTTCCCATCTTGTTCTTCCTTTGCCTAATTCTACTCTGTATATGACTTTTAGGTTAATCTTTAAGACGTTTTTCACCCTGTCACTCCCCATTTCCAGATTTTATAGCTTCCCTGCTGCTGCTGCTGCTGCTAAGTTGCTTCAGTAGTGTCCGACTCTGTGCAACCCCACAGACGGCAGCCCACCAGGCTCCTCCGTCCCTGAGATTCTCCAGGCAAGAACACTGGAGTGGGTTGCCATTTCCTTCTCCAATGCATGAAAGTGAAAAGTGAAAGTGAAGTCACTCAGTCGTGCCTGACTCTTAGCAACCCCATGGACTGCAGCCCACCAGGTTCCTCCGTCCATGGGATTTTTCCAGGCAAGAGTACTGCCAAATCCTTAATCTCATGATTAAACCTGTTTCCTAACTTGATCTTACTTATTCTTTTCTAACCTTATTTCCCATTATAGTGATACTCCTGTGTGTGCCCTTTTGGTTTACAGGGATCTGAATTTGCAAGAGATTTCATGTAAACCCTGCTTTGGCTTGTGAAGATTTATTTATTCACATGTAAGAGAACTACTTTGGATAGTGTGCCCAAGTAGCTGAACACCAGGAAACAAGAGACCCTATGAAGTCATCTTCACAATGGTGAAGTATGCTCAGTATTTTTGGTTTGCGATCTACAGCAGTGACAATCTTATACACCATTTGCATTCTTTTGCTGATTTGTTTTGTCTTTTGTGGGCCAAAAAAGGATAGTAAAGGTTTAAGTGTATGGTATGGAATAGCCATACATGAACTGAATAAAGGCATTCAGTCTTTATTCAGACTTAGTGAAGGGAACTTGCCTTGGAAGGCCATGCCATGACAAGTAATGTCATCTACTGAAGTGAGAATGTTAATTTTAAGGGGATTTGGTGTTGTTTTAATATAAGTGGCTTCATGTCAGGGCTCAGGAAGCATCAACAGCTCTTGAAATTAGCAGTAATTATTTTTTAGATTTTATAGGAATTTGCCTTATGGAGATTTTCCAGAAGAAATTACCCTGGAAAGATAGAAGAAGACTGTTTTCCTCAAAAGGCATACTGTGCTTAATGTCGGGCATTGACTTCTCCCCCTCCACACAAGTTGCCAATTGCTGCTTCCTGGCCCTGCTGGTTCTCTACCCTCTGCCTCAGCTCCTCCCTATCTTTGTTTTACCATTTTACCAAAGCCCGACTCTATTGCTAGGTCCTCTGTCCTCTGTGAAGTCTCTTGTGATAAAGACAACTCTCACTGAGGTTTCTCTTCCCTAAGCTTCTATTGTCTGTTTTTATACTTTTATTTATATATTTCTCAGTATATACATAATATATAATGAATGTACTATAAATAGCTTATATTTAGAGTATACAAAGCTGATGAGATCTGACATATGTATGTCTATGAAACCATCACTACAAATCAAGATAAGGAACACACCCATCACCTCACAAAGTTACCTCATACCCTCCTGTAAACACACCCTTCTCCATACCCAGGCCTGACCCCAGTCCACCAAAAATATAAAATTGCCATGCATTTAATTTTTAAAATTTTGTAATAAAATCACATTCCATTATTGCTATTCTTGCCTTAAACACTCAATTATCTTGTAAAGATATGTAAAAAACAATAAGGGGAAAAGTACTTTATATTTATCCCCATATACATTCCATTTCCTCTCTCCTGATGTATCAGCTACAGATCACTGCATAACAAACCACTCCCAAACTGAGCAGCTTAAAACAACATGCATTATTTTACAGTTTCTGTGGGTCAGAAATTAGGGTTCAGCTTAGCTAGGTGCTCTGGGCCGGGGTATCTCACAAAGTTACAAGCAGGATGTCCAGATCATCAGTCAAAAAAAGGCTCAACGGGGGAGGGTCTCCTGCATTTAGGCATGTGGTGGTTGGCATGATTCTGGTGAACTTTTGGACTGAAGATCTCAATTTCTTCTTGGCTGTTGGCCAGAGGCTGTTTTCAGTTGTTTACCACATGGGCTTCTCAATAGTGTAGCACATACCATAATAGACTGTATCATCCAGGTGAGCCAGGAGAAATAGAGGAAGAGTGTGAGGAAGATGGGAATCACGGTCTTTTATATTCCGTACCTTGGAAGTGGTGTCTCAGCACTCTCGTTGCATTGCGTTCATTAGAAGCAAGTCTCTAGGTCCATCTCATACACAGGGAAGAGAGATTATGCCAGAAAGTGGGGATCACTAGGAACTGACCAGTGATCACATGAATTTCCCTTTCAAGTTTCAACAGCTCTTCACTGTCTACAAATCCAGGCCCAAATGAATCCTCCAACACTAAAGGCCCTTTCCTCAGTGATTTTGGCTTATATTACCTTTGTAAGCTTGGCCATTGTACTCCTTCCCACTGCTGTCAACTCCAGTCCAACTGGATTTGTAACTTCTCTTGAATCCTCTCAGGCCCACTGATGCCTGTTTAAATCCATGAATGTAAACTTCAAGGTTCAGCACACATGCCAGCTCCTTCATGTCATTTTCTCAAAGTTTTCCAGCCAGAAGGAATAGCAATGTGTTGATGCTCAGAACAGTGTCTGGTGCACAGTAGGCACACAAGTATTTATTTGAAGAGTGAACCGCCCTTCTCTTTTATACTTCCATGACATTTGATACTTGCCTGGCAGCACTTTCATCACCCTGCCTTGATGCACCGACTAATTCTTTGATTCAAAAAGAAATGACTGAGTGTCCCTGTGTGCAAGGTTCCACACGACAGAACTCACTGTATAATGCTCGCCTCTCTCACAGCAGTGTGAGCCGTAAGCACGGGCATCTCAAGGCGGTGTGAGTGTATCCACTGTATGTGTGGCCACCTCTCCCACAGTGAGGTCCCCAAGGGAAGACCACATCCTAGTCCTCATAGCTTCACACATAGACCCTAGCACTGGACCTCGTACAACACAAAATAAATGCTTAATGGAACAGAAACAAATTATCTTCTGACTTAACAAAATAAACACAGCTCAAACGAGGGTCAGGATACTGACAATCTGTTTATGTCCCAAACAACTGAAAGGAGGACAAATATCATTTAATTTCCTGGGGGAAAGTAGGTGCTGACTTGCTTCTTTGTGTTGGACTTTAATTCCTTTCAAAACAGAACAGTCTGTCTTTAGTGATCAAGTCTTAAAGAGAAAACCACGAACAACACAAATTCTGTCAAGTTCAGTTTCTTCAAAAGGTGATCAAGCTAAATGAGTAGCAACTTTAAAACTTCACCATTTCATCTCCTGACCTTGACAGCCTGGTTAGATAACACCTCAAGTATTTTAATTTTTAATATACAAAATGAATATTCAGTGTAGTTATTATTTCAAATTTTTAGAAAGTCTTTACAAATAATTTTAGTGCATGAACTTTGTTCATACTATTTAAGATAAGGTTTGACTTACATACTTGTCTTTACTATAATTCCTGGTTTTAGATGGGACTAAGTATAACATTCACTGTCTCTCACTGGTAACTATCCATATTTATAGTGGATGTGCAAATGTTATGAAAATGCTATGTTTCTTCTGAGAACAAATTCCACTCCCCACAACCAAAGGAATGGCCCTTGTGGTCATACACAAACACCATGGTCCTATTCTCCAATCACGGCTGACCTGACCGAGGGCAGAAACTTGACTCAAGCCAGACCGATGAGATTCCACCCTTCAAGAAATTGTACTGGGGTGGCCAAAGAGTTCGGGTTTTTCCATAATGAACTTTTAGGCCAACTTTTAGTCCCAATATTTGGGACTGGGCCATCAGGTAGTCTGCCAGGATTACTGTTTAAATTGGGAGGGCATCTTCCCATGGGCACGAAGAAGAAGGAGAAGCTAATTTGCAAATGAAAAGTAATGAGGCAAACATGAAAGAGAAACACAAATGACACTGAGCATTTAGTCTGTGTCTGGTACTCTGGGAGCGAGTGAAGGACAGGGAAGCCTGGCGTGCTTTAGCCCACGGGGCCACAGAGAGTTGGACATGACCTAGGGACTGAACAATGACAAGGTACTATCTTATCTACTTCTCACAGAACTGAACGAAACTCAAGCATTTACAGTCAAGGAAACTGAGGCAAAGAGAGAGAATAGGAAGTGACATAGCTGGGAGGTGAACCCAGGAATCTGACTTCAAGGCCCAGCTGGTGAGCATGACATTCTCCTCTCCTGGAGCAGCTGAGAGAATGAGGGACCCTGGGACTCCAGAGAGGATGAGGGACCCTGGGACTCCAGAGAGGACGAGGGACCCCGGGACTCCAGAGAGCAGGGCCAGCTGGCTTCCTTATCTAGATTTACTGGTCTTGCCTGAGACTTGTCTAAATTGCCTACCTTTGGGTACTGGGAGGACCAATTGCTTTCATTAAGCTCTCCCCCTTTGCTTGAACGATTTGAGAGGTTTCAGTTACCTCTAATCCCAAAGGCACTTACGACAGCCCGCTCCCTTGCTTTACACTGTGTGCCATGCTAAGTCACTTCATTGTGTCCGACTCCGTGCGACCCTGTGGACTGTAGCCCACCAGGCTCCTCTGTCCATGGGATTCTCCAGGCAAGAATACTGGAGTGGGTTGCCATGCTGTCCTCCAGAGGATCTCCCTGACCCAGGGATCGAACTCACTTCTCTTAAGTGTTCTGCTTTGGCAGGCATGTTCTTTACAGTAGCTCCACATGAGACCAGCACTGCCACTGAAGTTCACCTGCATATGCTCACATTCCCCTTTCCAGCAACCTTCTCTGCTGTTTGAGTTCCTTTTCCACACACAGGCACGCACACACAGCACGTCTTTGCACCTGCTTCTCTGCTCTATGTAAAATGATTATTTGCCTGTGGAGTTGCAGGGAGAATGATGCAAAGGATTAGGAAGATGTCTGAGACTTCGTTTAATTGATGGGCCTCGAGAAATTATGAGGGAATATTTTATAGTGAGCTGCTGTTTGTAATATTCACAATTAATGCTTCTAGTCTAATTAGGCAGTTTGAACATTAGCAAGAGAAGGGTAATTAAATCTGTGTTTGTCTTTCCCATCTCAAAGGAAACCTTTCAAAACAACCGGGAAAGGTAAAACCTAGCCAAATCCATTTTTTACCAGGCAAGTTTCTGGCAAACTTTTGCTGGCATCTAAACATATGTAAATCTTCAAATGGGTTGTACATTGCTGGCCCCCCACACTGTAAAAATGCCAAATTTCAGCAGTATTGGATTAAAGGAAGAAGGCAAAACAATGAATTACTTTATCAGGTCTGTGATTTCAGTCTAGGCCTTGTGGTTCTTGGCTTCCTGCCCAATGAAATGAGGCAGCTGTATGTTGTTGGGGCTCTGCATCTGGACAGATCAGAGTTAAGTCATATCAGAGTTGCTGCTGCTGCTGCTAAGTCGCATCAGTCGTGTCCGACTCTGTGCGACCCCACAGACGGCAGCCCACGAGGCTCCCCCGTCCCTGGGATTCTCCAGGCAAGAACACTGGAGTGGGTTGCCATTTCCTTCTCCAATATCAGAATTAAGTCAGTGTTAAATCACTTCTCACCACCTATGAGCTGTGCAACCTTGCGCAAGTCACTTTTGACCTTGGGCAAGCTCATTTGTTACTTTCTTTTCTCCAAGCCTCAATTACTTCATCTGTAAAATGGGATGAGTTCTGTCTCCTTCACAGGATTGCAGTAAGGATGAAAGGGACAGTCCATTGTCAGAAAAGCAGCTTACCAAAGGTGTAGACACCTGTATACTTTTTTTCCGTGTGTGCCAAACTACAAGCTCTCATGGCCCTTTGACCCTGAGTCATTTCTGCAGCTACTCTTGTAGCCAATTAAGTCAGTCAAAGTGACACAGGGTGACTACCATCTGAGTGGGGCTTCCCTGGTGGCTCCGTGGTAAAGAATCTGCCTGCCAGTGTAGGAGTGGAGAAGCAAATGGCAACCCACTCTTGTATTCTTGCCTGGAAAATCCCACTGACAGAGGAGTCTGGCAGGCTACAGGCCATGGCGTTGCCAAGAGTCAGACACAACTGGAGCGACTTAGCATGCATACCAGTGTAGGAGATGTGGGTTCTATCCCTGGGTCAGGAAGATCTCCTGGGGAAGGAAATGGTAACCCACTCCAGTGTTCTTGCCTGGGAAATCCCATGGACAGAGGAGCCTGGCAGGCTACAGTTCAGTTGCAAAAGGGTCGGACATGACTTAGTGACTAAACAACAACTACCATCTAACTACTGGCTCCTTGGCTTGTTCACTCTCACTATAAGAGGTGAGCCATGGACTCTGGACTCCTCAGCTGCAGCATAACTGCCTGCCCTGGCACCGTCTGGGCCCATCGTGTCCTGTGGGCTTTAGTGGCAGAGGAACACACCATGTGATATTCCTGCTGTTTGTTGAGTTGTAAATAAAAACTGTCTTGTTCTTATCTGCTGAGTCTCATTGTTGACTTTCAGCCACTGTGGAGTGGTGAGCCAGTCTTTCTGCTCACTTATGTCCTTGGCATCTCTTTTGGAGGCTTGTTACCCTTTGCCAACCTCTCTGAGAGAAGCTGGTAAACTTTCTATAGGGACTAGACAATAAATTTTTAGGCTTTGGAGCTACAGTCATGTCTATTGTGTATTTTTCTTTGTGTACTTCTTTAATAACCTTTTAAAAACCATTGTAATTCATAGGTTGAACAAAAATAGGCTGAGAACAGGTTATAACCCCACTCTCATGAAGCCTAGCTTCTTCCCTGATAGCCATACAAAGCATTTAAAACAGCATGTTCTAGACTAGTGAAAAGTCAATAAATGTTGGCTATCTTTGAATTAATACTTACTGTTTGTTCATTTCTAAACCTGGAGAAGGAAATGGCTACTCACTCCATGAGTCTATAGTCCATGGGGTTGCAAAAGAGTTGGACACGTCTGAGTCACTAAACAACAACTTTATGGGCTTTACAGGTGGCACAGTGGTAAAGAATCCACCTGCCAATGCAGGAGACACAGGGCATGAAGCTTCGATCCCAGGTCGGGAAGATCTCCTGGAGTAGGAAACAGCAACCCACTCCAGTATTCTTGCCTGAAAGCTGCCAAGGACAGAGGAGCCTGGGGGCTACAGTCCATGGAGTCACTAAGAGTCAGACACACACATAAGGCACAATTGCTACTTTACTCCATTCCTACAAGTGAGTTCTGCTTATTTGGTAACAGGATGGCTCTTTATATCAGGCTTCCCAAAGGGGTACTAAGAGTAGGTTACAGGTGTTTATGCAGACACGGAATCCCTCAACCTTCATGGCAGCAGGGCGACTGGCCCTGGACACTCCACTCCTCCTCTGGTTTATCCTAATGTGTTGTATTAAGTCCTGCTACTAGTCACAAGCTGGAATCAAGATTGCCAGGAGAAATCTCAATAACCTCAGATATGCAGATGATACCACCCTTATGGCAGAAAGTGAAGAGGAACTAAAAAGCCTCTTGATGAAAGTGAAAGAGGAGAGTGAAAAAGTTGGCTTAAAGCTCAACATTCAGAAAATGAAGATCATGGCATCTGGTCCCATCACTTCATGGGAAATAAATGGAGAAACAGTGGAAACAGTGACAGACTTTATTCTGAGGGGCTCCAAAATCACTCCAGATGGTGACTGCAGCCATGAAATTAAAAGACGCTTATGCCTTGGAAGGAAAGTTATGACCAACCTAGACAGCATATTCAAAAGCAGAGACATTACTTTGCCAACAAAGGTTTGTCTAGTCAAGGCTATGGTTTTTCCAGTGGTCATGTATGGATGTGAGAGTTGGACTGTAAAGAAAGCTGAGAGCCAAAGAATTGATGCTTTTGAACTGTGGTGTTGGAGAAGATTCTTGAGAGTCCCTTGGACTGCAAGGAGGTCCAACCAGTCCATTCTGAAGGAGATCAGTCCTGGGTGTTCTTTGGAAGGACTGATGCTAAAGCTGAAACTCCAGTACTTTGGCCACCTCATGCGAAGAGTTGACTCATTGGAAAAGACTCTGATGCTGGGAGGGATTGGGGGCAGGAGGAGAAGGGGACGACAGAGGATGAGATGACTGGATGGCATCACCGACTTGATGGACATGAGTTTCGGTGAACTCCGGGAGTTGGTGATGGATAGGGAGGCCTGGCGTGCTGCAATTCATGGGGTTGCAAAGAGTTGGACACAACTGAGCTGAACTGAACTGAACTAGTCACTAAGTTACTGTTTCACAAAGTACAGCTTTAGTGTATAACAGGAGCTTTCACATTTCCTGAGCGCTACTTTCAACCACAGTGTGAGAGGCATGGCGTTCGGAGGGGCTCATGGATTACTTTATGGATCCCAGGTGATTGCAGAACAGTCTTTCAACTGGACAAGTGGTAAAAATAAGTCACACTAACTGACTAACTCTTAGTCCAGAGAGCCGCCTAGGAGAAAGATGAACAAAAAACAGCCAGGAAGACATCAGTAACATCGAGAATAAAGGTAACAAGATAGGTCTTGAAGGCTTGTGGGACTGGAAGGTAAAGGCTCCAGGGGAAACCATAGCCAAAGGAAAGCAACAGTTGAGCTAACTTGCAGGCACTGGTTCTGATTACAAAGCCAAACTCTCCAGATGCCAAACCTAAAACAAAGGAAGAGAGGCAAAGTAGTGGAAGAGAGAAGTAACAGGAAGGGAGGAGGGCAGGAAGCTGAAGGTAAGGGGCCACGGGCTGCACACGGGGTAGAGACACTGACAGGGTGGCACAGGTCAGGGCAAGTCATGGCTCCCAGCAAAGCCAGGCTTCAGGACGCAAGGGTGAATAATGGCTGAACCACGCCAGCATCCCATGGCATCAGTGCATCACTGAGGTTCCGTAACAATGACCTCTAGTCATCCAGAGCTGCAAAGCTCATGCACAACCTGCTTTCTTTTCTGAGTCAGGAAAGTATAACATTTCAAGAAGATATGTCTCAAAAAAGAGTCATGAGGTAAGATTTCAAAAACTCCCTCCTGAAAGGAAAGAGATGTTAGCTTTCTGAAACAAAACAAAATAAAAAAACACTCATTCCCAGACTGTATTCAGTAAGGAAAGCCATACTCTATTATGAACCTCATGATGTATAAGGGGTAGTGCAGGTCAATGCTTTTACTGAGCCTTTTCATAGTCCTGAACTGTAATTGGTTCCTCTAGATTTCCCTCTGACTGAGTACAAGATTCTGAATTATCCTTGCACATACATGACAGTATCTGATCCCTGGAACAATTATTTTTATGATGTTGGAGGGTGAGGTAGGGCAGTGAAAATCTGATTTTTTTTTTTTTGTCTGTTCAAGTGTTAATGGAAAAGTAGGGAAAGATGCATGAGGCTAACAAGCATGTTTTATGAGGTCAGAGACCAGAATCCTCTAAATACTGAGCTGATTGACTCAAGGGGTGATAATGACTTCCCATATAAAAGAATTAGAACGAAAAAACTATACGTGTCTTAGAATAAAGGCAATTTAATTCAGACATATCTCTGGGGAACTTGCTTCACAAATTTTCTCTTTGAAAGCTTGACTGCACTTCTCAGGAAATGTTCCTGAAGGAAGTGTGTCTGAAAGTTGTCCCAGAAATGGAGGGCCATTGCCTCTGGAGTAGGTTCATGTTTACCAGTGGTGGCAGTGCTTCAAGCCTTGTTCCCAGGCATCAATAACTTTCTTTGAAAAAATACACTCATGTGCTAAGGTTGAACAGTGGTGATTTCTGGGCAGTTAGAAAAGAAAGCTGTTATATATTTAAGTTTGCTTCTGGAATTTTCAAGTTTTATACAGTACATATATATCAAAACCGTAATAATGCAAAGCTCATTATAATAAGAACTATATCCAAGCCATTGGGATACAGTTCATTACACAGAGGTTGGTGTACAATTTGCTTGTTGTTGTTGTTCAGTCACTAAGTCGTGTCCAACTGTTTGTAACCCAATGGACGGCAGCATGCCAGGCTTCTCTGTTCATCATCAACTCCTGGAGCTTGCTTAACTCACATCCATCCAGTCAGTGATGCCATCCAACCATCTCATTCTCTGTTGCCTACTTCTCCTCTTGCCCTCAGTTTTTCCCAGCATCAGGGTCTTTCCCAATGAGTCAGCTCTTCACATCAGGTGGCCAAAGTATTGGAGCTTCAACTTCAGCCTCAGATCTTCCAAACAATATTCAGGGTTGATTTCCTTTAGGATTGACTGGTTTGATCTCCATGATGTCCAGGGGCCTGTCAAGAGTCTTCTCCAGTACCACAGGTTGAAAGCATCAATTCTTCAATGCTCAGCCTTCTTTATGGTCCAACTCTCACATCCATACATGACTACTGGAAAAACCATAGCCTTGACTATATGGACCTTTGTCAGCAAAGTGATGTCTCTGCTTTTAAAAACACTGTCTAGGTTTGACATAGCTATTCTTCCAAGGAGCAAGCGTCTTTTAATTTCATGGCTGCAGTCACTGTCTACATTGATTTTAGAGCCCAAGAAAATGAAATCTGATACTGTTTCCACATTTTCCCCATCTATTTTCCATGAAGTGATGGCACTGGATGTCATGATCTTAGATTTCTGAATGTTGAGTTTTAAGCCAGCTTTTTCACTTTCATCTTCATCAAGAGGCTTAGTTGCTCTTCACTTTCTGCCATTACAGTGGTGTCATCTGCATACCTGTGGTTATTGATATTTCTCCCAGAGATCTTGATTCCAGTTTGTGCTTCATCCAGCCTGGCATTTCACCTGATGTCCTCTGCATATAAGTTAAATAAGCAAGGTGACGATATACAGCCTTGACGTAGTCCTTTCTCAGTTTTGAACTAGTCTGTTGTTCCGTGTCCGGTTCTCACTGTTGCTTCTTGTCCTACATATCGGTTTCTCAGGAGGCAGGTAAGGTGGTCTGGTATTCCCATCTCTTTAAGAATATGTCACAGTTTGCTGTGATCCACACGTCAAAGGCTTTAGCGTAGTCAATGAGGTCAAAGTAGATGCGGTTTTGGAAGGTGCTTGCTTGCTTACAATTTGCGTGCTTCTCCTAATTAATACAATGAGTGGAGTCAAAGGTGATGTAATACCAGTTTTTCACAAGCTTCTCTGGTATGTTGATGCCTCTAAAATGTCTGGGAAATGTCCAAATCTAGTAAGGGATATCCCTTCTCTTGTATTCACAGACACACTTCTGTCTTTCATCTGTTTCAAAGTTTCTAAAGTGGATCGAGGAAATAGAGATCACTAAACCATTGCTGGTTGGAGCTTTATGTCCTATGGTATTGTTTTATTTTGTTTTGCTTTCCAGAAACAAAACCAAAATCACAAACTAGCATGACTGAGAAATCCCAAACTCTCATTAACTATATTGTCTGGTTATGTCTAATTAGGCTTTCTTGGTGGCTCAGCTGGTAAAGACTCCGCCTGCAATGTGGGAGACCTGGGTTTGATCCCTGGGTTGGAATGATCCCTATGTCTAATTAGAGCTCATTTAATGTTAAAGCTAGGCTAAAGATCAGGCTTCCCAGATGGCTTAGTGATAAAGAATCCACCTGCAATGCAGGTGACACAAGAGATGCGGGTTCCATTCCTGAGTTGGGAAGCTTCCCTGGAGAAGAAAAATGGCAACCCACTCCAGTTTTCTTGCCTGAAAAATTCCATGGACAGAGGAGCCTGGTGGGCTACAGTCCATGGAGTTGCAAAAAGTTGGACATAACGACTAAACAACAACAGCAGAAGCTATTTTTAAAAAATGTAAAGGATATTCATTTATTTAGTTAATTTATTTTCTTTTGGTTGCACTGCATGGCATGTGGGATCTTAATTCCCCAACTAGGGATTGAATCTGCACCCCCTGCTTTGGAAGCCTGAGTCTTAACCAGGGAAGTCCCTTAAGGATGTGTTTTAAAACAGTTATACATCAGACTGGTTCCAAATTAGGCAAGGAGCACGTCAAGGCTGAATACTGTCAGCCTGCTTATTTAACTTATATGCAGAGTACATCATGCAAAATGTCGGGCTGGATGAAGCACAAGCTGGAATCAAGAGACACCACCCTTACAGCAGACAGCAAAGAAGAACTAAGGAGCCTCTTGATGAAAGTAAAAGAGGAGAGTGAAAAAGTTGGCTTAAAACTCAACATTCAGAAAAATAATATGGTATCCAGTCCCATCACTTCATGGTAAATAGATGGGGAAACAATGGAAACAGTGAGATACTTTATTTTGGGGGGGGGGGGGCTCCAAAATCACTGCAGATGGTGACTGCAGCCACGAAATTAAAAGATGCTTGCTATTTGAAAGAACTCTGACCAACTAGACAGCATATTAAAAAGCAGAGACATCACTTTGCTAACAAAGGTCTGTCTAGTCAAATTATGGTTTTTCCAGTAGTCATGTATGAATGTGAGAGTTGGACAATAAAGAAAGCTGAGCGCTGAAAATTGATGCTTTGTGGTGTTGGAGAAGATTCTTGAGAGTCCCTTGGACTGCAAGGAGATCCAACCAGTCCGTCCTAAAGGAAATCAGTTCTGAATATTCATTGGAAGGACTGATGCTGAAGCTGAAACTCCAATACTTTGGCCACCTGATGAGAAGAGCTGACTCATTGGAAAAGACCCTGATGCTGGGAAAGATTGATGGTGGAAGGAGAAGGGGACGACAGAGGATGAGATGGCTGGATGGCAGCGCTGACTGGATGGTATGAGTTTGAGTAAGCTCTGGGAGTTGGTGATAGACAGGGAAGCCTGACGTGCTGCAGTCCATGGGGTCGCAAAGAGTTGGACATGACTGAGTGACTGAACTGGCTGACTGAATAGAGGCTGAAATCTTTCAAAAGTTGGATGCCATGATCTACCTGTATTAGTTTTTAGAGACTGCAGTGACATTTAAAGGCTGGGACCGGGGTGAGGAGGAGAAATGTGCAAATTATCTCTTGAGGGATATGCGATGGCATCTCAGCCTTCAGAGCGGGGCGGGGCCGGGCACAGTCTGCTTGTCACAGTAGAATGGACAGGAGGGTGGCTGCATTGTCCAGTGCTGCCCTTGAGAGTCACTTCCTCAAATTGTAAGTGGACACAATAATGCTTGTCTCTGCATTCACCTTCCTCTACTGTGGTTGCAACCACTTCCACATTCTTTGTTAATAAACCAGAATGCGGAATGGAAATATTCTGGCAGGGTAGCATGGCCAATGAAAGACTTCCACGTCTCCATGTGTCCTGACCTTGAACGAGGAGATCTAGATTGGAAGAGAGCACCTCTGGAAACCAGCTCATCACGTGTGACTATGTTCTATTGTCCCCTGTCTCAGGGGCAGCGACTGCAGACAGCTTATTTACGGTCAACTCAGGAAAAGTTAAAGCAGGAGCCAGATGCTTTTCCTGTGATCTTTTAAATTCTTCAATGTAACTACATTTCTCTGTATGATGTTATTACTTCTATAGGTTCTTACAGCACCAAAGATGATTCATAAATATGTATAAGTGAGAGCTGCTCATTAAAGGATCTTTATTAAAATTATCCTTTTGTAAGAATACTGTCATTGCTAAAATAAGTGAGATTCAAAAATGCAAAAAAGAAAAAAAGGACCAGGGAAGTTGGTAACATACTGATATTAGGTCACCTTTGATTCCATCCATTGTCTTAATCAGATTAATCTGGTTAGGAGAGGCAAGCCAATTGGATACTAACCTCCATGTAATGAACTCTCCCAGAATGGCTTGGGTATAGTTTTCTTTTTTTAAAAAATGAACTTTGTATTATTATGGTTTTGACCCCATGGACTGTGTAGCCCACCAGTCTCCTTCATCCATGGAATTTTCCAGGCAAGAATACTGGAGTAGGTTGCCATTTCCTTCTCCGAGGGATCTTTCCAACCCAGGGATCGAATCCCAGTCCTCCACATTGCAGGCAGACACTTTACCATCTGAGCCACCAGGGAAGACTCCCTATTATGGTTGCAATATATATGTATTATAGAAAATTAGAAAATTCAGACAAGTGAACTTTAAAAAAACCACAACTTCCTCTTAAATAAATGTGGAAGTCTAAAAAATCTGAACAAATCCTCTTGGTAGGATTCAACCCTTCTCAGCAGCCAACCTCCCAGCGTATCTTTTTAAGGTCAGGACATAGCTGGGGGTCGCACTGTCCTGAAATCTGAGGGAGGCGGCCTGGGTTCTCTTGGTCAACATCTTAGGAACTTGTGTTGGGAAGGGAGAGACAGCCAGAATCTTTAGCGTATGGACAGTATAGGCTTTTTACATTGAAAAAATGCACATATAAAATGCATATCTCACACACCTCGACTAAAACCCAGTGCAGCAACCTAGGTTTTAGTCAAGGCATGTGGGATCTAGTTCCCTGGCCAGGGATCGAACCTGCTCCCCCTGCATTGGGAGCATAGAGTCTAGCTACTGGACCAGGAAAGACCCTGAAAAATGTATATTTAAATTAATGGCCAGCTAGAGGCTTGTGCCAGTGAAAGAGGGTCTGGGTGAAGAATCTGAGGTGACCCAGACCTTCAGGGCAGGATTTGGCTTTCACCTTCCACTCTCTTCCAGAACTCCGATGCAGCTGAGGAGACTTGACTCTCCAGGGGTCTGGAAGAGACCATGTCCCCAGCTCTACCCTGGGAGGATGATTTAGTCCTGGGAGATGCCATGGTTGTCTTCAAGATATGGAGATATTTGGAGGAAATAGAAGTATTTTGTGGACTTCCCAGGCGGCTCAGTGGTAACGAATCCACCTGCCAATTCAGGAGACCTAGGTTCGATCCCTGGGTCAAGAAGCTCCCCTGGGGAAGGAAATGGCAACCCACTCCAGTATTCTTGCCCGGAGAATTCCATGGACAGAGGAGCCTGGAGGACTACAGTCCATGGGGTCACAAAGAGTTGGATACCACTGAAGCAACTGAGCATGCACACACGAGA
Source organism: Bos indicus x Bos taurus (assembly GCF_003369695.1). NCBI lineage: Eukaryota > Metazoa > Chordata > Mammalia > Artiodactyla > Bovidae > Bos > Bos indicus x Bos taurus. Next base: position 89,464,044 of record NC_040081.1, on the reverse strand, counting down.
AGTATTTTATATGCTGAAGTCATTTATTCTTTTAGACTCTTTAAAGTCTGTTCATAGTTATTGGGAAAAAATGTTACTCTCTTCCACATAACATTTTTTCCAGCCTTGTCTAAGTCACAGATTTTGCTCATTTTTCTCTCTCAAGTTTACATTGCATACAATTGCATACAATGTGTACCATGAAAACTGCCATAAAACACCCAGGTTTTACACTCTGCTGACTGAAAAACAAAAATAAAATCAAAATTCAAACCAACAAAGTCATAAACAAGGCTTCTAAAAGCAATGGGGAAGTGAGAGGAAGGGGTAAGTTCAAATACCACTGCTCGATGGGGACTGTAGTAGGCACATTCGTATATTAGCTTGTTTAATCTTCAGAATAACACTGTGAGGTACTACTGTCTCCTCATTTACAAGTGAGGAGAATGAAGCTCAGAGAAAGAAAGGTCACAGAAAATAAGGTCTGCTAGACAAGGGACAGAGCCAATGTTTTCAACTGCCACCTGCTTGAAATCTAAGCTCATGCCTGCTCCTCAGTGTTACACCAGTTTTCAGATGCCCTCAACCCTCCTGTACCAAAATTGTACATTTTCATTTCTTCTCACTGCCTGGAAACAAGGGGCATCATCACGATGACATCATCAGGGACTTCCCACTGGAAATAAAATTCAGAGACCAGAAAGAATCAGCTGTTAATAGGCTCAGACCAATCTATTGTTTTCTTAGGGTCTCTGCCAATCAGAATAAGAAACTATGGAGTACTACTTCGTGTATTTACCAGAAGAGGTTTCACAAGGCTGTGAAAGTAAAAGACAAGTCGCCCAAATAGAGCTCTTGAATTGAGAAGCTATTTACAGCAGAATATCAGAGCTCATGTGATTTGACTGGAAAACTGCGTTAAAAACATGTTGAGAACATTCAAGTTCAGCTAGGGATGTTTACAAAGGCAGAGACTTCAGAAAGGTTTTATCTTAGATTTGTGCTTCTTTCTGAAGTTATCTTGTTATGAAACACACACATGCAACTTGATAGTAAACTGACTAACTGGAGCATTCTGAAAGAAACAGAGAGGTTTCAAAATCAAGTAAGCAAATGTGGTTGAAAGGTAAGTGCTGTCATAGGCCTTAAAAGTAATTTTTTTTTTTTTATACTGTGAAAGAAGAAGCAAAACAAATCCAATGTCTAGGGCAGGAAAGTAGGGATCCTAATGGTGGAATGAGGTAGGTCTTACAGATGATGGGGAGGTTCTAGGGCCATGTGGTCCTGCCTCCAGCTCCTTCTCTCTCCATCTCTGAAGATGCTCAGGGAGCTCCTTCGGTGTGATTCAGGATCTTCAGGGTTTCCACCCTGTGTCCTGCTCAGAGCCAGGGAGACACAGGTAATCAGTGCCCTGGCTCACCTGTGCACAGTCCCAGCCATGTCCCCACTGCCAGTCACGTCAAGGAGCTGTATGTGAATAAAGAAGCATTTTGGACATCAAATTCTTATGCTCATGACCAGTCTCTGACCCTGGTGGGGACTGGCCCCATCCCATTAATAGGTGCTGCAGAAAGAATGTGTCCCTACTTCTTGGACATCTCAGGAACCTTCACAACTTTCTCCAAGAGAGAATAAACTAGACCAGGCAGGGAAAAGGTGGGATAAGGTCACAAAAAGGTTAAGTCCTGTCCTCATTAACCCCACCAATGGCCCCCTAGAGTGGACCATTCAGAGCTCCAACTGCTTCATTTTCAGATGAGCAAACCCAGCTCAGAAGCACAAACTCAAAGGTAGTAATTCTGAGATGAACCGTTATTTCATGCACCATTAAAATTCAGTCATTGATTGTGAGATGTGTCCAAGTTTCAGAGGTGGTGAACATAAAGGAAAAAAAGTGGGTGCCTTAGAATGGGTGAGACATACCAAGTCACTTACCCTCAAATGCTCAGAGCTCAGTTCTTAGGGATATTTTCCCCCCTCCACTACACTCTGTAGCTCCATTGGACAGAAAATCCAAAGCTGAGCGCCTAGGTGACTTATTCAAAATCACTGAGCTAATAAGGAGAGAGGCAGGATTCCAACTAGACCCAGGACCCCTTCAAGATGATCCCCTTGACTCATGCTCCCAGCTATTGATCTCTGGCTCTGGAAAACTAAACTGAATTCCTCTGCAGAAGATTTGTCTCTTGACTAGGTTTTACTTATGATAATATCAAAATTAATGAACTGCTTCCTTGAATACTTGCAGAAAGGTGGACAGTAACTGGGGTCAGTGTTTGCCAGTGGGGAGGACATTGCCTCTGGATTTACAGTGTGCTCAGGAAAATCTACCAAGTAGGTAATCCACAGGCCTGGGGATTAAAGAGCTACTTCTGGCAGTTAGATTTGATGTTTTATTAGGTCATACTGGAATATGGGAGAAGGCTGAGAACAATTCTGTTTTTCATGAGCCTGATCTTTTCCTCCACCTCAAAGCTAGCATGCTAAGATTCCTCCAAAACTCCTGTGCCAATGAATAAATGGTGAAAGCTTAGCCTGCTTGTCACTACAAGCTCCAGGGACTGACATGGGAACTCTTCAGCCCCAGGTGGCCCTCAGCCCCCTCAGACTTGAGAAGAGGGACAAGGCCATACAAGAGGACAGCACTCCTTACAGTGCCTTTTCTGCCCAGGCTGGCATTGAGGCATAACTTAGACTTGGAAGAGAAAGATCTGGAATGTCTCATCTGGCTGGTGCTCCAGGAATCCCAGACACTGTGTACTTCCCGTTCTCACACTGTCACTTTGAAGTTTAACTTAGGGAGGCAGAGCCTCTAATTCCTCACATGGGGACAAGCTTCCTTTAACTCGAAGTGTTCCAACATCTGGGTCACAGGTGAACCTAGCCCAGCGGCTGGTGTATCCAGCCTCACTTGGTTGGCCCCTGTAAGGTGCCCTGGGAACTCAGCCCACAGATCATCTCATGAGGAGGTTAAGGTGCACTGTGATCTCAAAAACAGTGGGAAACCAAATCCGTGGCTCCCTGGCCACTCTTGCTGCCGGCGGCCTGTTGGCAAGGCATTGGGGAGTGCCCGAAGAGATGGAGCCGAGGGGAGGAATAAAGGCCTGGCCTTCTCAGTGGGTATTCGGTTCCATCACTCTACTGCCTGGTCTTCTGGCCTTTATTGTCTTTGCCTTCTCTGACCTTGCGAAGAAAGGCAACACTTTCAGAGCTGTGCCTTCAAACAGGTTGCTGGAGAGAACGTATCACTGCCCTTGAGATGCTGTTCTGACCACCAATATGGGCACTTTAGCTCTTGTGATGACATGGGAGGCTGCCTGCCCTCTCACCCTCGTCTGGCTCTGGAAGAGCCCTGTGTGGGTCTGGAAGGCAAGACCCGGGTACTGGCGCTGGATAAGATGGACTGGCCACTGCCTGCAGATGTGGTATCTGCTTTATCCAGCTTTATCTGCCTATTATCCAGCATCCTGAATAATACAGCCTTCTCTGTGCTGGACTGTACTCCCTGCCTCGGGGGTCCCTGCTGGTCTGTATGTTGAGCAAGAGTTATGGTTTGTGCTTTCCCCTGAATGCTGGCATACCCTCTTTAAGCGACCTGACACAGCCGGGAAGGTGCCCCGGACCCCCAACGTGACCACCAGGGTCCGTGGGCTTGGCTTCTCTGGGCACTGCTGCAAGTGAGATGGAGTGGCAGAAGGACGTCAGATGCCCCCCATTGCCCCACCCTCTTCCTTGTCAGAAGCCCTGTGTTCATATACGGTGTTGACCTTGACAACAGCCACCCGCAAGGAGAGACCTGCAGTCAAAACACAGCTTAATGCATGTCTATACGCAGTTGAGTCTGGGTCTCTGTCTAGAATGTTATTTCTATTTTTGAACATGAACGGCTTTGCAAACCAGCTCATCCTAGTCTATAATTGGCTTACACAGCATTTCTTTTTATTTTTTCTTTCTTTCTTTCCTCCCTCCCTCCTTTACTTTTTTTTCCTTTTGTTCTCTCTTTCTTTCCCTTTACAAAGAAATATCTTTACAAGTGTGGCTTTCACTCCTGAGCTGTACATTAAAATCACGCAGTGACGTTAGAATATTACCAACATTCAAGCTCATCCCCAGTTTCGGGTTAAATGCTCTGAGATGGGGTGGTAACACTGAAACGACAGTGTCAAGCCTCAACACACTGACTGTGCAGTTGGAGACGTTCTCAGTTCCTCACAGCCTTTCTTAAACATCGGAAAGCACCACGACTCTCGGTAGGGGTGGAAAGCAACAACCCTACAGATTTGCCTGTATTTCTAGGATACAATTTTGACACCTTCCCAAACTCAAGCTAGGTTTAACTCTGCCCAATGAAATTACACCATGTACTTTGCTACCTTTGAGTACTGAGGAGACAGAAGTACATGATCAAAAGGAAAAGTTCCTTCTTTTGCACTAGAGAAAAAAGAAAGAAAACTGGCAAAAGGAAACATAACAGACAATTGATCCTAAAGTGCCTTTTCTCTCTGTAGTCAGAGGGACCATGGCAGGGGGTGGAGGCTGGCTCCACAATCAAATCTTGTTTCAGTTAATTTAAGTGCCAGTATTATTTTCCCCTCCTTTTCTTGTTCCATGTACACTGACAAATAATCAGGGTATGACATGTGAAACTTTCAAAACTCATTTGACGTTGAGGTGGTATAGAATTCAGGAAGCACAGACGTCTTATTACAGAAAACAGTACCCACACAGAAGATGAGGTATAAAACCAGAATAAATCGACTTTCTTATTTCCTGACCTGTACAAACTTAATTATCCAGACCTGATATTTTAGTAATCTGATTTCCAAATGATGCAATGTTCTTTCCCTTAATTTTTCTTGAGACAAATGCTCTAATTTTATTTGTAGTATTTGGGGGAAAGTAAAGTTCAATGTCTCATTTTTTTCAGATCTATTTAGGGCTATTTTCCTCTGCTTTCTAGGAGACAAAATAGAGAAACAGAAATGGGATCAAATTTTATAAATAAATTATGACTGGCTTGTCTTTAAATATTATAAACTGCTGAAAAGAAATGAAGTCATAGACATATATTAATTTTATTTTGAAAGCTGGCTAATAGATGGCATTAAAATTAAAGAACTTTGCAAGAAGGAAAATGAAAGGAGGGTGAAAAAAACCCTGTGAAGACTTTAGAAATAATGAAACGTTTATATTTTTTTGCCTGCCTCTTCCAAGACATAAGGCTCCTGTGTTTGCTGCTTTATTCACTGGTGGGATACTTAAAAAACCACCAATGTTGGGGTAAAAGCTGACAGCTTGTCAGTGTGTTGCTTAATAATGGTTACATTTTGCCCAATATGCTAGCCACTGTTTCACCTTCTCCATATATTAAAATATCCCCTAAGGGAAAAAACACAATTTCAGTAACAGCAGAACAAGAGGACCTTACAGATAGACATAGATTTTCTTGGATTTTATGACCTTCTTTTATGTCCTTTCAGAATTTATTTAAGAGTTGGGAGAGTCAGAATGTGTTAGCTTATGAAGTTTTTTTTGGAACTGAAACCAAAAAAAAAAAAACCCAAAACAAAACAACTTTGAACTTAAGTTTTCACCGGCTCAGTCCATGTGCCAATGTCAACCTCCATCAACCCTTCCCCTAAGCTCTCCCCATGACACAGTCTATCTCTCTGCAGATGGAGCTCTAAGCTGCCCCACAGCCAAAGCCAGGTGGAGAAATGGGGCTATTGTGAAGATAATTTTAGGCCAGAATACAGGCCAAAACCAAAAACTGGTTCTGCTTGATATTGCCTGGCTGTCCTCATTTCATTACTTGGCTTTATATGGAAACACACTGATCCAAAACTTACCCAAATGACAAGTAGCCATGACATTTTACACCAAAAGTAATGCAAATGGGGACTGAGCTTATTAATTTTTGCAAAGTCCTGCAGACCTGGAGATGTTAGTGTGAATGAATGCGCTGGGCCAGCCCAGAGGGAAATAAAGCCCTCCTGGCCCTTGACCTTAACCAGCTGATGATGGGATTCGTGTTTGCTCTGTAAGTAAAGTCCTTACATCTGCATAAGGATCTTTTGACTGGAACAATGACTTCTGCTCTGGGAGAGAACTGCCTAATGGATTCTAGGTACCAAACCATCTGTAAAATTACAGGCCAAATTCTCAAAGCCTGTTGTCTCCAGACCCACAACCCAATCAATTTGGGAGGAAACTGGCTCAGATAACATCAACCCCAAAAAGCCAATGCCCAAGATCCAGATGTTGAATGTGAAATCACAGGTGGAATCTGCTCCCAGGCTGCACTATGCCAAGACTATGAAAGAAAGTGAAAGTGAAAGTCACTCAGTTGTGTCTGACTCTTTGCGACCCCATGGACTTTAGAGTCCCTGGAATTCTCCAGGCCGGAATACTGGAGTGGGTAGCCTTTCCCTTCTCCAGGGGATCTTTCCAGCACAGGGATCAAATCCAGGTCTCCCACATTGCAGGTGGATTCTTTACCAGCTGAGCTATCAGGGAAGCCCCCCAAGACTATGGATGCGACTGTGGATACAACCAAATCACCTGGATAGGAATCAAGCAGGGTAAACGCTCATAACATAGCATCACTCAAATGGGAATCACATGGTACTGGCATGACTGATGATGATAAAGCCCCTCTCAACCTAAGTCAGGTTCCTCTGAACCCTCTTCTTGTCTTGACCTCAATCTTGGGGCCCCTTTGTGCCTTTCCTCATCCTGTCTGTGGCCTGCTTAGCCCAGTCTGGTAAAAGAAGAAGTGGGTAGCAGAGGAAGAGATGGTTAGATAGCACCACTGACTCAGTGGACATGAATCAGAGCAACCTCTGGGAGGTAGTTGAGGAGAGGAGCCTGGCGTGCAGCAGTCCATGGAGTCACAGAGTCGGACATGACTTGGTGACTGAACAACAACAGCTAGCCTAGTCTGAGCCAGAATCCTGCTAAGTCATTTTGATGAACTACCCCTGCCCCCTTGATTTCTCATCACCTTGGATATCTGACCAAGTTCCTCATCCCTCACCTTTGGTGTACTTGGCCTGCTTTCGGCAAGATTCCTGCCGAGTTGGTTTAGTGAGAAGGCCCCTCTCCTTGATATCGCTTCTTAGTGATTTTCCGTCCATTGACCCTCTCACCCTGCTCCTTGGCTATAAATCCCCATTTGAAATTGTTATATTCAGAGATAAGCCCCATCTCTCTCCCCTGTTTCTATAGTCTTGACTCCTATTTCAATGGCCTTGAATAAAGTCTTCCTCGTTATTTCAACAAGTGTCAGAATAATTTTTTTTTTCCTTTAGCAGTGATGACCGTGCTGCATGAGGGGGCCAAAACCTTGACCTTTGGCAACAGGGACAGTGACAACAAATGTCACTGTCTGCTTAGCATGGAGTTTTCCATTTCGTGATTACTTTGTTTAAATAAACTTAAAAAAATAAAAATAAAAAAAACAAAAAACTTTAGTAATTTACTTCCTTCCCCTACTAGTTTAACAAAGAACCAACATTGACTATTTTAGTTTTGAGGTTTTATCTTTAAATAAACTGCTTATTTTGGAATAATTTTAGATTTACAGAAAGCAGTCACTATTTTAGTCATGAGGCTTTACCTTTAAATAAACTGTTTGTTCTGGAGGAATTTCAGATTTACAGAAAAGTTGCAGAAGTGTTGCAGACAACTGCCCCTTACCCTTCATCCAATTTTGTCACTGTTAACATCCTACTTTTGTCAAAACAAAGAAATTATCATTGATATATGACTATTAAACTTTTAATTAAAACCAATATTAATTGGACTTTATTTGGATTTCATCCTTTTTCCATTCATGTCCTCTTTCTGTTCCAGGTACCACATTACATTCAGTTTTCCTGTCTCTCTAGTCTCGTCTTGTCTGGGATGGTTTTTCAGTCTTGCCTTTTTCATCACCTTGACAGTCCTGAGGAACACTGGTCAGGTGTCCAGGAGAACGGGACTTCCCGGTGGCCCTAGTGGTAAAGAACCTGCCTGCCAATACAGGAGGCATAAGAGATGTCGGTTTAATCCCTGGGCTGGGAAGCTCTCTGATAGGAGGGCATGGCTACCCACTCCAGTATTTTTGCCTGGAGAATCCTATGGACAGAGGAGCCTGGCAGGCTGCAGTCCATGGGGTCGCAAAGAGTTGGACATGACTGAAGGGACTTAGCACACATGCACATCCAGGAGACTATCTCCCAATTCTGTTGGTCTGATGTTTTTCTCATTAGACAGGGGCTATGGGTTTTTGGAAAGAATATCACAGAAGTGTCCTTTTCATTACATGATCATGTTTCTGTGATTGTTCTGAGTATTGCAAATGTGGCAGCTTTTGCTAGTTAACCTTTAAGTAAGACTCTTTGAATTCCACAGCTATCCAAAGGGAAACCTACCACCCAAGGCATCAGTGAGGAATTTCGCTGAAGATTTTTCATGATGGAAGGTAGAGGACGGTAAGAAGACAGTGACATGGCATATAACAGAGCACAAGTTAATGAAAATCACCACTAATAGCAGTGTTTCCCCTTTTTGCCCAGGAAGTTCAACCCACGTGGCCTCTACTTGCCTGGAATCCCCCAACTCCAACCCATCTACAGCCCAGACCTCGTCAACTCCCATCTAAACATGTTTACACCCATCATCTTGTTCAGCAAAGGCCCTTCTGAAGACCCATCTGCACAGAAGGAACCTGGAGACAGTAGATAAAACAGAATATTTTTCAATCACAAATAGCTGTTCTTCTTTTCCACAAAAGAAAGTGAAAACAAGTTTTTTTGTACCTACAATCTGTCGGACAAGAAATGACTTCCACACAATATCCACTCATTCATGATGAAATGGAGAGTTGAGCAACTTGCCTCGGCCCTGGTTTCGGGAAGAGGGGCGTGCAGGCAGTGCAGTGTAGAGGTGGGAGGGGGTGGGATGAGTGAGTAGGAGCTTTAGTTTTCCTAAATAATGGCTTTTTTTCACAGTCACATTTACCAGGCAACCACAAATTCATTCATTACTTTGCTTTTGTTGTTTGTCAGTCACTCTGAGCTGTGTCCCAACTAGTCTTCAGGCAATACCACCCCTAAACCATCCACTGAAGGAGAAGCTAACATAGAAATCTCAGTAGGACAGGCCATTCATTCATTCACTCACTCAGCAAAAAATTATTCCTTGTTTTTAGTTGCTAAACCAATTGGTAGCTAACTGGTATGCTGCTTTTATTTAATTTATGTTTTAATTCAATAGATATTTTCTAAGCTCCAACACAGTGTCTGGGACTGGACTAAAGCCTCAGAATAAAACAGAAACAATCCCTACCCTCATAGAATCTACAGTCTGAGGAGATCGATACTAAACAAATAATCATGAAATGATGTGTCATTTCAAACTATGAAAAGATGACAAGAATCATAAAGAAAACATCAAATAAAGATGCAATGAGATCTACTTTGCGTGTGTGTGTGTGAGAAGAGAGAGAGGGGGGGTGTGTGTGAGAGAGAGAGAGAGAGTGTGTGAGAAAGAGTGTGTGTGAGAGAAAGAGAGTGTGTGTGTGTATGTGTGAGAGAGAGTGTGTGTGTGTGAGTGTGTGTGTGTGTGGGTGTGAGAAAGAGTGTGTGACAGAGAGAGTATGTGTGTGAGAAAGAGTATGTGTGTGTGAGAGAGAGTGTGTGAGAAAGAGTGTGTGTGAGAGAAAGAGAGTGTGTGTGTGAGAGAGTGTGTGTGTGTGAGAAAGAGTATGTGTGTGTGTGAGAGAGAGAGTGTGAGAAGGAGTGTGTGTGTGTGAGTGAGAGAGAGAGAGTATGTGTGTGAGAGAGATTTTCAGGGAGTAGGGGGTGCTAATTTGCTTTTTGAGGGTGGAGGTTCAGGGAATGTTTATCCGAGATGTAGCTTTTACAGGAGATCCTAGTGGCTCAGATGGTAAAGAATCTGCCTGCGATGTGGGAGACCCAGGTTCGATCCCTGGGTCGGGAAGACCCCCTGGAGAAGGGAATGGCAACCCATGCTAGTATTCTTGCCTGAAGAATTCCAAGGACAGAGGAGCCTGGTGGGCCACGGTCCATGGGGTCACAAAGAGTCAGACACGACTGAACGACTAACATTTTCACTTTCAAGGAGTGAGTAAGAATAAGCTAAGCTGATTGAAAATCACAGTTCAGGTTGAAAGGGGAGCTTGAAGGAATCTTCTAGAACCACAGACAATAGTGTGTCTGGAGCACAGAGATGCACAGAGTTCAGCAATCCTGAAGGCCAAGAGAAGACTGAGTTCAAGATTGTGAATGCCCTTCTCCATGCAGGGCGTGATGGCAAGTGCTCAGGAGGGCAAGAGTTAAGGACCTCTTTCACTTCACAGTAGAGCACTGTGAGAACTAAGAATAAGTCAGTGCTAGTTGACCTGCCCATGCCTCCCTCAACTATGCACCCTGCCCCTCCTTGACCCACCCAAGGCTCAGGAAGGAAGAGAACCAGGCTGCAAACCTTCAGGTCAGCTCCCGGACACCACATGCCACTCCTCACCAGAGTCTGCAACAGAGAAGGGCTGAAGCTTCTGTCCGCAGAGGAAAGAAAGAGCTATATTTGTAGACCAGGTACCACAAGAGGCCCCGAGCAGATCTGCCTCTGAGTTTAAGGATGACTACACTGGTTGTTTCAAGGACTTGTGTGTGTACCTGATCGTCTCTCTCCAATGACCTGCTAAGTGAGTTGTTTAATCACCTTAGTGTTCCAAGGATAAAGAATTTAGGCTCATATTTTGTAAAAACTAAAAGAAGGTCTTTGTTGACACTTTGTTTTAACCACCAGGCAAAGTAACAACAGCAACATCAATAATAAATACTCCAGTATAACTACAACAAAAAAGTATTAGTTATGAAAACAGTGGTCTGGGCATTTTGTTCTAAATGAGCTGTTGCCAATACATAGTGTTTCCCATTAGCATGTGTCAAAATCAGGGACTAAGATATCTGTCAGTGAGTTATGGAAAAGTTATGACCAACCTAGATAGCATATTGAAAAGCAGAGACATTACTTTGCCTACAAAGGTCCATCTAGTCAAGGCTATGGTTTTTCCAGTGGTCATGTATGGATGTGAAAGTTGGACTGTGAAGAAAGCTGAGTGCCAAAGAATTGATGCTTTTTAACTGTGGTGTTGGAGAAGACTCTTGAGAGTCCCTTGGACTGCAAGGAGATCCAACCAGTCCATTCTAAAGGAGATCAGCCCTGGGTGTTCTTTGGAAGGAATGATGCTAAAGCTGAAACTCCAGTACTTTGGCCACCTCATGCGAAGAGTTGACTCATTGGAAAAGACTCTGATGCTGGGAGGGATTGGGGGCAGGAGGAGAAGGGGACGACAGAGGATGAAATGGCTGGGTGGCATCACCGACTCGATGGATGATGGACATGAGTCTGAGTGAACTTCGGGAGTTGGTGAGGGACAGGGAGGCCTGGAATGCTGCAATTCATGGGGTTGCAAAGAGTCGGACATGACTGAGTGACTGAACTGAACTGAATGGGTACAGCATGTGTATGAGGAAAAAAGGAGCAGAAATACATGGTGGGGAAAAGAGGGGTGGCTGATGGTGACACCAGAAACCATGAAGCTTAGGCGACAGATATTATACTTTCTTAAGTGGAGAGGACAATCTGACCAAACTTCAGGATGGTAAGAGCCTGGCCCAGGAGGCCAGAAGACCTGCTGGGTTCTATTGCTAAGTCTGTTATAGCTGTGTGACCCTGGGAAAGTCAGTTTTCCTCTCCGAGCCTCCATTTCCATATTTGAAAAATGGCAGTGGTGGTGGGGGTCGGGGAGAGAATGAGGAAAGTTTATACCAACCTCTAGAGTTCCTTGTACATTAAACATTCTATGATTTCATGACTCTGCACCTTCGCTGTCTTACACAGTAGTATTTGAAGTTAATAAAATCAAACAAAACGTGCAGTTTCTCAGCTACACGGGTCACATTCGAATGCTCACGAGCCAGATGCAGCTAATGGCTAATGAACTGGCTGGTGCAGAAGGAGAACTTTTCCATTTTCACAGAGAGTTTTACTGGACAGCCCAATAAAACTCTCTTTATGAAAGACACTTGAAAAGTCTAATACGAATACTATTCACATTTTCAGTTATTGATTTTACTGTAAAATTAATGATTGCTATGACAGCTACAGCTACTAAGAGTAGACATTTACTGAGCACTACTACTGCTGGAATTGTAGCAATTAGGCTATTTTTATTGCATCCCCACAACTCTCTGAGATAGGTACTGTTAGTTTCTTCATTTTATAAATGAGGAAAACAAGATTCAGAGCGACAATGTGCATTGTTCGGAGCCACATCCGAGAAGTGGCAGACCTAGGCCTTGAGTCTTTTGACTGTTGTCATCCAGACCCCTGACGTTTCACCCTGGTCCCAATTTTGATCTCTGGTCTTCTTGTTTTACGGCCAAGCCTCATGGATTCCTCACAACTCCCCTGTTGTGGATACAGGGCCTTTGCACATGCTTTGTCTAGGATACTCTCCATCTCCTCCTTTCTTTTGTTTGTAAATTTCCTATTTATCTTTTAAAAATATCTAGATATTATTGCTACTTTTCTATCTGGTGAAATAGTTACCCTGTCTGCTTTGTTTCCATTACAGTCCATTCATACCACAAACATGGAACCCACCACACTGTATTATAGTATTTGTTTGGAAGTCTGGTCTTCCACCAGACGGTTAGTGCATTCAAGATGAAGTGTGTGCCCAGTACTTCCAGTTTAAAAAAAGGTGCTGAGTCAATGCTTGCTAAATGAAAATGTCAAAATCTCTAAGACTGAATCACTACTTTTCTCCACCGCTTCAGCTTACCCTGATTCATTCCGCTTTCCCTGGTACTTGCGGTTTAGGTGCATTCCCTATCTGCATGCAGAGGGCTCCAGGCCCTTCAGCCAGGGAGCAAAGTTAAATACGTATATGCACACATACGTAATCATCTTGCAGACAAGTAATTCTTCCCAAGTCTCTCTGTAAGCAGGTTGTCACCGACAAGCAAGGAAATACTGACACTTCCTACCAGTTCTGGTGAAATTTTGTCCACATTTTCTACCATGTACCAGGCCTGGGCAGTGCACTGGGCAACCTGCTTATGGCAACAGAGGCCATTCAGAAATACTGCAGGCCAACACGGCGCAGCTTGACTGTTGTCTTGTTTCAACCCTTCCCCAAAGCAACAGGACTTCAGCAGCGTTATAAAATGAAGTTAGAAGTATTCACAAGGGTCTTGTTCAGTTGCTAAGTCTTGTCTGACTCTTTTTGACTCCCATGGACTACAGCACGCCAGGCTTCCCTGTCCTTCTCTATCTCCTGGAATTTCTCAAACTCATGTCCATTGAGTCGGTGATGCCATCCAACCATTTTGTCCTCAGTTATCCCCTTTCTCCCATCTCCTCAATCTTTCCCAGCACCAGGGTCTTGATGCACAGTTAAAAAGACACCTGGCCACCCCACACCTTCTCCCTGGGACCGGAACAGCATCACCCTACTCCCTGCCCTGAAGCTACTCACACCAGACAGAAAATGGAAGAAAGTTACTCCTATCTTCCTTGTCCTCTAACATCATACTGGCACCTCTATTGAGAGTCGTCTTTTTGCTTCTATATTTTAAAAAGACCTGAGTTAGGTCAAAATCTAAAGTTAAAAAATCTAAATCTAAAAAAAAAAAGAAGAAATAAAAAACCCTAATTAATTTACTAAACTAAGAATTGTTATCAGAACAAAGTGTAGGAAGAGAAATATTATTTATTGAAGACCTCCTGTATATCTGTATTGTTCTGGGTAAATTAATGTTATAAGTTGACAATTCTAAAAGATAGGTTTTGTTAAGTGAAAGTCACTCAGTCGTGTCTGACTTTGTGAACCCATGAATAGTCCATGGAATTCTCCAGGCCAGAATACTGGAGTGGGTTGCAGTTTCCTTCCCCAGGAGATCTTCCCAATCCAGGGATCAAACCCAGGTCTCCCGCAGATTCTTTACCAACTGAGCCACCAGGGAAGCCCTAAAAGATATGTTTAGTAATCATGTTTTACAGCTGGAAACACGGAAGCCCAGGAAAGAAGTGCTGAATAATCTGAAAGAATATGGGTTTAATAGCTGAGAGATCTGGGTTCAAATTTGGGAATCCATTATCTCTGTGGCTCTGGAGGAATGATTGGACCTCCTCAAGCCTCTGTTTTCTCATTCAGAAGTAGAAACCAATAGAACCAACCTTCCCAGGGCTGTTGTAGAGTTGGAAAAGAAAATGTGTATAACATGCCTAAACATGATGGCAAGCATCTTACTGGGTTTCATGTTAGTTTCCCGTCCTCTTGGCTTGTCGCCAGAACGGCAGGGCTGGTGTTCAAAAGCGGGATCACAAGACCCAAACCAAGTTCTTTGCATGTCTGTAATGAGAACGTTTTGGAGTTGCTCATGTACCACTGCAGTGACAGAATCAAACTACTTGAAGTTGAGCTGTTCTTACCTTTGCACTGGCAAAACACTATTGTTTTGTATATCTATGTCCAGATGTAAATCTTTCAAGAGTCAAAATCAAAACAAATAAATCATGCATTTCTCCAGTGTATTATAATGTGCCTTCAGTACAGCCTGATCACAAAAATACCTCTTCCAGCCACTTAACATCATATAACTATTTAGGAAAAAGGTTTAATATTGGCAGAAGATAATAGAACAATTATTGGGTTTCAATGCCTATTGAATTTGCAAAAAGTTAAGTAACACATAAGGAGAAATAATAGCCTTTCTTGTCCTAAATCTCTCTCATAGTCTTTCTGCTTTGAAGTAGGCTCTGTTTGCTTCTAGAAAAAAAAATGTAAGTCCACAAAAAAAGTTCTTGCAAAAAGGTGTTGGCTGCGTTTAGAACTGGGGAGGAGTTTAGTCTTGCTATTTTCTTGCTGGTTAGAGATATATTTGTCCTTTGCTTGGTATGCAGAAAGATTCTGAACTTTCTAGAAAAATTCTTCAAATCTACACTCCAGGGAACACACTGCTTATTTTACCATAGAATTTATTTTGCAGACAGCTTCTCCAATGCCTAAGTCTATGAAAATGGTCTGACCTGACCACATATGCCCCAGCCAGTGTACCCATCACTTACATCCAATGCCCTGAGAATATTGTAGAAACAGCTGTGCTGCCATGAACAGGTGCAGAGTTGGAGATTTGAGATCAGCACTGCTTTCTGGCTCTGCCCCTTTCTCCGTGGCTTTGGACATGTCGTCTCACTTCTATGAGTCTTGATTTTGCTCGTCTATATAATGGGGGTACTGCCTGATGCCAAGAGCTTGTGAAGACTGGGCAGCATTTTGTACCTGAAAGCTCTGTGGAATCCACAAGATGGATGTTTTTGTTAGAATTAAGGAGCAGGAGCCTAAAGAGCTGTATGCTCAGGGCAGGATTTTCCATTTTTAGAATGAAATTCATATTAGCCACTAGTCTAATTCATTCTGGATCTGTTTTTGAGGGAGAGGTGGGCAGCTAGAGTTTGGAAACCTTAAGTAACCTAAATGGCTTCTGAAATACTGAGCTGCATGCGTTAAAATGTAGCTTTTATGACATTCTACATAACGCACTGTAATGGAAAGAACACCAGCCTAGGAAGTCAAAACACCCAAGGCTCACTCCCCAGGCTCTCACTGACCATCTCAATGACACATCTCTAAGCCATACTGTTTTCCCCACCTGACATCTTTAGCCTTAATTTGAGAGGACAGTCTCCACCTTTGTGGGTAACCCAAGGTGAGGTGAATCCATGCAATAATAATCTGTACTGAGGAAGTCACAGTCCAAATAAACACGAGCCAGTGCTACCAACTGTCATGTAAGGATACCCTTAAACCCCAGACCACCCCTAGGAACCTTACGAATTGTCAAAGAAAGAATAAAGCTTTAAGGGTGAATTGAATCACAGACTGAGTATTAGACCCTCTTAAATCTACTGGAGAGCCAGAGTTCAAGTACGGGATACAATTTCTGGATTGTCTCCCAACAACAAAAAAAGGCATGTAAGTTCATCCATGCAGTGTTGGCTATGATGTTTTGTGAATTTCCTGGAGCTCATTTATGGATCATCTAAGTTTGATAGATCTCAGGTTTAAAATCTGTTTTAGATCATAAAGAATAGATACTAAAACTCATCTCATTTAATCCTCTTATTTAACAGGTGACAAATGGAAGCATGGAACTTATCAGTGGCCTTATCATAAATGTTAGACATGGTTTAAAATATGTTGTTTTTTTCTGATTTTAAAAATCAACAACCCACATTACGGTACAGAGAAAGCTCAGTTATTTGGACTGTTTCATTTACCAGAATATTTAACTTGTCATCCCCGTTAAATCAAGGCCAGCTTATGCATATCTTATCCATTTTCCATATCATAAATTGAATTTATACCTTGAAATGATGTTGTGTAGTAAGGAAGCACAGATTGAATTAATCCAATGTCCCATTGAAAGCCAAACTGCTAATGCTTTCAGAAGGATATTTTATCCATTTGGACTTACACCTAAATTCTGAGATGAATTTTGATCTAACTGCTAATCAGATCTCCCAAATTGACACAGCTCCTAGCTAATTGCCTATGTTCTGCCAGATTCCTCATCAAAAATAAAAATCAAGTGTTGCTGAGGTTTGATGCTAAGAAAAGTGCATTTTTATAAAAATAAAATCAAGAAAACGTGTGAACAATATAATCTGCACATTTCGGAGTCCGGGTAATGAGACCAACATTCCCATTGCAGATGGGGAGTTGGTGCCTATTTTTTATTCCGCACAGCCAGCAGAAATGGTTCTTTTGCAGGTGCAGTAGATTGGTTATGTTTTCTGAACACGATGCTAGACCAGGCTATCAGCGTCACAAATGAAAAGAAAATGGGCAGGTAGAACTGTTGCATTTACAGCAAGTCCTGATTGACACATTGCTTGCTGTGTGATATCTACATAGTTTTTCTGTTGTTGTTCGACGTTATGAGTCAAACAAGGTCAAATTTGGGTTGTTAGAAACCTGGCAGTAAGTGCTCAGCAGAGAACATAGGTGCCCTTCCATATCCAAGCTGTTACTGTCAATAAAGTTTGATCAGTATGGTTTGGCACAGCTCTATAGAAGATAAATGATGTCATTTTGGCTAGCGCAGACTTGACAAAGTACAACTGGCACATACCAAAGAACCTGTGTCTCTAATTCAAGTTTTATGTGCCTTCCTAGAAACCCAGCTCCATCTAAGTCCAAGAGAACTGAGTGTTTTCCCTAGAATTTCTGTCCCTTCATACATCATCTCAGAAGGCTTTGGGGTTTTCCTGGGTAGTTCTTGTTCTTTTTTTTTTTTTTTTTTTTTAGTTGAAGCATAGTTGATTTACAATGTTAGTTACTGCTGTACAGAAAAGTGATTCAATTACACATATACATACATATATATACTATATTTTAAAAATATTCTTTTTCATTAAGGTTTATCATAGAGTATTGAATATAGTTCTCTGTGCTATAGTAGGACCTTGTGGCTTATCCATTCCATATAGAAAAGCTTACATCTGCTAACCCCAACCTCCCACTCCATCCCTCCCTCAACCCCTCCCCCTTGGCAACTACCAGTCTATTCTCTATGTGGGTAATTCCGTTTCATAGATATATTCACTTGTGTCATATTTTAGATTCCACATATATGTGATATCATGGGCTTCCCAGGTGGCTCAGTGGTAAAGAATCTGCCTGCCAATGCACGAAGATGCAGGAGATGTGGCTTTGATCCCTGGGTGGGGAAAATCCCCTGGAGGAGGAAATGGCAACCCACTCCAGTATCCTTGCCTGGGAAATCCCATGGACAGAGGAGCCTGGTGGGTTGAAGTTCATGAGGTCACAGAGTTGGACATAAATGAGCACGCACACACATGTATGCACGCACACACACACACACACACACATACACACACACACATAGGTGATGCCATATGGTATTTGTCTTTCTGACTTGTTTCATTTAGTATGATAATCTCTAGCTGCATCCATGTGGCTTCAAATGGCATTATTTTGTTCTTTTTTATGGCTGAGTAGTATTCCTGGGTAGTTCTTGCTTACACAGTGAATGATCTCTTTCCACTAATTCGAGAAGAATTTATGGTGGATGTTGAGTCTTAGCACTTCAGAAGATATATTCCAGAGCCCCTCCTGGTTTCTGTCATGTATTCTCATGCAGCAGCCATGCCAC
The DNA here is from genome assembly GCF_003369695.1 of Bos indicus x Bos taurus. Taxonomy (NCBI): domain Eukaryota; kingdom Metazoa; phylum Chordata; class Mammalia; order Artiodactyla; family Bovidae; genus Bos; species Bos indicus x Bos taurus. The sequence continues at coordinate 89,445,811 of NC_040081.1, read as the reverse complement.
CTTCAGGGAGGAGGTTTCAAGGTGGCCAGTTACTATACAGTTGCTTGTGTGCATGCTAAGTCGCTTCAGCCAAATATGACTCTTTGAAACCCTACGGACTGTAGCCCGCCAGGCTCCTCTGTCCATGGATTCTCCAGGTAAGAATACTGTAGTGTGTTGCCATTTCCTTCTCCAGGGGATCTTCCCTATCCGCTGTTGGTGGCCTCCAAATCAGCCAGCCTGACTTGCTAAGGGAGGCAAGCTGCTTCATTAGACATGACCCACTTTCCTTTCTTCTCCTATCAGGGCCCGAGGTTTGAGTCCTATCGGGGTTTGAGTCCCAGCTGGCTCATCTGCTTTTTTCAGTCAGATGTCTCTGGAGGGACCAGGATGCTCTCAGATGTCAGCACAGTGGGGATCACTTTTCAAACTTCCATGTTTCTTGTCACTTCTTTCATTCTGGAAGAATTATCCTGAAGTCCAATCTTCCATGGAAAAGTTTGGTCACTCCAAACATGCACCCCAAACCAGATATATGAGCTGGTTGACCGGCTCACCCCTTATATAACCTCAGATTTCCTGATTAACTGCTTTAATCTGAATTGTTTTAGTAAAAATTCAAAACTTGTAAAACTCTTTACTCCTAGTTTCTCGGGCACTGACACTGGGTCCCAGGCTGTCTGACCACACTGCTTTGGCACAACAATGGCTCTCCCTGGGATTTTAAAAATATAATGAGACTGTTCTTTTGCTTTGTAACTGTTTAGCTCAGCATGAACTCAGCTCTCATCAAGGAGCTCTGTTTATAGTGTCAGAACTTAAAAAAGTTATTTTTTATCCCTTTAAGAATAAACCAAATCAATAAAGGCTTTAAACAGTAGACTCTTACTTTTCTTAAACTATTTCTCTTGCCTATATAAGTAAAACTATCTAAGTAATTAAATCTCCTATAAGTAATATGTTTTTTTCCCAGAGGAAAAAGTTCCCAATGTGGATTTTCACTTTGATTTACAAGGAAAGCTATGATTTAAAAAAAACATTGAATAGGCAGCCACAGAACCAAATAAATGTCCATGGAATTCTCCAGGCAAGAATACTGGAGTGGGTAGCCATTTTCTTCTCCAGGAGATCGTCCCAATGAAGGGATCAAACCCCGGTCACCACATTCCAGGCAGATTCCTTACAGTCTATGCCACCAGGGAAGCCCAATAAATGTCCATGTTCTACCAACTAATATCCTAGTTACTAATCAGAAGACATGGATGTACATAATTAGGGTGTTGGGGTGGTGGTTGTTTAGTTGCTAAGTTGCATCTGACTCTTGTGACCCCATGAACTATATAGTTGGCCAGGCTCCTCTGCTCATGGGAATTTCCGCAAGAATACAGGAGTGGGTTGCCATTCCTTCTCCAAGGAATCTTCCTGATCCAGGAATTGAACCCGTGTCTCTTGAATTACAGGCAGATTCTTTACTGCTGAGCCATCAGGCATGCCTGTGGCTGTTGAATGTATAGGATAATTTGCTATTTTATGGAGACAAAGTGTTGAATTTTAGATACTACAGAAAAAATATGAACCCGCTGAGCATTAATTTTCCCTGAAAAAGACATTCTTTCTATGCTACTTGGTCTCTTCTTTTTAAAATCCTTCTAAATATTTTAGACAGGAAGGAAGCAGGTAAGAAAGGAGGGAAACACACATCCTACCCACAAATATACACACATTACACACACATACACAGACGCATACACACTCTTCATGCTGAGAGACAGAGATCCACTGTTCTACAGTGTCACCATTTCCACATTTCCCATGAAAGAGTCCAGTGACCTCCTATGTCCCACATCCAAAAATATAGTGGTCACCAACCTTTTTGGCACCAAAGACTGGTTTTATGGAAGACATTTTTTCCATGGACCATGTTGGGAGTGTTGGTTTTGGGATGATTCAAGAGCATTACATTTATTGTGCACTTTATTTCTGTTATTATTCCATCAACTCCACCTCAGATGATCAGGCATTAGATCCTGGGGGCTGGGGAATCCCTAAAATTACATTACTTAGAACTGAGGAAAAGAGCCTTTTTAGGGACAGAGGACAGGGACAGAGGAGCCTGGCTGACTACAGTTCATGGGGTCGCAAGAGTCAGACACAACTTAGTGACTAAACCACCACCACCACAACAGCCCTAATTATGTACATCCATGTCTTCTGATTAGTAACTGGGATATTAATTGGAAGAACTTGGACATTTATTGGGCTTCCCTGGTGGCTCAGATTGTAAGGAATCTGCCTGGAGTATGGTGACCGGGATTCGATCCCTCCTTAGGGAAGATCCCCTGGAGAAGAGAATGGCTACCCACTTCAGTTTTCTTGGGGATCTTTAGGGAGTGGGTCTTACCCTCTCAGCACAGAGGAAAGGTGTCATATCTCTGAGTAGTGAGCTTCACCACAAAAAAGCAGAATCTATTTTCATCTTCTCCAACCTTTTGCTCTGTCTCTTCTCTTTCTGACTCTACCCCAGTCACAGTCCTGCAAATAATACCGTATTAAACATGGCAGAGAAGGGAAACAGTGCCCTTAAAATCTGCCGCATACCTCTCAAATAGTACACAGGCATGCATGCATGTGTAGTCATTAAGTCATGTCTGACTCTTTGCAACACCATGGACTGTAGCCTGCTAGACTCCTCTATCCATGGGATTTCCCAGGCAAGAATACTGAAGTGGGTTGCCATTTACTTCCCCAGGGGATCTTCCTGACACAAGGATTGAACCTGTCTGTGTCCCTTGAATCTCCTGCATTGGCAGGTAGAGTCTTTACCACCTGGCCTACAAGGGAAGCAAATATTACACATGCCCTATGAGCCAAATCAGAATGTTCCTGAAGCGTCTAGTGTCCTCTCACAGCCAGCAGACTGGCTGAGTAAGTTCTGAGTAAGCAGAACTCTGATTGCTAAGAACAACCCATTTTGTGTAGGCTGTAAGGAGATTTGTTAAAAATCTCATTAAAGTAGACCTTTGGTTTTCAACGAGCCTGGTAAGTTTAGAAATCTGTGAAGGCATTTCCTCCCTCCTTCCTTTCTTCCCTTCATTTAAAAAAAAATATTTTCTTTTATTCTGCTTGTCACACTGCCTGTGGGGTACTACTGTTATTTAGTAGTCAGGGCTGAGGGAGGCTGTCCCCATAGTATATCCCCCTTCAAATGCACAGAGCAATCTGGTTGAGAAATGGCTGATTCAAACAGTCTCAACCTACCTTCTACCATCTAGGGTAATAAATAAATAAGTAGGTAAACAATTAACTAAAAAATACAAGGTGATAGCAGTTGCTATCTTGAATAAAAGTGTGTGTGCTTAGTCGCTCAGTTGTGTCCGACTGTTTGCAACTCTTTGAACTGTAGCCCACCAGGCTTCTCTATCCCTTGGACTCTCCACGCAAGAAGAATACTGGAGTGGGTTGCCATGCCTTCCTCCAGGGGATCTTCCTGACCCAGGTATTGAAACTGTATCTCCTGTGTCTCCTGAATTGCAGGTGGATTCCTCTACCCGCTAAGCCGTTGGGGAAATCAGACTTGTATTAATAATTGATAAAGTTTTAGCTGCTTCTTTTATCAGTGGAGGAGGGTCTTTTATGAACATGGCTTAGATGTGAAAATACTTTAGTTGGAATGGATTAAATTGTGTCCCTGCAAAAAGATATGTTGAATCCCTAACTAGGGGTTATCTAGTACCTATGAATGTGACGTTAGTTGGAAATCTGGCCTTGGCAGATGTAATTGAGTTAAGATGGGGCATACTGAATTAGGGTGGGCCCTAATCCGATCAAGACTGGATGACTAATGTCTTTAAGAGAAGGGACTCTGAACCCAGATTCACTTAGAGGGAAGAAGGTCACAGATCAGAGTTAATACTTTCAGAAGCCAATGAAAACCTGAAATGGGCAGAAAGCTGTTTCAAGGGGTTACAAGAAACTGGCAAAAGCAAGTAAGGATCCTCCTCTCAAGGCTTGAAGGAAGCATGACCTGCTGAAACCTTGATGGCAAACTTCTAGTTTCCAAAACAGTGAGAAAAGCAATTTCTGTTGTTTTAAGCCATTCAAGTTTGCGGTAATTTGTTATGGCAACCCTAAGACAATAGCTAATCTATATTTGTCCCAAGCGTGGTAGGCTGGCAGGCTTCCCAAGTAGCTCAATGGTAAAAGAATCTGCCTGCCAATGCAGGAGACACTGGTTGATCCCTGGTTTGGGAAGATCCCCTGGAAAAGGAAATGGCAACCCACTCCAGTATTCCTGCCTGGAAAATTCCATGGACAAAAGAGCCTGGTGGAATACAGTCTAGGAGGTCACGAACAGTTGGATGTGACTGAGTGACGAAGCATGCATGTGCATGTGGTAAGCTGGCAAAGTTCAAGGAAGCAAGGCATTTGCAGTAGATTAGGGAGAATGACAATATACAGCCTTGACGTACTCTTTTCCTATTTGGAACCAGTCTGTTGTTCCATGTCCAGTTCTAACTGTTGCTTCCTGACCTGCAAACAGATTTCTCAAGAGTCAGGTCAAGTGGTCTGGTATTCCCATCTCTTTCAGAATTTTCCACAGTTTATTTTGATCCACACAGTCAAAGGCTTTGCCATAGTCAATAAAGCAGAAATAGATGTTTTCCTGGAACTCTCTTGCTTTTTTGATGATCCAGTGGATGTTGGCAATTTGGTCTCTGGTTCCTCTGTCTTTTCTAAAACCAGCTTGAACATCTGGAAGTTCATGGTTCATGTATTACTGAAGCCTGACTTGGAGAATTTTGAGCATTACTTTGCTAGCATGTGAGATGAGGGAAACTGTGTGGTAGTTTGAACATTCTTTGGCATTGCCTTTCTTTGGGATTGGAATGAAAACTGACCTTTTCCAGTCCTGTGGTCACTGCTGAGTTTTCCAAATTTGCTGGCATATTGAGTGCAGCACTTTCACAGCATCATCTTTCAGGATTTGGAATAGCTCAACTGGAATTCCATCACCTCCACTAGCTTTGTTCATAATGATGCTTTCTAAGGCCCACTTGACTTCACATTCCAGGATGTCTGGCTCTAGGTGAGTGATCACACCACTGTGGTTATCTGGGTCATGAAGATCTTTTTTGTACAGTTCTTCTGTGTATTCTTGCCACCTCTTTTTAATATCTTCTGCTTCTGTTAGGTCCATATCATTTCTGTCCTTTATTGTGCCCATCTTTGCATGAATTGTTCCCTTGGTATTTCCAATTTTCTTGAAAAGATCTCTAGTCTTTCCCATTCTGTTGTTTTCCTCTGTTTCTTTGCACTGATCACTGAGGAAGGCTTTCTTATCTCTCCTTGCTATTCTTTGGAACTCTGCGTTCAAATGGGTGTATCTTTCCTTTTCTCCTTTGCTTTTCACTTCTCCTCATTTCACAGCTATTTGTAAGGCCTCCTCAGCCATTTTGCTGTTTGGTATTTCTTTTTCTTGGGCATGATCTTGATACCTGTCTCTTGTACAATGTCACGAACCTCCATCCATAGTTCATCAGGCACTCTGTCTATCAGATCTAGTCCATTAAATCTATTTCTCACTTCCAATGTATAATCATAAGGGATTTGATTTAGGTCATGCCTGAATGGTCTACAGGTTTTCCCTACTTTCTTCAACTTAAGTCTGGATTAGGCAATAAGGAGTTCATGATCTGAGCCACAGTCAGCTCCCTGTCTTGTTTTTGCTGACTGTATAGAGCTTCTCCATCTTTGGCTGCAAAGAATATAATCAATCTGATTTTGGTGTTGGACATCTGGTGATGTCCATGTGTAGAGACTTCTCTTGTGTTGTTGGAAGAGGGTGTTTGTTATGACCAGTGCATTTTCTTGGCAAAACTCTATTAGCCTTTGCCCCGCTTCATTCTGTACTCCCAGGCCACATTTGCCTGTTTCTTGACTTCCTACTTTTGCATTCCAGTCCCCTGTAATGAAAAGGACATCTTTTTTGGGTGTTAGTTCTAAAAGGTCTTGTAGGTCTTCATAGAACCATTCAACTTCAGCTTCTTCAGCGTTACTGGTTGGGGCATGGACTTGGATTACCGTGATATTGAATGGTTTGCCTTGGAAACGAAGAGAGATCATTCTGTCCTTTTTGAGATTGCATCCAAGTACTGCATTTCAGACTCTTCTGTTGACCATGATGGCTACTCCATTTCTTCTAAGGGATTCTTGCCCACAGTAGTAGATATAGTGGTCATCTGAATTAAATTCACCCATTCCAGTCCATTTTAGTTCATTGATTCCTAAAATGTTGACATTCACTCTTGCCATCTCCAGTTTGACCACTTCCAATGCCTTGATTCATGGAGCTAACATTCCAGGTGCCTATGCAATATTGCTCTTTACAGCATCGGATCTTGCTTCTATCACCAGTCACATCCACAGCTGGGTGCTGTTTTTGCTTTGGCTCTGTCTCTTCATTCTTTCTGGAGTTATTTCTCCACTGACTCCCAGTAGCATATTGGGAATCTACTGACCTGGGAAGTTCCTCTTTCAGTGTCCTATGTTTTTGCCTTTTCATACTGTTCATGGGGTTCTCAAGGCAAGAATACTGAAGTGCTTTGCCATTGCCTTCTCCAGTGGACCACATTCTGTCAGACCTCCCCACCATGACCCATCCATCTTGGGTGGCACTACATGGGGCCACCTGGGCTGGATGAAGCACAGGCTGGAATCAAGATTGCTGGGAGAAAGATTGATAACCTCAGATACGCAGATGATACCACCCTTATGGCAGAAAGAGGAGAAGAACTAAAGAGCCTCTTGTTGAAAGTGAAAGGGGGGAGTGAAAATATTGGCTTAAAGCTCAACATTCAGAAAACTAAGATCATGGCATCTGGTCCCATCACTTCATGGCAAATAGATGGGGAAACAGTGTCAGACTTTATTTTTTTGGGCTCCAAAATCACTGCAGATGGTGATTGCAGCCATGAAATTAAAATACGCTTGCTCCTTGGAAGAAAAGCTATGACCAACCTCGACAGCAAAGTAAAAAGCAGAGACTTTGTTAACTAAGGTCTGTCTAGTCAAAGCTATAGTTTTCCCAGTAGTCATGTATAGATGTGAGAGTTGGACCATAAAGAAAGCCGGGCACCGAAGAATTGATGCTTTTGAACTCTGGTGTTGGAGAAGACTCTTGAGAGTCCCTTGGACTGCAAGGAGATCCAACCAGTCCATCCTAAGGGAAACCAGTCCTGAATATTCATTGGAAGGACTGATGCTGAAGCTGAAACTCCAATACTTTGGCCACCTGATGTGAAGAACTGACTCATTTGAAAAGACCCTGTGCTGGGAAAGATTGAAGATGGGAGGAGAAGGGACAACAGAGGATGAGATGGTTGGATGCCATGACCGACTCAATGGACATGAGTTTGAGTAAGCTCTGGGGGTTGATGATGGACAAGGAAGCCTGGCATACTGCAGTCCATTGGGTCACAGAGTCAGACACGACTGAGCATCTGAACTGAACTGAACTGAGGGGGAATGAGGTTTGGGGACAGACATTCACTTAACTAGCAACCTCCGAAGGGTAACGGAGAGGCAGGAAAAGGTTTTCCTTTCTATCCAGGACAGCACACTTCTGTTTAAATTCCTCTACCTTGTGGATTATTTAAAGACAAACTTCACTGCATTCACTCAGCCAGAATGAAATCTTCCTTCATAAAGATGTGCAGGGTGCTTGCACAAAGATAGCAAGCCTGCCTGGAAGTCAGTTCTAATTCCTTTCCAGAGTTCCTGTGCTGATACGTAATGAAATGAAGCAGGCTAACTGGATCCCCTCTCCTTTCTGTGCTTCCCCGGGGGCCTTTTGGTGTTCAATGCATTCACAATGACTTGAACTGTACAACTCCTTATCTGGGTGGTGGCCCAGATTCCACTATCACAGGGTAGCTCTCCTCAGGGCACTTACTCAAGCTCTGTTCTCATCTATACACTAGGGTGTGGCAATATGGTGATCTTCTATTTCTATCATGCCGTCTCAAGTTATTAGCTGGAATACTTGTAAGAAGACAGCTATTGTATCATCTAATGTTTGGTCACCCAGTGTACACCTAATTTAAATGAGTAAGACCGAGTGATCAATCAAGAAAATTATTTAATCTATTATTTTTCAAAACAATGTGTTTGTTTATTAGCATCTTCCAGTGGAGACCAGTGAAGTCTTCTGCAGTCATTGTTTTGTTTTAGGTACCATTATGAACTCATAGAACTTCTCTTGTGGGTAAAGAATCTGCCTGCTAATGCACGAGATCCCCTGGAGAAGGAAATGGCAACCCACTCCAGTATTCTTGCCTGAAGAATTCCATGAACAGAGAAGCCCAGATGGCTACAGTCTATGGGATCACAAAGAGTTGGACGCAATTTAGCAACTAAACCATAACAACAATGAACTCACAAGCTTAAAGAAGGTAATCGAATATCCTTACTGATGCTCAGACTGTTCTATCTCTGGCCAGTAGAGCCTCATTAAGTGGTTTTGAGTCCTTTTGACAGGAGGCTGGTAGTCTTTGATAGCATCTTTGCTATCGGTATAACAAGATTATCCAGGCTCATTTTATATATTTCCTAACCCCTATCTAGTCAAGATCTGTCTAGTCAAAGCTATGGTTTTTCCAGTAGTCATGTATGGATGTGAGAATAGGACCATAAAGAAAGCTGAGTGCCGAAGAATTGATGCTTTTGAACTGTGGTGTTGGAGAAGACTCTTGCGAGTCCTTTGGGCTGCAAGGAGATCCAACCAGTCCATCCTAAAGGAAATCAATCCTGAATATTCACTGGAAGGACTGATGCTGAAGCTGAAACTCTAATACTTTGGCCACCTGATGAGAACTGACTCATTAGAAAAGACCCTGATGCTGGGAAAGATTGAAGTCAGGAGGAGAAGGGAAATGACATAGGATGACATGGTTGGATGGCATCACTGACTCGATGGACATGAGTTTGAGCAAGCTCCAGGAGTTGGTGATGGACAGGGAGACTTGCTGTGCTGCAGTCCATGGTGTTGTAAAGAGTCGGACATGACTGAGCGACTGAACTGAACCCAGACCTGGAATTAGCCATTTCTCCAGGAGTCTTTGTTCCTTGTATTGGAAATGGGATGTAGGAATGATAGTCTGGCACCTGGATGAGTGAGGCATATCTGGGCCTGCTTCTCCTTTTTCAGAGGGGAATAGCCAGTTGGGCCTGGGCTGAAAGAGTTCCATAGGAGAGGCAAGAGATTGTGAGAAGAGAAAGGGTGACCAGTGATTACTGAGGAGTTATTGTAATAGTCTAGGGTGAGATGATAAGATTTTCAGCCAAGGCTGTTGCTGTGGGGATGGTGAAGAGGATCAGAGTTGGGAGAGATGCTAGAGACTAAATTTACACAAGAGGATTTATCAAGTTCAAGGCAGGAGGGGCCAAGGAGGGTAAAAGACAGCAGTGGTGGGTTCAAAGTCTAATTCTGTCACTTACAGACTGAGGGATCTGCATCTCATTACTCAACTTCTAAGACTCAGGAAACTGAATTGCAAAATGAGAACAGACTTCCTGTCTCTTGGGGTGATTGAAAGGATTAGATGAAGTTGTGGATGAAATGAACATAGTTAAACATGTGAAAAATCTAGACCTGTTGGGAAGAGGGGGAATTCACATGGGGTTGGCCCAGATCACACCAAAGCCCAGTCTCCTCCCAGTCCCCTCTCCCAACTAACACTTGTGTTGGTCTGGGGTAACCCCATGGAGTATTAATAATGGATCCCCCAGCATTTACCTAAACCACATTTTATTATTTCATTGAAAAGATGATATAATAAGTTTAATGTTGCCAAAAGAAAAATAGATCACATATTCTTCTGAGGGCTGTTTTTTCTTATTTGACATCAAAGTTGACAAATTTCATTTTAGAAAAACTTAGAGTGATGTTTTAATTTAAAATTGCTTCCATAAGTGACCAATGCTGAAGATATTAAAAACTAAGAAAGTACCTTAAACATAAACAGTTAGCTCAGAGCCTTTTAAAATACTTTCCAAGATGGTTGTCCTGATCAATGATTTATGCAGCACTCTGGCTTTAGAAAATATAGCCATTACTTTAAGTCAATTCCTTCCCAGAACCTCCCCTGCCCATTAAGTCAGTGATATCTTGTAAACCTTTTTTGAAGTTATTGCTTTTCTAAGATGTTATTTTTGAGGACTCCATTGGAGTGATATTTGAATCAAAATTTTGAGGATAGAAGTAGCCATCTAGTAGGTATTATAGTCACATTAAATACTGATAAGGAGAGAATAAAATATTGATAATATCTTTACTTTTCAAATTGTGAAGACAAAACAACCCATTAAAATAAATTTCAGGCAAAACAAGAGTGTATAAAAAATAAAAAGTGCAACTGACTCAAAATTCATTTGTCAGAAATAACCACTGTATCCTTCTAAACTCTTTCCTCCACAGGCATACACATGACATTTTAAATATTTTATCACAAAATTCATTTTATTCCTTAGCCTACTCTTTCAATATATTGTAAAATATAAAGTTGCTAATAGTAATTCAATATATTGTCACCATTTCTACCTGTCAGGACATAAATGAGTCACTTCACTGTTTTAAACAATTGCTGAATATTGCCCAGTTGAATAAACATGGAATTCTTTATTGTGATCTGACTAATACTAAATAGTGACACATCTTCATTGCTCCAAATTTATTAATATTTTTTACAGCTCTTAACCAAAGCAAACAAATAAGGCTGAATCAGGTCTGGACAGAGGTTAAATACATTCTTGTCAATTTCCGTGTATGTTTACAGTTTCCATAATAAAAAATAAAAAACAAATTAGTGCTTGAGTGCAGTTTTGAAAAACTGTTATAGAACAAGAGACAACTGTAACTTACTGATATTGTGTTTTTTAAAACAAAAACTTGATTGTAAATTCCTGAATCTCGAAAACCACATCTCCCTTCGTTCTGATAATATTCCAACCTGAAACCCTATTCTCAGTGACGCAGTAATTTTCAGTGTTTCAGCAGCCACTTTTGGCTTTGAGATTTCTGGGTGTCATATGCCTGTTCCTTTTCCTTCCAGTGAAAACTTAGGCCTTATTTTTTATTTCAGTCAGGGAATATGGTACCTCCCATGGAGGAAAGGTGGGGCATCATGGTCCCCTGTCCTCCTGGGTCATACCCACAACCCCAGACACAATACCCAGTGGGTTCTGCAGCACAAAGCCTGGGCTCCCCTCCTTGTCCTTCCTCTGTTCACAGTCCATGCTGCACTCAAGATGGTGGAGCATCTTCCCACCTAAGGAATGGACCAGAGACCTCACTGAACAAGCAAGGAGCATGTTTTTCATATAAAGGATCACCTTTTCCCTTCTTTGGTTTGTTTATAAGGCACCCTTCAACTTGATACAATCTTTTTTTTTAAACATATATTTTTATGCTTATTATTATATTTTACCCTGAAGTTTTTTATTTTATATTATTTTTTATCACAGTATGGGCTTCCCTCATAGCTCAGTCACTAAAGAATCCTCCTGTAATGCAGGAGACCTGGGGTTCGATTCCTGGGTCAGGAAGATCCCCTGGAGAAGGAAGTGTCAACCCACTCCAGTAGTCTTGCCTGGAGAATCCCATGGACAGAGGAGCCCAGCAGGCTACAGTCCATGGCATTGCAAGAGTCGGACACGACTGAATGACTAACCAACCACTGTTTTTATTGGAGTATAGTTGTTTTACAACATTGTGTTAATTTCTGCTGTACAATGAAGTGAATCAGTTATATAACTAATTATATAACTGTATATATTAAATATATATATCTCCCCTCCCTCTTGGACCTCCTTTTCACCTCCTTCCCCCACCATCTCACCTCTCTAGGTCACGACAGAACACTGAGCAGAGCTCCCTGTGCTATACACCAAGATCCCACTAGTTATCCAGGATATAATCTTAAATTTTTCTATTATCCCTTAGGCTTCAAGATCCGTATCTTGTTCTTTTTCAAGATCATGCTCTTTTTGGCAGCTGCTAAATGAGTAGATGTTTTTATTTCAGCCAGAAAGTACTATGAGTCTTTGTCGGTGGATGAAGCTGGGGGACGTGCCAGCCTAGGTGACGCTAGCCACGTCAAGGGGTGTCAGTCTTGCAGGGTGAAGAACAAGTGCTCATGAAATACCAGTCTGATTTTAGTCAGGATTTCACATCACTTCTACCTATTGCTTATGTTTCAAACACAATTCATAGTTCAGAATCACGGATGAAGTGAGAATGCAGTCGGTAAGGCCAGGAAAACTCCCATTCTGTTACACTTCAGCTTATTTGTGACTAATTACACCTTCAGCATTCAACATTTGAATTGACTTAAGTTTCTTGGACACCACTGGGAAATTGCCAGTCATGCTTCCCTTAGGCTCAAATCACTTTCATCATCAGGCTCTTTTTAGCTATTCAGAAAATTTTCAAAGATGTTCAAATAATGGAAGTATCTTTATCTTCTCTAGCTTAGCTCAAAGGTGACATTTCCTTAATTGGCCAGAGACTAAGAAGTTTCAACTATCTTCAAGTGATATCCATGGCAAAAAAAAAAAAAGTTTTGCCTTTACAAAAAAAGTGTTTTGTATATGCATAGCTTTAAAAAAGCTGATTTTCAAGTTCAGCTTCTCTAACCCTCAATGAAAATGAATAGACTGACTCATTTTTTTTTAAGCTATTTGGAAACAATAGACACAAGCACTTGATAGTAAGTCAGTCTGCCCATGTCTCCTTTTGAGGGGATAGAAGGTAAAATTTAAGTCTTCATTTTGTCTGCCCTCAAAAATATATTTGAATCATTCAGTTCTACAAATATATTCTGAGTATCTCCTTAGTGCCACACAGCACTGGGGATACCACAGCACTGGGGATACTACTGGGGATACCACAGTAAAAGACAAAAATCCCAGGGTGGTAAGGGACTAGAGATCAAAGGAGAGAGACGTTAAGGAAAAAGCAGAGGCATAGGGAATATGATGTCGGCAGGTGGAACAGACTACTCAGCTCGTTGTTCTGTGATGACCTAGAGGGTTTGGGATGGAGGGATGTCCAAGAGGGAGGGAATATATGTATACATATAGCTGATTCATTTCATTGTACAGCATAAAGTATCACAACATTGTAAATCAATTATACTCCAATTAAAAAATTGTTGAACAGGTCACATCTCATGGAGAAGGTGACATTTGAGCAAAGGTTTTAGGGAGGTAAAGAAATTAACCATGTGGATATCTGAAGAATATCCACATGGATATTCCAGAGACAGGAACCAGCCATGGTATGTGATAAGGAAACCAGTGTGACTGGTGCCAGGGGACCAGAGGAGAGGCAGAAATCTGAGTCCAAGGATGAACAGGGAGCAACTCAGGAAGATGTGGATGGCAGCTCTAAGGACATGGGCTGGAATTTTACTCTGTTGCAACAGGAAGCTGTGGCAGAGCTGTGAACAGAGCAATGGTATCATTTGATACATTTCCTCTGGATTGACTGCTGCTCTGCAGAAACCAGACCTTAGGGGGTAAAGGGTTAAAGTTGCAAGGCCTGAGAGGAGGCCCCTGCAGAATTCCGAGAGAAAGAGTATGGGGGAATCACACCACAGACACTAACGAAGGTGACAGAAAGAGTGACTTCTGTATGAACATTAAATGTAGGGCGAACAGAAGCCCTTGAAGCATTGGATGAGGGGTGTTGAGAGAAAAAGAGCCTCAAAGATGACTCATTATAAGAAGATGTAGTACATATATACAGTGGAGTATTACTCAGCCATTAAAAATGATGAAATAATGCTATTTGCAGCAACAGGGATGGACATAGAGATTGTCATACTGAATGAAGTAAGTCAGAAAGAGAAGGAGAAATACTTGTGACATCCCTTATAGGTGGAATCTAAAAAGAAATGATACAAATGAACTTACTTACAAAATAGAAAGAAACTCACAGACTTAGAAGATGAACTTATGATTGCTGAGGGAGATGGATGGGGGAAGGGATCGTTTGGGATGGACATGTACACATTGCCAGATTTAAAATGGATAATTAACAAGGACCTACTATATAGGACATGGACCTCTGCTCAATTTTATGTGGCAGCCTGGATGGGAGGGGAGTTTGGGGGAGAATGGATATATGTATATGTATGGCTGAGTCCCTTAGCTGTTCACCCGAAACCATCACAACATTGTTAATCGGCTATACTCCAATACAAAATAAAAAGTTTAAAAGGAGAAAAAAAAAGATGACTCAAGATTTTCAACATGAGCAATTCAAAAGGTGGGGTTGCCACTAACTGAGGTGAGGAAGGCCTCCACTGGGGCCTGTGTAAGGAGAAAAGTCCAAGAGTTCATGTAACGGAGTCCAAGCTTGCTCAGCTCACCACAGGATAGGCCAGTAAATCTGAGATGAGGTGTTGAGGCAAGGAAGACAACTTTATTTGGAAAGCTGGTTCACGGAGAAGATGGCAGATCAGGGCCTCAAAGTAACCATCTTGTTGGGGCCTGGATGCCAGGTTCTTTTATGGATGAGAGATGAGGGGAGGCGAAGAAACAAAGTAAAAAGACCATTTAATTCATGAAAATATCTTTTAGAATGACAAGCCTCAGCAGGGGCATATGTTAGTTTCACTTCCTTATAGCCCTTAACAGGTGGACAGGATCAGGCTACCTCCCTATGAGCCAAACAAAGGCACCCTAGCCCAAGGGTCAAGCAGAGGCGGGTGGGTAGCACTCCCGAGGCAGGCCATTATGTATGCCTATAATAACAAAAATGGCAAAGTAAGAATTAAAGTCACAGAGCCAGATCCAGTATGGATTCAAAATTAACCCTTATGGCTACATTTAGATTTCAAGATTTTGACGTGATGGATTTGAGATGACTGTGAGACACTCAACTATTGACCAAGTCAAAATTCATCATCCTCAAAGAATGTAAGTTCTCTGAGGGTAGTCTTCCATCTACTCTGTTCATTGGCCTATCTCCAGAGCCTTAGACAGACGTGTAGGTTCTCTATTAAAAATTAATTTAACAAATATTTGCTAGGTACTCATTCCATGTCTTGCTCTGTTCTCCAAGCTTGGGAGGACAGCAGAGACAAAACAGCTAAAATTCTCATGCACCTTACATTCTAGGAGTGAGAGGCAGATAAACAAATGAAATAAAAGAAATCTTCTATCTGTTGGTGTACCTGTTTAATAAACCTTCGCTGGATGTTTACCTACATGGCACTCAATGTTTATGATAATAAACATATTATCATGACTCTACCAGGAGGAAATCAAGACCCTGGAGCTGGCATCCCACCAGCCTGTCTTCCTCCAAAGCCCCTTTCACCATATCATGCTGCCTCTCAGAGGAAGTAACACAAATCCTATCCTTACCAGGTAAATACCAGGGCTGTGTTTCTTTTCATATAAGCACTGAAAGAAAAATCTGCTCAAAATAGGACTCTTTGGGAAATGCAGTCCAGGAGGACTGCCTGGAAGTGGGCAGGCCCCAGTCACTCAGCTCCACTCAGTCCTCCTTCATGGAACCAAACCATGCAGCTGAATTTCTCTCGAAATCTCAGAGCATTTAAGGGCCATCACAATGATTCCTCTGAAAGGCTCAATTTGCAACCTTTCACAAAACTAGAAAGGTGGACTAAAAGACACTTGATATGCATATAAATTTTGAGGGAAAATTGTTTATCCCCCTTGCCTAAAAGTGAAACTGGATTAATTTTCCATTCCCAGCAGCATCATCAAGGAGATGGTTTGGACTTTAGTAGCCCCAATAATTTCAGTGCTCACTTCTCAGCCTCACTCAGCCATCGGACATTCTCAGCCATCTGACATTCTCACCATGTCATGCAGCGGACCACCCCCAGGCTTTTCCACGTATTCTCCATAGAAATTCTGAAACAGCCATGGCCCCTGCCCTCTGTCCATTTCTTATCCACTTTCCACATATACAATAATCTGGTATCACACTTCCTTTCCCACCTACATCTCCTGAAAGATAAACCATATTGCTTCCCTGGTGGCTCAGTGATAAAAAATCTATTTGCCAATGCAGGAGATGTGGGTACGATCCCTGGGTTGGGCAGATCCCCTGGAGAAGGAAATGGTAACCCATTCCATATTTTTGCCTGGGAAATCCCATGGACAGAGGATCCCAGTGGGCTACAGTTTATGGGTTCACAAAAGAGTCAGACATGACTTAATGTCTAAACAACAACAAAATTTAAATGATTATTTATCCTCAAAAATTTGTAATTCTTTCTCCTATTTAGAACTGTCTGAGCAGTTCTTCAGGAAGTTCAGTTCTAGAGATTTCTCCTCTGGATTGCCATCTCTGACAACACTGCAATTTTTAAGATAAAACATGTTGAGTTCCCATCAGTTGGGTGATGGCCATATTCATCTTGATGTTACCTCTCATGCAGCTGATCCAACAAAAGAGAGAATTTCCATGACCAGCAGTATGTGATCCACCAATAACCTACTTTTCCCAAACCAAGAAAGAGGTGTTCAGACCACCAGATTCCTTAGCACCTTCTGATGGACTTCGAGAGACCTTCATGTTGTAATTCCGAGATGGACTGAGTCCTCTCCTAATGTGACACATTACTTTAATTCAAGAGAATGACTGGGATCTTAAACATTTCCCTAAAAAATCGAGGGCAGGATGAGATGATTGATAGTATCACTGACACAGTGGACAGAAGTTTGAGCAAACTCAGGGAGATAGTGAAGGACAGGGAAGCCTGGCATGCCACAGCCCATGGGGTTGCAAACAGTCGGATATGACTGAGCCACTGAGCAACAAACAACAGAACACATGCAGCTTTTTGCATGGTGAATAAAGAGGGCATCTTTTCATCCTCACAATAATTTTTATTGTTCTTTCTAAAGACTCCAAATTATAGTCCAAATTACAAAGCAAGAATCATGCAATATAGAGGGTTTAATGGTGAAATAACTGTTCAGTGCCAGTATAATGGTATCTGTCTGCTGTCTATCTGTAGGATCACAAAAGCTTTTCCAATGGAAAATGAAAAGGTTTTATAAGGGGCAGACAGTGCCAGTAACAACTCATCCTGGATACCAAAGTGGTGAATAAACCCTCTCAGTAATGAGATTATGCTTCTGTACGACACAAACCTGGCAAGTATACCTAATTTTAAAGGTAATGTATATTTTAATGTGTTCTAATCAGCAGGAAGCCTGAATGGTAGCTTTAAGTTTATAACCATAACCAAAAAAAAAAAAAAAAAGAAAAATCAAATAAACAAAATCCCCTCTCTCTTAATTCTTTTTATGTGCAACACCTGCCCTAAAATCTCTGTCCTTATTTCCTCCTTGATAGAAAAGAAAATCAAGTGTCAGAATTTGGACTGCAAGTGTAAGATATTATCAAAGTTGTATTCCATCATCCATCTTATTTTGTATTGAATAGACATATTTTCTAAATATCACACCTGGTAACTTCCCACAAATTTTTTCCACTTAACAATCACCTATTCAGATATTTGGCCTTAGGTATAAAGGTACAAATTTCTGGCACAGCCTAGTTGCTTCAAGGATTTTTTTTTCCCCAATCTGCCTTGAAATTCTGTCTAATGTGCTGCTTTAGGCTTCATAGAGCCACAGCTTTCAAGTGATACGTATAGACCTTTCCTGTAGGAATTATGCAAATCTTATGTAATATTTGTGAGATGTGTTAAAATCCTGGCACAGAAGAGAACTTTGAAATCCAAAGCTGTTCTATAACTTTCTTTTTTAATCAGCTGCCAGCTGGATTCTGCAAAGCTACTAGTTCCAGTTCCTATGCAAGAACACTGCTACCATTTTAAACAATATACTTTTTTTTCCCCTTGTTGAAGGAAAGGTCACAAGGAGGGTAAAGTAATGTAGCCTCAGGGAGGCTAAAGAAATCCCACCACTTGTTCAGAAACCCACCACAGTGCACAGTGAGTGGATATGCAATCCAATTCAAAACATTCCATTGGAGAGCTCCTTCTGAATCCTAACCTTGTAAGTGGTTTCCAGAGACAGAGCTGCTTTGAAATCTTGGTGTCTTCTTCCCATGAACAGATTGTGACAAATGAATGAAATGGTGTAGGGCAGCTAAAGCTGGGTGAGGCACAGTTCAAAATAAAGCCAATCCTATGTTAAACGCATTGCTCTGATGAACCACATATGGAAGGCCAAAGGTAGCGCCGCTAGGCAAAATACAGGGTGCCTCATTACATCGGAATTCAAGATAAACAAGGAAGAATTAGTTAGCTTAAGTGTGTCCCAAGCACTAAATGGGATAGACTCAGAATTCATATTTACTTAAATTCAAATTGGACTGGACAACCTGTATTTTTCAATGCTAAACCTGGCAATACTTACCCAAGGAAAATTAAAATAGTTTATTTTCAATCAATATTATACTATCTTGCACCAATGAAAAACACAGATGGAAACAATTATATAATCATTTATTTTGCTTTAATGGTTTCTATTACCTTATAAATGGTAAAAGTCTCAACAATATTAGAACAGGTAAAAGAAATGAGCTAAGCTGCTGTGAAAGATCATGAAGACTACTTAAAGATCCACACATCAGAAAATCTGATGTCACATCAATCCCCATCACTGAAATAATTTAAGCTGCGACTACGAAGTGTAATGCCATGAACTACGTACACAAATGAATCTTATTTTATAGTAACCCTTTGTGTGTGCTAAGTCCCTTCGGTCATGTCCGACTCTGTGCAACCCTAAGCACTGTAGCCTGTCAGGCTCCTCTGTCTATGGGATTCACCCTACTTGTACATTAACTGGATGATAACCTATTAACCTTGCATTTCCAAGTAAAAGTGGTTAATAGGTTAGAGCTTCCCTGGTGGCTCAGATGGTAAAGAATCTGCCTGCAATACAGGAGACCCAGGTTCAATCCGTGGGCTGGGAAGATCCCCTGGAAAAGGAAATGGCAACCCACTCCAATATTCCTGCCTGAGAGAATCCCATGGACAGAGAAGCTTGGTGGGCTACAGTTCATGGGGTCTCAAAGAGTCAGACACGACTGAGCAACTAACACTCCAAGTAAAAAGCAATGGCCTACCTCTTTTCATGACTACTGCTATATCCTAAATGAAGCATCAGTTTTTTCTAGGCAACTGTTTTATTTAATATCTTGGTAGCAAAGCAAATACAGTCAGATTTCCATATCCAGGGGGTCTGCATTTATGGAGTCAACTAACCTCAGACTGAAAATATTGTGAAAAAAATTCCAGAAAGTTCCAAAATCAAAACTTGAACTTGCTGCATGTCTGAAACAATTGACATAGCATTTCCATTCCATTGGGTATTTTAAACAACCTTGCTATTGTTGTTGTTCAGTTGCTAAGTTGTGTCTGACTGTTTGTGACTCCATGGACTGCAGCATGCCAGACTTCCCTGTTCTTCACCATCTCCCGGAGTTTGCTCAAACTCATGTCCATTGAGTCGATGATGCCATCCAACCATCTCATCCTCTGTCAACCCCTTGTCGTCCTGCCCTCAATCTTTCCCAGCATCAGGGTCTTTTCCAATGAGTCAGCTCTTCACATCAGGTGGCCAAAGTACTGGCGCTTCAGCTTGTCTTTCCAATGAATATTCAGGTTGATTTCATTTAGGATTGACTGATTTGATCTCCTTACAGTCCAAGGGATTCTCAAGAGTCTTCTCCAACACCACAGATGATTTAAAGTATACAGAAGGATGTATGTAGATTATATGCAAATACTATGACATTTTATATAAGAAACTTGAGCATCTGAGGATTTTTTATGGTGAGGGCAGGCTGTGGATACTGAAGGATGACTCTATTTGTTTCCTAAACTAACATATACAATTTCAGTAACATATTTCAAAAAGGGAGAAAGCTATTATAAATACTATAGCAAGATTCCTTTCATTTGGGTGTTAAAAAACAGCCAATCCCTTTTGAAAATATGTTTAACATCCCTCTTCATTGTTTCCAGTGAATGCTGTACCCCCTACCTCTGCCCCCTGCAAAATTATTGTTTAAGAAAATCTGCTCAAACAATGTAAACATTTGGCCACTATTTTTCTTATGAAAACATGCTGCTGCTGTTGCTGCTAAGTCACTTCAGTCGTGTCTGACTCTGTGCGACCCCAGAGACGGCAGCCCACCAAGCTCCCCCGTCCCTGGGATTCTCCAGGCAAGAACACTGGAGTGGGTTGCCATTTCCTTCTCCAATGCATGAAAACATAAGCACCACTAAATTAGGCCCAAATGATCAGGTTAAATTAGAGATCTGGCCATTACTGATGATTTTGGATTCTGGAGAGAGCCATGCTGGGTCATTCATACACCACAAAATGCCTTTTCCTAAGTTTTTTGATCTCAATTATCCAAAATTTGTGGATCTTTTTAAAGATTTTTTTAAAATTTTAAACATTTAAAAAAAATTTTGTTCATTGATTTATTTTTGGCTATGCTGAGTCTTTGTTGTTGCACAGGCTTTTCTCTAGGTGCGGTGAGCGGGGTCCACTCTTCATTGCAGTGTAGTGATTCTCACTGGAGCTTCTCATTGTAGTGGCTTCTCTTGTGTGGCATGGACTCTATGGTGTGGGCTTCAGTAGTTGTGCATGACCTTAGAGCGGTTCCCAGGTTCTTAGAATACAGACTCAATAGTCGTGGTGTGACATGTGGGATGTTTAAGGCTCAGGAATCAAACCCATGTCTCCTGCATTGGCAGGTGAATTCTTTACCACTGAGCCACCAGGGAAGCCGAGTTGGGCTCTTGAAACACATCAGTTTGCAAAAGACTCTGTGGAAGAAATAAAGTCTTCGGTGACACTTGTGTTTGTTACTGAGTGTTTTTTGGACTGTTGTGCTAAATTTGAGCTGGCACATTATTAACCTTTTCAAATTAGGCATTTAGTAGGCTCAGCTGAATCTTTTCTTAATTTGCACATGAGGATTTGCCAGAACAGCTGGCACTGTGCTGGAATATTGGTTGAGATCTTCAATTTACACAGGCCAAGCAGAAACACATACACTTCAGAGAGGATGACCTAATTGGTGCTGAACACAGTCACCTTTATGAATCAGAATAATAGCAATAACAACTGCTAATACTTATTGAGTGCTTACTATGTCCCAGGCATTATAGGTATGAACAGTCATTTACCACTTTCAACAACCTAATGAGGTTTTAGTCCCTCAATTTTGTAGATAAGAAAAGTCAAGAATGGTTAGATTAGGTCCCTAGATTATACAATTTAGTGGTAATAATTTTGCTTTGTACAAGGCAATCTAACTGCAGAATTTGAGTGCTCACCACTTTGCAATACTGTGTCAACAAATGTATCCCATAGTAATAGAAAACTTCTACCTTCTCAGGTAGGTTTCCCAGTGAAGGATGTGTTCCTTTGTGACGCAGACTTCAAGGGAATAGGAGGTAACCAGGCTAAGCGATGCATGCCACCCTTCCCCTCCACCCTCAACCAACCATAGGCAACCGTGCTGTTGCCTTAAACATGTGTGCATTTTTTGGGTTTATTTTTAACACGTTTATGGTAAGATTTATGATACTCCTTTAATATGCTTATGATAAGGCCCTTCCATATACTGGGATCTATAGTGAGAACAGAGCCATAAATGTGGAGGGTGGGGTCTTCCAGGAAGGACATTTGAGATGTTAGTCGCCTGAAGAATGATGTTACAGGCGCAAGACACAAATAGGCTCTCGAGCTGGGTGGCAGACTGGAATCTAGCCCTGCTGGTCTTGATCACCAAGCTTGGGTAATGGGGCAGAATGCTGCATTCTCCCTGGGGTGGGGTGGGGAGATCAGGGGCATATAGGGCAGAACCCACATCAGAAAACATGGAGTCAAGGGTTTTTGTGTCTTTCTTATCTATGTTTGTTTCTCCTTTGAACTACTTGAATGTTTGGAAAAGGCCTTTGGAAAGTTCCAGTAAATCTCAGATGTCTCAGTGAGAGAATTTTTAAACATATTGTGCCATAGAGCACTGGAGGGTGGCAACAACGGTGGTGGGAATGACAGAATTGAATCCAGTGGGGAAACAGAGGGATGAAGATGGAAACTTCCTGTGGCCCCTCATTCTCCCTTCCCTCTTGGTTCTGATGCCAAACCTCAGAGGTTCTGGCTTGTAATTTAGAGGTAGTGTTTCTGTATGCCTAGAGTACTGGCCTTGGAGGTGTTTGGGAATGGTTTGTAAAATAGCCAAGCTAGTTTTCTACCACAGTCAGCTCTGGAAGAACTGAAGACAGCCCAAGATTTCTCTCTCTTCCTTCTTTTTAAAATACAACTAAGTATAGAGGTCTACTTTTGCTGCATTGTTGACAATGCACAGATATTTACAAGTGTCCATTATATAGGTTAGAAGAAATGCTAAGTATTTATAATGAGTAGATTTATTAAGCTAAAAAAAACAAAGTTCCCTGCTACGCCCCATTCCTGACTCAAGAAAGTATCATTGAGAGTTTTACAGAAAACTTCCTGAAGCCACTAAAGTTGGGTGGATTAAAAAAGAAACAAAAGAAAAGAAAAAGCAACTGCCTGGTGAAACTAGCTAGAGATTTGCCAAGGGAGCCAGAATGATCCACTGAAACATGCATGCCACTTTCATTTTAAGAACCCTAGTCCCTCTCTCCTTTACCAACTTTTTCTAGAAAAGTTGTATTTTAGTTTCTGAAAGCACCCTACTTGGGGATGTAGAGAAGCTCATAAGGTATTTATACATTTTTTGATATGATTTTCCTGATAACTTACTGTAGGTAGATCTAACACACTGATTCCCAAAGAGACTTCTTCCCAGGCACAAACTCAGAGGAAAGGATGAAGCTTCCGCAGGCTCTGTTTGGGAGACGGACTCAGAAACATAACTATGTCCTCCGGGGGTCAGGGGAGCCCTGGAAGTCGGAGGCTGTGATCTTCTGGACGCTGACCTCAACACAGGTCCTTTAGGATGAGAATGAGGCTACTCAGTCAGTCCCTGAGCTACCAGCCTCCTCACTCTGTCCAGGAACAAGGGCAAGATTTCAGCTGCAAAAAACAGCAGAGCTAAACTCTAAAACTGGCCAAGGAGGGAGACAAAATCGTGAGTTCCTTGCGCGGGGGTGGTGGGGGGTGGTGTCCACAATACACTGCCTAATCCCTGCGTTGCCAACTGCTAGAGTTGTTTAAAAAACAAACAAACAAACAAAAAACCGGAAGAAATTAAAAAGACAAGCCACTACATAAAATTAGCCAACAAATCTACCTACCAGCTCTACTGGCTAACTGACAGTTTTCTGAGCCCCTAGCCTCATGAAAAGATTTCTAGCGAGGAAAATGGAAGGCACCTTCCCTGTCATTTCATAAACGTTTCTTGGCAATGCCGGGACCCTCGGCTGTCACGCTTGCAGGGATCCGTGCGCTCCCAGCTTGGCCAAGGCTGCGGACGCTCAGAACCGTGCAGACACCAGAACCGTGCAGACACCAGCTTTCTGAGGCGCTCGGCAAGTAGAGGAAGACTCTCTCTAGCTTCAAGTTGGGAAACTTTTCCTCCAAACTGCATTAACCTTTGTTGAGCTGCCAGGAAATCCCTAGTTTCTTTTAATGGGATTGTGATGACCTGTGTCCATGATTACAGGAACCCAAGCAATTCAGGACGAAAAATACATATACACGTTCTACAAGCATGAGTCAAATGATTTATGTATGGACGTGGCTTTGGGACATTCTTATCTTTAAACACGCCGGCGTCCGCGCACTCGGCGGCTTTTTCCTCCTATGCCTGTCCCTTGTCGGCCTGCATTTTCTAGGAAAACTGGGTACCCCAATCTCTGACTCAAAGCGCCTTTCTGCATCTCCCCACCAAGCCAAGCTCAATCCTCGGGCTCCTCTCTCCCCAGTCCCCTGCTTAGAGGCCGCTGCCGTCCGTGGTCCAGAGAAATACGCGCGTGGGGAAGCCGACCCGGCCGGAGGGGCACGGGTGGAACCAGGAGAATGCTAGTTTTTGCCAAGTTAACAGTTTCAGCCAGAGGGCACGGATTCTGGGGAGCCTAGGGGCCACAAGGTAGAAGTGGTAACTCCCCAGCGGTGATCGGAAGCTCGAGCCGGGTGGGAGCGGGGCTGTCAGTGCCGCACCAGCCTCAAGCGTAAATAGGAAAGGACGCGGAGACAGAGCCCACCAAAACTCGGGGAACACAAACCAGCCCGGCCAGGTGCACAGCCAAAAGACTTCACGCTTTCCCAGATGCTATCCCCCGCCTGCTTCTCTTTCTCATCCCTCTCTGGGTGGAACCGCGTCGGGAAGTCTGATGCCCAACTCTGGCATGGTGTGCTCAGAGACCCGAGAAACCCCAGTGTCGTCAAGCCTGGCTTCAAACGCGTTGGGCAGCCACCTGTTTCACAAAGCCCGGAGTTTGCTGCGGGGGCGAGCTGCGGCGGGAAGAACCCTGTCAACCCCTCGGTCCGCCTCGGCACAGAATCTCCAAATACGCGCATCACCCCAAAACCAAGTGCGCACATACCTTTGCGCAACCCGAGAGGCTCGCACCACTCCTGCCAACCGCGCGCGGCGACTTACTTCCCGATCCCCCGGCTTCAGCTCCCAACCCAGCCCTGACCTCGGGTCCCATACCGCGCCCGACCCCTCCGCCAGGGACAGAGCCCGAAAATACCTGCCGTGAAGATGCAGAGAGCGAAGAGGGTCTTGCAGACCATGGTACCTTGGTACTCGGTGCCGAGCCCGGAGCGGACGGCGGGAGAGTTTGCCGGGACTGACCGAGCGCCCCCGAGCGCGGGCAGCTTCTCTTCGGCCCGCTGGCTGCGGCGGGAGCCGGGCGGCCCGGGCGACGGCAGGGGAAGCGAGGCGAATGCCGCGCGGCTCCGTCAGCTGCTCGTCCTCCGGCGCCCGGCGCACTTCTGCTCCATCCCAGCCGCCGGAGCCCGGGGCCGCCTCCGCCGCCGCGACAGCCGCCGCCAAACCCCTCCCACCCGGGCCCCGCGGCGATGACAAGGCCACCCCTGGCCTTTCCTCTCCCGGCGCTCGAGTCCCGAGAGTCCCGGCCCAGGGCGGCCTCTGCTGGACGGTCAGGGCGCGAGACCCGAGTTCTGACCCGGTTCAGCAAATGTTTGGGGCCGTTAGCACTGTGCTGGGAACTAAGGGAATGCAAAGAAGTGAGAGCAGATCTCTGTTCTCAGGAATTTATCTCAGGTTTCTTACATGAGTTACAACCTTGGTGATCGTATGCCATCTTAGGTGTCACCTCGAAGGGCCAAGACCCCACCGTTCTAAGCACATACACTTTTTTCCAAATATGAGAGCCTTTTTCTTTTTTTCATTTCCCCAAATATTCTGTGTGTACATTTAAACCCTCATTCCCATTCAGCCCCACTGCATTTCCTGGTGCCTGAGCCAAAATGTCTGCTATCCTATTCAGCTTCTTACTGTTACCAGAAGAAATAGTACTAATGTCAGGCAATGTCAGTGATCGTGGGATAACTATGAGCGAGGAACCCTACTAGGTGTATCATGATGCCCTCTAACGGCCCTATGACACAAGAATTATTACTCCATTTTACAGATGAGAAAGCTAAGGCACAGAGAAGGTAAGTAATGTGCCCAGGGACACAGAACTGGTAAGGACTGCATTCCACAAGTCACGAGTTTGTGTCCCACGGCATAATAGCAAAGGTTGTCATTTCTTGAGATATGCTGTGTGTTGGACAACTGTGCTGTACAGGTATTAACCAAATCACGTTTTCATAACAATCCTTTCAGGTGACACTGTTACATCTTCATTTTCAGGGGAGAAAATGAAAGTGCTGAGAGGTTTAAGTACTTGCTTGTGTTCATACAACTAGATAATGGTAGAGATAAGATGCCTGCCTAGGGACCCCAGGTCATCCCTGTACTCTCTCTTCAAAGCCCAGAGTTTCTGTTGTGTTCACCCAGGTCAACGCTGACCTTTCACTTATCCTCCCACCACCTTAGACCTGCTTATTTCTACATTTCTATCAGACCGGATGCCAGATCACCTCCCAATATCTATGTTATTATGAGCCTGGTGGTCCCCTAGGCTGGCTTCTTGGAAGGCTCAGTGGTAAAGAATTTGCCTGCAATGCAGGAGACACAGGTTTGATCCCTGGGTTGGGAAGATCCCTGAGGAGGGCATGGTTACCCATTCCAGTATTCTTGCCAGGAAAATCCCATGGACAGAGGAGCCTGGTGGGCTAGAGTCCATGAAGTCTCAAAGAGTTGGAACAACCGAAGTGACTGAGCGTGGTCCCCTGGACACTAGAGCTGGCATGCTGCAGGAATTAAGGAGTGTTCTAAAGAACTGATTTGCTCAGAACCATGAGTAGTGCTGGAGGGCAACTTTTTTCTTTTTTTTCTGTGACTTCTTTCTCATTTCCCAGACAGAGCCTCAGGTTTCGTTTTCTCATTCTCTTGGATCTGATGACTTTTTCTGTGATGACATCAGTTCCTCTGCCTGACCCTACCGTTACCACGATTACAGCTTGCCATGCTTCCCCAATCAGATTAAACTGAGCTCATGTTTTTTCTTTTGTCTTGGTAAATGTATTGATTCTTGCTAAAATAAGTAACCAAATGTCCATCCCCCTTTCCTCCTCCCTGACCAGAGAAACTGCAAATTCAATTTATTAAACAAGTTGTCTTAATGTTTTTGACCTTCAGGTCCTTCTGGTTTCTAGTGTAATCTATGTGATTATTAAGAATTTCTGCATCTGTGTGGTGACTGGTGGGGAGGCAGGGACCACACACAGAGTTCTGCAAGCACGTTCTGTAAGGCTCTGGTGCCTTTAGATAGGGTCATTTAAGTAAGAGACTCTGTGACAGAAATATTTTTCAAAAACACTTCACAGAAAAAAAGTATTCAATTGAAATTCAATAAAACTTTAATGGAGACCCTTAGTAGTGCAAAGCATGTGTGACTGGCTTTGATATCTAAGATGCTGGTTTGGTACCCAGCATGGCAATCCACTCCAGTATTCTTGGCTGGAGAATCCCATGAACAGAGGAGCCTGGTGGGTTACAGTCCATAGGGCTGCAAAGAGTCAGACATGCCTGAAGTCACTTAGCAACAGCAG
Source organism: Bos indicus x Bos taurus (assembly GCF_003369695.1). Lineage (NCBI taxonomy): Eukaryota > Metazoa > Chordata > Mammalia > Artiodactyla > Bovidae > Bos > Bos indicus x Bos taurus. The sequence goes on along the minus strand of NC_040081.1, from coordinate 89,418,676 downwards.
ATTATGATCCCCACATGTGAATTGGTTAAAATTTCCAAAGCTTTTCATTGTATACAGAATAGAGTTGAAATTAATTTAACTAAAATGAGTCTTTATCAACCATTAAAGCTTTTGATTTATTAATTTAGTAAAAATGTATTTGATTATTTACTAGGTGGTAGACCTTATACTAGGTTTTGGGAATGAAATGTGTTGGAATAGTCAATGTAAGTAGGTTATGCTGCTGTAATAAACCACCCCTTTATTGCTTATTGCTCAGACGCTTAAACAATAGAGGTTTACTTCTCTCTGATCATCATCGGCTGTGGATCCAGCTACTCCCCAGAGCAGATGTCTTCTACATCAGGATTCAGTGTTGTACTCCCTGTCTTATACACTCAGGAAGACTGAGGAGGAAAACTGAGTGCAGCATTTATGTTTTCCACCCGGAAGTGATTGTTCTGCTCATATTTTATTGATGGTGTGCTCAGTAGCTCAGTCATGTCTGACTCTTTGTGACCCCATGGACTGTAGCCCGCCAGGCTCCTCTGTCCGTGGAATTTTCCTGGCAAGAATAATGGAGTGGGTTTCCATTTTATTCTCCAGGAGTTGAATCCACATCTCCTGCATCTCCTGCATTGCAGGTGATTCTTCACCACCAGGAAGCACATTCTTCATGGTTGTGATGTGTGCCACAGTGGTTAACTGTCCCTGCCACCTGCTGCTAAGTCTGCTGCTAAGTCACTTCAGTCGTGTCCCACTCTGTGTGACCCCATAGACGGCAGCCCACCAGGCTCCCCTGTCCCTGGGATTCTCAAGGCAAGATCACTGGAGTGGGTTGCCATTTCCTTCTCCAATGCATGAAAGTGAAAAGTGAAAGTGAAGTTGCTCAGTCGTGTCCGACTCTTAGCTACCCCATGGACTGTAGCCCACCAGGCTCCTCCATCCATGGGATTTTCCAGGCAAGAGTACTGGAGTGGGGTGCCATTGCCTTCTCTGGTCCTGCCACCAGGAAGCTTATATTCTAGAAGTGAGGAGTCAAGCACTGAATGATCCCCAAAATATATGTGGTAATTTGTTAGGTTAAAGTGAAAGGGGATGGGAGAAATGAGTGAACTGTTTTATAGTTGTTGTTTATTGAACTGAATAAAAAAGAACTCAAAATATATGCAACACCTTATTATGTGAAATACTATAAATAATAAATACCCACTAACATTTATTGAGTCTCTCCTCTATGTTATGTTAGGAATTGTTTCAAGCATTTTGAGTAATCTGTCTAAACTTTACACTGTGTAAGGTTATCCAGATTTTGCAAATAAAGAGACTGAGATATACTTTACGAAAGTTTAAGTTTGAAGGAAAGCAAAAGATGCTAAGATATTAAAGCAGGGAGACTTGCACTCCTCACAGTGGGATCAAGGATGGAATTTGCATGTAACCTCTTAGTCACATCTTATAGCAAAAGCCAGTTTCTTCATAGATTTCCTGGTTCTTTCATAATGCTCCTCTGGGATAAAATCTAAGATAAGCCTGCTTCTGACTGACTTCCATCCTTTTTGATCACTGTTAAAATGCATTTCTAGGATTGTAGACTTTCGATATTAAAAAAAAAATCACCCTTGGCTGACTTAGTCTTCAACATCCTGAATTTATCATAATTTATAGATAAAGTCAGATAATGCATATTAGGTAATATGGAAGTGTCAGCTCTTGACTCTTGATTCATCATGGCCAAGGAGAGACAGAATAACTCGGTTGAGAGAGGTGGTGAGGTAGTTAGAGGCTGAATTCTGATGTCTAGCCCGTGATTCCTGAAGGTTGAGTTCTAATCCCTGCCATTCCATGTATTAACTGGCGTTACTTGGTACGTCTGTTGCCTTGGTTTCTTTCTGACAATGCGAAGATTAAATGGATTACATATGTGAAATGCTTGGGATGTTCTAGGCACCAATAATGTAGGTTATTATTAAAGAATAAACTTTGTTGTTGTTTAGTCGCTAAGTCATATCCAACTTTTTGTGACCCCAGGAACTGCAGCATATCAGACTTCCCTGTCCTTCACTATCTCCAGGAGTTTGCTCAAACTCATATCCATTGAGTCAGTGATGCTATCTAACTATCTCATCCTTTGACGCCCCCTTCTCTTGCTCTCAGTCTTTCCCAGTCTTTCAGGATCCTTTCCAATGAGTCAGTTCTTCACCGTCAGTTGGCCAAAGTATTGAGTTCCGTTTAAAAATCATTTTGGGATCTAAAGTACAGGGAGAAAATATTAATGCTGCTGTGACAATTTCTTCATATGCACAGTTATGAAACTTGAACTGTGCCTTGGGCAGTTCTACTCCTGCTACATCTGAGCTCCAGGAGGAAGTTCTAAATGGTCTCTGACAGCTCCTCCTCCAACCCCCTCTCTCCCAAAGGGAGGAATGTAGCAGCCTCAAGACCCTGATATTTGGGATTGGCCAAAAAGCTCGTTCGGTTTCAACATAGGCTGTAATGTTTCCGAACAAAGCTTTTGGCCAACTCACTTTCTTTTTTCTTTTTTTGTCTTGATTTCATTTCTCTTCCCAAGTTGCATTGCAAAAATACCTCTGTGGGTTCTGCTATGTATTTCATTACATAACTTTGCTTCTCTCTTTTTAATTCCAATTTCCTTTTTAAAATATTAATGATAAAAAGATTAAAGGCAATGATGCAATATGGGAAACAGACCTTGGAACTTTGCCAAAAAAAATACTTGTTTGAACAAAGGCAGTTTTAAAAGGGCCTGATGGAGGTTCAAGGGGGAGGGGACATATGTATACCTATGGCTGATTCATGTTGATGTTTGGCTGAAACCAACAAAATTCTGTAAAGCAATTATCTTTCAATTAAAAAATAAATTTAAAAAATGAAAAAACAAAACCAGAACAAAACAGAAAAAGGGCTTGATGAAACATGATTATTTCCCTGATTTAAATAAACTTGTTTGAAGCTGTGTGAGCTCTTTAAGGATACCAAACCACTTGTCACTAATTTTTTATTTTAATTAAGGAAGAAACCCTTAATATATCCCAGGAAGGAAGAAACTGGCCTCTTGGAGGTGATACACACAATGAAACCTCTTATTTAAACAAGTCTAAAACCTGAGTTTATACTGCATTGTCCAATACAAATCACAAATGTAATTTTTAAATTTCTAGAAGTCATATTTTGAAAAAGGAGAAAGAAGCAAATGAACTTAATTTTAATGCTATTCTTTATTTAACTTGATGTATCCAAATAAAATATTATTCAACATGTAATGAAAGCAAAATATTAATAGGATATTTTATATTCTTTTTCTCATTCTAAAGCTTCTCAGTATAATGTTTATTCTATACTTCTATAATATCTCAGTTCAGACTAGACACATTTTGTATAAACTTTTAAAACTGTTAATTTTATTTATTTATTTGGCTGCACTGGATCTTAGTTGTTATATGCAGGATATTTTTTTTTAGTTGTGGCATGAAAAGTGTTGGGGTATGTGGGATCTAGTTCCCTGACCAGGGATCAAACCTAGGCTCCCTGCATTGGGAGTGTGGAATCCTAACCACTGGACCACCAAGGAAGTCCCCAGACTAGGCATATGCTGAATATTAAATAATCAAACATGACTGTTGTTGTTGTTGCTGTTGCTGTTTTTAGTAGCTAAGTCGTGTCTGACACTTTGCAACCCTCATCACTGCAGCATGCCAGGTTCCTCTGTCCTCCACTATCTCTCAGAGTTTGCTCAAATTCATGTCTACTGAGTTGGTGCCTCTGTCTAGCCATCTCATCCTCTGCCACCCCTTCTCCTTTGGCCTTTGATCTTTCCCAGCATCAAGTTCTTTTCCAATGAGTCAGCTTTTGGCATCAGTTAGCCAAAATATTGGAGCTTCAGCTTCAGCAACAGACCTTACAATCACTAGTCAGGGTTGATTTCCTTTAGGATTGACTGGTTTGATCTTCTTGCAGTCTGAGGGACTCTCAAATGTTTTCTCCAGCACCACAATTGGAAAGCATCAATTCTTTGGCTCTCAACCTTCTTTATGGTCCAATTCTCACATCTGTGCATGACTACTGAAAAAACCATAGCTTTGACTGTGCAGACCTTTGTTGGCAAAGTGATGTCTCTGCTTTTTAATATGCTGTCTAGTTTTCTCATAGCTTTCCTTCCAAGGAGCAAACATCTTTTAATTTCATGGCTGTAGTCACCATCTGCAGTGATTTTGGAGCCCAAGAAAATAAAATCTGTCACTGCTTCCACTTTTTCCCCACCTATTTGCCATGAAGTGAGGGACCAGATGCCATAGACTTAGTTTTTTGAATGCTGAATCTCAAGCCAGCTTTTTCACTCTCCTCTTACATTCTCATCAAGAGGCTCTTTAGTTCCTCCAGGAGCTTTCATAATGGGCAGTGTGTTTGTAGAACACTGGGCCCAGTCTCTTGCCTTGCCTCATGCATATGTTCTGTAGAAGGGCAGAGCAATATTGGTGGGACTTTCTTAATGATAGTGGAGTAGTTGGAAGCCTCAGACTTGCTGATTGCATGACCTCTAACCCTCATTACCCTCTCTAGATCTCAGTTTTCCCTTCTATGAAGTGAACATGCTGATAATAATGACACCTTACTTAAAAGGATCATTGTAAGGACTTATAATCCTTATATTATTAAAGAATACATGAAAAACATTTAGAACAGACCCTAGTCAGGGCAGAGCCTTAATAATAATACTTGTTATGTTTGGTATGAATGATGATAAAAAAAGGATATTCATAGTAAAATCTTCCCTATTGTCCATGTATTTTAAAATATTCATTTATTTATTATTTGGCTGTGCCAGGTCTTTGTTGCAATATGCAGGATCTTTAGTTGCAGCATTCAAGCTCTTAGTTGCAGCATGTGGGATATAGTTTCTTGACCAGGGATCAAACCTGGGTCTCTTGCATTGGGAGAACAGGGGCTTAGCCACTGGACCACAGTGGAAGTTCCCCAATTGTCAGTGTAATATTAGTGATTCCTTACCACTCAGTACTGGAGTGGGGTGCCATTGCCTTCTCTATTGACAATATAGCTTGTCCCTAAAATTCTACTTGTACACAGAGCAGCATTTATCAAACATTTTGGTCTCAGGATCCCTTTGCACTCCTAAAATTAAGAACTCTGAAAACTGTTTAAAGGTCTTTTCAGAAATTATGGTTTTATTCTTTTGTACTGCACCCAAACTCTATAAATAGTAATTTCCCAGAAGTTAGCAGCAAGGTGGAATCTGAAAGCATCTCAATAAAATTTTCATATTCTGTTACATTAAAATCCATTGGTTTATCTTGTACTTTGAATGTATCTTTTACCCATGGGTGATTTTGTGATATTATGCACTGTTCATATAGAAAATATCAGTTCACTGAACTATGCAGATACCCACTCCAGTATTCTTGGGCTTCCCTTGTGGCTCAGCTGGTAAAGAATCCACTTGCAATGTGGGAGACCTGGGTTCAATCCCTGGTTTGGAAAGATCCCCTAGAGAAGGGAAAGGCTACCCACTCCAGTATTCTGGCCTGGAGAATTCCATGGACTACAGTCCATGGGATTGCAGAGTCCGACATGACTGAGCAACTTTCACTTTCGCTTTCAGATTAACACACTTCTTTATACAACATCAAAAATTGTATTTGTTAATATCTCCACTTACATCATCAAAAAAAGTCTTTAAATATTGGGAAGCTGTCATTAGTGGTGAAAGACACAAGTTTGGCAGAATTCTAATTTTCACTGGAAAGCTTGAATCTTACCATTTGCACCAAATACTGTAGTTTTCCTTGAAGTGACAGTCAAACATCATGGAAAAAATGCAGTGCAAATATCCAAGTCTGAATAACCATAATTTGTCAATTGTTCTTTCAAGTAAAAATTGTCTTCCACAGAAAAGTGGTTAGCTCAGCTTGTGACTCAGGTAATCACATAATCGCATTTCCTGGAGACAGTCACTCCCCTTTGCCATGCAGCAAACAGGTTTTATACATACTTGCCATTTATTTACCTAAAATATGAAAAATATACATATTCAAATCAAGACTGAACAAAATAATTTTTACCCTTCTTGAAGGGAGTTCTTAAGTGAAACGCTTTTTGCCCTTTATTATTTATAAATATTATTTACTTATTTGACTGTTCTGGGTTTTCGCTGTGGCATGAGGGATATTTGATCTTTGTTGAGGCATGAGGGATCTTTACCTGTGGCATGTGAGCTCTTAGTTGTGGCATGTGGGATTTAATTCCCTGACCAGGGATCAAAGCTGGGCCCCCTGCATTGAGAGAGTGGAGTCTTAGCTAGTGGATCACCAGGGAAGTTCCTGAGAACTTTCTCATGTCCATTTTTCTACTTGAGTATAGAATCATACTTCACTTGTCTGAGAATGAATACAGATGTAGAGAACTAACCCTTACTTCTATCTTCTACCATCTCTACCTCCACAAAGTTGTCTTAACAGCTCTGTTTATGCTTGAACTGAGGAATATTTTGAAATGGATAAAAGGAATTACTGAATAAACTTTAGTTGGAGGTGCCCCAGAATGTACATTTTCATTTTGACTATTTTGCAGCTTTGTAGAACTGTAAAAATACGTACCAAACTCAAATAATAGAAACAAATTTTAGTTCACAGAAATGCAAATTATGTCCAGTGGTGTGAAATTGACTATCACTTTGTGGATATTGACCAGTTTTACCAATTTTGCGTCTGTTTATAAATTCATCTCGTTGTTTCTTATCTGGTTTAAATGTATGATATTTCAAATTCTTTGAATTAGTTGTAGCACCTTACTGGTTTCCTCATTTAATAAGGAGATAAGTAAAATCTTTGATATATATTCATTTTATGTCATGATGTTTCTAAAATAATTTTAACAGATTAATCATAATGCATGATGTTTCATATCTTTAGTCTAAATTCTTCTTGAGTGATAAAATATTTATGATAGTGATTTATATGATTAACGCAATTAATAGTTATAGTGGAATTGGGCAAAACCTTGGAGATGCTGTCTACTCTCTGCATGTCACAGGTGAGGAATCTATAGCACTGAGAAGTTAAGTGCTATGTCCCAAACTGTAGTTAAATTGGGTTCAGAGAGAAACTTAAACTTAGTTCAAACAACTTCTAATTTGGTACTCTCTTCATTCTGCCCTTTAATTGAATATAATTTCTCCTGCCTTTGTACATATAGGCAATTCCTGAGAAAGTCGTAGACCAGTTGTTTCAGGAGAATAAATATAAGCTCTAAGTGTTTTATATGATGACAGGAAAAAATCATGTATTTGGAAAGCCAAGGAGAAATTTGAAGACTTGATCCAATAATCATTTGTATTACGTAGGATGTAAATAATACATTTTCACTGTATGTAACACTGTTAACATGGTTAACACAATTGGCTTAGAAACTAACGTCCTAATATCTCTCCCTTTACCGTCCATCCTTATGGATTCTGTCAATGTAATTTAGGGGGAGTTGTTTTGAGTATGAAAATACTACTGTATTTGTTGAAGTTACAAATGCTGAAATTTTTGTACTCAGCTTACAAGTTTTATTCCATCATTAATAAGTCAATTTTATATGTTATTTTTAAAGTTTGAGTAATAGCCTTCTATACAAAGCAAGTTAAACATCTTAATATATTTTAAACTGCAATTATAAATGAGGTATTTTTATTTTCCTTTTAGGTGTTTCTGTTGTCAGGCTTAATGAACAAAACCTCTCTGAGTTCTTAAACATTCTTTTAAATCTAATAAATTAAATTTGCAAATACCAGTGATTCTTAAGTTCTTTTAAATATTCTGATAATACAAACACTAAAATATTTTCTATTTAAAACCACCAGTCTAAATTACATATTGATGTATTTTAAAATAGAATTATGAAATGAATTATACTAATAGGCCAAATTCTCTGAAACAGTAGTAGTACACAAAATACAAAATATGTAGAGATTCCTAAGCCACAATTATTATTATAATGGGTTTGTTTTATATATCATTCTCCGAAATATTTAAAACTCAATTTTAAATCTTTCTAGGGTTATGTTTACCTACTACATAAATGTGTGTTTGTGTGAAAGTTGCTCAGTCGTGTTTGACTCTTTGAGACCCCATGGACTATATAATCCATGGAATTCTCCAGGCCAGAATACTGGAGTGGGTAGCCATTCCCTTCTAGAGGGGATCTTCCCAACTCAGGAATCGAACCCAAGTCTCCTGCATTGCAGGTGGATTCTTTACCAACTGAGCCACCAGGAAAGCCCACCTACTACATAAACATTTACCAAATCCTAAGGCACTTTAGGGATATTTTCTCACATATAGTAACAGCCAAAATTATTAGTAGAGGTTATAACTGGAATCTGGTTTGCAATATCAATTATTGGAAGGACTTCATAATGTAAAGAGTTTTGTCTGCTAATCTATGTAGTCATTTCCCTACCCTGCTTATGGAAATCTTCATTTCCATCTGTGTGGCTTGACTGAATTTGGCATTTCTTTGGCTGTTAACATAGTTACAAATCCTTTGAACTTGACAGACCTTCTTTCATCTGTGTCTACTTGGTAGAACCCTTCAACTCTTAAAGATGTAAAAATGATACCCAGTCAAATCCTAGAAATATCTTGTTTTTGGGTGACTATTTGATCACAAATTTTAGTCCTTGTATTGCCAGGTTCTTGGGTTTCAATTTACAGAAATTGATTCTAGATAATTTAGGCAAAAAAACTGAGTTTATTTGAAGGCTATAGGTAGTTCAAAATAAAAGGAAAATTTCAACATCAGGCTTTCAGAATCAGGATCCCCTCAAGAAGCAGGGACAAAAGAACTCTGTTTCTCTAGCCAGCACCCTCCACCCAGGAGGTTCAACAAGAATGATTTCTAACCATTTTTAGTTGTTAAAGACCCTATACAAGACCCTTAGGTGAATGAGTCAAATTCTACCCCTTGGCTTAGGAAGTCCCCCAGGAAAACAGATGCTACTGCCTGAGAAGTGAAAAAACTAAAACTAAGAAGACTAATGAAAAAAAAAAAAAAAAAGAAGAAGACTAATGAAGATGACTCTACAGTGTTTGGGGATAGAAATTATTTGGATGGTTCTGAGTCCTTTCAAGCCAATGAAAATAGACCCTTTGGGTAATCACAGGAATGTCAATAGTGTTGTAAACCTACTCTCATTATTTAACCAATTTTGATATTATTGCCATCCTAAACAGAGCTCATGCTAGAAAACTTACAGCGGTATACTTCTCTACTAAAACTGACTCTCATATTACTTGATCCTTACATTAGTAACAAATCACTTGTCTGGAAGGAAAATAAGACCACACAAATGATAAGGTCAACCCAATTTCCTTTAGTTGAAAAACATTGATAAACCTACTCTGTGAGGCATTCACCGTGTGATCAACAGGGGTGACATGAACAACTACCTCTATATTGCAATATGAGAGCGTATAGATTACTCAGGAGAGCTGAATTAGTCACTATAGTAGCGACCATCACACAGTCAGCATCACCTGCTTTTGATGGTGAGCACTGCACCCTCTTCTTAACTCAATGGGACGTCACAGGAATATTATTCTGTAAAAATAGGATTCTATTGACAAGGATCTGTTTTCCAATATGATATCCAAATAAAACTATGATCCTCAATAAATTTGTTTTGAATATAACTTGCAATATTTTTCTGTTTATTCCACTTGACATTGGGCATGTATTTGCTAATATTTTAATGTTTTGTGCTTATAAAACATCCAAAGTGATTAGCTAGTAATTTTCATGTTTAGATATGATAAGAGTTCACTGAAAAAAGAGATCCTTTCGTTGTTTCCTCTCCTTGATGCTAATTTACATACACACACACACACACACACACACACACACACACACACAGGTGTAGTGTAGACCACTCCAGGATTCTTGCCTGGAGAATCTCATGGACAGAGGAGCCAGGCAGGCTGCAGTCCACAGGGTTGCAAAGAGTTGGACACAAGCACACAAGCTTGACCATTAGAAGAGAGAGTGAAGGCAACATTGAAACATGCTAGTCATTTCCACTATATGTCAACATATTAAGGCTACAACAATCACACAATAAAGCTACAATAGCTTTGCAAAAACTAAAGCGAAATTTGTGGACTTTACTCAATAATTTAAAATATCAGTATAAGGAAAGTCTTAATAGAACCATGATTTCACACTGGAAATGAAGTAGGTTGTATAGTTAGAGAAGTTCAGACCAAAGAATTTGGGCTTCTAGGTTTTGGCAGGGAGGGTTGTTTTAGCTTGAATTATTCATACTGGCTAATTATGTTTGTGGTGGCTTATATGTTATTAATGAGTGCATACATGCTCAGTTGTGTCTGACTCTTTTTGATGCCACGGACTGTAGTCCACCAGGCTTCTCTGTCCATGGAATTTTCCAGGCAAGAACACTGGAGTGGGTTGTCATTTCCTCCTCCAGGGGATCTTCCTGACCCAAGGATTGGTTGCTCACTAAAAAATTGAGCTCTTTTTCATGTGTGGTATTGGCTTTCAGAGGTGCAAATGATCAGTCCTCTTGAATGGAATGTGGCCAGGAGTGTCTGTACCCCTTCCAGTCTGGGACTTTATTTTGTTTTGCTTTATTTTCTTTTCCTTCCAGTTTTATTGAGCTATAATCGACATATAGTGCTATATAAGTTTAAAGTGTACAGGCTAATAATTTGATTTACATACATTATGAAATGATTATCCCTGTAAGTGCAGTGAACATCCATCATCTTATACAGATACAAAATTAAAGAAATAAGAAAAAAACAAAGACAACATCATATGTGAAATCCCCTTGACTTATAAAAACAAAGGACATTTGGTAACCAAAAGAAGATGATGGCTAATATATCATTTTATTTATGTTGTTCTTTGGTAGAGGGGCTTCCCAGGTGGCTCAGTGGTAGAGACTCTGCCTGGCAATGCAGGAGCTGCAGGAGACTCAGGTTTGATCCCTAGGGTTGGGAAGACCCCTTGGAGTAGAAAATGGCTAGCCACTCCAGTATTCTTGCCTGGAAAATTCCATGGACAGAGAAGCCTGGCAGGCTACAGTCCATGGGGTCACAAAGGGTCAGACACGACTCAGCAACTGAGCATGCAGGCATTCTTTAGTAGGCAAACAAATTAAAGTACTAATATTTTCAGAGTTGTTTGAAATGATGGTTCTTTCAAGTCAAACATTGGTTTCAGCACTACCTGGAATGTGAAGCTAATGAGGATAGTTCGCATGACCTGATTAGCTCTGTCTTTCTTTTGCAAGCTGTCCTGTTGTTGTGTCAGACTAGGAACAAGCCTGCTAATTATGAACAGACTTTCAGCAGCTGCCCTTTACTGGTATGGGCAATGATGCATCTCTGATTCTATGGCAGATTCTGGTTTAAATATTTTGTCCTATTATTTTTTCACATAGATGCACCTCTGATTAGAACCAAAACTAGTAGGGTCATGTTGATCCCACTCTATTCTTTTTCCCTGTTTCCTTTCCCTTCTCTTCATTCCCCTTCTGAAAGACAGTTCTTAGATTTATTTGGGTAAAAATTACTATAGGCAAAGAATATTTTTGATTACTATATTGTAAGAAGAGGTGGCAAGAATACACAGAACTGTACAAAAAAGATCTTCACAACCCAGATAATCACGATGGTGTGATCACTCACCTAGAGCCAGACATCCTGGAATGTGAAGTCAAGTGGGCCTTAGGAAGCATCACTATGAACAAAGCTAGTGGAGGTGATGGAATTCCAGTTGAGCTATTTCAAATCCTGAAAGATGATGCTGTGAAAGTGATGCACTCAATATGCCAGCAAATTTGGAAAACTCAGCAGTGGCCACAGGACTGGAAAAGGTCAGTTTTCATTCCAGTCCCAAAGAAAGGCAATGCCAAAGAATGCTCAAACTACCGCACAATTGCACTCATCTCACACGCTAGTAAAGTAATGCTCAAAATTCTCCAAGCCAGGTTTCAGCAATACGTAAACTGTGAACTTTCAGATGTTCAAACTGGTTTTAGAAAAGGCAGAGGAACCAGAGATCAAATTGCCAACATCTGCTGGATCATGGAAAAAGCAAGAGAGTTCCAGAAAAACATCTATTTCTGCTTTATTGACTATGGCAAAGCCTTTGACTGTGTGGATCACAATAAACTGTGGACAGTTCTGAAAGAGATGGGAATACCAGATCACCTGACCTGCCTCTTGAGAAATCTGTATGCAGGTCAGGGAGCAACAGTTAGAACTGGACATGGAACAACAGACTGGTTCCAAATAGAAAAAGGAGTACATCAAGGCTGTATATTGTCACCCTGCTTATTTAACTTATATGCAGAGTACATCATGAGAAACACTGGGCTGGAGGAAGCACAAGCTGGAACCAAGATTGCTGGGAGAAATATCAATAACCTCAGATATGCAGATGACACAACCCTTATGGCAGAAAGTGAAGAAGAGGTATAGAGCCTCTTGATGAAAGTGAAAGAGGAGAGTGAAAAAGTTGGCTTAAAGCTCAACATTCAGAAAACAGATCATGACCAACCTATACAGCATATTAAAAAGCAGAGACATTACTTTGCCAACAAAGGTCCATCTAGTCAAGGCTATGGTTTTTCCGGTGGTCATGTATGGATGTGAGAGTTGGACTATAATGAAAGCTGAGCACCAAAGAATTGATGCTTTTGAACTGTGGTGTTGGAGAAGACTCTTGAGAGTCCCTTGGACTGCAAGGAGATCCAACCAGTCCATCCTAAAGGATATCAGTCCTGGAAGGACTGGAAGTCCTGGAAAATCACTGGAAGGACTGATGTTGAAGCTGAACTCCAATACTTTGTCCACCTGATGCGAAGAGCTGACTCATTTGAAAAGACCCCGATGCTGGGAAAGATTGAAGGCAGGAGGAGAAGGGGATGACAGAGGATGAGATGGTTGGATGGCATCACTGACTCAATGGACATGGGTTTGGGTGGACCCCGGGAGTTGGTGATGGACAGGGAGGCCTGGTGTGCTGTGATTCATGGGGTCACAAAGAGTCAGACTTGACTGAGTGACTGAACTGAACTGAACTGAACAGGCTCTCCAAGGAGATCCCACATGTCAATCCTAAAGGAGATCAGTCCTGAATATTCACTGGAAGGACTGATGCTGAAGCTGAAACTCTAATACTTTGGTTACCTGATGCAAAGAAGTGACTCATTGGAAAAGATTCTGATGCTGGGAAAGATTGAAGGTAGGAGGAGAAGGGAAATGACAAAGGATGAGATGGTTGGATGGCATCACTGACTCGATGAACATGAGTTTGACTATGCTCCGGGAGTTGGTGATGGACAGGGAAGCCTGGCATGCTGCAGTGCATGGGGAGTTGGAGCACAACTCCAACTTTGCAGCGCAAAGAGTTGGACATGACTGAGTGACTGAACTGATTGACTGATGGACTTCCCAGGTGGCACAGTGGTAAAGAATCTGCCTGCCAGTGCAGGAGATCCAAGAGACGTGGGTTGGATCCCTGCATCAGGAAGATCCCTAGGAGTAGGAAATGGCAACCCATTCCAGTATTCTTGCCTGAAAATTCTTGCCTGTCTATCCTACGGACAGGGGAGCCTGGTGGGCTGAAGTCCGTGGGGTCACAAAAAGTTGGACATGACTGAGAGACTGAACGTGGGTGCACCGTGTTGTACATCTATAGGACTCATGAAAAATGAAAACCAGTTAACAATGAATCACGGGAGCCCCTATGTCACCTGGTATCTAGAAGCCTTGGATACTTGGGTACTTTGAAATACTTATCATATCAAAAATACTCCTTGAGGTCTCCCTTCCCCCACTCTCTTCTGGCCATTGAGTTCCTCATGTATAATATAGACACGGAACTCAAGGAAAAGCAAAACAATTTTGTGCTGAATCAGACTATACTTTTGCAGCCTGTAAAAGCACAAAGCAGCTGTAATACTTCTCTTAAAAAAGAGTTGAGAAAAGTTTCATTAGAACTGGATTGCTGCTACTGGTGCTAAGTCATGTCAGTTGTGTCCGATTCTGTGTGACCCCATAGAAGGCAGCCCACAATGCTCCTCTGTCCCTGGGATTCTCCAGGCAAGAATACTGGAGTGGGTTGCCAGTTCCTTCTCCAATGCATGAAAGTGAAAAGTGAAAGTGAAGTCGCTTAGTTGTGTCCGACTCTTAGCGACCCCATGGACTGCAGCCTACCAGGCTCCTCCATCCATGGGATTTCCCAGGCAGTAGTACTGGAGTGGGGTGCCATTGCCTTCTCCGCATTAGAACTGGATTCAGTTCAGTTCAGTTCAGTTGCTCAGTCATGTCTGACTCTTTGAGACTCCATGAATTGCAGCACGCCAGACCTCCCTGTCCATCACCAACTCCCGGAGTTCACTCAAACTCATGTCCATCTAGTCGGTGATGCCATCCAGCCATCTCATCCTCTGTCGTCCCCTTCTCCTCCTGCCCCTAATCCCTCCCAGCATTAGAGTCTTTTCCAATGAGTCAACTCTTCGCATGAGGTGGCCAAAGTACTGCAGTTTCAGCTTTAGCATCATTCCTTCCAAAGAACACCCAGGACTGATCTCCTTTAGAATGGACTGGTTGGATCTCCTTGCGGTCCAAGGGACTCTCAAGAGTCTTCTCCAACACCACACTTCAAAAGCATCAATTCTTCGGTGCTCAGCCTTCTTCACAGTCCAACTCTCACATCCATACATGACTACTGGAAAAACCATAGCCTTGACTAGATGGACCTTTGTTGGCAAAGTAATGTCTCTTCTTTTCAATATGCTATCTAGTTTGGTCATAACTTTCCTTCCAAGGAGTAAGCGTCTTTTAATTTCATGGCTGCAATCACCATCTGCAGACTGGATTAGGTGTAGTTAATTAGGAGAAACCAGCTGAATACCTATCAGTCCAAGAGAGAATTACTCACTAGAGAGGTCTCTTTTATTTCCCCTGGTCCATTGTGTATAACAAAAGCAATGGTTATAATTGCTACTAGTGATTACATTCCTATTATGTTCCAGGTTCTGTAAATTTGTTTTCTTGGACAAAGCAGATTGTTTTGGCTGCACCATTTTGCTCCAGTCCTGGTCAGGGATAGGTTGAAGATCATCGACTGGATGAGATTTGTTGATCTAACTTCTACTTTCTAACAAGGTGATTATTTTATATCAGATGAAAAATAGCCTACTTGGTTTTAGTATTTCCATTTTGTGAGATGAAGAAACTAAAGCTCAGACAAGTTAAAAGGCTTTCCCCAATGTCACACATCAACTAAGTGACAGAGGCCAGACTGTTCCTAAGCCCTACTCTTTTCTTCAGCAGCACTGTTTCCTAAGTATTAGTCACTCAGTCATGTCTGATTCTTTGTGACCCCATGGACTGTAGCCCGTCAGGCTCCTCTGTCCATGGAATTCTCCAGGTAAGAATACTAAAGTGGGTAGCCATTCCCTTCTCCAGGGTATCTTCCTGACCCAGTGATCACACCTGAGTCTCCTGCACAGTAGGTGAATTCTTTACCATCTGAACCACCAGGGAAGCCCTAAAGCTGCCTTTTATTTTTCCAGACTCTTACTTGTTACTTTTAAAGAGTAATAGAGCCCCTCTACCAGATTATTTTAAGGATTGAGCAGGTAGTAATTGTAACTGGATCCAGCACACAGTAGACCCTCAGTAAGCATTACTAATAGAATCACATTACAGAGATTTCCTTTATAAAATGCTTAGAACTGTACCTGGCACATAGTAAACTTCACATGAAGGTGAGCTATGTCATCCAACTATGGGGGTAAAAGAGATCTTTGAAGCCACCAGGGTCAACCCTGTTTTACTATACTGAGAAATATTCTTTAATTTAAATCTAACTACACCCAGATACCAAGTCTACTGGTGCTTTAATTTGAACTTCCCAGCCTCTGGAACTCTGAGAAAGAAATTCCTGCTGTGTATAAGCCCCCTGTCTATGGCATGCTGTTGTAACAGACTGAACAGATGAAGATACTGTATAACGATACATTTTTTAATGAAAGAAAAATAGATACTTTGGCTCCAAGAGACCAGATGAACAGTGGTGAGAACATATATGACAAGAGAACTCTGACCCACAGCCTCTGCAGCAATCAGTCCAGAATGGTCAAGACTTAGTCAATTACTACCAGTTTCCCTATTTTTATCCTTGTTTCCAACTCAGGACCAACCAAAGCCAGCAAGCTCCCCAAATCAATCATACTAGATGCCTTGCTTTTAGGTAGCCTCTTTCCAGTTTTCCCATCCAGTAACGTCCAAGCATATCATACCTGAAGCTCTCCCTTCCTGCCACCAATCCCCCACCCCCATAAAAGTTTTGTATTCCTTTGCGCATCTTTCAGTCTCTCCCAAACACTAGTGGTGGTGTTGACTCCCTTGCTACAGTAAATTTGAATAGTCTATGATTGTTCTTATTTGGCTGGTCTTTGTTTACTTGTGTTTTCTTTGAGGTCCCACCAAGATACATCATGCACTGCTCAGGGCTGTGGACTCCAGCCTTCAGCTTGGTGTGGTATCCATAGAGGCCTGTGCTTATTGCTCATGGCCTGTCAGATTCATGCCAACATGGTAAGTCAGCACCTGGTTTGAATCCTTTGCTTGCACTCTTTGTATTCCTCAGCTATTTATTCACAGTTTAATACTCAGATTTTGTTCTTGGCATCCACTTGTCATCCTTGGTAGAAAACAGCCATTCCTTTTCATCCTATCCTGCTCTCTTTGAGCTTCTGTTTGTGACCCCGTGGACTGTAGCCCACCAGACTCCTCCATCCATGGGATTCTCCAGGCAAGAATACTGGAGTGGGTTGCCATTTCCTTCTCCAGGGGATCTTCCTGACCCAGGGATTGAACCCAGGTCTCCCGCATTGCAGGCAGATGCTTTAACCTCTGAGCTACCAGGGAAGCCCTTAACGGGGTAACTTGTCATAAGAAGCAGAAGTAAAGGGTGGACAAATGAACTTAAACAAATCAGCCTATAGTAATTGATTTTTTTTTTCTCTTGAAGAAAGGGACACAACAAAGTCACAATCTACTGATGATAACCAAAGTTATTCTAAATTTGAACTCAATAACCTATAATGAATGGCATCACTAATTCAATGGACATAAATTTGAGCAAACTCCAGGAGACAATGAAGGACAGGAAAGCCTGGAGTGTTGCAGTCCATGGAATCATAGAGTTGGACATGACTTAGCGACTGAACGACAACCTATGAAGGGTGGTGGACCAAACACTTGCTACCTGTATGAGGTGAACAGGTTACAGATATCGACATGACTAATGTAAGGTCTTGGTTCTGACCTTCTTCCATGAACTACTTTTTTCCTGGCTGTCCATATGCCCCTACCAGATACCACTTCCTTGGCATCCAGAATGCCTGGTCCTTTTTGCCTCAGACCAAAACCTCATAAACATTAGGAATAGTACTCTGAGACTATAGTACTCTGAGACTTGTCTGTACATAGAGACCCTAATTCTATAAATCCTCAAGGCTGAAAATTCTGATTCAGACACAAACTCCAAAACAATGCAACCCTTGATTATTCAGGTATTCTACCTCAGGGAATTACTGACTCATTGTTTATGCAAACAATCAGAGCAGTGTTCCTAACAGTGGGAATCATACAAATTGAAAAGACTGTTAGAAACTTATCACTAGCTTTGACAGAGGTATTAATGATACCATCTCTGCTTTAGGTGGAATACAGATGAGTCTCAACACAGTCACATGAATAGTGGTGCACAGTCACATTGCTCTGATTTCTTGTTGGCTGGTCATGGTGTTGGGTTTTTTTTTTTGCCATTGCTAATTCTTGCTCTACTTGTATCAGTGACAGAACATGGGTGAACAGGTTATACATCACCATAATGAAAAAGATACTTTTTTCTCTAAGGTCAGTTCTCATAGTTTATGAAATTTGTTCTCGGCCTGGGTCGAGTCACTGAAATTCTTGGTTCAAGAATTTTATGGGAACTATTAATTTTTCTTGTTTCTCTCATGGTGGTCATTAAGTTGGTCAATTGCTTTCTGCCTTGAATAGCCACTTTCTCATCATACGATCACCATGATTATATAATAAAAAGGTTAAGACAGTCTTGCTATGCAGTTAATTATGAAAGTGACTAAATAATTCCTGAGAAATGGAAGTTGGATCTTTAACCTTCCATAAATTGGTTTCCCTTTCACAAGATGTTTTCCAAAAAGGGAGAAGAGAGACTGCATATACAACAGTGGCCAAACCATATTCATATATGACAGTAGAATCTCTGCAGCAACCATTGCAGAAAGTCAAACTACAACTTCTCCAGCAACTGTACAACAGTGGGAAGGGCATGGTCAATCGCTGTCAACTTCTGTATTTTCTGCCTCTGCCTCTACCTCAAGACCAACCAGAAAAAGTCAAATATGCTCCCCAAACCAATGACATTTGACACCCTGCTTTTGTTTGATTTTATTTTATTTTAATGGTGGGCATACATTTGTTGTTATCACTGGAAAATCTGAGCAATGACAACAACCATAGATTTTCCCCTGTGGTGAAAAATACAGATAAGACTTTTATAATATTATCCTTTGATGACTGAAATACATGATGGCTGAAATTCTCTATGGGGCTCCATGAGGTTGGGACTGTGCTTCTTGTCCTCTTGTGACACTCTGCTTTTGGTTTTCCCCTCTCCAGCTTCCCAATGCCAGCAATCTCCAACAAGATCATACTTGAAGCTCTGATTCCTTTCCACTGCACCCCACCTGGAGCCTCCACTATCAAGCTTTCTCACTTCCCTGTCCAACTGTCCATCTTTGAGTTTGTGCTAATTGAAAGTGATAGTGGCTGACTTCCTTGCCATTATACACTGTGAATAAACAGCCTTGTCTGTCCTGATTTCAGCAGTTTTCATTTATTTCTGCACTTTCTGGCCAATGACTCAGCTTTGTTTCAGGATCTCTGTAACAATGGGCCTAAGGACTGGAAAGTTACAGTCAGTCACAAACAGGAAAGGTAACCATGAGGGGATAGTGAGGGAAGGTTCTTTCCTTAAAACGAAGGAAAAGAGGTTTCTGAAAAATTGCCTAGAAATCTTCTGGGAAATATGAAGGGGAAGAAAATAAGTGATTTGGTTGGCTTTATAAAATGATTTGATGGGCTGAATGAAGTCCTTATTTTTTACAACAAGAAAAGAAAGGAGAAAAATGTTCAGTGATTTGTGACTCAGAATAGTCTTATCCAAATTCTAAAAGCACTTGACAAAAATCATCTGGTGTCAAGTGTTAGAAATCCTCTTTCAAAAATAAGAAATGAGAGTGCTGTGGACTTTTCCAGGAGAGGAGAATAAAGATTTTGTACTTTCCCATTAAAGAGTCTAATAATTATTTCAGGGCCATATTATTCCATAAACTAGCCTGTATGGCAGGCTTTTATATTTTTATATATTATGTATGCTAGGTCAACTCCTAACAATACAACAAGACAACAGCTTTTGGCTTGTAAATCTAGTCTGTTTCTCTCTACCATGTAAAGAAAGCCTGCACTAGTGTTACGTATTTATGTGGAGTCATTTGATGGCTTGAAGTAATCCTCACACCTCAATTCTGCTCCATTCACAATACTTTCTATCATCTTGAATTTACTCTCCTTGCCTTGATTCTATAAAGAAAGAAAGAAAAAACTCTTGCCTTAATCTTCACTTTTCTGATTTAGCCTGTAAAGTGCTTTAATAATATAAATATGGCTGTAAATCTACTTCTTCGAAGCAAGGCTTATTGCTTTAGACTCCATCACAATGTTACGAAAAAAATGATTTAGGTGTCTGAAATTCTAAGCTTCTATACATTATTTTTAAATCACAATTTACTTCTAACATAGTGATTCTTAACTTCCTAGAATGCCTCCAGTGTTATCTGAAATTTTCCAAAAAAGTAACTGTTAAAAACAACAGTAAATGTGTGCCAGGTGTGGGTCTTTCTGCAGTGAGATGGGTAGTGAAATGGAATACCATCAAGGCTCTACAGTTCTAGGAAGGTTGGTGGAGGGTCTTCTGATTTTTCAAAGTGGTCTTTCCTTTGTACTCTTGGTTTGTTTTTTTTTTTTTCCACAGTCAGTGTCAGAGTAGGAAACTGGGCTTGGACCCTGTCACTGATTGTGGAATGTTCTAGACCAGCACAGTTTTGTGTGTATACCTCTGGTCTGTTGTTGTAAAACTGTTGCTGCTGTCTGCCTTACTGAGATGATAGGAAAATACATAACGCACTGTACTGTCAAGGCCAAGACTCTCAACCTGGTTATTATTTCTTTCTGTTAGTTTTTGCTCATCCTTATATTCTTTCATAAGGATTTCATTTCTCCTTACGTTTCACCTTCTCTCAATAACTGCTTGTTATTCTCCAGCTTTATCATTCCTATTTTTAAGGGCAGTGTATGACATGTAAATATATGAGTCACTTTCCTGTTATCGGTTTTTAAACATGTAATTTAAGATGTGTTCTCCTGCCTTTTGATGTATTCTCACACCAACAAGAAATGATCTGATCTTCTTGCCCTAATAAAATAGAGTTGTTTTTTCATCCACATATTATATTTTCATCCATAATCAAGATTGCAGGGAGAAATATAAATAACCTCAGATATGCAGATGACACCACCCTTATGGCAGAAAGTGAAGAGGAACTCAAAAGCCTCTTGATGAAAGTTAAAGTGGAGAGTGAAAAAGTTGGCTTAAAGCTAAACATTCAGAAAATGAAGATCATGGCATCTGGTCCCATCACTTCATGGGAAATAGATGGGGAAACAGTGGAAACAGTGTCAGACTTTATTTTTGGGGGCTCAAAATCACTGCAGATGGTGACTGCAGCCATGAAGTTAAAAGACGCTTACTCCTTGGAAGGAAAGTTATGACCAACCTAGACAGCATATTAAAAAGCAGAGACACTACTTTGTCCACAAAAGTCCATCTAGTCAAGGCTATGTTTTTTCCAGTGGTCATGTATGGATGTGAGAGTTGGACTATAAGGAAAGCTGAGTATTGAAGAATTGATGCTTTTGAACTGTGGTGTTGGAGAAGACTCTTGAGAGTCCCTTGGACTGCAAGGAGATCCAACCAGTCCATCCTAAAGGAGATCAGTCCTGGGTGTTCATTGGAAGGACTGATGTTGAAGCTGAAACTCCAGTACTTTGGCCACCTCATGCGAAGAGCTGACTCGTTGGAAAAGACCCTGATATTGGGAAAGATTGAGGGCAGGAGGAGAAGGGGATGACAGAGGATGAGATGATTAGATGGCATCACCGACTCAATGGAGAGGAGTTTGGTAAACTCTGGGAATTGGTGATGGACAGGGAGGCCTGATGTGCTGCAGTTCATGGGGTTGCAAAGAGATGGACACGACTGAGCAACTGAACTGATCTGATGTATATATAACAAGTACCTCTTGACCAGTTACTCTATGTCAAAAGTAGAATGTACATATAATCATGAAAGTATCCCAGATGGCAACTGGGATCCTCTTTCCTCGCATATTTAGGAAAAAATGTTCAAACACTCACTGAACATCCCAGAGGAAGCCCATCACCCTTGTAAAGTTTTGTTGTTGTTTTTTAGATTCCATGGGCTTATATTCTCATGCTCACCTCACTCTAATTTTCTGATGACTCCAATAATTTGATTTTTTTGGTATGTAGTGACTAAGGACCAAATAGTAAGTAATTGAATGTGAATATTACCTTGCTCTCTTTTTAGAATCTCTTAGGACACCTTCATTGCTGCTGTTGTTGTTCAGTCACTCAGTCGTATCTTACTCTTTGCGACCCCATAGACTATAGCATGCAGAAAAGCCATAACAAACCTAGACAGTATCTTAAAAAGCAGAGACATTATTTTGCCGACAAAGGTCTGTCTAGTCAAAGCTATGGTTTTTCCGGTAGTCATGTATTGGATGTGAGAGTTAGACCCCCAAAAAAGCTGAGTGCCAAAGAATTGATGCTTTCGAACTGCAGTGTTGGAGAAGACTCTTGAGAGTCCCTTGGACTGCAAGGAGATCCAACCAGTCCATCCTAAAGGAAATCAGTCCTGAACATTCATTGGAAGGACTGATGCTGAAGCTGAAGCTCCAATACTTTGGCCACCTGATTAGAAGAACTGCCTTACTGGAAAAGACCGTGATGCAGGGAAAGATTGAAGGCAGGAGAAAAAGGGGATGACAGAGGATGAGACGGCTGGGTGGTGTCACTGACTAGATGGACATGAGTTTGAAAAAGCTCTGGGAGTTGATGATGGACAGGGAAGCCTGGTGTGCTGCAGTCCATGGGGTTGCAAAGAGTTGTACATGACTGAGTGACTGAACTGAACTGAACTGAGATTGCAGCATGCCAGGCTCCCCTGTCCTTTGCTACTGAGAATAGGACAATTTCATTCCACCATCCCCTATTTATGGAGGCAGCTTGTTCCTTTGCTCTCTCTGTAATCCCCTTACATTTTCCTCTTGTTTACCTCCAATGTCCTCAAATTTCTGCTCATTTAAAATGCAAAGCCGTTTCATTCTTTCTTAGTTTCATTGGATCCTTCCAAATCATACTTTGGAGATCACAGCCATAATGAATTGTGAGCTTATTTTGCTTAAATAGAGGACCCTCTACAGAGAAAATCTGCCACTCCCTTAGGGGCACAAGTGGCTATGGGCAGTTTTGGTTTTAAAAAGCAACATAATTTAGAAAGATGGTAATGATGACCCAATATGCGAGACAGCAAAAGAGTCACAGATGTAAAGAACAGACTTTGGGACTCTGTGGGAGAAGGCAAGGGTAGGATGATTTGAGAGAATAGCATTGAAACATGTATATTATCATATGTGAAATAGATCACATATGCCAGTCCAGGTTTGATGCACGAGATAGAGTGCTCAGGGCTGGTGCACTGGGATGACCCTGAGGGATGGGATGTGGAGGGAGATGGGGGGGAGGGTCAGGATGGGGAACACATGTACACCCATGGCTTATTCATGTCAATGTATGGCAAAAACCACCACAATATTGTAAAATAATTGGCCTCTAATTAAAATAAATAACAAAAAACCAAAACACAAAAGCAATGTAGTTTTCCCTTCCTTATCTTGCTTAAAAACATCCTGTGAGCAGAATCAACGTGGAGATAGAGGCAGAATGTGGTATTATGGTCCAGAGGAGGGGCTTGGGAAAGGCAGGGAAGCTTCCTAGAGATTTGAACTGGTTTTGAAAGTAAGCCTTTGACTGTGTGGATCACAATAAACTGTGGAAAATTCTGAAAGAGATGGGAATAACAGACCACCTGACCTGCCTCTTGAGAAACCTATATGCAGGTCAAGAAGCAACAGTTAGAACTGGACATGGAACAACAGACTGGTTCCAAATAGGAAAAGGAGTATGTCAAGGCTGTATATTGTCACCCTGCTTATTTAACTTATATGCAGAGTACATCATGAGAAACGCTGGACTGGAAGAAGCAGAAGCTGGAATCAAGATTTCTGGGAGAAATATCAATAACCTCAGATATGCAGATGACACCACCCTTATGGCAGAAAGGGAAGAGGAACTCAAAAGCCTCTTGATGAAAGTGAAAGAGGAGAGTGAAAAAGTTGGCTTAAAGCTCAACATTCAGAAAACTAAGATCATGGCATCTGGTCCCATCACTTCATGGCAAATAGATGGGTAAACAGTGGAAACAGTGTCAGACTTTATTTTGGGGGGCTCCAAAATCACTACAGATGGTGACTGCAGCCATGAAATTAAAAGACGCTTACTCCTTGGAAGGAAAGTTATGACCAACCTAGATAGCATATTCAAAAGCAGAGACATTACTTTGCCAACAAAAGTCCATCTAGTCAAGGCTATGGTTTTTCCAGTGGTCATGTATGGATGTGAAAGTTGGACTGTGAAGAAAGCTGAGTGCCAAAGAATTGATGCTTTTGACCTGTGGTGTTGGAGAAGACTCTTGAGAGTCCCTTGGACTACAAGGAGATCCAACCAGTCCATTCTGAAGGAGATCAGCCCTGGGTGTTCTTTGGAAGGACTGATGTTGAAGCTGAAACTGTAGTACTTTGGCCACCTCATGGGAAGAGCTGACTCATTGGAAAAGACTCTGATGCTGGGAGGGATTGGGGGAAGGAGGAGAAGGGGATGACAGAGGATGAGATGGCTGGATGGCATCACAGACTTGATGGACGTGAGTTTAGGTGAACTCCAGGAGTTGATGATAGACAGGGAGGCCTGGTGTGCTGCAGTTCAAGAGGTTGCAAAGAGTCAGACATGACTGAGTGACTGAACTGAACTGAACTGAATTGAAAGTAAGAATGAATGTACCAGTCAGAAAACGGGGAAAAGGACAAGAGAACCATTTATTCCAGGTTACTGTATAAATGCTAGTACAAGTAGGGGAGCATATTACTTGTAATTCGTAACAGCATGCTATCACTTTTTCACCCCACTTATTTAAATTATGTTGGTATTCTTTGTCAATTCACCCTCTTATTATTTAACCTTTTTGAAATCTTCACTCTCACTGAGTCCACTATTTATTTCAACCTCTGCTCCTTCCTTTTTACTGGTCTTTGGATCGTTTCCTATTCTGACCTACATTTTCCCCCATGATTCATTATTTCAGCTATGTTCTCTTTAACAGGCTTGACTACATCACCTCCCTCATTAGGATCTTACACAGTTTGTCAGTTCTCAGCTCTGGATAATCCCATACTTCACTTTTACTCCTGTTCTCTTCTTGATATTTCCAGAGAAAATTAGGAAATGAGAGCTGAAACCAAAACAATTTCTTGTCTCTGAGCTAAATAATATCTGGGTAGACTTTCCTGTCCCTATGTTAAATAATACTGAGAACAAGCACAAAATAACTTAGTCTCTTGCTCCAGAAACTATTTGCTCCTGAGAAATAAGACCAACAGGTTGATCACCAAGATTCCCTTCAAGACCCTTGTCTCCCCGTGCACGTCATTCTAAAGTTATGGTGTCATAACTCCACATAATCTCAACCAGCTTCCTGCTTTCCAAGACCTACCTGAAAATCTTCCAGGCAAGTTCTAAATCCTATACTCCTCTGACTTGACTTCCCTCTTCCAACATGCTACTAAGACTTTATCAAGGTGCTTTCCTCTCTTACTGAAATCTAATAAACATAGCTTTGCTTGATAAAGACATTTTCCTGGTGACCTTTAGGAGGATCAGTAAGAAGCATTCTCATTTGATGTCCTATAGTGGGCTTCCCCAGAGAAGGTGATGGCACCCCACTTCAGTACTCTTGCCTGGAAAATCCCACAGATGGAGGAGCCTGGTGGGCTGCAGTCTATGGGGTCGCAAAGAGTCGGACATGACTGAGCGACTTCACTTTCACCTTTCACTTTCATGCATTGGAGAAGGAAATGGCAACCCACTCCAGTGTTCTTGCCAGGAGAATCCCAGGGATGGCGGAGCCTGGCGGGCTGCCGTCTATGGGGTCTCACAGAGTCGGACACGACTGAAGTGACTTAGCAGCAGCAGCAGCAGCAGTGGGCTTCCCAGGTGGCTCAGTGGTAAAGCATCTGCCTGCAACGCAGGAGAAGTGGGTTTGATCCCTGGGTCAGGAAGATCCCCTGGAGAAGGAAATGGAAACCCACTCAAGTATTCTAGCCTGGAGAATTCCATGGACAGAGGAGCCTGGTGGGCTACAGTCTATGGGGCCGCAAACAGTCAGACACAACTTAGTAACTTAACAACAACAAGAGCACCTTGCTATAACTGCTGCTCCATCCTACCCACTGTCCAGCAATTCTTTCATTCATATATTACCTTTTTAAAACTTTTTCCACCCCAGATGTTCATAGCAACCCTGTCTCTCAGTTTCAGCACATGACCTGATTTCATCTTCTTTGTCCCTAAGAAGACAGGAAATGCACTCAAAGGACAGTTGCAATGTGGTTTTCTCTCTCCAAACTGTCTTCTCCACTGGTTTCTCTAGCTGCTCTTTCTTTTCTTTCTAACTCATCCTTTGCCATTTACCTCTTAAATCAAAGCGTCCCACAAAGTCTTCTTTGAGACCAATCTCATTTAGTTTCGTAGCTTCACAATGATATTAATGCAGATAGTGTTACTAATCAGCTTTCTTATCTCTAACCTCTTCTCTGAACCTTAAGCATAAAGCTGTGTGAAGAGCAAACCTCAGTTTCAACACAACGCTTCCTCTTGTTCCACATCTGCTCTTTCTTCTTGCATTTCCTATTTCAGTTCATGACTGTCTTCATGATCGTCCTGATGGCCATTCTCTGACTAGGAGAGTGTCAGAGCACTAGGTGGGCCCTGGAGCTGAGTGAGAACATTTGTGCATTTCAACAGGTGGAGTAGGAAGAGGCAGAGATTGTTGACTGCTGCTGCTGCTGCTAAGTCACTTCAGTCGTGTCCGACCCTGTGCAACCCCATAGACGGCAGGCCACCAGGCTCCCTCGTCCCTGGGATTCTCCAGGCAAGAACACTGGAGTGGGTTGCCATTTCCTTCTCCAATGCATGAAAGGGAAAAGTGAAAGTGAAGTCGCTCAGTCATGTCCGACTCTTCGAGACCCCATGGACTGCAGCCTACCAGGCTCCTCTGCCCATGGGATTTTCCAAGCAAGAGTACTGGAGTGGGGTACCATTGCCTTCTCTGGAGATTGTTGACTAGAAGCATCTTTATCCCAGCTTCTCAGCTCTTTCTCCACTGGCCTCTTTCTCCTGGTTTTCAGAGAACTAACTGCACATGTTCAGCCCAGGGTTCATTCTTTTGAAATATGGCTGGAGAAGATTCTTGAGAGTCCCTTGGATTACAGGGAGATCAAAGCAGTCAATCCTGAAGGAAATCAACCCTGAATATTCATTGGAATGACTGATGCTGAAGCTGAAGCTCCAATATTTGGCCACCTGATGTGAAGGGCTGACTCTTTGGAAAAGACCGTAATGTTGGGAGAAGGGGGCGACAGAGGATGAGATGGTTAGTTGGCATCATCGACTTAATGGACATGACTTTGAGTAAACTCTGGGAGATGGTGAAAGACAGGGAACTCTAGAGTGCTGCAGTCTGTGGGCTTGGGTCTCAAAGAGTCAGACATGATTTAGTGACTAAACAACACCAGTTTCTCGTAGTCACTGTGGACACAGTTCAGTTCAGTTCAGTTGCTTAGTCATGTTCGACTCTTTGTGACCCCATGAATTGCAGCACGCCAGGCCTCCCTGTCCATCACCAACTCCCGGAGTTCACTCAAACTCATGTCCATCGAGTTGGTGATGCCATCAGGCCATCTCATCCTCTGTGGTCCCCTTCTCCTCCTGCCCCCACTTCCCCCCAGCATCAGAGTCTTTTCCAATGAGTCAACTCTTTGCATGAGGTAGCCAAAGTACTGGAGATTCAGCTTTAACATCATTCCTTCCAAAGAACACCCAGGGCTGATCTCCTTTAGAATGGACTGGTTGGATCTCCTTGCAGTCCAAGGGACTCTCAAGAGTCTTCTCCAACACCACACTTCAAAAGCATCAATTCTTTGGCACTCAGCTTTCTTCACAGTCCAACTCTCACATCCATACATGACCACTGGAAAAACCATAGCCTTGACTAGACGGACCTTTGTTGGCAAAGTAATGTCTCTGCTTTTGAATATGCTATCTAGGTTGGTCATAACTTTCCTTCCAAGGAGTAAGCGTCTTGTAATTTCATGGCTGCAATCACCATCTACAGTGATTTTGGAGCCCCCCAAAATAAAGTCTGACACTGTTTCCACTGTTTCCCCATCTATTTGCCATGAAGTGATGGGACCAGATGCCATGATCTTAGTTTTCTGAATGTTGAGATTTAAGCCAACTTTTTCACTCTTGTCTTTCACTTTCATCAAGAAGCTTTTTAGTTCCTCTTCACTTTCTGCCATAAGGGTGGTGTCATCTGCATATGTGAGGTTACTGATATTGACCCAGGGTATAAAGAAAGGTACGAAACAGCTTGTGCTCTGCTGTCACGGTTTACCTCCCTGGAATATTGCATTTCTTCAGGAGTCTAAGTAGGTAAATAAAATTTAATGGTTTGTTGCCCTCTGCATCTAATAAACCCACTTTGTTCTGTTCAGGTAGTTTTCTGGCCATCTCTAACAGACCCTCCAATTTTTGGCTGGAAGGCAATCTCAGCTCTCCTGTCCTGTCCTGTTCCCTGAGACTGGAGATACGAGCTGGCACTGACATTTGGGTTCCTTGAAAGTGATGCTGCCAAAATCATCAGTGGAATTTAGTGAATATGCCAGGCTCTAAAGCCTTTTCTGCTGGCCAGTTTGGCCAGTTACAAGTTTGTCACGTCATGTATCATTGGGTACCTGGCAACACAGTTTTGGGATTTTAGAAATGTGGTTTTCGCCCAAATAGGAGTCAAAAGGCCCTGCTGGCAGGCTGCCAGATTTCATTATAAAAATATGGTCTATGTACCTTCTGATGTGGTGATGGGAATGGAGTGCTAATGGAATGCACTGTTTTCGGTTATTACCAGATGTATCTTAGGTCTAAATCTCGCTATCAACTAAATAACATATTTTTAGAAAGGAAAAAAATAGGTTACACTGTTTCCATAATGTTGTTCAGTAATTCAGTCATGTCTGACTCTTTGCGACCCCATCTTTGGGACTCCATGGACTGCAGCACGCCAGGCTTTCCTGTCCTTCACCATCTCCTGGAGTTGGTTCAAATGCATGTTCATTGAGTCAGTGATGCCTTCCAACACATTAATTTCAAAGTGTATCCTGATTTCAGAAGCATTAAACTGACAGGGAAAACCTTTATTTAATAATCAAGGCAATATAGAGATTTCATAGATATGTAATGATTACACTAGCCAAGCTGAACTCATGGAGTGTGATTGAGAAAACAAATTTATTTTCCATACAGCTCATCCAAGCCCATTTTGAAGATTTTAAGGGTAGCTCTTTCCCATCCATTTAAATGAATCTTAAACCAAAGTCCATGAATGTTTTGTCACCCTTTTGTCCCCAAATGCAATCTCAGTTCAGGACTGAATAGGTCCAAACCAAGCGAGGAGAGAGAAGAATTGTGAATTTCCATTAACTAAGATCTGTCACCTGACCTCTGTTGGGCACAAGAGAAAGTGACTGTTCCATCTGATTGCTATGACTCCCTCCCTCACCCCTACAGACTTAGTTGCTGCTAAGTTGCTTCAGTTGTGTCCGACTCTTTGCGATCCCATAGACGGCAGTTCACCAGGCTCCCCTGTCCCTGGGATTCTCCAGACAAGCACACTGGAGTGGGTTGCCATTTCCTTCTCCAATGCATGAAAGTGAAAAGTGAAAGTGAAGTCGCTCAGTCGTTTCGGACTCTTAGTGACCACATGGACTGCAGCCCACCAGGCTCCTCCGTCCATGGGATTTTCCAGGTAAGAGTACTGGAGTGGGGTGCCATTGCCAGTAGGACCCTTCTAAATTCTTTCCCCTTAAGTTACCTTGGATCTTCAGATAGTCCTCTTCTTTTTTCTTTTTTAAACATACAGTTTATTTTTTTTAATGTTTATTTATTTGGCTGTCTGGGTCTTAGTTGCAGCATGTAGAATCTTCTTTTTTTCTGTTTAATATTTGTTTATTTATTTGTCTGTGTCAATTCTTAGCTGAGGCTCTAAGGATCTTTGCTGTGGTATGTGGGACTCATAAGGGATCCAACTCATGTCTCACCTTGCAAAGTTGATTCTTAACCATTGGACCACCAGGGAAGTCCTTATAATGTTTTTAGATTTTTTAAAATGTAAAATCTCATATTCTTTACCTCTCATAGTTTATTAGATGATTAGAATATTAGATGGTTTTCTGTGTCATTTGTTCAAAGGTTTTAACTTCTGAATGAAATTATTGATTGGTCCTTATCAATAGAAAATTTCCATTATTCATTTTTATTTTCCTATTGATTTTTTTAAAAAAACATTTTAAATTGGAGGATAATTGCTTTACAGAATTTTGTGGTCTTCTGTCATACATCAACAAGAATCAGCCATGGGTACACCCGTGTCCCTTCCCTACTGGGCCTCCCTCCTGCCTCCCTCCCCATCCAACCCTTCCGCCTTTCACAGAGCCCCTGTTTGAGTTCCCTGAGTCATACAGCAAATTCCCATTGGCTATCTGTTTTACTATGTTACTCTCTCCATTCATCTCCCCTTCCCCCTCCTCTTCTCCCGCCGTGTCCATAGGTCTGTTCTCTATGTCTGTTTCTCCATTGTTGCAGCATGTAAGATCTTTAGTTGGGACCTTCGAATTCTCAGTTGCAGCATGTGGGATCTAGATCCCTGACCAGGGACCGAACCCAGGCCCCCTCTGTTGCAAGCATAGAATCTTAGCCACTGGACCAACAGGAAGTCCCTCAAACCTCTTTTTTATAGATTAGAGCTAATGGTCAGCTAAGGGTCAAAGAATGGTTTTTCAGAATAGCCTTTTTTTTTTTTTTTTTTTAAGCTGTGAAGATGTTACACTGTGGCTGTGGTACATAGCATTCATAGTTTTGGGGACCTTGGCTGAAATTAAGACTAAACAGTTCTATTTTAACATGTAATTCTTCATTTCCCAGGTCTCATCAAACTGCATATTCAAACTGGTATCAAGCTGTATTTTCCTGGCTATAGCACTTGTCATTATTTTTCACCACTGTTATGGATACAAAAGACAGAAACCCACCTCACACTGGCTTGCCAAATCATGCAATATATTAGCTCAAAGGATGGCACAGTCCATAAACAGGAGTAGCAGGATCCAGGTCCTGTTTGAAGTAGTCAGGACTTGTTGTCTGTATCCTTTTTTCCTCTTCATCATTAGTGTTAAGTTTCAATTTTTGAAAAAGTAAAATTACGACTCTTTGGAAAATATAAAATTAACCCATGCCAAAGATTTTATCGAATTCATTAACAAAAGAAACAAAGATATAAAATGGGTCCAAAAACATTAGAGAAATTAAGCATTTGTGTTGTTGCTGTTGTTGGTCTGTTGCCAAGTTGTGTCTGACTCTTGGAGACCCCATGGACGGCATCATGCCAGGTTTCCCTGTCCCTCACCATCTCCTGGAGTTTGCCCAAGTTCATGTCCATTGAATCAGGCATGCCATTCAACCATCTAATCCTCTGTCACCCTCTTTTCCTTCTGCCTTCAGTCTTTCCCAGCATCAGGGTCTTTTCCAATGAGTCAGCTGTTTGCATCAGGTGGCCGAAGTATTGGAGCTTCAGCATCAGTCCTTCCAAAGAGTATTCAGGGTCGATTTCTTTTAAGACTGACTGGTTTGATCTCTTTGCTCTCCAGCTTAAAAAGGCATGCTAACATAAGATTGCTAGATGGAGATATAAATGGGTTAGTAGCCAAAAGGGCAACAGACTGTAAACTTTAGGATGATGTGTTCCACTGGACAGACATTATTTGCATCTCTATGAGACAAATATTTACCAGTTAATGTAGGATTTCACCGTCTCTGGATCTTTAATCAATAGTGAAAAGTGACTCAAACAAGTTCATTTCCCTTAATTAATCCCTGGGAAGCCTTTATCTCTGACAGGATGTGTTGCCTTATTTTTTTGCCTTATCCCAAAATTTTGTGTAGATTTTAATAACACTTGGCTCTACTTCCTCCTGTATTTGTTTCTTTCTCAGGTAAGCTTTAGCCATGTGTCAATCTTCAGCAGTACTAGACATCCATTTTCCTTATTGTGTACAGTATCAGTGGAAAAAATATTTCTTTTCCAAAAATTCCATAAAAGCCCTGAACTTTCATTTCATGGCCTGACTTTGGTTGTGTGCCAGCCGATGATACAATCACAATGGCCAAAAAGAGGGAATATATCAATTAACCTTTCCTGTGGCTCATGCTCACCCATGGAGCTGGGAAATAGGTCAATTGCATTTAAACTACAAAAACTAAGAATGAGATAAGGGTGGTTTCCTGAAGCAAAATAGACACTAAATCAGGCTTCTTTACCCTGACCTGAATTAACTCTTGAAGATAGAGTTTGGGGTGAAGTAGAAAAGAATAGCTTTATTGCTTTGACAGACAAAGGGGGCCACAGTGGGTCAATGCCCTCAAAACTGTGTGTTTCAACCTGCAGGGGGCAGTGAGGAGACTTATCATAGGGTCCCAAAAGGAGGGCATGACATTCAGTTCGTGGACATTTTTCTGATTGGTTGGTGGTGAGGTAAGTGGGAGTAGGCCTCATCAACCTTCTGGTTCTTACCAGTTTTTGAGGTCTAGTAATAATTTGGCAGCTACCATTAATTTCTTTCACCTGATGGGGGTTTTAGATGGGGGTTTCAAAACAGCTAAAAGGCATTGTTATATACATCATTGTTATATATATTGTTATATATATTGAGGGTAGCCAGGGCCCTGCCCCAAGCCCGAACTATTGTTTCTTGACTGCTCCTCCCTTGTCTCCATAACCCCTCCATTCTTTAATTAGCAACTATTCCAACCTGTCCTTTGGAACTCAGTAATCAAAAAATAGGGAACATAGAAAGGCTTTTGTGCCTAGGAAACCACACAGAGTCCTGCTGTTCCAAAATTAGGGTTCTGTTACTTGTTCAGTTCAGTTCAGTCGCTCAGTCGTGTCCCATCTTTTCGACCCCATGAATTGCAGCACGCCAGACCTCCCTGTCCATCACAAACTTCCGGAGTTCACTCAGACTCATGTGCATCGAGTCAGTGATGGCATCCAGCCATCTCATCCTCTGTCGTCCCCTTCTCCTCTTGCCCCCAATCCCTCCCAGCATCAGAGTCTTTTCCAATGGATCAACTCTTCGCATGAGGTGGCCAAAGTACTGGAGTTTCAGCTTCAGCATCATTCCCTCCAAAGAAATCCCAGGGCTGATCTCCTTCAGAATGGACTGGTTGGATCTCCTTGCAGTCCAAGGGACTCTCAAGAGTCTTCTCCAACACCACAGGTCAAAAGCATCAATTCTTCGGCACTCAGCCTTCTTCACAGTCCAACTCTCACATCCATACATGACCACTGGAAAAACCATAGCCTTGACTAGACGGACCTTTGTTGGCAAAGTAATGTCTCTGCTTTTGAATATGCTATCTAGGTTGGTCATAACTTTCCTTCCAAGGAGTAAGCGTCTTTTAATTTCATGGCTGCAATCACCATCTGCAGTGATTTTGGAGCCCCCCAAAATAAAGTCTGACACTGTTTCCACTGTTTCCCCATCTATTTCCCATGAAGTGATGGGACCAGATGCCATGATCTTTGTTTTCTGAATGTTGAGCTTTAAGCCAACATTTTCACTCTCCACTTTCACTTTCATCAAGAGGCTTTTTAGTTCCTCTTCACTTTCTGCCATAAGGGTGGTGTCATCTGCATATCTGAGGTTATTGATATTTCTCCCAGAAATCTTGATTCCAGCTTCTGCTTCTTCCAGTCCAGCGTTTCTCATGATGTACTCTGCATATAAGTTAAATAAGCAGGGTGACAATATACAGCATTGACATACTCCTTTTCCTATTTGGAACCAGTCTGTTGTTCCATGTCCAGTTCTAACTGTTGCTTCCTGACCTGCATAGAGGTTTCTCAAGAGGCAGGTCAGGTGGTCTGGTATTCCCATCTCTTTCAGAATTTTCCACAGTTTATTGTGATCCACACAGTCAAAGGCTTTGGCATAGTCAAGAAAGCAGAAGTAGATGTTTTTCTGGAACTCTCTTGCTTTTTCCATGATCCAGCAGATGTTGGCAATTTGATCTCTGGTTCCTCTGCCTTTTCTAAAACCAGCTTGAACATCAGGAAGTTCACAGTTTACGTATTGCTGAAGCCTGGCTTGGAGAATTTTGAGCATTACTTCATTAGTATGTGAGATGAGTGCAATTGTGCAGTAGTTTGAGCATTCTTTGGCATTGCCTTTCTTTGGAATTGGAATGAAAACTGACCTTTTCCAGTCCTGTGGCCACTGCTGAGTTTTCCAAATTTGCTGGCATATTGAGTGCAGCACTTTCACAGCATCATCTTCCAGGATTTGGAATAGCTCAACTGGAATTCCATCACCTCCACTAGCTTTGTTCGTAGTGATGCTTTCTAAGGCCCACTTGACTTCACATTCCAGGATGTCTGGCTCTAGGTGAGTGATCACAGCATCGTGATTATCTGGGTTGTGAAGATCATTTTTGTACAGTTCTTCTGTGTATTCTTGCCACCTCTTCTTAATATTTTCTGCTTCTGTTAGGTCCATACCATTTCTGTCCTTTATTGAGCCCATCTTTGCATGAAATGTTCCCTTGGTATCTCTAATTTTCTTGAAGAGATCTCTAGTTTTCCCATTCTGTTGTTTTCCTCTATTTCTTTGCATTGATCACTAAAGAAGGCTTTCTTATCTCTTCTTGCTATTCTTTGGAACTCTGCATTCAGATGCTTATATCTTTCCTTTTCTCCTTTGCTTTTTGCTTCTTTTCTTTTCACAGCTATTTGTAAGGCCTCCCCAGACAGCCATTTTGCTTTTTTGCATTTCTTTTCCATGGGGATGGTCTTGATCCCTGTCTCCTGTACAATGTCACGAAGCTCGTTCCATAGTTCATCTGGCACTCTATCTATCAGATCTAGGCCCTTAAATCTATTTCTCACTTCCACTGTATAATCATAAGGAATTTGATTTAGGTCATACCTGAATGGTCTACTGGTTTTCCCTAGTTCAATTTAAGTCTGAATTTGGCAATAAGGAGTTCATGATCTGAGCCACAGTCAGCTCCTGGTCTTGTTTTTGCTGACTGTATAGAGCTTCTCCATCTTTGGCTGCAAAGAATATAGTCAACCTGATTTCAGTGTTGACCATCTGGTGATATCCATGTGTAGAGTCTTCTCTTGTGTTGTTGGAAGACGGTGTTTGCTATGAGCAGTGCATTTTCTTGGCAAAACTCTGTTAGCCTTTGCCCTGCTTCATTCCGTATTCCAAGGCCAAATTTGCCTGTTACTCCAGGTGTTTCTTGACTTCCTACTTTTGCATTCCAGTCCCCTGTAATGAAAAGGACATCTTTTTTGGGTGTTAGTTCTAAAAGGTCTTGTAGGTCTTCATAGAACCATTCAGCTTCTTCAGCATTACTGGTTGGGGTTTAGACTTGGATTACCGTGATATTGAATGGTTTGCCTTGGAAACGAACAGAGATCATTCTGTCGTTTTTGAGATTGCATCCAAGTTCTGCATTTTGGACTCTTTTGTTGACCATGATGGCTACTCCATTTCTTCTGAGGGATTCCTGCCTGCAGTAGTAGATATAATGGTCATCTGAGTTAAATTCATCCATTCCAGTCCATTTTAGTTCGCTGATTTCTAGAATGTCTACATTCACTCTTGCCATCTCTTGTTTGATTACTTCCAATTTGCCTTGATTCATGAACCTGACATTCCAGGTTCCTATGCAGTTTTGCTCTTTACAGCATCGGACCTTGCTTCTATCACCGGTCACATCCACAGCTGGGTATTGTTTTTGCTTTGGCTCCATCCCTTCATTCTTTCAGGAGTTATTTCTCCACTGATCTCCAGTAGCATATTGGGCACCTACTGACCTGGGGAGTTCCTCTTTCAGTATCCTATCATTTTGCCCTTTCATACTGTTCACGGAGAAGGAAATGGCAACCCACTCCAGTACTCTTGCCTGGAGAATCCCAGGGACGGGGGAGCCTGGTGGGCTGCCATCTAAGGGATCGCACAGAGTCAGACACGACTGAAGTGACTTAGCAGCAGCGCTCTTCATGGGGTTCTCAAGGCAAGAATACTGAAGTGGTTTGCCATTCCCTTCTCCAGTGGACCACATTCTATCAGATCTCTCAACCATGACCCGCCGGTCTTGGGTTGCCCCACGGGCATGTCTTAGTTTCATTGAGTTAGACAAGGCTGTGGTCATAGTGTGATTAGATTGACTAGTTTTCTGTGAGTATGGTTTCAGTGTGTTTGCCCTCTGATGCCCTCTTGCAACACCCAATATGCAACACCATCTTACTTGGGTTTCTCTTACCTTGGGCATGGGGTATCTCGTCACGGCTGCTCTGGCAAAGCGCAGCTGCTTCTCCTTACCTTGGACGAGGGGTATCTCCTCACCGCTCCCTTCCTGACCTTCAACGTGGGATAGCTCCTCTAGGCCCTCCTGCGCCCGTGCAGCCACTGCTCCTCGGGTGTGGGGTAGCTCCTCCCAGCTGCAGCCCCTGACCTCGGACTTCCGTAGCTGTTCTCAGCAGTTTCTGAGCCATCGCAGCCTGGCACTCTCGGCAGCTGCCCCTGACCTCCGACGTGGGGTAACTTCTCTTGGCCGCCGGCCTTCGGGCATGGGGTCCTCCCGGCTTCTGCCTCTGACCTCGGGCGTGGGGTAGCTCCTTTCGGCCGCGCTTAGTGCGCCCGTCGCAGCCGCCGCCGTGCTTCTGTTACTTGAAGAAGGGCAAATGTGTGTTGTATAGTCTATTAATGGACTTGAAACTGAAAGTCGCTCAGTCATGTCCAACTCTTTGCCATCCCATGGACTATACAGTCCATGGAATTCACCAGGCCAGAATACTGGGATGGGTAGCCTTTCCCTTCTCTAGAGGATCTTCCCAACTGAGAGATCGAACCAGGTCTTCCACATTGCAGGCAGATTCTTTACCAGTTGAGCCACGAGGGAAGCCCAAGAGTACCTAAGTGGGTAGCCTATCCCTTCTCCAGCGGATCTTCCCAACCCAGGAATCCAACCAGGGTCTCCTGCATTGCAGGTGGATTCTTTACCAACTAAGCTATTGGGGAAGCCCATCAATGGACATGAACTTGGGCAAATTCTGGGAGATGGTGAGGGATAGGGAGGCCTGCCGTGCTGTAGTCCTTAGGGTCTCGAAAAGTTGGACACGACTGGGGAGCTGAACAACAGCCACACAGTCTATCAAAAGCAGTATTTGTGTGTTATATTTGTGCTCACTCAGGTCCCCCAGCTTTTGTCCAAGTCTTTCAGAAGTTAATGGAAATCCTTGGAGATAACTCATAACAATTATGAACCACTTGCTATTCATGCCAGGAACTGCCAAGTTCTGGGTAATGCTGGGAGGTTCTACCATTGCCCGGTGGTCATCCCAGCCTCTCTGTTTGCAGCTGGGTCTCCACAATGCAACATCACTGGAGGCTTCTAGGTGCCAGAATTCTACCTTGGCTTTGATCAGGTGAAGAAATGCCCATTTCCTTTGTGACAGTTTGTTAGAAGGGTCACAAAACACTGTGTCTCAACGCCATACTTTTAAGAGTTTTTTTAGTGAACCCAGTCTTTCAGTTTTTATCAGTTTATTATTATTTAGCTCTCCGCTTGGGCTTCCCTGGTGGCTCAGATGGTAAAGTATCAGCCTGCTATGCAGGAGACCCATGTTCGATCCCTGGGTCTGGAAGATCCCCTGGAGAAGGAAATGGCAACCCACTTCAGTATTCTTGCCTGGAGAATCCCATGGACAGAGGACCCTGGAGGGCTACAGTCCATGGGATCACAAAGGGTCAGACATGACTGAGTGAGTAATTCTTTCACTTTTTACTTTACTTTCCACTGAATTTAGACATGAAGCTAGGAGACAAATAATAATAAACACGGCTACACATTGAAAATAACCAGTTTTCTGCCAATTAAAGCTTTGTTTCCTGTCAGGCTCCTGGAGACTGGCATTTTCTTCTGTAGGGATGAGTTCTCGAAGTCGGATCTGAGTCCTCCTGCAATGGCTAGCAAGCTGGTGTCTACAGAAGTCTGCTAAACATGCCCAGACATGTCCACACATTCTTTGGCCTCAAGCTGGGATGCCCAGCTTCCAGTAAAGCAGCCTTCAAGTATCATAACAAAAAACAGAAGTTTACATATTCAGATCTCATTTGGCATATGTAGCAGCCAAGGTTGAGAGAGGAAAAGCAATTGGCTGAGATCATCTAGTTTGTTAGTGACAAAATGAAGACTATTCCAGACCTCCTGACATCTTGACAAGTACTCTTTCCACTTCAGGTTTCTGCCTGTCCTTAGCAGGTGGTGATATACTGAAATTACATGGAAAAGATGATATGTTCAGAAAACTGCGAGTAACATTATATACCTCATACCTACGTCCACAGAATTGAATTCAGAATCCTATATATGTGGAATGTCTGCCAGTCCTAGATGGCAATATAGCCAGTTGGGAAAAATTGCATAAGCGAAGAAAATATTTGCTCTGTCTTCCTCCTTTTTTTTGTTTGCTCATTTTCATGTTCATATGGGCTTTCTCCATGGTTCTCTCCAGATCTGAACTTAAAGGTTGGCAGATTCGGAATGGTTATTTCCTTCATTATTAGTCCCTGTGAGCAGAAACCCTTGGTGAATTATGGGGTTTTTCTGAATAAAGGGGACAGCTCCGACTTTCAAAAAATAGCCAAAGAGAATGCTAGTCTTGATTAGCCTCTGAACACTCACATGTTAGAATAACAATGACTATGTCAGATGTCTGGGTGGAGGATACTGAAGGCATTCGCACAGGGCTCTTCTTGGACACTGTAATATGATGTGGGAATGCCGAGTGGAGTCCCTGAGCCACTAAGAAGGTGCAGAGCCGCTGATCAGGAAAGACATTAGCAGTGAAATTAGAAAGATAATGGATAAGTGGACAGAGAATGAGGGCCTCCATAGCAAATGCTAAGAGGACAGGGATGGAGGTCCAGAACTAGCGTGATCTGGGCTTCCTTGGACTTTGACAAGGACTACAAAGACTCCCTCCATGACCCAAACATTACTCTGGCTTCTTTGAGCCCGCTTTTCTGTTTTTTTTTTTTTTTTTTTTTGAAGGATCACATGTTTGACTGGTACTCTATTTTTTTTTCAATTAATTAATTAATTAATTTTACTTTACAATATTGTATTGGTTTTGCCTTACATGACTTGAATCCGCCATGAATGTACTTGTGTTCCCCATCCTGAACCCCTCTCCACTTTTCAAGTTGGCCTCAATCTTGATCCTGTCCTGTACCTGCCCAACCCAGTCTTAGCAAAGAGTTCTACTAAATCATCTCCCACCTATGACATCTGATCAAGTTCCTCATCCTGCACTTTTATGGGTAAATCCTTGGCCCATCCTTAGCAAGACTCTGATTAGGTCAGTTTAAGAAGCATTTGCCTCCCCTTGATATCTTCTCTGAGTAGTTTTCCATCACTGACCCCCCTCAATCTGCTCCTTGACTATAAATCTCCACTTGTCTTGGCTGCATTTGCAGTACACTCCTCTTTCTCTTTTTCTTTTGCAAACCTCTACTTCAACAGTCTTGAATTAAATCTTCCTTGACATTTTAACAAGTGTCAGAATCAGTGTTATTTTTTGTGCCTGTTTAATAGAAAAGAGGTAAGTTCGCAGACTCAGTGCACCTCATCAACCCACCAACTAGTGAAGGGTAGATAGATGCTCCATCAATTTCCCTAACTCCAGATGAAACTGGGAGTAAGGGAGGGAGTAAACCCTCCCTTTGAATTGAAAAGAAATGAACCCAAAGAGCCTAACTTGTGAGCCCTAAGAATTAAGTTGAAAGAGTTGACTCATTGGAAAAGACCCTGATGCTGGGAGGGATTGGGGGCAGGAGGAGAAGGGGACGACAGAGGATGAGATGGCTGGATGGCATTACCGACTCAATGGACATGAGTTTGAGTAAACTCCAGGAGTTGGTGATGGACAGGCAGGCCTGGCATGCTGCAATTCATGGGATCACAAAGAGTTGGACACGACTGAGTGACTGAACTGAACTGAGTACCATCAAGTATTTCTATTTGCAATGAAAATTGGGGCTGTTAAGCCAAGTGGAAGTATGGAAAAGGAAAGAAAGATGTATAGTCTTGTATCAATATCTTAGGAGCTTCATTTCATTTAAGAAACACAGGTTTTCCTAATTTTTCTTAATTATTAGGTTTTAATAATTATTAAAATTAATTAATTAATTAAAATTTAATTAATTTTAAAATTATTAGGTTTTCCTAATGTTTTTTTAATTATTCCTCTAGGAATAATTTAATTTTTTGACTCCAGACTATATAAAATGTATTTTTTGTAGCGACTAATTCCTGTCTATGAACAGAGCTGTTTGCCTTCTCACCTTAACTTTCTGTACTTCAAGGGGAGTCAGGGGGGCTTCTAAACTTAGTTATTTCTGGGTATCCTTTACAGTGAGCATTTCTCACTTATTAAAAATTGAGATATTTACAGCCTCAGGTATGCTATGCTTCTCCATCATATAATTTGCATGCGCTTAATCAGTACTTATTCTTCATTCTTCGCAAATCCAATCCAAACGCATACCTGTGTTTATGAGCTCTCCAACTAATAGCCAGAGAGGTCTGTCTCACAGTCTAGCTCTCTACAAAGTTTCCCGAGCTGATATTTATCAGGCGGTAAATGTCAGCCTGACAAATTGCTAAATCTAGAGAGGCCTCTCCTCCCAGCAGTAAGCACTTTTCAGATCGTTTTGCCTTTTTTCCCCCTTTGTTTTCAATAGAAGAGGGAAAGTGGAGAAAAGATAGTAATGTACTTTACTCAGACTGATTTAGTTATAAGTCAATAGCTTTCTCTCATGCTAAGAGAACATTATTCCCTTCACAGCTCTGGGTCTGGTAAATTTCTGAAAGGTCAGGGAAGAAGCACATCAAGGAATTTCACCTCACTTTGGAGGTGTAACTTTAGTATTTCAAAAATTTAGAATGAAGTGACATGTATTAAACATATCTATGTAACTATGTAGTAAACATATTTAGCATATTGGGCTTCGCTGGCGACTCAGATGGTAAAAAATCCACCTGCAATTCAGGAGACCTGGGTTTGATCCCTGGGTCAGGAAGATCCTCTGGAGAGAGAAATGGCGACCCACTCCAGTATTCTTGCCTGGAGAATTCCATGCACAGAGGAGCCTGGGGGCCTACAGTC
Source organism: Bos indicus x Bos taurus (assembly GCF_003369695.1). Classification (NCBI taxonomy): domain Eukaryota; kingdom Metazoa; phylum Chordata; class Mammalia; order Artiodactyla; family Bovidae; genus Bos; species Bos indicus x Bos taurus. The sequence continues at coordinate 89,377,717 of NC_040081.1, read as the reverse complement.
CGTGGGGTCGCAAAGAGTCAGAAGCCACTGACTAACGCTTTCACTTTTAAACATATTTATTAGCATCTTTTGCAAACTGTGGGATGCTAGTGCTCTGATGTTCTAACCTATTTTCTGAGGCTTTCAGGATGCAATTTGTCAGTGTATATTTATAGTTACAAGTGCTCTTTCTTTGGGAAAAAGCCCCTTTGTTCTGGAATCTAAAGGAGAAAAAGAGTTTAAATTGGTTGTATTTAAAAATAATCTCCTGAATCAACATATTTAGAACAATGTGTCACCAAATATTCTTTCTCTCTATTCTCTCACATTCAGGCACCTGCGCTTTGTGCTTAGTCGCTCAGTCGTGTCCGACTCTTTTCGACCCCAAGGACTGTAGCCTGCCAGGCTCCTCTGTCCATGGGAATTCTCCAGGCAAGAATATTGGAGTGGATTTCCATGCCCTCCTCCAGGGGATCTTGCCAACCTTGGGATCGAACCCAGGTCTCCTGCATCACAGGTGGATTCTTTACCATCAGGCACATGCTCAAGGCCGACTGTGAGGCCAGGGATACACCTCCAACTTGAGGTGAGGATGAGAACCCTTACACTGTTATGAGATTGAACTAAACACCTATAAAAACCACTTCCAAGTCTGAAACTCGCTTACTCAGATAGTTTAAGCTCTTATATTTTATTTGGCAGTAATTATTTGAGTAATTCAGGTGATAACATTTTAAGGTGTATGTATCATCCAAGTTCAATCTCATGTTTCATTTGTAGCTTTCCTGTGCTGGATGAATACTATTTCACATATTTCAGTGGCAGTGGAGTCTGAAGATGATGCTGGAATTCTACCAGTTATCATAACTCTAAACCATTAATTTTCATCCTCCCAGCAAAATCTTCTTCCCCTCTTGACCTTCCTATCATCAGATTTTATCACTTTCCTTGGTTTCATTCAAGTCTGCTTAACTCTTGGTTTTTCTTCATGGTCTCTGTCTTTCTATGTTATCTCTTCAAGTCACATAATGAATGACTTCAGCATCCCTGGCGTCATTAATAACCAACCAACCTGGCTTCACAGTTCCCTGGTATACTTACCTTGAATAATTACCATCTAGACTAATAAATCTATCATCATCTATATTGATAAATCTATCAATATATCCATGGGCACACTTATGATCTTATTTCATACAACTGTTCCACTTCTCAGAGAAGGCAATGGCACCCCACTCCAGTACTCTTGCCTGGAAAATCCCATGGACAGAGGGGCCTGAGAGGCTGCAGTCCATGGAGTCGCTAGGAGTTGGACATGACTGAGCGACTTCACTTTCACTTTTCACTTTTCACTTTCATGCATTGGAGAAGGAAATGGCAACCCACTCCAGTGTTCTTGCCTGGAGAATCCCAGGGATGGGGAAGCCTGGTGGGCTGCCATCTATGGAGTCTCACAGAGTCGAACACGACTGAAGCGACTTAGCAGCAGCAGCAGCAGCAGTTCCACTTCTGGAATTCTAAAGTCCATTTTTACTCTAACCTCCAAATACACACTCTCTCTTTGACCTCATTGAAATTTATTTATTTATTTTTACAGTAGGTCCTTGTTGTCTATCTAAGTATAGCAGTGTGTACCTGTCAATCCCAAACTCTCAATCTATTCCTCCATCCCCTCTTTTTCCCCGTGGTATCCATAAGTTCATTCTCTAAGTCTGTGAGGCTGTTTCTCTTTTGTAAATAAGTTCATTGTGTCATTTCTTTTAGAGTCCCCATATAAGTCATATAATATATTTGTCTTTCTCTGTCTGACTTTCTTCACTTAGTATGATAATCTTCAGGTCCATCCATGTCGCTGCAAATGGCACTGTTTCATCCTTTTATATGACTGAGTAATAATCCATTGTATATAAGTATCTCATCTGCTTTATCCATTCGTCTTCAGTGTATATTAAGTTACTTCCATGTCTTGGCTATGGTAAACAGTACCACTGGTCCACAGTGCCTCTCTGAGCAGTCTTGTCTGCTCCCACATTTTCAAAATGACTCAAATCTCTACCCATCCCTCCTTTAAGTTCTGGATTTTATGTCAAACCACCTACTGGAAGTTGATTACTATTATAGCATGTCACAGACATGTTAAATATTAGCATGTTCAAAATTAAATTTATCACCTGCTTTTCCTCCTTACTTTTCTTTCTACCTTGATGAAAATTGGTCCTGTGTCATTCTAGCTTCTATTCTTTTTCTTCTCACCAGTGAAGGATTGCCACATTTTAAGGAGTTCCTATACCTGAATTTCCTTCCTTTTATCCACTGTTCAGGTCATTATCTTTTGCCTCCTCTAGAGAAATAGGCCTAACTAATGTACTTTCCTCCTGGACTTCCCTGGTGGCTCAGACGGTAAAGTGTTTGCCTATAATGTGGAAGACCTGGGTTCAATCCCTGGGTCGGGAAGATCCTCTGGAGAAGGAAATGGCAACCCACTGCAGTACTCTTGCTTGGAAAATCCCATGGATGGAGGAGCCTGGTAGGCTCCTACAGTCCATGGGGTCGAAAAGAGTCGGACACGACTGAGCGACTTCACTCATTCAATGTACTTTCCTCCTGTCTCGCAGCCCGGTGACCGCTTTTACACGCATGCTAAGTCACTTCAGTCATGGCCGACTCTGGCAACCCTATGGACTATAGGCCACCAGGCTCCTCTATCCATGGGATTCTATAGGCAAGAATACTGGAGTGGGTTGCCATACCTTCCTCCAGAGGACCTTTCCAACCCAGGGATTGAACCTGTATCTCTTATGTCTGCTACACTGGCAGGCAGTTCTTTACCACTAGCTCTAACTGGGAAGCCTACCAACTGTTATAGTACCTATCAATTCAAACTACGCTGATGCTTGGAATAATGCCTATCAACAGGACACAGTCTGCAATTTTTGCTTTGCTGTGAAGGCTCTACATAGTCAAGTCCTAGGCTGCTTCTTAGGTCATACCTCTTGCTGTCCCGCCCATCTCTGCATACTCTATGCTCTCAGTTCAGTTCAGTTCAGTCACTCAGTCGTGTCCTACTCTTTGTGACCCCACAAGCCGCAGCATGCCAGGCCTCCCTGTCCATCACCAACTCCTGGAGCCTACCCAAACTCATGTCCATTGAGTTGGTGATGCCATCCAACTGTCTCATCCTCTGTCATCCCCTTCTCCTCCTGCCCTCAGTCTTTCCCAGCATCAGGGTCTGTTCAAATGAGTCATCTCTTTGCAACAGGTGGCCAAAGTATTGGAGTTTCAGCTTCAATGTCAGTCCTTCCAAAGGGCACCCAGGACTGATCTCCTTTAGGATGGACTGGTTGGATCTCCTTGCAGTCCAAGGGACTCTCAAGAGTCTTCTCCAACACCACAGTGCAAAAGCATCAATTCTTCAGCTCTCAGCTTTCTTTATAGTCCAACTCTCACATCCATACATGACTACTGGAAAAACCATAGCCTTGACTAGACGGATCTTTGTTGGCAAAGTAATGTCTCTGCATTTTAATATTCTGTCTAGGTTGGTCATAACTTTGCTTCCAAGGAGTAAGTGTCTTTTAATTTCATGGCTGCAATCACCGTCTGCAGTGATTTTGGGGCCCCCAAAATAAAGTCAGCCACTGTTTCCACTGTTTCCCCATCTATTTCCCATGAAGTGGGGGGACCGGATGCCATGATCTTAATTTTCTGAATGTTGAGCTTTAAGCCAACTTTTTCACTCTCCTCTTTCACTTTTATGAAGAGGCTCTTTAATTCTTCTTCACTTTCTGCCATAAGGGTGGTGTCATCTGCATATCTGAGGTTATCAATATTTCTCCCGGCAATCTTGACTCCAGCTTGTGCTTCTTCAAGCCCAGCGTTTCTCATGATGTACTCTGCATGTAAGTTAAATAAGCAGGGTGACAATATACAGCCTCTATGCTCCAGGTGTTTCCAATTATTTACAGTCTTCAGTAAAAGAATATTCAATCTGTTTCACACATGTATACCTTTGGTAATATAGCCCCTTGGCCAGAAATAACCCATGTAATCATTTGATGATTATCTATTTATGTGAAGCTCTTTCTTTTTATGAAAACCTTCCTCACCCTTTCACAATTCTTCAGGTTCTTCAGGGAGAAATGCCTACTGTCTTTGGTGCTCCCTCTGTGTCCTTTATGTCAAAACTTCTTGACACTTGGTTACACTTTCTTATTACATATCTTCCTTTCCCTTCTAGATGCTAATGAAATTGAGGGCAGGGATTGACCCTTGTGCATCCGTGTGTCCACAGCACCTATGAAGCCTGCATGCAGTTGTAGGAATGTATGAATGAACAACTGTTTAGTGGAGTAGAAAACCACAACGAGTTTAAAATTTAAAGCCTGAGACTCATGTATTGACTACACTAATTATCATCTGTGTGACTTTAGGCAAGTTATTTAAATTTTCTGACTCCCAGTTTTTTGTTCCATTTTTAAAATAAGATTTCATTATCTAAAAAATTTTATTGGAGGATAGTTGAATTTCAGTGCTGTATTAGTTTCAGGTGTACAGCAAAGTGAATAACACAGTGTGCTGGGTCTTCATTTCCCAACTGGGTATTGAACCCAGACCTCCTGTATTAGCAGTGCAGAGTCTTAACCACTGGACCACCAGGGAAGTTCCTCTGACCCTCAGTTTTATATTTGTGAGCCCTTATCTTGTGCTAATCTGTACATATAAACTGCAGAGTTTTTCCCACTTATTTTGAGCTTTTACAGGTAAAATGTATGTGAGAGCATCTTGTAGGCTATTAAGATTTATTCTAACATCAGGTAGTATAATTGTTGTGATCAATGCTTAGATACTAGCAAACGTTTATGAAAATAAGAGCACCGAAGAGTAACTTTTGGACAGAAATAGGCATTTGCTACTAGTGAGAATAATGGCATGCATTTATTTTCATTGGTTGAGTAGTGTTTGTAATTCAAGTTTAATAAATATAAGAACTTGTTTTTGTTTATGCCTGAGCAGGGAGGCATATTTGAATTAGTTTTCTTTTCAGAATATCAATTGATTCAAAGAGGTGAGAAATATCCCTGAAACATGAAATTACATTTATTTGTCTGCCTATGTATTAATAGTTAATATCCACTTACATTTTGATTTTCTCTTTGGAAGTGTGCAGAATTCTCCTTTCTGTCTTCTTAACTCATTTCTGCAGATGTACTTCATCAAAGCCAGTTTGACTTTGACACTGACCATGAACATATGTATTTATATATTTCATTTGGTATTTTGTGTTTCATTTCTCAGGCTAATGGCCTAACATTCTGTCTGACCCCTGTGCTGTAATCCCCTTCTGGTAGAAGAAGTTGCTTCCTTGCATGTTTTATGCTCCCTGTATGTTTTCTGTTCTATGATTTCATTTGCCCATGAGATTGTGATATGATTTCTTCAAACCCTTTTCTGTAATTGACAGTAGAAACTATCCATGCTTGAATAAATTCTTTTTAGCAAATTAGTGAGGTAGGCAGTATCTACCTGAAGCCTGCTTATCTCCATTTCTCCTTCTGTCTGTGTTTTCTCCTCTTCTGATTTGCCTCCACTCATCCCCTGCTTTCAATGTGTGCTCTTTATCCAGATTCAAACTCCCCCCCCCCAATACAAAACCATTTCCAACAGAGGAGACAGAGCAAAAGTCATTGCTATGAGTTCAGCTGTGTTCCCCCTAAATCCATATGTTGAAGCCGCAACGTCCAGTGCCTCAGAATGTGACTATATTTGGAGGTAAGGCATTTAGAGGGACTGAGTTAAAGTGAGACCCTTAGAGTGAGTCCTAATCTAGTCCCTGGAGTCTTTATAAGAGGATAAAATTGGGACAAACAGAAACACCAGTGACATGGCTGCACAGAGAACGCTGTGTGAGCACACAGAGAGGAGATGGCCGTCTGTCAGCCAAGGAGAGAGGCCTCAGGACAAGCCAACCTTGCCGATGCCTTGGTCTTGGACTTCTAGCCTCCACAACTGTAAGTTCTGTTATTTGAATCATCTTATCTCTGGTTCTAGCCTCCACAACTGTAATTTCTGTTATTTGAATCATCCTATCTGTGGTTCTAGCCTCCACAACTGTAAGTTCTGTTATTTGAATCATCCTATCTGTGGTTCTAGCCTCCACAACTCTAAGTTCTGTTATTTGAATCATCCTATCTGTGGTACTTTGTTATAGCAGCCCCAGTAAGCTAATATAGCAAGGAAGTAGGACACACCTGGCATCACATGTGCTTGGAGAGTGAGAGCTGAGGAAGCTGGAGAAGAAGGTAAGAGTCAGGTCATATGGGCCCTTGTTCTGCACTTTGAACCGTATGTTACAAGGAATGGAGAGCCACTCTCAGAGTCAACAGGGAACTAGTTTGACTGGCTTTATGCCTTAAAATGATCATTTAGGCATTAATGGATTGGATAGAGGTGGGTAAATATATGAGGAGACCAGCTCGGGGCTGGGCTTACTGCTGTCTTGGTGGAGATTGTGGTTTGACCTAGAAAAAAAAGGGTAAATTTGAGATGTGCGAGGGAGATAGACCATGTATTAGTCATTTTTGCTTTATAGCCAATTGCCGCCCAAACTTAGTAACTTAAAGTGGTAAACATTTCTTATCTCATAGTTTTTGTGGGGCAGAAATTCCTGAGCTGCTTAGTCAAATGGGTCTAATTCAGAGTCACTCATGAGGTTGCAGTCAAATGTTGACTGGGGCCACAGTCAGCTAAAAGAGGTGCCCTACCCCGGGGTCTAATACCTAATGCTCTGAGGTGGAACTTATGGAGTAATAATAGAAATAAAAAAGCACAATAATAGAAATAAAGTACACATAGAAAGGGACAGAGAGGCCTGGAGCGCTGCAGTCCATGGGGTCTCAAAGAGTCAGACATGACTTGGTGACTGAACAGCAACAACAAAATACACAATCCTGAAACCACCCCCCAACCCCAGTCCATGGAAAAATTGTCTTCCACGAAACTGGTCCCTGGTGCCAAAAAGGCTGAGGATCTCTGTCCTGAAAACTTTACTGGGGCTGGAGGATCCATTTTCAAGAAGACTCATAAGTCATAAGGATGACTTAATGACCTGGTCACACACTCGCGTCCACTGTTTTCTATTCGACAGAAATGAGACTGTCACTGAGTCCAGTCTACATTGGAAGGCAGTAGAACTGGGTTCCATTTTTTGAAGGAAGAAATGTGAAGAATTTATGGACACATTGTATCCCCATCACAGACAGGATGCTGTTGCTATAGTCCAGGCTAGAAGCAATGAAGCTGGGGAGAGTACAGTGGCTGGAGGTACCCACCCAAGGCACTGTTATCAGGAAGTCCCTTCTCAGATGTTCATATGGTGGGGGCGGGGCTGGCATCTTTGTGTGAAGATAAGAGTGAATTGAGTGAGACTGTGGCCCCCACCTCGTCCTCTCAATCAACATCCGTACGAGTACATAGAATACAGAGCTGTGAGCCCTGGTTTTGTCTCCAAATCAATCTCCCTGTGACTTCCACACATCGATTCTAGTTCTGTGAACTTGAGAGGATGAGCTAAATTCCATTGTCTTTTTTTTGACAGTCATTCACTATTTGAAAAGAGCTGTCACATTGTCACCTCGGACCTCTCTTCAAGGAAACTTTCATTCTTCGTTGAAAGGACATGGGTTTGAGACTCTGACTGTGATCTCTCCCCTGAAGATGGAATCTGGTTTGTTATCTCCCCTCTGATCTGAGCAAACACTCCATGTGTATTCTGGTTAGTGAGGCAGACATTTTCTTTAACAACACAGCCACTGCATCTCTATGAATGTAGGCTAAGAGATCGTGCGTTTATTTTTTTCCTGTGGGTTGCACTACCCAATTGTCATCTAAAATACTCAGGCTTAATACACAGCTCGTTTTGTACAATTTACTTATTTGAATATAGATTCAGAACTTTTCCTTTATCCCTGCTTTTTTTTTAATACCACTTTTGCTTGTATGAAGTGTTTGTTATTCAACAGATATTAGCATTCTTATTTTCAAATAGTGGGCCAACTATTCTTTGTGCATATTTTTAATGATTTTATGATTAAAACACCATATTGATAATAAATCCTTTTAATTTTTTTCACATAATTTAGAGTAAAGCCTCTGTATATTTTTAAAAAATGTTTATATATTTTTGGCTATGCTGGGTCTCACTGCTGTGCAAACTTTTCTCCAGTTGCGGTGAGCAGGGCTGTTCTCTAGTTGCAGTGCAGGAGCTGTGTGTTGCGGTGGCTTCTTTTGTTGTGAGCATAGGCTCTAGCGCACGGGCTTCAGTAGCTGCAGCACATGAGCTCAGTAAGCTTTAGAGCACAGGCTCAGAAGTTGATGGGCTTAGTTGCCCCATGGTATGTGGGATCCTCCCAGACCATGGATCAAACCGTACCAGTGTCTCCTGCATTAGCAGGTGGATTCTTCACCACTGAGCCACCACGAAGCCCCTTGGTTCGTTATTATAGTGTGAGCACACTCTGAGGCTCCCTTGTGTTTTTGTTTTTTTAATGTACCTTTTGCTCAGCTGCACTCACCCAGCCACTAGAACTTCCCACTGCGTTTGGTTGGTGATGGTGGTGGCATCAGTGTGTTGGCTGCAGCACAGCTTTCTGCACTAACCAAGCATCTTGAGAATAGCTTTCCCATATCTTTGGAAACAGCTAATGCATTACTGTGTGGTGCATCCTTTTCTCAGAGACAGGGAAAGGAAGCATCCATTGAAATGGATGTCCAGAGTCCACGTGGAGGGGCATCTCATAGTGGCCACTCTACCTTGCTTGATGACACTCCCTGTTTAGCGACGAAACAGAAAAACTCAAAAACACCTCATTAAAGCATTTCATTTTACCCCAGGAGACATGTCCTATTGAGAACTAGTGAACAAGTTGATGGGTTGGCATGAAATGTTTGACAGCTTCCAAGGAAACTAATTCCAAACTAATATTGAGACTAACACTAAACTATGCTGCTGTTATTTAGTTACCGGGTTGTGCCCCACTCCTTTGTGACCCCGTGAACTGCCAGCCGCCAGGCTCCTCTGTCCCTGGGATTTCCCAGCCAAGAATACTGGAGTAGGCTGCCATTTCCTCCTCCAGAGGATCTTCCCAACCAAGGGATCGAACCCACGTCTCCTGTGTCTCCTGCATGGGCAGGCTGATTCTTTGCCACTGAGCCACCTGATACTAAACTAATACTGAAAAGATTCAGCTTGAGACCAGTGTGTGAAGAGTTTTAGGGAACTACTAAACAAGCCAGATAAGAGCCTCTAAACCTGAATTCCATTGAAAGATATCTGGTCTTTCAGGGTCTTTTTGCTTGATCTAATGGATGATGTTCATTGTTTTTGCTTCTTTGTTTGACAAAGCCCAGTCTCCCTAGCAAGGCAGTCAAGTACTTCGGGCCAAAAGTGGATTCCCCTTTCCCCAGTCAGTCTAGGTTCAGCTTGCCCTGTTTTAGACTGACATCTGGTGGTCGTGAAGGATCAGCCAATCACACTTGCAGTGAAGAATTCTGTCCAAGCAAAGACATGGCCATTTTGTGGTCTGCTCTTGCCAGGAAATACTCCACAGGATTATTTATTTTCATTTTCTCTTGTACATAAATCAGAGGGACTGTCTGAATTTGACCACACTTATCAAACTCTTTAAAAAGACTTAAAGTATTTTGACCACCACTTTAAAAAATATATCTCAAAGAAAGGCATGCAGACAGATTTATGTATAAGCATGTTCCCCAAAGTCAAAGTGTAATTTATAATAGCAAATTTGGAACTAACCCAAATGTTCAAAAATAAGGATTGTTAAAATTAGAGTGTTCCATTACATGGTGTGCTCATACTTTAGAGGAACATCTAATGACATGGGAAAGCGTTTACGATGCATTACAAAGTGAGCAAAACCAATTAAAATAACAAGTAAAGCTCCATGATCCTGCTTTTGGTTTTCTGTATATTTCTTCCTTTCAAAGACTTGAATATGTTAATATTTTTGGAAGTAGAAGGCAAAAAAAATCCCAACATCATAAATATGCAAATATGGGTATATGTATAGTAGCATATTCGACTTTTTTCAAAGTAACAAGTCCTTTAAGATATCTCTTCTGAAACTTTGTTCAGTAAACACATTCTTATAGAATATCGGTGCAAAAGGTCATGAACAATTGCTTCACTGTTCTCAGGATCAGTAATAATCAGGAAGCTTGAGCATGTGGCTGCCACTCTAAGTCTGCTAATGGGTCTTGTGGCTGAGACAAAAAGCAAGTTATTTCTTGCACGACCATAAAGACTCATTAATTTGTTCTAAGGCTTATATTTTGCTTCTAAGAGTTGGTAGTGGGGCTGTGGAAGAAGATGCAATTTAAATCACTGTGAAGTATGTGCCACAATCAGGGCTCTATTTTATAATTGGACACAGTCCATTTGTTAAAGCATTTTTAAAGACATAGTTTTGAGATTTTTCTTTAACACCAAACAGGTATAAATAGACTGCTTTGCTTGTTTCACTGGGTGATTTTCCCAGGAAGAGAAGGTTAAAGCGATCTCATGTGTGCATGCACGCTAAATTGCTTCAGTCCTATCTGACTCTATGCAGCCCTATGAACTGTAGCCTTCCAGGCTCCTCTGTCAATGGGATTCTCCAGGCAAGACTACTGAAGCGGGTTGCCATTTCCTCCTCCAGCTGGATCTTCTGAACCCATGAATAGAACCCGTATCTCCTGTGTCTTTTGCATTGGCAGGTGGATTCTTTACCACTGTGCCACCTGGGAAGGCTTTACATATCATAGTTGTTTTCTTTATAAATTTGGACACAATTTCCAAATACATGGCTAACATGCCACTTTTGTCTACTCTAAGGGTACCAGGTGGTAGCTTCAAGAAGAGGAAAATCATTTCCAGAGCTCCTGCTGGCTCAATCAACACTTTTCAGTTCTAAAGAGACAGCTAACCTCTTTTTTTCATTTAACCATTTGATCAACAAAACTTTGATGGCTGTTACAGGAGTTGTTTATGATTTTCACTAATACAAATATTAACACCATGGCTGTTAGATTGACAAACAAGAATTCAACTAATCCTCCAATTCTAGTTGGAAATATATTCCCTTATGGATCTTTTGGGCTTCTGTGGTAGTTCAAATGGTAAAGAATCTTCCTGCAATGTGAGAGACCCAGGTTCAATCCCTGGGTCAGGAAGATCCCCTAGAGAAGGAAATGGTTATCCACTCCAGTGTTCTTGCCTGGAGAATTCCATGGACAGAGGAGCCTGCAGGCTACAGTTCATGGGGTGGCAAAGAGTTGACACGACTGAACGATTAACACACACATGTATCTTTTACTGCATTGACCATGTGACCATGTGCAGTTGCTCAGCCATGTCTGACTCTTTGTGATCCCATGGACTGTAACCTACCCGTCTCCGCTGTCTATGGGATTTTACAAGCAAGAGTACCGGACTGGGTTGCCATTTCCTTCTCCAGGGGATCTTCCTGACCCAGGATCAAACCTGGGTTTCCCACATTGCAAAGCAGACGCTTTACCATCTGAGCCATCAGGGAAGCCCTTTTACTGCATTAATTCTGCTAAATTCCTCGTTGAGGCATAACCAGTGTTGCTACTTAGTCATTTTCAAAGAAACAGAAATAAAATATGACTGGCATATATTAACCTGTGTGTGCTTCTTAAACACATGTGCAAAGACAAATTGACTTATTCATCTATTACCTTACCTGACTTTACATATGAAAGTGCACAGCTGATGAAAGTTAAGTGAATATTAATTTTTAAATTAATTAATTAAGGAGAGCTTTCTTCCTCTCCTGTTGGTTATTTTTTAGGATGGAATATAACAAATACTCATTGGCTGTATTTATGTATTTGCGCTATTTTAATCTCAGTAAAACATTCTCAAAACAACATTCACTAGGAGATAGGATTCAATGCACAAATAATTAACTTTACACATAGCCTTTTGTATATAAAACAAGGTCATGTTCTATTGCTCTAAAGATCTTTAAGATGTGGTGGATGGAGTATTTAGTGTTAGATTACAGAAAACCAAGGACAGAGAATTCACTTTTCAAAGTTAGACCTTTCTAAAGTCTCATGTGTTCTAACTTCAAATAAAATTTTAACCTTTAAGAAATTGTCCCCATTATTCTTTCTGCTTAAAGCACTTGACTACTTTCTCTTTTTAATCAAGAAAGCTATGCAGAAAAGAAAAAAAATTGATCCTTTACTTCAGTGTGCTGAGCCTGAACAGTTAACTTAGAATTTCAGGTTATTACAAGTCCATGATTTAGAAGTAAAGAGAAAACTACATTTATTCTTACGATTTTTAAATTTTTATTTATTTATTTGGCTGCCCTGGGTCTTTGTTGTTGCATATAGTCTTTCCCTTCATTGCCAGGAATGGGGGCTACTTCCTAGTTGTGCTGCACAGGCTTCTCAAATGTGATGGCTTCTCTTGTTGCAGAGCACAGGCTGTAAGGCGCACAGGCTTCAGTTGCTGAGTTCAGTGTGCCTGGCTCAGCTGCCCTCAGGATGTGGAATCTTCCTGGAGCAGGGATTGAACCCCTGTCCCTTGCTTCGGCAAGCAGATTCCCAACCACTGGACCCCCAGGGAAGTCCCCAAACTACATTTGAATAAGTTGATTCCTAGACTTTATAAGTTGAGGAATAAATAGATACAAATCAATGAAATACGGTAATATGGTTGGATGGCACCACTGACTCAATGGACATGAGTTTGAGTAGACTTCAGGAGACAGTGAAGGACAGAGAAGCCTGGGTTGCTGCAGTCCATGGGGTCGCAAAGAGTCAGACATGACTGAGTGACTGAACAACAGCAACAGATTAGTTCTAATTTATGGAGTCCCTGCTACAATTTGTTTTTCTCATCTCAAGGTCATTTATATATACTTACGGCATTCAGTAGTTATGTATAGATGTGAGAGTTGGAACCACAAAGAAGGCTAAGCACCGAAGAATTGATGCTTTCAAACTGTGGTGTTGGAAAAGACTCTTGAGAGTCCCTTGGACTGCAAGAAGATCCAACCAGTCAATCCTAGAGGAAATCAATCCTGAATATTCATTGGAAGGACTGATGCTGAAGCTCCAATACTTTGGCCACCTGATGCAAAGAACTGACTCCTTGGAAAAGACCCTGATGCTGGGAAAGATTGAAGGTAGGGGGAGAAGGGGATGACAGAGGATGAGATGGTTGGATGGCATCACCGACTCAATGGACATGATTTTGAGCAAGCTCCAATTGATGGTTGTGAGGGACAGGGGAGCCTGGTGTGCTGCAGTTCATGGGGTCACAAAGAGTCGGACACAACTGAGTGACTGAACAATAACCATGGCATCTAAAGAGCTCCCTTGCTCCAACTCCTCCTTATCACTCTAGTTCACAATGCTTTTAAATAGAGCTTTCTGTGATGATGTTGGAATTCTATATCTGAGCTGTTCAGTATGGTAGCCACTAACTTCATATGACTTTGGAGGACTTGAAATGTGGTTGCTGTGATCAAGAAATAGAATTTTTTGTTTTATTTCATTTTAACCCATTTCAATTTGAATAACCACATGTGATTACTATATCTGATAGCACAGCTCTAGTCCAAAACTAGTTTTATCATCCTCATAGTACATCTTAAAAAAATATATAAATAAATAAAAATTAATTTTTTATAAATAAATAAATATTTATAAATAATTTTTTATAAATAAATAAAAATTAAAAAAAATAAAGGGTAATTGCTTTACAATGTTGTTGGTTTCTGCCATACATCAGCATGAATCAGCCGTAGGTATATATGTATGTCCCCTGCTTCTTGAACCTCCTTCCCAACTCCCCCGCCCATCCCGCCCCTCTAGGTTATCACAGAGCAGTGGAAATTTGCTGTATGATGCAGGGAGAAATTATCTTTTTATATTTTATTTATTTCCTTGCTAGTCATCTCATGCGAAGAGTTGACTCATTGGAAAAGAGTCTAAGGCTGGGAGGGATTGGGGGCAGGAGGAGAAGGGGACGACAGAGGATGAGATGGCTGGATGGCATCACTGACTCGATGGACGTGAGTCTGAGTGAACTCTGGGAGTTGATGAGGGACAGGGAGGCCTGGCGTGCTGCGATCATGGGGTCGCAAAGAGTCGGACACGACTGAGTGACTGAAATGAACTGAATTGAGTCATCTATCTTCTCTTCACTAGGTTGTAAGCTCCCTAAGAGATGTGGTCTGTCTCTTTCTCAGCTGTAACTTTATTGCCAAGAATAGACTGTGGTATGTAGTAAGTACTCAAATTGTTTACTAAAAATGTTCAAGGATGTTATTTCCTGTGCACAGTCTACAGATGGTCAGGAGCAAAGCGGGAACACACTTTGTGAAAGGCGGCAGGGATTTGAGCTCTGGACTCTCTGACTCAACTTCAGAATCTGTCCCTTTCACTAACTGATGAATCATGATAGACAAGCCCCAAGCAAGGAAACTGTTTTGGTTGAATTAACACAAAAAGCTGGGTGAGTGGTCCATCATCTGCTTTGGTTGTTGGTATTCTGGCTAAGAAATCTATCAGACATTCAGGTCAAGGCACTGTGCCAGAAGTAGAATTTTAGCACTCTTTGAGTTGTTATGAATTACTCTATTGTGTGTGTGTATGGGGGCAGAGGTTCTGGAAATGCTTTTTTCATAAAATGTATTTGCAATATATATGTAAGAGATGATAAATAAAATTCATTTTTCACAGCTGCACTTATTGTTTTGAGATAATCTGCTTAAGAATAAAGTGAGTCAAAAGTCCTTAAGAAGCCACATGTAGGAACCCAAGAGGCTGGTCTACACACTGATACACACTAAGGACTTATTACAAATATCTTCAGAGTAACCCATAAGGCTGTCAAGGTACTGCTTACTCTCTGTGTTGTCTGATATGGTAAACTCACAGCAACACATTTTTGATATGATTTTGTTTACTTTTTGTTAAACACTCATACTACACAAAATTTTTATGTATTCTTATATATCTGTGTCTGGAAGAGAGAAGCTTTAAATAAAGAGCATTCAAACTGATTTAAATAAACAAATAAACTCTTGCAAAGAAAGTGAACCATCATAGCCTCCTCATTCTTAACAATCAAGAAGCATATTTTTTAAGATGAAATAGACTTTTTCAATGGCCAAATGTGAGCCCACTTGAATACTGAGAAAGTCTCAGTTTTATGTTCGTATCTTTTCTACCATATGTCTATGCAAAACAAGATTTTCATAGGATCTTATAATGGAAACAAAGTAAAGGAATAAACTTAAGACTACCTCTGATACACACTCTGACAAGGCAACAACATACCTAATATTAAGCAATAACAGACACTAAATACTATTTTGACTTAGAAATATGACAAAATGTAAAGTTCATGATATTTTAACCTCACATATACTGTGTTTTTTTGTTAAGAGAATCAATACCACTTACTATATGTATTGGGCTTCCCTTGTGGCTCAGCTGGTAAAAAATCTGCTTGCAACTCGGGAGACCAGGGTTCGATCCCTGGGTTGGGAAGATCACCTGGAGAAGGGAAAGGCTACTCACTCCAGTATTCTGGCCTGGAGAATTCCATGGACTGTATAGTCTATGGAATCGCAAAGAGTCAGACATGACTGAGCAACCTTCACATACTGTCTTTTTTTGTTAAGAGAATCATTACCACTTATTATATATATTTCAGTGGTGTAGTTTGTTCTGTTACAAAATGTAAAGAAATGCACATGAACTAATTTTACTCATTTCCCAAGGGAAATAATGAGAGCTTTTGACCACTTTTTGCCAATCTTTTAAAATTTAGTTTACATTATGTCTTACAAACTCCTTTGGGTGTTTATATATTAAAAGTTTTAAAGTGCCTTATAGTTAAATACATTTAAGAAACTATTTTTGCCCTTTTGCTGTTGTTCAGTCACTCAGTCGTGTCCCACTCTGCAATCCTGTGGACTGCAGCACACCAGGCTTCCCTGTCCATCACCAACTCCCGGAGCTTGCTCAAACTCACATCCATTAAGTCGGTGATGCCATCCAACCATCTCATCCTCTGTCATTTCCTTCTCCTGCCTTCATTCTTTCCAAGCATCAGGGGCTTTTCTAATGTCAGCTCTTTGCATCAGGTGGCCAAAGTATTGGAGTTTCAGCTTCAGCATCAATCCTTCCAATGAATATTCAAGACTGATTTCCTTTAGGATGGACTGGTTGGATCTCCTTGCAGTCCAAGGGACTCTCAAGAGTCTTCTCCAACACCACAGTTCAAAAGCATCAATTCTTTGGTGCTTAGCTTTCTTTATGGTCCAGCTCTCACATCCATACACAACTACTGGAAAATCTATAGCTTTGACTATAAAGACCTTTGTTAGCAAAGTAATGTCTCTGCTTTTTCATATGCTGTTTAGGTTGGTCATAGCTTTTCTTTCAAGGATCAAGGGTCTTGGCTGCAGTCACCATCTGCAGTGATTTTGGAGTCCAGGAAAATAAAGTCTGTCTCTATTTCCATTCTTTTCCCATCTATTTGCCATGAAGTAATGGGACCAAATGCCATGATCTTAGTTTTCTGAATGTTGAGTTTTAAGTCAGCTTTTTCACTCTCTTCTTCCACTTTCATCAAGAAGCTCTTTGGTTCCTCTTCACTTTCTGCCATAAGGGTGGTGTCATCTGCATTTCTGAAGTTATTGATATTTTTCCCTGCAATCTTGATTCCAGCTTGTGCTTCATCCAGCCTAGAATTTCACAGGATGTACTCTGCATATAAGTTAAATAAGCAGGGTGACAATATACAGCCTTGACATACTCCTTTCCCAATTTTGAATCAGTCTATTGTTCCATGTCTGGTTCTAACTTTAGTCCTTTAACTCCTGGAAATTCAGCAACCCAGATTTGTATTTTGGCTAGCTTTAACTTTTCAGACAGCATGACTCTACACACCAGGACGAATCTATTTGTAGTAAGAGTCAGAGAAAATTGACTTGTAAGTTCTGATAAGAGGGATTTGGCCTTGCGGACGTTTCCCAGTGGGGTCCTGGGATCCTAGGGGGCAGCATGAGGGTGCTTGGAGAAGAGTTAGAGAGAGAAGTTTGCCCTGGCCTATGTCTTAAACCCCCTTATGAAGCTGCAGGGACCAGATCCAGGCTTGGGGTCCTTGGGTTCTAAAGTGGAGTATATTGTCCATAGTTATCAGGAATGTCTTTAAAGCTGGAGACTGGCTGCCAGTCAAAGTTCTTAGAGTGTGTAATGGGTCAAATAAGAAAAACCAAGAAAATTTGATAAGAACAAAGGCGAGAGCAGACCACCAAATTAGAGAAAACCAAAAGTGTGAGGTAATTCAGTGTAATGAGAGCAAGGAATAATGCAGCTTGGGACTTCCTTGGCAGTCCAGTGGTTAACATCTGATTTGCAATGCAGGGGGTGGGTTTTTATCTCTGATCAAGAAATAATATCCCACACGATGCAGGGCATCTAAGCCTGCTCGCTGTAACTAGAGAGCCCACAAGCCCCAACAAAGATCCAGTGTTACCACAATCAAGGCCTGGCACAACAAAATAAATAAGTAAATGTTTAAAGAAATAAAGCCTCTTGAAGCTCAGTGGGTAAGTGGGTGGGCTTGGAGTCTTATTTTACCTTGAACTCAAGAGGTAGAAGGTGGCAGTATTGGAATTTGAACCAACCTCAGAATCTGAATTCTTCCTTCTTGTCACAGAACAGGGCTCGAATCCTTTCTCTTTTTTCTCACTAAAGGAACTTCATTTGGTTTCAGTCTCTTTTTGTATATAATGCTGTTAAATCTATATCTTATGGTATAGCCGCATATAATGCTGCTAGTCTATATCTCATGTGATGACTGCAAAGATTAAATGATTATAATGTCCTAAATCATTTAGATGCACGTCTGTTACAGGTCAGTGCTTTGTAAATATGGGCTGTTATTATTGGGTCAAAGAAGGTCCTAGGTTGTGATCATGAATGGAGCTAGATGAGGATTGGATGCTATAGGATGTAGTTATATTTGTGCTTGGGAATCAGACAGGTCTTTGGCAAGTTATTCAAGCCCTCTCTTCGTTAGTGGAACAGAGATAATAACTATCAGTACCTCACTGGTTGGTGTGAGGTAAAGTTAAATAGTGTATATAAGTGCTTAGCACTTTGCTGCCTGTCAAGAGGTTGGTTGCATGCTTGTGTGCTAAATCACTTCAGTTGTGTCCAACTCTTAGCAACCCTATGGACTGTAGCCTACCAGTCTCCTCCATCCATAGGTATTCTCCAGGCAAGAATACTGGAGTGGGTTGCCATGCCCTCCTCCAGGGGATCTTCCTGACCCAGGGATCAAACCTGTGTCTCCTATGACATCTGCATTGCAGGTGGATTCTTTATGGTTGAGCCACTGGGGAAGCTTCTGTTACAAGGTTAATGATATGTAAATGAAGGACCTGGAGCCTGATTTCATTGGCTATTGGCCATAGAATGGACTGGAGTAAATGTAAAGGATTAGATCAACATTTACAACTTTGGTTAAAGGCCAACACTGTTGACCCATGGCTTGGAAACTCTGATTTTCAAAGTTCTTTATACCAATATGTCAGTGCCATACAAATGTATCAGATACTTATGACCACTGAGGATGCAATTACCTCTCATCATTAGGCTTGTATTTCTTACTGCCCCACCTTGAGTCAGTCTTCAGACTTACTTGGGCTGCACAAAAACAACAGTGACAGCAACACGTACTATCAAGGGCAGAACGTAGGCAGGCTTTACAGAAGTGTCATTATTTTAAGTTCTACAAAAGGCTGATTTTTTATTTAAAAAAACAGTTGGTAGAGACATAGGGTCTCTTTGTTTTGGATATAGGATCTTTTCATTTATTTCAGGCAGTTCATGACTTAAAAAGGCAGAATTAGTGGGAAAGGAATCATGTAAAACTGTGATGAGCAGTTTACTGGAGATAAAAGTCTTCGTGGTGAAAAAGGTAAAAGACATATCAGACATGAAACTTTAGAAATTCTGCATCGGTGGAAGATCACAGAACCCCACCTCTGAGTATGCAAGATGTGGACACTTATAAAGGGTGTGTCAACCCGTTAGCTGATCCTTCAGAGGTTTTCAAATATCCAGCCTTCATATCATTGCTGGTTTGTGTTTTTTTTTTTTTTTTGCCTATTTACCTAAATCATTGCCTTGAATGTTACCAGTATCATGACAGCCTTAAACTGTAGTCAAAAGGTATAGACTTCCAGTTACAGTGTAAATAACTACTAGGTATGCCATGTACAACATGATATATATGACACGATTAACACAGCTATATGCTGTATATGGAAGCTGTGAAGAGTGTAAATCCTGAGTTCTCACCACAAGGAAAAAAAATTTCCTTTATTTTGCATCTCTATGAAATTGTGGATATTCACTGAACTTGAGGTAATCACTTCATGATGAGTTGATGTCAAATCATTAGGTTGAACACCTTAAACCTGGACAGTGCTGTATATAAACTAGCTTATTATATCAGGAAGCAAAGAATGACTCATTTCTTGTTCATGTGACATAGTTTACTGATTTAGATTTATTTCTAAAAATAAAAAAATAATCTTTAATTAAGTAACTTAACCATCCCTCTCTCCCCTCCCCCCGGCAAAATATTTTTTAAAAACAATCTAAATTAAAGAACTTTGGTGACTTTCTAACCTGTCGACTTGACTAGGCTGAATTGCATTTCCCACAATCTGCTTTTCTTCATGCTGTTGCTGAGGGCGGCCCCAGGAGAGATGCTGTGTGAGGTATGGAAGGAAGAAGAAAGTCTGGCATTTTTGCAGCTCATACAAGGTGCTGGGTGTTGCTGATCTGAGGATGTCCATCCTTGGTAGGGACAGTGCCTGGGCCTCTAACTGCTCCCCCATTCCCCATATCTGCCAATGGCTCTTTAGACTTTTGAGCTAGGTACATAAGCACGTATATGTGTATGAGCTTAAATGTGGGACACAGGGCTCTGAATTCTACAGGACGCCCTTGCACAAATGTCAGAGGTAAAGAGTTTCAGTCTGTCCAGCAAAATTGTGCCTGTAGATTCCAGCTTGTTCTTACTCCTCAAAACCTTACTTCCATCTTCAATTCTGACTGCCAAGTTAAATATTGGTGACCAATCTGTGTGTGTGTATAATTACATATATGGAGAATATATGCACATAATTATAAATATGGAGAATATACATATATAATTATATATATGGAGAATCAGTCAGTTCAGTTCAGTTGCTTAGTCATGTCTGACTCGCTGAGACCCCATGGACTGTTGCATGCCAGGTTTCCCTATCCATCACCAATTCCTGGAGCTTGATCAAAGTTATGTCCATCGAGTTGGTGATGCCATCCAACCATCTCATCCTCTGTCGTCTCCTCTTCCTGCCTTCAATCTTTCCCAGCATCAGGGTCTTTTCCAATGAGTCAGCTCTTAGCATTAGTATTGGCCAAAGTATTGTAGCTTCAGCTTCAGCATCAATCCTTCCAATGAATATTCAAGACTGATTTCCTTTAGGATGGACTGGTTGGATCTCCTTGCAGTCCAAGGGACTCTCAAGAGTCTTCTCCAACACTGCAGTTCAAAAGCATCAATTCTTTGGTGCTTGGCTTTCTTTATAGTCCAACTCTCACATCCATACATGACTACTGGAAAAACCATAGCTTTGACTAGATGGACCTTGTGGGCAAAGTAGTATTTTTGCTTTTTCATATGCTGTCTAGGTTGGTCATAGTTTTTCTTCCAAGGAGTGAGGGTCTTTTAATTTCCTGGCTGCAGTCACCATCTGCAGTGATTTTGGAGTCCAGGAAAATAAAGTCTGACACTGTTTCCTTTGTTTCCCCATCTATTTGCTATGAGTGATGGGACCACATTCCATGATCTTAGTTTTTTGAATGTTGAGTTTTAAGCCAGATTTTCTACTCTCCTCTTTCACTTTCACCAAAAAGCTCTTCAGTTCCTCTTCACTTATGCCATAAGGGTGGTGTCTTCTGCATATCTGAGGTTATTGATATTTCTCTCCGCAATCTTGATTCTAGCTTATGCTTCATCCAGCCCAGCATTTTGCATGATGTACTCTGCATATAAGTGAAATAAGCAGGTGACAATATACAGCCTCGACATACTCCTTTCCCAATTTTGAATCAGTCCATTTTTCCATGTCTGGTTCTAACCGTTGCTTCTTGACCTGCATACAGATTTCTCAAGAGGCAGGGAAGGTGGTCTGATATTTCCATGTCTTGAGGAATTTTCTACAGTTTGTTGTGATCCACACAGTCAAAGCTGACAATTGGCCTAGTCAATAAAGCAGAAGTAGATGTTTTCCTGGAACTCTCTTGCTTTTTCGATGATCCAAAAGATATTGGCAATTTGATATATGATTCCTCTGCCTTTTCTAAATCCAACTTGAACATCTGGAAGTTCTCAGTTCATGTACTATTGAAACCTAGCTTGTAGAATTTTGAGCATTACTTTGCTAGCATGCGAGATGAATACAATTGTGCAGTAGTTTGAACACTCTTTGTCATTGCCTTTCTTTGGGATTGGAATGAAAACTGGCCTTTTCCAGTCCCATGGCCACTGCTGAGTTTTCCAAATTTGCTGGCATATTGAGTACAGCACTTTAATAGCATCATCTTTTAGGACTTGAAATACCTCAGTTGGAATTCCATCACCTCCACTAGCTTTGTTTGTAGTGATGCTTCCTAAGGTCCATTTGACTCTGGACTGCAGGATGTCTGGCTCTAGGTGAGTGATCATACCATCATAGTTATCTGGCTCATGAAAATCTTTTTTGCATAGTTCTTTTGTGTATTCTTGTCACCTTTTCTTAATATCTTCTGCTTCTGTTAGGTCCATATCGTTTCTGTCCTTTATTGAGCCCATCTTTGCATGAAGTGTTACCTTGGTATCTCTAATTTTCCTGAAGAGCTCTCTAGTCTTTCCCATTCTATTGTTTTCCTCTATTTCTTTGCATTGATCACTGAGGAAAGTGAATTCGCTCAGTCGTGTCCAACTCTTTGTGACCCCATGGACTGTAGCCCACCAGGCTCCTCCGTCCGTGGGATTCTCCAGGCAAGAGTATTGGAGTGGGTTGCCATTTCCTTCTCCAGGAGATCTTCCCAACCCAGGGATCAAACCCGGGTCTCCCACATTGCAGGCAGATGCTTTAACCTCTAAGCCACCAGGGAAGATCACTGAGGAAGGCTTTCTTATCTCTGCTTGCTATTCTTTGGAGCTCTGGATCCAGATGGGTATATCTTCCCTTTTCTCCTTTGCCTTTAGTTTCTCGTCTTTTCTCAGCTATTGTAATGCCTCCTCAGACAACCATTTTGCCTTTTTGCATTTGTTTTTCTTGGGGATGATCTTGATCACTTCCTTCTGTACAATGTCATAAACCTCTGTCCATAGTTCTTCAGACACTCTGTCTATCAGATATAATCCCTTGTATCTATTTGTCACTTCCACTGTGTAATCATAAGGGATTTGATTTAGGTCAAACTTGAATGGTCTAGTGGTTTTCCCTACTTTCTTCAATTAAAGTCTGAATTTTGCAATTTTTGAGTTCATGATATGAGCCACAATCAGATCCCAGTCTATTTTTGATGAGCTTCTCCATCTTTGGCTGCAAAGGATGTAATCAATCTGATTTTGATATTGGCCATCTGGTGATGTCAATGTGATGAGTCATCTCTTGTGTTGTTGGAAGAGGGTGTTTGCTATGACCAGTGCATTCTCTTGGCAAAACTCTGTTAGCTTTTGCTTCCTTTTATACTCCAAGGCCAAATTTACCTGTTACTCCAGATATCTCTTCACTTCCTTCTTTTGCATTCTAGTCCCCTATAATGAAGAGGACATCTTTTTTGGGTGTTAGTTCTAGAAAGTCTTGTAGGTCATCAGAGAACAATTCAACATCAGCTTCTTAGTTAGTTTTTGGGTCATAGACTTGGATTACTGTGATATTGAATGGTTTGCCTTGGAAATGAACAGAGGTCATTCTGTCCCTTTTGAGATTGCATCCAAGCACTGCATTTTGGATTCTTTTATTGATTATGAGGGATACTCCATTTCTTCTAAGGAATTCTTGCCCAGAGTAGTAGATATAATGGTCATCTGAATTAAATTCACCCATTCC
Source organism: Bos indicus x Bos taurus (assembly GCF_003369695.1). Classification (NCBI taxonomy): domain Eukaryota; kingdom Metazoa; phylum Chordata; class Mammalia; order Artiodactyla; family Bovidae; genus Bos; species Bos indicus x Bos taurus. The sequence goes on along the minus strand of NC_040081.1, from coordinate 89,354,522 downwards.
AGTCCATTTTAGTTCACTGATTCCTAAAATGTCCATATTCATTCTTGCCATCTCCTGTTTGACCACTTCCAATTTACCTCGATTCATGGACCTAACATTACAGGTTCCCATGCAATGTTGTTCTTTACAGCATTTATCTTTACTTCCATCACCAGTCATATCCACAACTGCACATTGTTTTTGCCTTGGCTCCATCTCTTCATTCTTTCTGGAGTTATTTCTTCACTGATCTCCAGTAGCATATTGGGGACCTACTGACATGGGGAGTTCATCTTTCAGTGTCATATCTTTTTGCTTTTTCATACTATTCATAGGGTTCTCAAGGCAAGAATACTGAAGTGGTTTGTCATATAATTATATATGTATGGAGAATACACATATGTACTTATATATATGTACATATACATACATAGTTATGTATCCACATATACATACATATATAAATATACACACATATATCTATTTGTTGTTGTTTAGTCACTAAGTCATGTCTGATTCTTTTACAGCCCCACGGACCATAGCCCGCTAGTCTCCTCCTCCTCCATGGGATTTCCCAGGCAAGAATGCTAGAGTTGGCTGCACTTTCTCCTCCTGGTGATCTTCCTCACCCAGGGATCAAATCTTTGTCTCCTGCATTTATAGGTAGATTCTTTACCACCAAGTCACTAAGGAAGCCATTCTCTATATACCTATATCTACATCTGTGTCTCTATCTTTATCTCTGTGATCAGTCTTGTCTGACTCTGTTACCCCATGGACTGTAGTCCACAAGGATCCTCTGTCCTTGGGATTTTCCAGGCAAGAATACTGGAGTGGGTTGCCAATCCCTTCTGAAGCATATCTTCCTTACCCAGGGATAAAACCTGGATCTCCTGCATTGCAGACAGATTCTTTACTGTCTGAGCCACCAGAGAAATCAATCTCTATCTCTAGCCATATCCATATCTATCTGCTTTTTCCTTTTTTCCCTAGTGCTCTGATTCTCCTATTGAGCCCTGACTGATTTCTTCATGCCCATCCTAGGCTTCCCTGCAGAGACACCCACTGTTGCTAATGCTATGCCATAACTTAGAGTTTTTCTATATATGTACCTAGACATCATGGATCATACCCTGCATGTTTCTCACTGTGCCAGGGGTTTCCATGTGATTTAGAAAGAAGAATGGAGGCTCAGACTACTTAAGCCATGGCTCTTGAAGTGTCATTTTATTGCTATCAAGCTAGACTTCTATCTCCCAGTTTCACTTGCTGAGCTTACAGTGATCATTCTCTTTCTTGTTAGCAATTAATCTAATTAAGGTTTTCTGTTCATAACTTAAAGTTTCCCCTCCATTGCTTGAGTGATGGAGTTATTTCTGGAACCACTGAATAACATAGGTCATGTAGACTCAGAATAAGGGTGAAAAAACTCATCCATCTACCTGTTATTCTCTTTTTGCTTAGTGATTTATAGAACTTTTTAAGGTCAAGGGTGAGCATTCGCAATTTTAGACCAGCAAAAAAAATTCATATATTTCTCAGTTTGATTTATATTGTTTCCAGTTCTGTCAGCCGCCGTGGAGTTCCATGGTTTGGATGCAAAATAAATTAAAATAAAATGATTGAAAATCTGAATTATGTATGGCACAGTAATTGGTATTGTGGGGGAAAATGTAAGAAACTGTAAGAAATAACCTCTATTTTCTAGTTTATCAACTGTTTAGGAACATAGGCATAAATATGTAAAAACCTAATTCATAACAAAAGACTTAAATTACAGCTCAAAAAATTGATGAGATGTCACAGAATACTATATAGTGAATTGCCACATGAAAGCAGAAGATTCAGAGAACCATCTTTACCTGGTGTCGGGATGGGGGCTGCAGACAGAGGGTGAGAATAAGCTGAGAAGCATCTTCCAAACTCTTCATCCACCCACCCTCTTCCCCAGACTAATCAAGAAGCTCTGCTTGAAAGAAGAGCACATCAAGTACCCACCCCACTCCCCAGTTTTTTTTTTAACTGAAATCAAATTACTCTTCCTGAATGAAGTCTTATCACTCCTCTCCATCCCTCCACAACCTCCCCCTGCACCCTGGTTCTTTTCCCAACTGTCCAAACCCCAAGACCATGTTTCAAAATCATGTTTACTTACATTCAGCAATAGAATACCAAACAACTTTCTTCTAACATATTTTCTTCTTTGTAATGATTTTTAAACTTACTTTTCTCACTTAAAATTAGTATCTGCCCCAATTTTGATTTAATTATTTCTAAAGTATGGTCATGACGTTAATCACAAGTTCCTGGGTGACATTTATGTGTAGGCAGGATTGAGAGCCATGGTGCTAAGTGTGCTTTGAGAAAAGCTAGCCTGACTCTTACCCTGTTCCCCAGTTAGATGGCAAGCTTGCAAGCTTGTCGAAAGAGGGATTTGAGTCTGGCTCATCTTTGTGATTCACGCATGTCCTTTGGAAACAGAGCTCCTTGATGAACACAGGTCTACAACGTATTACCCATGATTTCAAAATCTCAAAGCTCCACAAATGGAAAAATGTTTCTTAACTCATTTGGGAACAAAATATGACCTCAACTAACATAAATATATTTATAGTCTATTTATCGATGTTTATTTGTTTCACTGCAGAATGTTAATGTATTTAATTATTGGGTGCTGCCCTAGACTACTGAGGGCATTTCATATTTTATTACATTGCTGTGCATGTGTGCACATACAAACACACACATTAACACACACACACACACACACACACACACACACACTGGGTACCCAAAAATACCTCTGAATTGGGAAACACTTCTGACCCCAGGGTTTCAGGGAAGATATTATAGAGCAGTATTTATTGATGTTTCACTTGAGATTTAAGAAAACTGAGATTTGGGGGGATTAGATAGCATTTAGAATTTAAGCCAGTGGTCCTCAAGACTGAGAATCACCTGTAGAGTTTTTAAAACCTAGCAGTGCCCTGGTGCTTCCTCCAGAGATTCTGATTCAGTTGATCTGGGTTCTGGCCTGGGTATCAGATTTTTTTTTAAGACTTTCTAGGTTTTACTACTGTGTAGCCACAGGGAACCAATGACATAGGGTAACGATTCTCAGTTGGGAGGTGGCATACCCCTTCCTTTAATCTGAACAGTGTTTTCAAATGGCCAGTGGTTCTTTGGAGACATGTCTCCATTGCTTCACATAGTTAATGGGAGCCGTCATCATCCACCAGGAGTGGGTGGAGGCCCTAGTTGTATCTGTATAGGAGAATCTGAGAACCACTGATTGCAAGGACAGATAGGGAAAGGGAGTGCTAGGTGCTCAGCTTGAAGAAAGAAACAAAGTCTGGGGCTCAAATGGGCCTAAGGAAAATAGAAAATAGCCTGGATTGACCGAAGAGTAAGCTTGGCGAGGAAGTTTTAGAACTTCAGATGCCTTTTTTTTTTTTTGGTCACTAGAATACTTTTCTTTGTTTCTTTACATACTTTAAACTGGTCTTTTCTACATTTCTGTTCTTCTGCCTTCTGGCAGTAAACAGATTCCAATTTTCAAAATTGGAACTTTGCAGCTCTTTCTATTTCCATGGTGGTCTCACTGTCAGCCTCTCTGGTTCCAGGTGTGGGTTCTTGATGAAATGCTGTGAAAATTCATGACGACAGTGAATAACCCACTGGTAGGGGAGGTGTCTGTCTTGGGAAATAAGTGCGTGGCATGCCAAGGAACACACGAAGTTATCGTACATAAGGTTGTAACATGTCACTCACCCTGGCTGCTTCCCACCTTGGAGAATATGCGCTTCATGGGTGGAACGTTATTCCTGTGAGCTATATTGGACACCCACCCTGTTTTAATTTATAGTGGCATGACAGAGCCATAAATTATAAGCTTAAAACACCAGTCTCAATAATGACAAATGAATCGGGTCATGTAATGTGCCTTATTACCATGTTCAGGCTGTGTCTGTCTCCTGATGGTGTGCAAAGAAACCTACAAAGGTGATTTTATCTCCCTTTTATAGAATCTTAAAACAATGAGTGAATGCTTATAAAATGGTACAAGAGTGCTTGGTTTAGAATAAGTATTCAAAAATGTTAATAACTCTCATCGTTCATGGTATTGTTGTTGCCATTCATGCACATGTTGAGAGGTTGGTGGCCTAGACTATAGTTGCACTTGATGCCTTGGGGATTCAGCAAAGCTCACCTCAAATGGGACAACAATTACCCCAACCTGTCATACTTCTTTGTTCAAGTTTGCCATGCCATTCCATCAATCTCTGAATTGCCACCAAATATGAGATCAGGCCTAGCTTAGGCAGTAAGGCTTGCGAATTTAAACTTGAGTCTTTTGCTGTTGGTTATTGAAGAAGAATGAATCTGTACGAGCACCTTGGTTTAGAGGGAAGGTCCTAGATTAGGAATTTCAAGACCCGAATTCTTGCTTCGGTGCTGCTACAGACTAGAGCTGAAGGTGTGAGTAGGTTGTTTCATAGTTCTGGGCCATTTCCTTGTGCACAAATGGAAAAATCACACTAGCTAATTGCTACCATCCTAAGTATCTCTAAGGGTATTTGATTATGAATTTACAGAAAACTAATATTAAATCGAACTGGTAGAATTTGAAGTTTTGCTGCCTGAAAGCTTATATCTGGGATTAGCATGGCTGAAGAACAAATTCAGATTGCCACCTGCTTTTGTGTGATATGTGAGCTGAGGAGGGTTTTTTTTTTTTTTTTTTTTTAAGAACTTCAGATTATATTTTAAATAGTTATATAAGTACCTACATAATCTCCTCAATTTCACCTCTTGGTTGCAAAGCCTAGAATATCTGCTATCTGGCCCATTACAGTTAAAGTTTGCCAACTCCTGTATTATTCACATCCTACATAGAAAGTTAAAATGGAAATCCTTGTGGTGATCTTTAATTACCAAAGAAAGGTTTACTCCACCCTTCTTTTCAAGGTGGATTATGGTCTTATATTTTCCCATGAGTAAAGTTAATCATTCCTTTGGCTTTTTAATTGGCACTGCAAAAAGCTCTCAACTGTTACTTTATCAGAAGAACAGTAGTCATTTTTGTGCATGGTTATAAAATTCGAAGTCATACAATTTCTGTTTGATTCCTTAGATTGGTGATGGTCTCAGCCTTTTCTATTCCTTTTTGGCCACCTGAGAACATATTTTTTTCTTTTATTCATGAATCAGACAGCATAGCTCTCTTTTTCTGGGAAAAGCCAGCATAACTGGTTGTGTCCTGGGATTTTCAGTTCTGGAGCTGGGTAACTTGCTTTTCTTTTCTGACCATGAAGACAGAAAGATATGCGTGCTGGTGCTATCACTGCTCCATAGGTCTCCAGGTTTACAAAAAGTGTAGAGAAGGAAGCTGGCATAGGGGTACCAGAATAACGTGTAACAAAGAGGGAGAAACAAGTTGGCAGTATCGAGACTCTGCTTTTGGCCCTTTCTGCTTGCATGAGCCCCGATTTTCCCCTTTTCCCAGATTGGCTGAAATGGGTTGCAGCCGGAGGTTTTTGGCTAGGAAGATGATTCATTTTTCTCTGAGTATGAACCATAGAACTTTGGGATGTGACCTTATTTGGCAATAGGGCCTTTACAAATGTAATTCATTAAGAATCGAAGGGGCTTCCCTAGTGGCTCAGTGGTAAAGAATCTGCCTGCCAGTGCAGGAGACGCAGGTTTGATCCCTGGTCCAGGAAGATCCCACACGCCATGGAGCAGCTAAGTCCATTCACCACAATTATGGAGTCTGTGCCCTAGAGCCTGGGAACTGCAACTACTGAGCCCACATACCCTAGAGCCAGCGCTCTGCAACAAGAGAAGCCACTCAATGAGAAGTCCGTACACCGCAACTGGAGTAGCCCCATCCCTTGCTGCAACGAGAGAGAAGCCTGTGTAGCAACCCAGACCCAGAACAGGCAATAAATAAATAAAATTACATTTTAAAAAAGAATCTGGAGAAGAAATCATCCAGGATTTTGAGTGGGCTCTAAACCCAATGACTGCTGTATTTATAAGATGTCTTCTCCTTGGAGGACACAGAGAGACACACATAGAGGGCCATGTGAAGATGGAGGCAGAGACTGCAGTTCTGCTGCCACAAGCCAGGGAATTCAGAAGCTGGAAGAAGCAAGGAAGGATGCGTGGGGCCTTTGGTGGCCTTGCTTACACCTTGATTTCAGACTTCTGGCCTCCTGAACTAGAGGGAAAGAATTCCTGCTTTTTTAAGCCACCCAATTTGTGGTAATTTATGATCAGAGTCCTCAGAAGTTAATGACTCTTCTAGTGTCTGATCAAAGACAACAAAAGCATCTCTTGCTTTTTGAGTACCTAAGGGAGGCCATAGTGGTTCAGACAGTAAAGAAGCTGCTTGCAATGCAGGAGACCTGAGTTTAATCCCTGGGCCGGGAAGATCCCCTGGAGAAGGAAATAGCTACCCACTCCAATATTCTTACCTAGGAAATCCCATGGATGGCGGAGCATGGTGGAATACAGTCCATGGGGTCGCAAAGATTTGGTCACGATTAAGAAATTAACACAAGGGAGACTGTAGCACTTCACCTGGATTATAGCCATCATCACACTGCTCTGTAGTGATAAGCTCACGTCTAATCTTTCTTTATATCTCCCCCCATCCCCAGACTTCTTCACTCCTAAGCCCTGGGGCTCCTGGGAGGGTGGCAGTGGCAGAGGGGCTGCCTCAGGCAGGGCAGTGCGCTGTGTCTCCATTGTTCCTGCCTGTGGGGCCTGCCCGTGTGTCCTTAAAGGCCAAGTTCACTCTCTGAGGTGGATGACACAGCTGGTCACCTAGTAGATGCCATAGGTGGGTTTGTGATTGTCTCTATACTGGTCCAGGTAGGAAGCAAAGGGGCAGCCGTGGGGAAAGTCCTTCTGCTTAGATGACAAGGGGACAGCCGCGCAACATGCAGGATCTTTATAACATGTGGGATCTTCGCAGCACGCAGGATCTTAGTTTCCTGACCAGGGATGAACCCATGCCCTCTGCAGTGGAAGCATGGCATCTTAACCACTGGACCACCAGGGAAATCCACATCTCCCTCATTTCTACGCAAGGGTGTCTCCTCAAGGGTAGAGATCCTGGTGGTCCTCATAATCTGGCCCCTATCCCAGCACAGTGCCTGGTCCATCCCTGATGTCCAATAAAAATTTGCAGTATCAAGGAATGAATGAAGGAATGAAGATGTCCAACACTGTGCTAGTCAGTGAAGGGCAAGAATAAAGCCATGGGGCTTCTCCAGGAGCTTAAAAGGCTGGATGGGGAGGGAAGACAAACCTGGAGCAGATATCTTGCAGCAATGCTAATGAGAACCAGTCTAAGTGTGACTCAAGGAGATGCTGAGGATATATTTAATTCATTAAGTTCCCTACACCCGTCCCCTCTTTCTGGCATCCAGAGCACAGAATCTGCTGTGGAACCAGATTGGCTGGCTCCATTAGCCTGGTTCTGCTCCCCACAAATCTGAGTGACTCTCTCAGCCAGTTTCCTCACTGGAATCTGGTTTTTAAGGGTTGGGTCAAATAAGATAATACATATGAAGTGCTTAGACAGTGCCCAGCAACCAGTAAGTGCTCAGTGTTAATGGGTGATTATTATTATTCCAGTCTTTTCTCTCCAGACACTGCTACTCATTTCCACTCTGCTATCACCTTGAACATGACACTTCTAAAACCCAACATATCCTCCCTCCACAAACTGGCCTCTCTCTCTCTTTTCCTCAGAGTGCAGCTTTTCCCAGCAACCTTACTTAAAACTTTAAAGCCATGCTTAACTTCCTCCTCATCTGAATATATCAGCAAATTCCCTGTAAGTCTTTCCCACTGGTCCTTTCCTTTTAGTTTCTGCTACTACACCACCTAATTCAAATTAGAATGTCACTGGCAATTCACACAGGACTCAGAGTGTCTGTACTCCTTATAAGGTCATTATAAATCATGGTTAAAATCATGCACCTGTGTGTGAATGTGGACGTGTGAATACAGGTATACAATCTGTGTGTGTACTGTATATATAAACAGTGCTATTTCTGATGCAACTTGTTCCTGGAAATCTTCAATATGTATTATAAGATTCTAATTTTCTTTTTGGAAATCTTCAATATGTATTATAACAGTTCAATTTTCTTTTGTCTTAAAGCAAAGGCTATTTAAATTTAAAAATTATACAATATTTTATAAGGTTTCAATAGATGGGAAGTATGTCTTATGTTTCTTGTCTCCCATGGAGCACATCGCAGTGCTGGGAATATTTTGGGGTGTTACTCATGCCCAAACTCTAGGGAATCAATTACCCTCCAGGTCTCTGGACCAGCAACCGCACCTCCAAAACACAAGTTCTGCCAGCTCACCCTTCAGAGATGTGTCAATGTCTCTACTCTGTACTGTTGTTCTGGTGTTCAGTTGCTAAGTTGTGTCCAACTCTTTGAGACCCCAAGAACTGCAGCACAACAGCTTCTCTGTCCTTCACTGTATCCCAGAGTTTGCTTAGACTCATGTCCATTGAGTGGGTGGTGCCATTCAACCGTCTCATCCTCTGTTGCCCCCTCCTCCTCCTGCCTTCAGTCTTTCCCAGCATCCCCAGGGCTTTTCCAATGAGTCAGCTCTTTGCACCAGATGGCCAAAGTCTTAGAGCTTCAGCTTCAGCATCAGTCCTTTGAATGAATATTCAGGGTTGATTCCCTTTAGAATTGACTGGTTTGAACTCCCTGCTGTCCAAGGGACTTTGAAGAGTCTTCTCCAACACCACAATTCGAAAGCGTCAATTCTTGGGCACTCAGCCTTCTTTATGGTCCAACTCTTACATGCATACATGGCTACTGGAAAAACCATAGCTTTGACTAGACGGACTTTTGTCAGCAAAGTGATGTCTCTGCTTTTGAATATGTCTAGAATTGATGCTTTTGAACTGTGGTGTTGGAGAAGACTCTTGAGAGTCCCTTGGACTGCAAGGAGATCCAACCAGTCCATTCTAAAGGAAATCAGCCCTGGGATTTCTTTGGAAGGAATGATGCTAAAGCTGAAACTCCAGTACTTTGGCCACCTGATGCGAAGAGTTGACTCATTGGAAAAGACTCTGATGCTGGGAGGGATTGGAGGCAGGAGGAGAAGGGGACGACAGAGGATGAGATGGCTCGATGGCATCACCAACTCTATGGATGTGAGTTTGAGTGAACTCCGGGAGTTGGTGATGGACAGGGAGGCCTGGCGTGCTGCAATTCATGGGGTTGCAAAGAGTCGGACATGACTGAGTGACTGAACTGAACTGAACTGAGGTTTGCCATAGCTTTTCTTCCTAGGACCAAGTATCTTGATATCCTGGCTGCAGTGATAGTGCACAGTGATTTTGAAGCCCAAGAAAATAAAATCTCACTGTTTCCCCATCTATTTGCCATGAAGTGATGAGACCAGATGCCATCATCTTAGTTTTTTTAATGCTGTACTCAGGGCTTCCCTGGTGGCTCAGCTGGTAAATAATCTGCCTGCAATTCAGGAGACCTGGGTTCAATCCCTGGGTTGGGAAGATTCCCTGGAGAAGGAAAAGGCTACTGGCCTGGAGAATTCCATGGACTGTCCATGGGGTAGCAAAGAGTTGGACATGACTGAGTGACTTTCACTTTCACTCAGGGTCTAACCACCGCTGTCTCTTGCCTAGATGACTTGAAACATCTCTTCTCAGCAGCACTTCCCACTTTTGTCACCTTTCAGTCTATTCTTCAAGCTTTCCAGAAAGATCTGTTAAAAACATAAGCCTTAAAGTCCTAACTGATGGACAGGGAGGCCTGGCGTGCTGCAATTCATGAGGTCGCAGAGGGTTGGACACGACTGAGTGACTGATCTCATCTGATCTGATCTGATCATACTTAGAGGACATTTCAAACTTGAACCCTTTGGAGTGGCCTGTTTTCTAAGTTAAAAATTTTTCTTTTTTGAAAACAGGGAATGTTAGTATAAATAAGCGGTCCTGGGGGTTAGGAAGGGCCCCACGGCCTTCTATAATTTGACACCTTTTAAAACACTTTTCTTTCTTACCTTGTGTCCAAGACTCCTCCCTGCCCTGTATTCTACTCCAGCTATTCTTGCTTTTCCTTATTCCACCAATATTCAAGGTCCTTTCTGTTGCATCAGTCATATTTCTGCTGTAATTCTGCTATTCAGTATCCACTCCCAATCTTAGTGGCTTAAAATGAAAACTTTTCTCTTGCTCATGGCTGTGTGGGCACTATGGGGACTCCTCTGCTTCAGCTTGGGGTTAGGTGGAGGTGTGCCCCACCTGTGTCTCTCATCCTGCAGGCCGTGGTCATTGAAGCATGTGCTTAAGAAGACAGATGCCAGGAAGTCTGGTGACCGAGCCAAACCACATGAAAACACTCAAAACTTTAGGGCAGGTGTAACTTTATGACATATCCCCCCATACCGCTGGACCCAAAGCACCACGCACACCCAAGCCTGAGGTTGGTAAGGGGAGGAACGGCACAGGGACCATGGTGGGTCTGGGTGGGAAGGAGACGGGTAACAAGCAATACTCTCTACCTGCTGGCCTCAGGGACTTTGTGCTGCTGCTGTTACTTCTATCCAGGCTGCTTTTCCATCAGATTTCATTTCTTCACTTTGTCCAGGTCCTTGTTCAATGGTTACCCCATCAGAGGGAGTTTTCTTGTTTTCCCCTGAGATAGAGACCCAAGAGTCCAGTCACGCTCGAACACTTGCTTCATTTTCATTCTCAGCACTCATCTCTCCTTGACATGATAAACTGTATTATGCATCTCCTGTACTTGCCCTTCTCCATGAAGGCAGGAGCCTTGTCCAGCTCCATCTCTGTTTGCCCAGTGGGTGGACCAATGCAGAACCTGTCAGTGCTTGTTAGTGGTTAGATTAAGCAAATTACATAATAATAGTAGTGACTGCTTTTCTTTTCTTGTAAGGAAGACTGATCAAATGGATAAAATTACAATCAGAACTTGTCACACCAGGAAGATTATATAATTTTTTTATGTTTAAGGCTGTGTGTGTGTGCATGTGCGTGTGAGCATGTTTGTTTTCTACTTTTATTGGAAGGTTACTTTAGTGCATTTTATTTAGACTTAAATATTTTAGCTCTGTGTGCATGCGTGTGTGCTCAGTCACATCTGACTCTTTGCAACCCCATGAACTTATAGCTCTCCAGGCTCCGCAGTCCATGGGATTCTCCAGGCAAGAATACTGGAGTGCGTTGCCATTTCCTCTTCCAGGGGATCTTCTGATACACTGGGATTGATATCCAGGGTATCCAATCCCTGATATCCAGGGATTGAACCCATGTCTCCTGAGGCTCCTGCATTGGCAGGTGGATTCTTTACCACTGAGCCACCTGGGAAGTCCCTCCTCAGCTCTAGATATGCCTGATTAATAGAACATTTACAATTATGCAAGTCCTAAAGATATTTTACAATCTTTGTCCTCAAAAGCAGCCTATGCTGTTGATTTCCCTATTTTCCTTGAGTGAGACCTATTCTATTACACTTAGACCTCAAGAATTACATTTGACATTTGATTTTCTCTTTTCCTCTCATTTAATTAATACCTCACTGCCCCAGTATCTCCCACACAGTTTCCTTCTTTTCTATTTGTATTTCTGCCTCTAAGTTTCAGACCTCACTCCCTCCCTGAACAACAAGATCTTGACTGATTTTACTGATCTCCATCTGTTGTATATATTACATGCTAGAACTCTCATCCTAAAGTGAAGTTCTGATTATCTGATGCCTTTAAAAACATTCAGTTTCTTCTAGTCGCAGGCTATATTAAGAAAAAATTCTAAGATGAAAATGTAAGTTTCTTGCTGCTTTAAAATATGTCATTCCTTTTCCCCCTAAATGACTTTAAAAAATTATTTGCTTTGGATTAAAACAAAAATAAGTGGTAACATTTCAAAAAAGCTACGGATTACTTATTATTTGTCTGCAATTCAAATTTAACTGGGTTTGTTCTGTAATTTTTTGTTTGTAATATCTGGCAATTCTACCTTGAAGGCCAGAGTGGGAAACCCTTTAAGAATTTGCAAAAAAATAAAAAATAAAAAAGCAAATACACTAGAATAACAAAAGAATCCATTCAAATCTATCATAAAAATCCTACCTCCGAGGGCCCAAGATTGTTTGATTTCTGAATTATCTATCATGGCCTTCACATTCACCCAATGGAATTACATACATAGCAAATTTTGGTTGCTATACATCTGAGTAACATACTATGGAAATATTGGTGGCTGTATTGTCAGCACTGTCAACTTTGTAGAATGGCATCAGATTTAGTAATGTGTGCTCAGTCACTCAGTCGTGTCTGGCTCTTCATGACTCCATGGACTGTAGCCCACCAGGCTCCTCTGTCCATGAAATTTTCCAGGCAAGAATACTGGGGTTGATTGCCATTTCTTTCTCGAGGGGATCTTCCTGACCCAGGGATCAAACCCGCATCTCTTACATCTCCTGCATTGGCAGAGGGTTCTTTACTACTGTGCCACCTGGGAAACCCTTAATTCCAAGAAGAAGTAAAATAAGTAAAGTGTCCTAATGCCATCACATGGAACATTCACATAAATCATTCCTATTCTGCATGTGGCAGAGGGCCCAGGGTGTCAGAGGGGAGCGTAGACATTTGGCCTGAGCTATGCCCTCAGGAGCTTCTAAGCACATTGCTTCAGGGACTGTGTAAAGGGTACCTTTCAAAGCATAAAGTGTGTGCTCAGAAGGGCATGGGTGACAACGACAATGATGACAAAACCTTACGCGTCTATGCTGCTGACAAACATGATCTCATTTGATCCTCATAAAATGCTTTTGAGGTAGGCATTACTTCCTTTTTACAGGGGAGGGAATTGAAATCAAAATGGGAGAAATGCAGTTAAAAAGTCACTGGAATAAAAGCCTACATTATTTTGCAAGGCAAGGCAATTAAGTGACGAATATTAATTTCCTTGAAGTTGATGTAACCTTTCCCCTGTAGAATGCTAGTGACACAGCTTCAGCGCCTAGAAGGAAGATGTCCAACTTTCAAATTTGCCAATGAGGAGTAACTGAGAAAATTGTACTGACCTAATTTTTAGCAGTATGGACATTCAAATGGAAGTAAATTTTTGGGGTGCTCTCCTACTTGTCCAGTAATGGCATTGGTACCCATTTTTTGAGCACTTTCTTGTGCTAGATGCTGCTGGGTGCTTTATAAGGAATAATCAGATTAAGTCTAAAGGACAGGTAATACTTATCACTGTCCCATTAAATGCTAGGTACTTTAGCCAGTATGGTCATTTCACCAGCTTCATAGAAATAATAAGTAAATCATCTCTTATTTCCCAAATTAATCACTGTAGCACCCAGGCTTTGAGAAGCTCACTTTTGCTCCTTTTATACTCTGTCCCCATGGCCCTGTTCTCTATTCCCACTCTTCCTTACAATTGTTCCAGAATCCCGAGGGCTTATTTAAGTGAAAAAGGCCGGTCCAGTCATCATAATGAAACCAAGCAGGACTCTATGGGGCCTTTCTGGAAGAGACCACCCCCCTCCAACATGCCCTCTCCTGTCTCTTGTCTGTAGAGAAAACTAACCTCCTAAGACTTTCCTGAGTTCCAAAGAGTAAATTTAATCAAAGAAGTGAGAAAACGCATAAAGAAAGGAAAACAGTCAAGCAAGAGAAAATAGTAATAGTTTAACCATTAAACAAAGCCAAGGACCTTTAGTTCCTCCTCGAGGGCTATAGATGATATTCTGAGCCACATACTTTGAGCTATTTTGCAGATACTGAAACCCCCACCAGGTGAAAAAAGTTAACTGTACGAGGCCCACAAGCACGAAGACATCAGATCCTTGGGACCAGAAGACTGATGATGTTGACTCCCGGTTACCTCATCATCAACCAGTCAGAAGACTGTCCACAAGCTGATCATACACCTCACAACTCCCCTCCCTCACCCTGTCTTTAAAAACCTTTCCCTGAAAGCCATTGGGAGTTCAGGGTCTTTTAAGCACTAGCTTCCCTGGACTCCTTGCTTGGTGCCCTGCAATAAATGCTGCACTTTCCTTCACCACAACCTCATATCAGTAGATTGGCTTTACTGCGTGTGGGCAAGTGGACCCAAGTTTGGTTCGGTAACAATAGGTCAAGCAGAAAGAGGAAATTGCCAAGCCTTGTTTTCATTCAAACCCTGTGCTGCCTACCTTGTTGACCATAGGCTTTGAGTGGGCGCACGCGTAGGCATCCATCCTGTGGCCAAGCTCTTGTTGACTCAGAGTATGGTCAGCCTGTGGTCTTGCCCACGCTTGGTCTAGAGGGCTCTGCCCACACTCACATAGTTGGCCCGTGTTCTTTAGGTTAACAGTACCATGCCAGGAAAGCTAGATTTGGAGAGGCATCCTGAACCAGCCACGTGCCGTGCTAGAGGCAGCCCCTGCCACAAAGCCTTAGGGCGTTTTGTTGATGCTGGATCACCAGGTCGGTCTCGCCCCTCCATCCTGACAAGTTCTCCGCACATCTCACTGGATCTCCAGCTACCAGGAGGCCTTGGTCAGGGTCACCATTTGCTACATGACAGATTTTTCCTAACTTGAATTCTCAGGGAGTGGGGTTGTTCTTTCATCCAGGCAACAGGTATTTATCGTGCCCCTACTTTGTGCTTACTGCTGTTCTTATCAGTGAACAAAATAAAGTCTCTGTCTTCATTGACTTACGTTTTGAAACAAAGGTGGAAACTAAATAGAATAATGAATGCATAGAATGCCAGATTATCATAATTCTATGGAGAATAATAAGGCGGTGATGGAGCAAGAGATGGGGGTTTTGAGGTAATTGTTATTTTAGAGTTGTCAGTGAGGACTTGTTGAGGACACAGTTTGTGAAAAGCCGGAGGGGTGAAGGAAGTTAGTATTGCAACTTCTGGGGAAAGGGCATTCCAGGCAGAGGGGAACAGAGAAAATATTTGCCTTGTGATGTGAATGTGCTTTGTGTGATCTGGGAAGAGCAAGGAGGCTGGGTGGCTGGAACAGAGTGAGAAGAGGGGTGGGAAGTGGGACAGGAGAGTTAAGAGGTTGTGGGGAGGTCCTAGGGAGCCAGGCTGTAGGACTATGCAAGCACAGAAGGATTTTAGATGTTGCTTACAGTGGATGGGGAAGTCACTGGAGGGATCTGAGCACAGAAAAAATATAATTAGTCTTAAATTTCAACAGGACCACAATAGACTGTAATAGGATAATATACATACATACATACATATACATACATATATATATATATATATACACAATACATATATATATACAACAGGACACAATAGACTGTAATAGGATAATATATATACATATATATATATATAATACATATATATATATACATATATATATATAATACATATATATATATATACAACAGGACACAATAGACTGTAATAGGATAATATATATACATATATATATATATAATACATATATATATATACAACAGGACACAATAGACTGTAATAGGATAATATATATACATATATATATATATATAATACATATATATATATATACAACAGGACACAATAGACTGTAATAGGATAATATATATACATATATATATATATAATACATATATATATATACAACAGGACACAATAGACTGTAATAGGATAATATATATACATTCTCTTTACCACTAATGCCACCTGCACCCCAGGTGGCCCTAGTGGTGAAGAACCCACCTACCTATGCAGGAGACATAAGAGAAAGGGGTTCAATCCCTGGGTTGGGAAGATTCCCTGGAGGAGGGCATGGCATCCCACTCCAGTATTCTTGCCTGGGGAATCCCATGGACATAGGAGCCTGGAGAGTTACAGCCTAAAAAGTCACAAAGGGCTGGACATGACTGAAGCGACTTAGCATGCATGCACACACGTGTGTGTGTGTGTGTGTGTGTGTTATACATATATATAAAGGTATATATATAGGACTTCTCTTTAAACCCAGAGGGTTAAATATGTGCATTTATCTCATATTTCTCCTAAAATTCAACTAAAATTGCAGTATATAAATAAAACATTTTTTTTAAGTAAAACAATTTTGAATTCATAAAGAAAGAGAGAGAAAAGGAGAGAGACCATTTCAGCTGTCTAGATATGTGTGTGTGTGTGTGTGTGTGTGTGTGTAGCAGACCTACAGTGCTGCCAGGCTTTGTTCTTTAAAGTGAACACAACAGAGTTCGTGCTTTCATCAACTTATACTTTGATGAAAGCTGGAAAATAAATTTTTAAAGTGATCTTTTATAAAAAAAGATATTGCAATTTAATACAGATCTTGAAATGTATCATCTTTTGAGGAGGATAAATACTAGGAAGCCTGCTCACTCTATATAGAACCCCAGAGGGGCTCACAAGTTGGAGGGACCAGGTACTTCAGAAGGTTATGGAAAGGAAGGTTGAAAAGAGTGGATGCTGCCTGAAAGACTATATGGGGCAGATGGATGCCTGCATCCTTTCTTCACTCTCAGAAGAAAGCATGGGTTTACTCCTTAGAGAAACTATACATGAAAGAGACTAAGGACATTGGACACAACAGAAAGCAGAAGTGAAAACTAGAAATTAAATGAATATCTACATGGTAAAGGGTGAATCTCATAATATTCTTTATCCAAACTTGCTCTCGAAAAGCTACAGTCAGAGGTATATCCCCAACATGAAGTGTGAAGGATTAGTGTCAGGAAGAACCTCCACTGTCCAAGAAAAAGACCTATAAATAGTGTTGCTGGTGGGTCCTGACAAACAAGCTGGCCCACTGTCTAAATGTCCGAGAGTGAAGTGAGTGGTCACGAAGCCCTGCCTGCACCGTGAGTTTCTACCTGGTGTGTACTTAGTGGCTTTGCTGCATCGGCAGGACAAAGAGGACCAGGGCCATGAGGAATGACTTCATGCAAATGTTTATCCTTGAACTGGATTACCAAGGAGAGCCAATATCTCCATAACCAATAATAGACGGTGTTTCAGGGAGAGGGGACCATATATTTGAAAAGGTGTGCATTTGGGACAACGAGGAGACTAGTTAGTCTTGCTATGAAGACTGCATCCCCTAGGAAGGTGTGGGGAGAGGATAAGTTTGCATAGATTCGATGACCACATAATGGAAGGCCCTATAGCCCATCGAAGAATTTATACTTGATGCAATTTAGAGTTCAGCAGACATATCTGGAGCAGGCAATATATAGATATTGGGGAGAAAAAAACGGGTCAGCCATGTTCCCTCTTATAAGAAGCTCAAACTCTAGGGAGACAGGCTCACAAACAGCTGAGGAAGTTTCCACACAGCGTAAGTGTGGTGAGAGGACAAGGCACCCGGCCACTCTGAGCAGGGCTTGCTGGGAGGTCTGAGAAGGATCCTGAGGTGGGAGGTGGAGCCTGTGCTCCATTCTGAAGGACAGTGTCCTAGGTGCTGGGCAGAGGGAACAGTGTGAACAAAGAGCAGAAAACATGATAGACTTGAAGACTCTTCACATGTTTGGTACTTGTGCTTCCCTTCTGTCATGGAGACGGGTCATGAGATGTGGCTCCAGAAGCTGTGGGGGTCAAATCAAGGAGACCCAGTCAATTCAGTCAGTTCAGTTGCTCAGTCGTGTCCCCATGGATGCCATTTCCAGAGTGAAAAGAAGCCCCTGGAAGGGTTTTGGAAGAAGAAGGACATGGTCAGATTTTAAGAGGATGGCTTTAATCTAGGTGAATCCTAGGGAGTGCATTTCAGTTGGGCAAAATGAGGAGCAGAGATGGGTTGGGAGAAATTTTGATCTCTGAGCAAAAGCAGAGATCAAACCATGAGGAGAACTTGATGACTCCCTGCATGTGAAGAGCAGTATTGCAACAGTGTGTTGTGGACTTGGTTTCAAATCCTGGCTCTGCCGCTTACTACCTGGGTCTATGCAACCTTAGGCAATTAACTTACCTTTATACTTCTCTGCTGCTGCTGCTGCTAAGTCACTTCAGTCGTGTCTGACTCTATGTGACCCCATAGATGGCAGCCCACCAGGGTCCCCCGTCCCTGGGATTCTCCAGGCAAGAACACTGGAGTGTGTTGCCATTTTCTTCTCCAATGCATGAAAGTGAAAAGTGAAAGTGAAGTCGCTCAGTCGTGTCCGACTCTTCGTGACCCCATGGATTGAAGCCTACCAGGCTCCTCCGTCCATGGGATTCTCCAGGCAAGAGTACTGGAGTGGGGTGCCATTGCCTTCTCCGTTTTTCTTCTCTATGGAGTGTCATTTCCTTGTTTCCTTTCCTGGTCTTTACCAGCCTTGATCTGCATTCCTGATGCTGTTGGTACAAGCTCTTGCTGTTGTTTCATATTCTCCCCCATCCTGAGCACCCATCACACCTCTCCTTTATTTAAATCAAGACTCACTGACATGCTGTCCGTCATGTGGGTTTATTACGAAGCTTTCCCTTTCTTTCTTCATAAGGATTCTTTGTAATTATTTATTGTAATAAATCCTCAGAACTGCATTGTTAAGTTTCCTTTCTGATGATGCACTCTAGAATATCTGGTCTCTGTTCTTTCATTTTTTTGACCTTGTTGATATGTGCTCTCTAGAATCCCATAAACCTGCAGTCCTGGCTGCATGCACATGTTCCCACTCTCTGGAATGCTCATGTGTCCGTGGACACTGGTAGGCGCTAGCAGCTTGCTTGCTTCTTCTTCACCACAGGTGAGATGGCTAGGGCAGGTTGGGATGGTGTATGGCAGGGGACAAAGTCTCTGAGAGCAGTGGGCAAGAGGGACAAGAAATGAGACTTCAGGGAATATCCAAATGTGACTTTAGGGAATACCCTCGTGGTAGGGCACAGCTGTGCACATATATGTGTGATGATGAGTGTGTACATGCAAATGTAATAGAGGAGAACAAATATAATTCCATATTTGATCTGTTTTATTTAAACCTTTGTATTCTGTTGCTTTTGCTACAGGTTAATCACTAAAGGCATGTTGTCTATAGCTTAAAGTATACACAATGGCTCATTTCTGGGAGCCCTGTCTTCCATGTCTGAGTGTTAAGCTAAAATACCTCTGTTTAGCTCACATGAAACATCTGACCAGGTTGACTTGTGAACAGCTGCAGGAAAGAAGAAATTAACACATCCCCTCTGGGGTCTGGTTAGCACCAGGAAACATTTGCAACACCTTACATTCTTTTCTGCTTTACCTCCCTCCACCTTGTTCTATAAAAGAAACTACCTTACAAATCTGGACAAGATGGTTCTTCGGGACACTAGTCCACCGTTTTCTTGGTCTGCTGGCTTTCTGAATGAAGTCAATTTTCCTTGTCCCAACAACACATCTCTCAGTTTTGTGCAGTGAGTAGTGCAATCATGGACTGGGTAACCCACGCTTTCCCAAGTGTATGCATGACCATGGGTTCCAGTGTAGGTTTATATGAATGGGGGTCTTGATAGGCTGGATCTCTACATTGACCCATGTGCTCTCAAATATGTGTATATAATGTGAACTGTGGCCTCTTAGATGAGTCATAATTGTGTAGCACACAGACTAAACACAAGGACCGGAAGGAGTGGCTGGTTTTTCAACACATTCAGCCAGGGGTCTTAACAAGTAAGCCTTTGCATACACTAGGCCTGATGCTTAGAGGGCCATACCTAAGAAATAAAAACTTACATACTATCTATCTCTTTAGTGACAGCAGATCATTGGTGGATTAGATCTGGCAGCCTGTGAAAAGCATATCTGAGGTTCTTTCCCCCGACTTGGATATCTTTATACTGAAGATCTCCTAGTTGTGTTTAGACATTTTCAGAACTTGACAATCCCAGAGATATCTACCCAGACACCTGAGGAATAGTCCATTCTTAACTGAAGTCACAACAATCAGAAAAGACCTATAGCCCTTAAGAGACATTGTGGTTAGGGATCCAGCACCACAGAGCTTTGTGCAGCCTTGTTGACTGAGATAACTGAGTCTGGGACACCACTGCTGAGTGCATTTTTCTTTGAGCCACTCAGAGGGGCCACACCTCTCAGGTGCAGTCAGCTGACTTCTGAAAGGACTGTCACCCTGGAACTGTAAAATAGCTTATGACATACTGTTATCCCACATGCTACTCAAGTCCATGTGACTTTAATTATTTCTCCTGGGATGAGCTCAAGGGCTCAGAGAGGCTCAGAAATCTTGGAATGAGACTGTGACTTAATATGCAGCCAGACAGGGTGTGATGGATCCCCAGTAGGCCTTAGCAGCTGTGGCCCATTCACATGGAAGCAGTGATGTACACAGATATTGCTATGGTGACCTCCATAACTCAGAGGGTGTGGGAATTTAGGGATTCTCAGGGGAACTCTGCAGTTCCTTTCACCAGACCCTTGTAACCTGGCATTCACAGGCTTTTGAATATAAGTTGTACTAATTAAGATCTCTAAAAGTCTTGTCCCCTGGTATATACATGTGACAACTATGTGAAGGTTAATGGGAGAGCTTTTGCAGGTATGAGTACAAAGGTATATATCTGTGTGTTATAAAAATGTGATAGAACTTTTATAACATTTGCATTAATGTCTCACAAGGCAGAACATAACCCATGCATTCTATCTCATCTACATTTCCTAGAGTCATAACAGTTTCCTTGGTATCTAGTTAATTATCGGAAGTCCAAAGTGTTTTATTTTTTTTGCTCTGTTGTTACGTCCTTGCAACAATCTTACCTTTAGTGTCCAGATTTTAATTATAATTTAATTGGCTTGCTTAATAAGAATTATCAAATACTTTGTGTACAGAGTTTTGCTTTTTGGTTGAATCTTATATATGAAAAAATGAAATGGAAGAAGAAGAAAAATTAATTTTAACCAAAGCTATGATATCTAGTGTTTCCTTATATGGTTTCATCATTTAAAATCCCTGCCTTGAAAAATCAGAGTCTGATTTAGTAATATGGATATGTAGAAACAATATAAGTCAATTTATAAAGTCTTCAAATTAAGAAAATTCTTTCTCTGGTTGACAATAAATTGGTTCTTAGTTACAGATAGTCAGCTAATCAGAAACCTCATTCATTCATTCAATCTATATTTATTGAATATATGCTTTGGGCAGGGTGCAGGTCCTGGGTTTGCTGTGATAGAATGAAACAATTTGTTGTTGCTGTTCAGTCATCCAGTCATGTCCGACTCTTTGTCACCCCATGGACTACAGTACACCAGCCTTTGCCATCCTTCACCATCTCCCAGAGTTTGCTCAAACTCACATCCATTGAGTCGGTGATGCCATCCAACCATTTTATCCTTTATCATCCCCTCTCCTCCTGCCTTCAATCTTTCCCAGAAACAGGGTCTTTTCCAAAGAGTAGGCTCTTAGCATCAGGTGGCCAAGGTATTGGAGCTTCAGCTTCAGCATCAGTCCTTCCAATAAGTAGTCAAGGTTGATTTCCTTTAGAATTGACTGGTTTGATCTCCTTGCTGTCCAAGGGACTCTGAAGAACCTTCTCCAGCACCATAGTTTAAAGGCATCAATTCTTCGGCCCTCAGACTTTTTTTATGGTCCAGCTCTCATATCTGTATGTGACTACTGGAGAAACCATAACTTTGATTATATGGACCTTTATAGGCAAAGTAATGTCCCTACTTTTTAATATACTGTCTAGGTTTGTTTTTCTTCCAAGAAGCTGGTCTTTTAATTTCATGGCTTCAGTCACCATCTGCAGTGATTTTGGAGCCCAAGAAAATAAAATCTGTCACTGTTTCCACTTTTTACCCTTCAATTTGCCATGAAGTGATGGGACCGGATGCCATGATCTTAGTTTCTTGAGTTTTAAGCCAGCTTTTTCACTCTCCTCTTTCACCTTCATCAAGAGGCTCTTTAGTTTCTCTTTACTTTCTGCTGTTTTGTCAGAACTCTCCACTACGACCTGTCCATCTTGGGTGGCCCTGCATGGCATGGCTCATAGCTTTATTGAATTATGCAAGCCCCTTCTTAATGACAAGACTGTGATCCATGAAGGGGGAAAGGATCATAAGAGACTACTACAAATAACTATATGCCAATAAAATGGACAGTCTAGAAGAAAAGGACAAATTGTTAGAAAGGTATAATCTTCCAAAACTGAGCCAGGAAGAAATAGAAAATACCATTTTATTTAAGTGAAGATTATCTCTCCTTTGTCTCATGGTTAAGCCTGATAAACACAGTGAACTGTTTAAAAATTGCTAAGGGGACACTTCATCAAAAATAATCAGGAGTTTCCAATAAATTTAACAACTATTTGATAATATTAAATATGGATTACTATTCATATAAAAGCAAGTTTGAGAACTTAGAAGTTTCTATAAAATATTACACATGAGGACTGATTTAAAAGTTAAATATTTTCCTATCTCTTCTTGATACTATATATGCTATATCCTTGTATATATTTTGCTTGTATTTATTTTGCTGTAAAATACACATGATCTTTGGCTATGATCTCAAAATAGAGTCAGGTACTAAGACATGTAAGACACTAATATTTCACTTAGGAGTACAGAATTGTCTACTAAGTTTCAAAAATAAAAAGCCCGTGAAAGTTAGGGAACTTCATCAAGAAGACCCTGAAAGAATTTTATCTTGGTACATGTGATTGTTTTAGCTGCCAGCAGCATTAATGGACTGAAAATCCAAAGATATTAAAAATGCCTGCTACAACACAATATGTGATGTGTGAGAATAATATTTACCAGACTGTTTCTGAAGAAATCCCACGGGTTGTTAAGCGTTGATACGATTAACAGTATCCAAACCAGGTACTTAGTTTTTCATGTTTAGACACAGAAGTTCTACCTGGTATGCAGAAGTGATGGGTCTAATGTGTAATGATGCTTCTTAACAAAAGTGAGTGTGTGGAGAGGACCTGAGTTCTCCTTCGTTCCATCCTTCTAGGATTATAGGCAGATGAGTTAACCTTGCTGTGGGCTGGTTTCCTCATCTGTAAAATCAAGAAGGGGGCCAGTAGCCATGCTGTTTTGATGGTCTGTGCATTCATTTTAATGGGTAACTTCTCTTCCTAGTAGTTTTCATACTTTGAGTTGGCTTTCTCAATTACTTCTTTCCTGGGATTGGAATACCTACTAATCCAAGTGGCTGAATGCTGCTTGATGAGCATGAACCCAAGACTAAAGAAAAGAACATACTTGGAGATATTTCACCTTGGCTTCAGCAGATCTTGAGGACGACCCCCTACTTCTTAATAGAATGTACATCCTGTGATAGCCATGGAGATGGACTACTCTGACCTCTCTTCAGGACAGAATTTGCCTTCTAGCTGCAGGGAGGGTAATTAATTAGCTGACAACCTCTAGCTGAAACCCCCTCAGCACCTACCAAAGCTTGCAAGCTAAAGCCAGGCTCTTTCTGGGCAACTCCCAGTCAGCAAGTGGGCAGGCTGGGATTCCTAGGGCCTTGTCATTTGTACCCAATGGGTTTGGAATGACTCACTGAGTTGGCAGAGGCCTGTTAGAGCCACATTGCAGCTGGAGGCTTTCCCTGTCCAATCTGCTTCCGTCTCCTTTTCCTTGTACAGGTGACAAGTCAACCTTGTGGTTGAAAAGCTCTTCCTGCCCAACCAGAGTCTTCTTTCCTCTTTGTCTTTTGTAGTGGGTAATCAGAAAGGTAGGGGAGGGGGAGAATGCCATTGACTCCTCCTCAGCCTCCGCAACTGTGAGAAAAACATTTCTGTTTTTAATAAGCCAGTTTATAGTGGTTTTGCTATTGCAGCCCCAGTGGGCTAAGACATCTTTCCAATAAACCTCTTGCATATCTAAATCTATCTCAGAGTCGGCTGACATTCCTTTCTAGTTACTAACTGGCACATCTACTGGATTTCATGTCTCTCTCCACGGTTCTATGCTGCCTTAGCACCATCACCTAAAACAAGCAAACAAACAAAAAACAGCTGAAACAACCAAAAACAAACTCAAATGCTTTTCCCATTCAGTTCCATCTTGTTCCATACTTTATTTTTGCAATTGTCTTGACAACATTATCTTCATTTTAATATAGTTTTATAATAAGTGACAATTCTCAAAATTATGTGTTTTTTACTTATAATTTTACATTGCTTTTTTCCCATTCATCTTGCTCTCTTGTTAATATTATCAATGACTTGTGAATAGTCACTCCAGGAAGGAGAGGGAAGTAGTGTTGTGGTCCTGGCAGTGGTGCAGTCATGAGTTCTGATCCCAGCTTTATCACCTAGTATTGGAGAGTTACTTACATCTTTGAGCCTCCGTTCCCATCATCTGTAAAATGAGGGTAATATAATTATAATGTTGAGAGATTTAAAAAGTAATATATATGTCTATTACTAATCTGCCTGTAATGCAGGAGCCACAGGAATTATCAAGTGTAGTTTTTTGGTGAAAATTAAACCAACACTCACCAGATTAAATATAGATTTGGTTTATAACCAATGAAAAGTAGAGAAATGTCCTATAGAGAAATAGATCCTCATCCTAAGAGATATATTTTCAAGAATTATATCCTGTTACCAAGAAGCTGCTTCAGAGTGAGAAAAAGAAACACTGCCCCAGTATCGAGGAAAGGTCTGGAACTCACAACTAGGCTTTGGTGTTCTCCTGCTGGATAATTTCATAGCACACCAGCATCAGACAAGGTCACTCTGTGATGTGATGGACCAAGACGACCAGTTGTTTTTCAGTTGCTAAGTCATGTCTGACTCTGCAACTCCATGAACTGCAGCACACCAGGCCTCCCTGCCCCTCACTATCTCCCGGAGTTTAAGTTCGTGTGTCTTGAGTTGGTGGTGCTATCCAACCATGTCATTGATTGAAAGCAAAAGGAGAAGAGGGAGGCAGAGGGTGAGAAGACAACCAGACCACTCCATTATCATGTCTGAACACTCTCAACATCATGAACATTGTCCAAACCACAGCAACATGTAACTTCATGCTGTCCTGCCTAAAATGAGTGGCTGCTGACTCTTTACCAAGTACAGCATTAAGCTCACTCTTGTTTGTCCTCTCTCTAGATAAGATTTATGAAAAGACCCAATCATAGATTTAAATCCACTTCCTGACTGCACTCAATCAAGATCAAGCCTTGTTTCCCTTAAACCCTCCTCCCAAAGTCTTTTAACATGAAGCCTGAATCCAGTAAGTCTTTTTTTAACAGTCTCACTGAGATGCCCCATAGTTACCATGGTGTAATTTCTTCCTGGCTGTGAAGATAATAAATTTAATTTGTTCAGCTACAAGTGCGTCTTTAGCTAGAGGACACTGATCCTGGTAATTCAGCAAATAACTTACCAGTAACTTGCAATTACTGTGTATCCTGTGTTTGTTCATTGGCTGTGATTTATTCGTTCTACAAACATTTTTTGAAGACCTGCTTTGTGCTGGGGCCCCTGCTGGGCACCACAGGGTTTGAGATGGATTGTGTGCTTCTGGCTGTGAAAATGCTCCTGGTGAAATGAGAACTAGCATTGTCACATGCTGTCTCTGTGTCAGGCACTGTACTAACTGCTTTACACAGATTGCCTCTTGACCTTAATCAGTCTCCCGAGGTAAGGATTATTATTGCAGTTCTGTAGATGAGAAAACTCAGGCTCAGAGATGTTAAATAAACATAGCTGGAGAGCATCAGAAGGATGACTCCATAGCTACAAAGCCCTCATACTCTTTCTTTTTGATGAGCTATAAAAAGAGAGAGTATACTTCATACAGGGGGCTTCCCTGGTGGCTCAGTGGTAAAGAATCTGCCTGCAATGCAGGAGACCTGTGTTTGATCCCTGGGTTGGGAAAATCCCCTGGAGGAGGGCATGGCAACCCACTCCAATATTCTTGCCTGGAGAGTTCCATGGACAGAGGGGCCTGGCGGGCTACAAGCCATAGGGTCAAACAGAGTTGGACACGACTGAAGCAACTAAGCAGCGGCAGCAGCACAGCATACGTGGTACAACAAAAATAAAAGCATTAGTTAAATCTATTAGTGTAAGATAGGAATTCCCAGGAAAAAATGTTTTGGATAGTACTTTACTGTATTTTAAATTTATAAAATTGTTATAATGGCCTTGTAGAAAGATCACCTATACATCCTAACTCAAAACCTACCGTTGCCTTTGTAAATTAACTATTGGTCTTTTTTTTTTAATATGCATATCTATTATGTAGAGCTCTGATCACAGAAACAGGTGTTATTAGAGCAAAAAGAAGGCGTTTGACCCGGGCCAGCCTGGAGATCAGGGCCAGGGATGAACATGTGGTAATTCTGCATCATTCAGGTAGAGAAACACTTTCCCTGAGTGAGCTGTCTGCTGTAGTGGACAGGGGGAGGGTTCATGGCATCAGGTCTCATGGTTTGGACCAAATACCATGGACTCTTCAGCCCCCTTGCTCTGATCCCAGCTTAGTAAGTAACTTCCTAATTTATTCCCTGATTCCAAGAACACTGAGGGGTGGTGATGTATTTCTACTATTTTGGATCTGCCACATTGTCTACACAACATAAGGGCAAGCCCCTTATCCATTCTCCATGACACTTGTTTCTCCAACAAAAGTAATAGTATTTCACATTTCTGCTGTGACAATTAGATGTGAAAATGGAAACATCCGGTCATGCCTCTGAATACGTTACAAGTTTTTTTTTAAATTAATATTTCTTGAAAATGGCCCAGTTAAAAATCCCTATTTTCCTGATGTTCCTTAAGAGTGAGCCTAAAGGGGAGAGAACTTTAGGCACTATGTCAAAGCTGGAGGAGAGGCTGAGATTTCAGAAATAATGCCATGCATTTAACTGCCTCATTTTACTCCAAATGAGGTTGGCTTGCCAACAAAGGTCCGTCTAGTCAAGGCTATGGTTTTCCCAGTGGTCATGTATGGATGTGAGAGTTGGACTGTGAAGAAAGCTGAGCGCCAAAGAATTGATGCTTTTGAACTGTGGTGTTGGAGAAGACTCTTGAGAGCCCCTTGGACTGGAAGGAGATCCAGCCAGTCCATCCTAAAGGAGACCAGTCCTGGGTGTTCATTGGAAGGACTGATGCTGAAGCTGAAACTCCAATACTTTGGCCACCTGATGTGAAGAGCTGACTCATTGGAGAAGACCCTGATGCTGGGAGGGATTGGGGGCAGGAGGAGAAGGGGATGACAGAGGATGAGATGGCTGGATGGCATCACTGACTTGATGGACATGAGTCTGGGTGAACTCTGGGAGTTGGTGATGGACAGGGAGGCCTGGCGTGCTGCGATTCATGGGGTCGCAAAGAGTCGGACACGACTGAGCAACTGAACTGAATGACTGACTGACATATGAAATATAACAAAAATGCTATCACAAATTTATTGCTAAAAGCTATCTTTTTTATTGAGGGAGGATTTACATATATGTCCAGGACTATGAATCTTGTGATATAACTTACTGCTACACATTCCCTTTCTGTTTAGTAAATAATGGTTTTATAATGTACCAGTCAGCTTGAGCTGCCTTAACAAAATATCACAGACTGCAAGGCTTACACAGCAGAAATTCATTTTTTTGCAGTCCTAGAGAAAGTTCAAGGTGAAGATCTGGCTGATTTGGTACATTCGCTAGAGAAAGAAATGGCAACCCACTCCAGTTTTCTTGCCTGAGAAATCCCATGGACCAAGGAGCCTGGCAGGCTACAGTCTATGAGGTCACAAAAGTGTTGGATATGACTTAGTGGCTAAACAACAACAACAGCAAGAGCTCTTCCTGGTTATGCCTTCACATGGGAGCGAGAGAGGAAAAGAGAGAAAGAGGGAGAGAGAAGGAGATGGAGAGGTTTTGTGTCTCTTCTTAAAAGGGCACTAATTCCATCACGAGTGGTTATTCTTATGATCTCATCTAACCTTAAATACCTCTAAAGCCCCATTTCCAAATACTATCACAGTGCAGGTTAGAAGCATCAGAGATTGTGGACTGGTTTATGTATAGCACGCATTCACAGGGGTATCGGCAGGAAGAGCTCTGTGAGTTCTCTCTTCCTATGTCCATGGCACACAAACTGCCATGGGCAGTGATAAGACTGCTGGGCAGCAGGTTATGGCATTACTGTCTGACTCAATTTCAGCTTTATTCGTGGAATCAGGGCAGGTTCTAGCAGCTACAAAGAAGGCAAAAGGCAAAGAAAATGCTTTCTGAATCCCTCCTACAAAAGTGAAACAGAAAGAAAGTTGCTCAGTTGTGTCCAACTCTTTGTGACCCCATGGACTGTGGCCTGCTAGACTCCTCTGTTCATGGGATTCTTCAGGCAAGAACACTGGAGTGAGTAGCCATTCCATTTTTCAGGGGCTCTTCCCAATCCAAGGATCAAACCCAGGTCTCCCACCTTGCAGGCAGATTCTTTACCGGCTGAGCCACAAGGGAAGCTCAAGAATGCTGAAGTGGGTAGCCGATCCCTTCTCCAGGGCATCTTTCTGATCCAGGAATCGAACCGGGGTCTCCTGCATTGCAGGAAGATTCTTTACCAGTTGAGCTACAATGGAAGCCCAATGATATAATTATTCTGGTCAAACTATAAATCTTATAACTCTTACTTACAAAAGTCACAAATTAAACTTATGTTATATATTCTTTTTTTAAAAATTAAAATTAACTGTTAAATACACATGAGCACTGCTGCCTGCTGCAGAAGTGCAAGGCTTCATTTCAGAGGGCTGAGACCCAAGAGGATTGTGTTGGGGTCACTGTGTATGTGTGTGTGTGTGTATGTGTGTGTTTGTGTTGGGATGGATGAGTGTGCAAAAAATGGTAGGAATAAAGAAAGGAAAATGAAGAGAGATATCTTGAAGGAATAAGTGGAAATAAGATAAACAGTTGTTCTTGTGATTGCTGTTCAGTTGTTCAGTCATGTCTGACTCTTTGTGACCCTATGGAATGGAGCACGCTGGGCTTCCCTGTCCTTCACCATCTCCTGGAGTTTGCTCAGACTCATGGCCATTGAGTTGATGATGCCATCCAACTATCTCATTCTCTGTCACCCTCTTCTCCTCCTGCCCTCAGTCTTTCCCAGCATCAGGGTCTTTTCCAACAAGTTGGCTCTTCACATCAGATGGCCAAAGTATTAGAGCTTTAGCTTCAGCATCAGTTCTTCCAATGAAGTCAGGGTTGGTTTCCTTTAGGATTGACTGGTTTAATCTCCTTGCTGCTGAAGGGATTCTTGTTCTTGTCAGTCGCTAAGTCATGTCTAAATCTTTGTTACCCCATAAATGACAATTGATGGGTGTTGATCTTAAAATTTCAACGAGAGACAAATAATGGTGGGCATAGGGTTCCGAGGATAATAAAAGAGAACCATCTGTTCCTCAATAGTTGTGGGAAGTTCACTTTGAAAACTGCAGATGTTCAGAGTCAGAATTTCTTTAACTTGGGGTAAATGTGAGCCAATTAACTTCAATGGACAAATCAGCATTTTACTTATTTTTTTAGCCAAAGCTTAGTCAGATTCATTATGAGGATTTTTCACTGCTTTATGAAACTCTGACCGCATTTGGCTCTCTCTTCTGTCTACTTCAGGCTAAACTTCCTGATGAGGTGAAACCCTCTGGATCAATTGGTCAAGCTAGCTTTGGCCTCATGAGGTCTGAATGTCCTTTGGTAACTGCTAACAGGCAGTTCTGGGAAATGGCTCAAGTGTTCAGAAATGTATCAATAGGAATGAAAGACAGTTAAAGATAAAAGGAAATCTCTATGCCCCCTCCTTAATAGATGCAGTCCTGATTACTTCATAAGAAGAAATAGGCAGGAGGGAGATAAAGTAAGGTAAGAAAAAGAGTTCAGGAGAATAACAGAATTGAGAAATGAACTACAAAGCAGAGGGTTGGGAGAGCCTCATTACATTGTCCCCCTAGAGGTGGTGATTCTGGTGAAGGGCCATTTGGAACACAGGGGAGACCATTCCTGAGTCTGGAGAAAATGTGATAGGATGATTGTGCTACAAGGCATAATCAAATCATAATTTGCAGTTCCTGCCTAGGAAAAGAGAAGATGAGAGTGAATTAAAATCTTTTGCCTAAGATGATCTGAAAATCAAACACTCGTATTAGAATCATGTGCTTGCTTGTCATATCCTTGATTCCTGGATCTCACCTGAAATTTACTGAAGCAGAAGCTCTGAGGTTATCGCCTGAGGATACACATTTAAAAAGAAAAAGAAAAAAAAAGAAAAACTTCACAAGAGGTTCATATACTCAATGAAGTTTGAGAATCACTGGCTTAGAGGCTGAGAAGATACTTTCTCTTTATCCATTGTCTTAACTTGTGTTTTGACTGATGGGAAGTGAAGTGACCCTGCACAATTCCAGGGCCAACTCAGAAAATCTCTGTCAAACAGAAGCTTGCTTTCTTTGTGTGTCACTGAATGAGCCAGCTGCCAGTGTGGAGGGTTGGTTCGACATGTGGACTGACTTAATCTTACCTAATTGGGAATTTGAACAATTGTGTAATCAGGTGAGGCCACTGCTGATAGTAAATACTATTGGTTCTGTGTCTCTGGAGAAGCCAGACACTGACAATTTTATTCTGATCACTTTTTTCTCCTATATTTCCTTGGTGTAGGTATGTCTTTGTTTTAGCACATAAAGTATGCAGATGGTAGGATGCGGGAATATCTCTGTGGGAAGTTATCACTGTCGTGAAAGTAATAGTGTTTCTAACAGACAAGTCAGGTACAGAGATTACAGACAGGTATGCATAGCTAGGGTAGAGTTAAGGCATGGGGTCTTGGGTCAGTTGGTTTGATTTGAATGCTTCAGGGTATTAGTGGAGAAAAGATATTTTAATTAGATGTGTTATTACTTATATATTTACTTTATCTCTTGCTTCACCATATTCTAAGTGGTGTTAAAATTACACTGCCTAATGTTGCAAATTTAAATATATATGTAGTTTTAAACCATTTAAATTGTACCAAAACGGTATTTATATTTCTGGGTATCTACCTGGTCATTTGGGTTTCCCTGATAGCTCAGTTGGTAAAGAATCCACCTGCAATGCAGGAGACCGTGGTTCAATTTCTGAGTCAGGAAGATCTGGGTCGGGAAGATCCACTGGAGAAGGGACAGGCTAACCTTTCCAGTATTCTTGGGCTTCCTTTGTGACTCAGCTGGTAAAGAATCCTCCCACAATGCGGAAGACCTGGGTTCAATCACTGGGTTGGGAAGATGCCCTGGATAAAGGAAAGAATACCCACTCCAGTATTCTGGCCTAGAGAATTCTATGGACTATATAGTCCATGGAATCACAAAGAGTCAGACATGACTGAGCCACTTTCACTTACTTACTTACCTACCTGGTCATTTACGTGTAAATCACTGTCTTAGAATACAATATAATGAAACATTTTCAATGCACTTTTTTTAAAGGTAGCCTTTTAAAAAAATTTTGTTTGTTTATTTTTGGCTGCGCTGGGTCTTCGTTGCTGTGTGTGGACTTTAGTCACAGAACTGAACTAAACTGAAGTCGCTCAGTCGTGTCCGGCTCTTTGCGACGCCGTGGACTGTAGCCTACCAGGTTCCTCCGTCCATGGGATTTCCCAGGCAAGAGTACTGGAGTGGGTTGTCATTTCCTTCTCCAGAGGATCTTCCCCACCCAGAGATTGAACCTGGGTCCCCTGCATTGCAGGCAGACACTTTACTGTCTGAGCCCCCAGGGAAGCTAAGTCTTAACCACTGAACCACGAAGGAAGTCCCAGAGAGTGGGGGCTATTCTCTAGTTGTGGCGCATGGGCTTCTCATTGCCGTGACTTCCCTTGTTGCTGAGCACAGGCTTTAGGTGCGCTGGTTTCAGTAGCTGCGCCACAGGGGCTCATTAACTGTGGCTCTCAGGCCCTGGAGTGTGCAGACTTCAGTTGGGGGCATGGGCTTAGTTGCTCCACAGCTTGGGGAACCTTCCCGAACGAGGAGTTGAAACTCTCTCCCCTGCACTGGAGGGTAGATTCTTATTCACTGAGCCACCTGGCAAGTCCTTCAATACACTTTTAAAAGCCTTTTTTTGTGTGGGGAAGGATGCTTAAAATTATAAATGCTTCAGGGCATATGTCTGGGGTAAAACCAGGGCTTGGCCCTTTATCAACCAGTTGGACAAATTACTTAACCTCTCCATCTTGCATTTTTCTCACCTACAAACTAGAGACTAATAACAGCATCTGCCTTTATGGGATTGTTTGACTTAATAAGTGAATGAATTAACTACATGAATTAGTACATGAAAAGTAATGTGCAGCCAGCACACAGTAAAAATTCAGTAAATTTCAGCAACTATTATTACTCTTGTTATTGTCACTGTTACTTGATTTATCATACTTTACAACAACTTTTGATTTGGTTTTCTGTTCTTTAATTGCACTGCACATACTGAAAGCATAGACTAGTCTTACGGGATCTGATATGCCTTAAGGCTTTCAATGTACCTAACACAGAGTGGGGCTTCCCCCCTGATTATTACATGAATGAATTGAATGGATGTAAGCATGAAGGAGGTATTTTGGGAAGAGATGACAGAGACTCTCTGGCCTCTTTATGCCATAGATGTGTGAAGTGAAGTGAAAGTCACTCAGTCGTGTGCCATTCTTTGCCACTCTATGGACTATACAGTCCGTAGAATTCTCCAAGGCAGAATACTGGAGTGGGTAGCCTGTTCCCTTCTCCAGGGGATCTTCCCAACCCAGGGATCAAACAGGGGTTTCCCACATTGTAGGAGGATTTTTTGCCAGCTGATTCTTTAGCAGCCACCAGGGAAGCCATAGATGTGTATCCTGCTGGAAAGTTTGTGGAGGAAACGGAGCTGAGCCCAGGCTGTGTCGTGATATCTCCAGAGGACTGAGGGCACAGCTGTACATTTGGGGACAACTTTCAGCACTAGTATGGCAGGCTAATTCCTCATGTCTTGGCCTACAATTTGAGGTTCAACTGACCTTCATGCACAAAATCCTAGTAATGAATTCAACTCATTTTTGAACGGAAGGTGATAAAAATAATACTGCACATCAGGAAAGTGGATGAATTAATGAAGTAATTAACCTTAGTCAGCATGCTATATGACCCTGCCCCAAAGAACTGATAACAAAACAAGGAAAAATGCCTGGACTGAGAAGCAGGTTTATGATCAGTGGGAAAAGGAGAGGATACTTGAAAGCCATGCTTCAAGGACAGTGATAAATAAAAGCTTTATGAGACTGGTCCTCAGGGACTATCCCCATAGAAGTTAAGTGGGTTGAAATTTGGGCTAATGACAAACAGGGCATTGCAAGGGCAATTTTGTTGGAGGAAAAAAGGTAGCAATTTCTTTTTCTCTTTCTCCCCTCCTTCCTTCCTTCCTTCTCTCTCTCTCCTTTATCTTCTTCTCTTCAGTTTCTCTGCTTGTTCCTGCCTCAACATTTTAATTACCTTCTATTACTGGAATCTCCTTGAAGTCATCATCCTGTATGTGGTTGCCCTTCCCCTGGTCTCCACACCTCAGTAGAGTCTCCCTTTGAGTTAATGTCATTTAGGAAAGATCCAGAGATCCAGGTAGTCCAGGTAGGATCCTCCCTTAACAGACGTGCCTCCACCAACACGTGTGAAGACAGAACCCCAGATCTCTGTGTGCTTGTGGTCAGACCTCGGCCCTTTCTCCATGTTCAGTGGTCCCTGTTTCACCTCTGTTATCTTCCTCGATGGCATTAGCATGTGTCTCGAGTTCCTTTGAATGACAGGGGCAGAATCTTTGACTTGGAGGAGATTTACTGCCTAACGTAACCACTGGTATTAGAATTGGAACTAGCTGAATCTGCTTGACACCTTTCACTCATTCCTGTGAACATGCAACAATATATATTGAGTTTCTGTGACCCACATGAACTAGTTGGTACTGTGTAAGATGCTGGGTATCTGAATAGGGCCTCTGTCCTCAGGAGGCCTATGATGTGGTCAAAGAAGACAGGTATGGAAAAAAAGAAAGCCATTATGGTGACTTTCCTGCTGAGCTAGAACTCTCTTCAGGATATACTAGGGGCACAAAAGAGAGGCAGATATATTCTACCAGGGACAGGAAGGTAAAAAAAGAGCTTCATAGTCAAGGTTGACATCCTGAAAAGCAAGAAGTATTTGCCAGGTTCAACTTGTCAACCACAAATTGGCACTTGCCACGGATGCTTGCCATCTACCTCTACAAGGATTAATGTGCTGCTGAAGCTGGTGACCTCCAACACCCTCTGAAGGAGTTCAATGTGGAGAGCAGCACAGAGGTGCTCTGTGCTCTGGGAAACTGGCAGGACAGGTCTTTAGATAGATATTCTCAGGAGCTGATTTTAGAGCCCAATTCCTGTATCTCCTCACATCTTGAAAAACACTAACATCCTTCATGATGATGATTGTTCCTGTGACTAGCAGAAGCTTCATGGGAACAGCAGAAATTTTCTACAAAAAAAATATGTGCTTGATTGCATGTGTTCCCTCTTTATCAAAATCACATATATAACTTTCCTTCCCTACTACCTCTTTGGAGCAGTCTCTCGGAGCTATCTGAAGTGCTGTCTCCTGGGCTGCAGTCCTCATATTGCCCCCAATAAAACTTAACTTGCAACTCTCACATTGTGCTTTTTTTTTTTTTAGGTTGACAAGCTTTTGGCCAGGAAGCTGCATTTATTCAAATACTTCATTGGAACTGTAGCATGGGGAGGCACCCATCAGAGAGCAGGGTTGAAAGAATAGGAAGAGGCCAGACAGTCAGATGGCCAGCTATGTATATGCTGGCCGAGGAGTCTGGACTGACCCCCAGCCATGGGGAAGTATTGAAGGGTATCCAGCAGGGTGGCAACACATTTATCCATGTATTCAGTCTGTGCTTCCCTAGTGGCTCAGCTGGTGAAGAATCTACCTGAAGTGCAGGAGACCTGGGTTTGATCCCTGGGTTGGGGAGATCCCCTGGAGAAGGGAATGGCTAACCACTCCAGTTTTCTGGCCTGGAGAATTCCATGGACTAAACAGTCCATGAAGTCGCAAAGAGTTGGACACGACTGAGCAACTTTCACTTTTACCGAATAAGGTATTTCACGCCAGGCATACTTCCAGGAATTAGGGTCATATCAGGCTATGGTTTTAACAGTAGTCATGTATGGATGTGAGAGTTGGACGATGAAGAAAGGTGAGCGCCTAAGAATTGATTCGTTTGAACTGTGGTGTTGGAGAAAACTCTTGAGAGTCCCTTGGACTGCAAGAAGATCCAGTCCATCCTCAAGGAGATCAGCCCTGGGTGTTCATTGGAAGGACTGATGTTGAAGCTGAAACTCCAATACTTTGGCCACCTCATGCAACTAGTTGACTCCTTGGAAAAGACCCTAATGCTGGGAAGGATTGGGGGCAGGAGGAGAAGAGGGCAACAGAGGATGAGATGGCTGGATGGCATCACTGACTCGATGGACGTGAGTCTGAGTGAACTCTGGGAGTTGGTGTTGGACAGGGAGGCTTGGCATGCTGCAATTCAATGGGCTCTCAAAAAGTCGGACACAACTGAGCGACTGAACTGAACTGAACTGGGAGGAGGAGGAAGAGATACAGTTTGAAAGAAGGTGATCAGAGATCTGAAGGAACCAGGGAGTGAATAATGCATTGTGTGGGGAAAAGGAAAATGCCTCAGGCAGAAGGAAGCTCTGGTCTGAAGACCAGAAGGTGGGAGCAGGCAAGGTCAGTATGCAGAATCTGGAAGAGGCCGGAGGGCTGGAGTTAAATCAAGTAGGAGGGCTGGATGAGGTCAAGAAAGTAATGGAAATGGGACTTGGGGCTGAGCAGGGCTCTACAGACCTTTTAAGGACTTTGGTTTATATTGTAAAGAGATGAACAGCCGTTAGGGAGAGAGAGATAAAGAGAGAGAAACAGAGGACTAATCGATCTGACACATCACTTTAAAAACAGAGTCATTCAGCTACTGAGCTCAGCACAGCCTGTCCAGAGAAAAAGCAGAAAAGCCAGTGACGAGGTTCTTATAATAATCTAAGCAAGAAATGATGGTGGTTTGAACCAGAGTTGTAGCAATAGAAGAAATAAGAAACATAGATTCTGGATATATTCAGAGTTTCATTGTGGAATTGCCAGTCTTGCTGTATAGAGGGTAAATTTTTACTTAACATTTACTGAGTGGTTAACTGTGTGCCAGATAGTAGTCCAAACACTTTCTATGTATCTACTCATTTATTTCCCACAACAATCCAATTTAAAGAGGAATCATTATTATTCTCTACTTTACACATGAGGGAACTGAAGCAGAGAAATAATATTGGAGTTGGGAAAATCAGAAGCTTATTCCAGGCATGAGATGATAAGGGTCCGAGTTAATGCAATAGTATTGGAAATGAAGCAGAAAATCAGGCGGTGAAGTGGCGGGGCAGAGAAGATAATATTTTCCATCTTTAGTTATTTTATTTCTTTCTTTCTGAGCCGGGCATTGCATAAGTGGCCATTAAGATGGTGCAGGGAGCTTGAGTCTCTTCTCCAGGCAGAAGTGTTTTTGATAACGTTTTCTTTATAAAGCTCCAAGAGACAGTTTTTTTTTTTTTTTTTTTTTCAGAGCTATCATTTTGATTCATGGAGGAAAGTCTTTTAGACGATAATAAAGGATATAGTTGAAAATAACTGCCATGAAAATATATCCTTAAACCAAGAGAGATGGTGAAAATATAAAAATTGAGAGGGTTGAGGGCGGGTTTGTATAACAAATGTTTTAGCTTCTTTGCCTCACCATCTTCTGCTAGGTAAATTTCTAAAGTAGGGGCATAATTTCGATCTTACCTGTGGGGTGACAGGCAATGATATTTGCAAATTTGGAATTACTTGAAATAGGTTTTATTAATGAAGCTGTCAGCATTAGCGTGGCAGAAGGAGCCAGTGTACTAGATTATCTATTGGATTCAGTTGTAAAAGACCTTGATTCTAGTTCTAATGCTGAAGCTTGCTTTATAAAACTTCTTTATATCTTATTTATAAAACAAAGGCCATGGGAGACAGCTTAGAATGGATGCTTCCAAGGCTTTTTGAGGATGAAGGAGGTACCTGATGAAAGACACTTCATAAAAATCTAAAATCTCAAATTAGGAACATTTGAAGGGAGAAAGTTAAGGTTATTTACTCACTCTAGGGAATGTTTCTTTTGAATTTGCCATTCTGACACTTTGCCCAAAGAAAGGGATATAGCAGTTAGAAGTTATTATGATTTACAAATGTCGCTTGTCATCACAGCGGGAAGTCTCCATAACAGCATTTCAGTCTAGACTACATTGCAGGTCTTAGTCTTCATCTTCTTGGGCATCAACTGTAGTTAAAAGGAATCTTTCCTTTAGATTTCTTTGTTCATGGGAATATTTACTCTATTTAAATGCAATTTTATGTTATACCCCTAAATTAAATCTCCATTTTGTGCCTCTGGGAGTACATTAAAAAAATATAATCTAGATAGCTTAAAGATGGTGGTCTGAACTATGTCAAAATGTAACCCTCTGAAACTTACATTTAAACTATTTGATAACGGCATCATCTTGTACTTGTTGATAGGCTAAGAAAGCAGAAATTGATAAGCTATATCATCTGTGAGACCAATCGACCGTGATTTGTAATAAGTACATTTTACTACTTATTTCTTATTTCTTTGGCAGCTGGTGATCACACAAATATTATGGGCCATAAACTAAAAGTACTAGTTTTAAATTAAATTTTAAATTAAGTTGCAATTTAAATTTAGAAGATAGTCTAGCATATGTAGAATTCATAGCCATTTGTATGTTAATTAGGATTCAAAATTATTTTTTAAGTGTCTAGTTTCATGGCAGATTTGAGCAGAAATGGTTTCTTAGTGTCCATCTGGTCACTTCAAAAGAGTATTGAAGGAAGAAAACTTGCAATGTTGTATTAGCATTTTATGGTTGAAAAGGCCCATTTAAAGTCATCTGGCCTTAGCATCTGAGCATCTCCAGGTTAGGATGAGATGAAATTATTTGAATTGCCTCTACAGTTCACAGTACGTGTATTTCCAGTGCCAAGGAACTTATTACTTCCTGAGGGAATCTATTCTCTCTTTAGAATTTTAGACAGATATTCTTTATATTGAATCCAAATTCATCTCCCTCTAACACTTAGGTCCTTGTTGCAACCCCTGGGACTAAGCCGTATGAATAGAATTCATTTTCCATGTGACAACTCTTCAAATATTTGAAAAAATCTATCATGCAAGCCACCTTCCCACCCTCCCTTCTTGCCTCTGTCCTCTCTGCTTAAAGCTAAACAACACAGAAAGAACTGTTATTTGTGAAATAGAGGCAAGAACCCTCACCAGTCTGATTAAGTTTAGCAACTTATCATTAAGGACATATACATTCTTCCCTTTTGGGAACACTAAAAATATATTTCCTTATCTTCATTCTTTTGGAATTGATTTCACCTAGAATTCTAGTAGCTCCTCTTCCTCCCCAGTGTCTTGGAATATAACTCATATGAATCAAAACACTTGAATTCATCAAAGGATTTGCAAACTCTCTCAGAATGTCTACATTCATCTGGGGCTTCTCAGTTTTATATTTTATTTTATTGTAGCAAGAACACAACTTGAAATCCAGCCTCATCTTAACACAATTGTTAGTGTCCATGATGTTACTGTTGACTATGGGTTCAATGGACAGCAGGTCTGTAGCATTTATTCATCTTGTTCAACTGACACTTCATGCCAGTTGATTAGTAACTCCTTTTTTCTCTGTCTGCCTAGCTCCTGGAAACCACTGCTCCACACTTTGACTCTATGAATCTGGCTACTTTAGGTACCTTATGTAAATGAAATCATGCAATGTTTTTCCTCCTGGGACTGGCTTATTTCACTTAGTATAATGTCTTCCAGATTCATCCCTGGTGAGGCATGTTGCAGGATTCACCTGCTAAATGGCTGTTATACCAAAAAAGATAATAGTTTTTGTGAGGATGAGGAGAGATTAGAACTTCTTGCTCATTGCCGATGGGAATGTAAAATAGGGCAGTTACTATGGAAGACAATACAAAGTTTCTTCGAAAAGTTAAAAATAGAACTACTATATGAATTAGCAATCCTGCTTTAGGTATTTATCTCCCAAATCTGAAATCAGGATCTTGAAGAGACATTGGCACTCCTATCATATTCATTGCTTAACTATTCACAGTAGCCGAGATGTGGAAGCAACCTAAATGTCCATACACAAATGGATGGATAAAGAAAATGTGGTATGTACATACAACAAAATACTAGTCAGCCTTAAAAAAGAAAAAGGAAATTGTGAATGTTGACATCTCTTCAGATGCTCTTTAAAAAAAAATCTGCTTGGCAGAAGAAAATTAACTCCCAATAAAAGTGACAAAAAAACCCATGTGTGTGTGTGTGCACACACACATGTATGAGAGATTCATGTATGTTGCACCATATTGAACAACTGGCCATGCCCCTCTTTGAAATTTTCATTATGAATATAATGAGAGCTCTGTGGTCCCAAGTCACTTTCACACATCTCAGCCTCTTCCGAGGCTATTTTCATAGCTCTATGACAGTCACTCTTGTCTGCACATGAATATGTGCCTTCCCCTCCAGATTTTAGATTAATTTTAACTGAAATTGTTAATAATTGCATAATAGGAATCGCTTTTTTGAGAGCTTTTAACTGTTGAAACATTCATCCTTTTTAGCTTCTCAAGCCCTCTTCCCATGACTGTTTTCCTCTGGGTTGCATTTGGAAGCCTGCCTTCTTTCAGTTGATGTCATGTAGCTGACGCTCGTCTTCCCTTAAGTGGCCATAACTAATTCTAGGGTTGCATAGTCATTTTTCTCTTATGTTTTATTTTGCTCTTAACTTTACAGCCAATCTTACCTTGTGAGTTAGAATTACATCCAATTCAGCAAATTCCCCATCTTTTTCTCTATATTTTGAAAAGATGCAATTTTTCAGGAAGTCAAGTGAAGAACTCATCAGACATACTGTTTTTCCCAAATGAGACTTCCAGCAGGTAGCTAGAGGATTGACCTCACTCTCCACAAGTATTTGAGCTACTCAAAGTCAGAGGCAATGATTTACTACTACTAGGTCACTGGGTGTGAAGAGTATATTCAGGATTCAGAACCTGAGCTTATACAGCATAGCTCTGCCTTGTATCAGCTACATGACTCTGGGCAACTTATTTAACTTTGGTGTTTTAATGTTCTCACTGTGAAATGAGAATAACAAAAGTACATAATTCACAGTATACTTGACAAGCATTTGAAAAGTTGTTGTTCAGTCATGTCCAGCTCTTTGCAAGCCCCTGGACTGCAACACTCCAGGCTTCCCTGTCCTTCATTATCTCTTGGAGTTTGATCAAACTCATGTCCATTGAGTCGATGATGCCATCTAACCCCCTCATCCTCTGTAGCCCCCTTTTCCTCCTGCCCTCAATCTTTCCTAGCATCAGGGTCTTTTTCAATGAGTTGGCTCTTCCCATCAGGTGGCCAAAGTACTGAGGCTTCAGCATCAGTCCTTCCAAGGTATATTCAGGGTTGATTTCCTTTAGAATTGATTGGTTTGATCTCCTTGCTGTCTAAGGGACTCTCAGGAATCTTTTCCAGTATCACAATTTAAAAGTGTCAACTCTTTGGCACACTTCCTTCTTTATCGTTCAACTCTCACATCTGTACATGATTACTGGAAAAACCATAGCTTTGACTATATGGACCTTTGTCAACAAAGTGATGTTTCTGCTTTTTAATACCCTGTCTAATATTGTCATAACTTTTCTTCCAAGGAGCAAGTGTCTTTGGATTTCATGGCTGCAGTCACCATCCACAGTCACTTTGGAGCCCAAGAAAAGAAAATTTGTTACTGCTTCTACTTTTCCCCCTTTGCCATGAAGTGATGGGACAGGATGTTTTAGTTTTTTGAATGTTGAATTTTAAGTCAGCTTTTTCACTTTCCTCTTTCAACATCATCAAAGAAGTTCTTTAGTTCCTCTCTGCTTTCTTCTATTAGAGTTGTGTGTTAGTCTTTCAGTCATGTCTGACTCTTTGTGACCCATGGACTGTACCCTGACAGGCTCCTCTGTCCATGGAATTCTCCAGGCAAGAATACTGGGGTGGGTTGCCATTCCCTTCTCCAAATTAGAGTGGTATCATCTGCATACTGATACTCCAGTACTCTTGCCTGGAAAATCCCATGGATGGAGGAGCCTGGAAGGCTGCAGTCTATGGGGTTGCTGAGGGTCAGACATGACTGAGCGACTTCACTTTCACTTTTCACTTTCATGCATTGGAGAAGGAAATGGCAACCCACTCCAGTGTTCTTGCCTATAGAATCCCAGGGACCGGGGAGCCTGGTGGGCTGCCGTCTATGGGGTCACACAGAGTCGGACACAACTGAAGTGACTTAGCAGCAGCAGCAGCATCTGCATACCTGAGGGTTTTGATATTTCTCCTGGCAATCTTGATTCCAGCTTGTGATTCACCTAGTCCAGCATTTTGCATCATGTACTCTGAATATAAGTTAAATAAACAGGGTGACAATATACAGTCTTGACACACTCCTTCCCCTATTTTAGTACCCTATGGATTGTAGCCCACTAGGCTCCTCTGTCCATGGGATTATCTAGGCAAGAATACTGGAATGGATTGCCTTGCCCTCCTCTAGGGCATATTCCTGACCCAGGGATCAAACCCATGTTTACTATTCCTCTTGCATTGGCAGGTGGTTTCTTTACCACTAGACAACCTCACCTGTCATTTAAAAAGTTGGTGCATGTAAAGTGCTGAAAATGGTACCTGCCACACATTAAGCATCAGTAAGTGTTTTTTGTTATTATTATTCTGGCAGTGGGTTGATAAACTCATGTATACTTAGCTGAAAAAATTCCTCCCCTCCCTGTGAGGGGGACTTATAGCAGGCAGGATTCAGGAATATCCACTTTGTCCACAATAAGTGTGTCCACAATAGGGTGAAATGTGCTACAAGAAAAAGGTCCTCACATTAGTTGTGTTCATTTGGATAATACCACCACCTCCTAATTGGAGAAGGCAATGGCACCCCACTCCAGTACTCTTGCCTGGAAAATCCCATGGACGGAGGAGTCTGGAAGGCTGCAGTCCATTGGGTCGCTGAGGGTCAGAAATGACTGAGCCACTTCACTTTCACTTTTCATTTTCATGTATTGGAGAAGGAAATGGCAACCCACTCCAGTGTTCTTGCCTGGAGAATCCCAGGGATGGGGCATCCTGGTGGGCTGTCGTCTATGGGGTCTCACAGAGTCGGACACGACTGAAGTGACTCAGCAGCAGCAGCAGCAGCAGCAGCACCTCCTAATACAATGCATGGTGCAAGGTAAGGTATTCAATGTTTGATGAACTAGAAGATAGGAACAAGAGTGGAAAAAAATTGTATGTGTCTAGGGGGACAGTGCTGCCACTGTATGGGTCAGGAGAATGTTCTCTATCTGGCCAGTTATTTGTAAGCTTTCCCACAGTAATGTTACTTCTATTTCTTTATCCCACGTCCTTCTTTTTTACCCTAATAGTTTCCACTATGCCTCATAATGTCTGCCTTTAGGGCTTGAGATTCCCACAGATGTGCTTCCACATTCTCTTCTAATAACTCTGCTTCTAATATTTTGTTCCAATGATTGCTACAATGGCACCAAATCCTGGGGTAAGTTTGAAGCTACCAAATGAAAGAAGGTCAGAGGGGACTAAGGGAGCTTCAGAAGCACAAATAGTCCCCCAATTCACGGAATTTTAGGCTCACTGTTACTTTCCCAGTGAGTAATTTTAGGCTCGGTGCTCTTTGCTTCCCTCCCCTAGGACTATGTTAGAGAGGGTTAGTGAAGGAAGCCAGTTCTCACTCTTCTCCCCTATGTAACCAATACATAGATTGCAAAATAATATAACTCTAACACACTGAATAATTTCTAATATGCCAGATTTTTGCCTTAGCGATATATATCATTGTGACCTCATAAAAACTATGTCAATCATTACCATCACATTTCATATAGAGTACAAAACTTAAGCTCAGAGAAATGAGTAATCTGTGATCCAGGCATTCAGTGACAGACTCCCATATGAACAGACTAAACAAACTCCAAAACCAATTGTACAGAGTATTCCACTCTTTTGTCCCACATAGAGGAGTGTCGACACTAACGGGAAAATATAACTATGTAGGAAGGGATGAAGCCACTGTGCCAGGTGTGTTAGGGAGTGTAGTTTAAGACCTGGCCATATTACAGCATTAAAATTATGCCACTTAGGTGCTTGCCTACTTAGTCTACAACTAGGGCCTGTACAAAAGCATAGATTTTTTTTTAAGCAGAAGTATATTTTTCAAGTGTTTATGAATATGGTCAGAGGAAAAGGTTGTAATGGAGAGCTGAAACTGATATCACAGAGATGATTATCTCTGAGATTTATGTAGTGTTGGAGAAGACTCTTGAGAGTCCCTTGGACTGCAAGGAGGTCCAACCAGTCCATTCTGAAGGAGATCAGTCCTGGGTGTTCATTGGAAGGACTGATGTTGAAGCTGAAACTTCAATACTTTGGCCACCTAATGAGGAGAACTGACTCATTTGAAAAGACCCTGATGTTGGGAAAGATTAAAGGCAGGAGGAGAAGGGGAAGATAGAGGATGAGATGGTTGGATGGCATACTGCAGTCCATGGGGTTGCAAAGAGTCGGACACAACTGAGCGACTGAACTGAACTTTTTAAAACTGCCATTTTAAAAAGAGAGCAAGTCAGATTGAGGCATACGTATAAACACTGAATGCCTGAGGACTGAAGAAGGTTGAGAAAATAGAAAAAATAAGAATAATCGAAAATAGAAAATAATAGAAAAAAGTAATAATCTCCTTTCCCCAGAAAAAAACTAGGTTGTAAAACAAGATCACCTGAAGACAGCTTTTAGGCATGATTATTCACTGGTTTTCCTTAGAGACTTATTCAATAGTTTCAAGAATATTTGAAAACCTTGGCTTCCTAGGTGGAGTTAGTGGTAAAGAACCTGCCTACCATTGCAGGAGTCTAAGAGACACAGATTTGATCCCTGGGTCAGGAAGATCCCTGGAGAAATGGCAACCCACTCCAGTATTCTTTCCTGGAGAACTCCATGGACAGAGGAGCCTGGCAGGCTATGGCCCATAGGATCACAAACAGTCAGACACGATTGAAGCGACTTAGCACTAGCACACTTGTAGTCGTAGTAGTAAAGAATCCACCTGCTAATGCAGGAGATGTAGCTTCTATTTCTGGGTCAGGAAGATCCCCTGAAAGAGGAAATGGTAACCCACTCCAGTATTTCTTGCCAGGGAAGCCATGGACAGAGGAGCCTGGTGGAATAAAGTCCATAGGTTTACAAAGAGTTGGACACGACTGAGCACATAGATTATACTACTAATTTTTAATAATCTACAATGCATAATGTTTATCATTACTATAAAAACATTATATTCACCATTAATGTTTCTTTTTATTTACCTACTCTTATTGAGTTAAACAATGTTAATGACCACTGGGAAATCTTCCTATACCTTGAATACCTTAAAGTTATAATTTGGAGGATACATGCTGATCTTGAATGGATATGTTCCAGAATTTTCCTGTCTACCACCACTGCTGTGTCTATTTAGGTG
This sequence comes from Bos indicus x Bos taurus, assembly GCF_003369695.1. Taxonomy (NCBI): domain Eukaryota; kingdom Metazoa; phylum Chordata; class Mammalia; order Artiodactyla; family Bovidae; genus Bos; species Bos indicus x Bos taurus. Next base: position 89,309,884 of record NC_040081.1, on the reverse strand, counting down.
CTGTGTCCCATAATAACCACAATAACCACAAATGCCCAAAATAGCTACAAGCTTATTTTGTACTGTCCAGAGGAGAGAGAGGAGTGTCCCCACTGGAGGCCACTCTGTGTGGGAAGAGAAAAATTGATGCTTAAAGGAATTCAAAGGCACCCAGCTAAGATTCTGGAGGGCTGGTTAGACCAGCTTAAAGCTGGCAGAGGAAAGACACCTTTCAATAAATCCCTGGCTTGAGGATTCTGAGGACACAAGTTCTACCTTATAACTCTGTTGTAGATTTGACCCATTCTTCTGAAAGGTTGTTGCTGAACTATGAAAAGACACTGAGATTCTTGGCCTCCGAAGGAGAAGAATTCAATCCGGGGCCGGAGAAGAGGCTTGATCGCTCAGAGCTTTTGTGTAATAAAGTTTTGTTAAAGTATAAAGGAGCTAGAGAAAGCTTCTGACATAGGCATCAGAAGGGGGCAGAAAGAATACCCCCCTGCTAATTTTTAGCTGGATGTTATATAGTCACTCGGAGAAGGCAATGGCAACCCACTCCAGTACTCTTGCCTGAAAAATCCCATGGACGGAGGGGCCTGGTGGGCTGCAGTCCATGGGGTCGCTAGGAGTCGGACACGACTGAGCGACTTCACTTTATTTTTTCACTTTCATGCATTGGAGAAGGAAATGGCAACCCGCTCCAGTGTTCTTGCCTGGAGAATCCCAGGGACCGGGGAGCCTGGTGGGCTGCCGTCTATGGGGTTGCATAGAGTTGGACACGACTGAAGTGACTTAGCAGCAGCAGCAGCATATAGTCACTATATGGGCTTCCCTTGTAGCTCAGTTGGTAAAGAATCTGCCCGCAGTGCAGGAAACCCAGGTTCGATCCCTGGGTTGGGAAGATCCCCTGGAGAGGGAAATGGCAACCCACTCCAGTATCCTTGCCTGGAAAATCTCATGGACAGAGAAGCCTGCTGGGCTGCAGTCCATGGGGTCGAAAAGAGTCAGGCACGACTGAGCAACTAACACACTTACTTACACTATATAGTCACTGCTGCTGCTGCTGCTAAGTCACTTCAGTCGTGTCCGACTCTGTGCGACCCCATAGATGGTAGCCCACCAGGCTCCCCGGTCCCTGGGATTCTCCAGGCAAGAACACTGGAGTGGGGTGCCATTGCCTTCTCCAATGCATGAAAGTGAAAAGTGAAAGTGAAGTCGCTCAGTTGTGTCCGACTCTTAGTGACCCCATGGACTGCAGCCTTCCAGGCCCCTCCGTCCATGGGATTTTCCAGGCAAGAGTACTGGAGTGGGGTGCCATTGCCTTCTGTTAATGAAAGAAAGGAATGTCTTAAAATTCAGAATGGCACCAGGCCCCCTGATCCAAAAGATGTATTTTGGGGTAATCTTGGCACCAGATGAGTCATCCTGGGCCATAAAATGATTGACTTGAATCTTGTAGAAAGGCAGATTACCATACAAAGAGTTTCGTTTACATAGATTAGGGGAACAATGTCTGAGTATAACATACTGGTTTGTCAAGTCGGTTCTGAGCCATACCAACTTGAAGACAGAGTTTGGGGTAAATGCATAGTACATTAACATAACTAAGAAAAATATTTCCGTAAGAAGAATGCATTGGTTAACTCAAGGTTTGAGAATAGTTAACTTCAGGTGGAATCAGGTGTCATTATGGCAATACAGTATTTTAAGAGAAACCTCCTTTTAAATTGGTATAGAGAAGGGAAAGAAAAAAAAATGTATCACTAGTTTGTTTCCTCCTGCTGCTTATGAGAGAGATAAAAAAATGTTTGATTCTTTCAGCCTATTTCCTCCGTTTGGAGACCCCTGGCCTTCCTGCCTGTTAGCCTCTCACTTCTCTTAGTAACAGCTCAGTTTATAATCTAAAGCATTGAGACACACCTCAGTTACACAAATGAGGCCTCATGAAGGTCAATTCCTATCTCCTACTCTTCCAGAGTTAGTGGTTGGAGCCTAGATTTACCTTCCCCCATGGTGGGTGAATTGAGAGAGAGAAGGAGAGAAGAGAGAGAAAAAGAAGGAGAAAGAGGAAGGGAAGGAGAAGAAGGGAGAGAAAGGAGGAAGGAAGTCCAAAAGGAAGGCAGGCAAGAGGAATGAAAAGAAAGAGAAAGTTCCTTGGTCCTGAAGAGATTGAATCTTTGGTGCCAGGAAATTTGAAAGGCCTACTTTCTGGAGTACTTATTTTACTTCTGGCAGTAAATAAAGCCCTTCAGATCAGATCAGTCGCTCAGTCGTGTCCGACTCTTTGCAACCCCATGAATCGCAGCACACCAGGCCTCCCTGTCCATCACCAACTCCTGGAGTTCACTCAGACTCACGTCCATCGAGTCAGTGATGCCATCCAGCCATCTCATTCTCTGTCATCCCCTTCTCCTGCCCCCAATCCCTCCCAGCATCAGAGTCTTTTCCAATGAGTCAACTCTTTGCATGAGGTGGCCAAAGTACTGCAGTTTCAGCTTTAGCATCATTCCTTCCAAAGAAATCCCAGGGCTGATCTCCTTCAGAATGGACTGGTTGGATCTCCTTGCAGTCCAAGGGACTCTCAAGAGTCTTCTCCAACACCACAGTTCAAAAGCATCAATTCTTCGGCACTCAGCCTTCTTCACAGTCCAACTCTCACATCCATACATGACCACAGGAAAAACCATAGCCTTGACTAGACGAACCTTTGTTGGCAAAGTAATGTCTCTGCTTTTCAATATGCTATCTAGGTTGGTCATAACTTTCCTTCCAAGGAGTAAGCGTCTTTTAATTTCATGGCCGCTGTCACCATCTGCAGTGATTCTGGAGCCCAAAAAATAAAGTCTGACACTGTTTCCACTGTTTCCCCATCTATTTCCCATGAAGTGGTGGGACCGCATGCCATGATCTTCGTTTTCTGAATGTTGAGCTTTAAGCCAACTTTTTCACTCTCCACTTTCACTTTCATGAAGAGGCTTTTGAGTTCCTCTTCACTTTCTGCCATAAGGGTGGTGACATCTGCATATTTGAGGTTATTAGGAAAGGTTATTAAAGTATCTGGTCTAGTTAATATACTAAAGTACACTATTTCATACTCCACTGGCCTGAAAATGTTAATTTCATACCATCTGAATGGCACGAATTGCCATTCAGATGGTATGAAACTATGCCAAGTCTTGGCACTTTACAACAGTTAACAAACATTTGGTATTTTTTGCTTAGGTTTGTTTTATTTTTTATTAGTATCTATGGAGAAGGAAAATGAAACAGTAAGGTTCCATTGAGGATACCATGACAATTGTTGCCTAAGGTGCCATCTTGGACTGAAAGGTGCCTTAATCTAGGGTCCTGATCCAGAGGGAAGGAGAGAATATTAGATAGGAAAAGGGAAGGATGGAGATGGAAAGAAGGGAGATGATGTGAACCCTGAGCTTCCTGTGCTCTTGCCCTTTTGATCTGGAGTGCAGTAACCGTCTGTCTCACAACCTTGAATTTTCTGAACCTCGTGCCTGTCCTCCCAAAGATGCTTTATGAGCTGTCGTGTGGGGGCTAGAATAGGATTTTGGAAATGAACAACTGATTTTTATTCCTCTGGATATATTGGTTGCCTGCTGCACTAAAACAACGTGAATTGGTTTTGAAATGAAATGTCACTTATGGAAGAAAAGCACATAATAATTTATTTAATTTAAACAGTGGGGAGGAAGGGAAAGATATCTGAACTGCATATTTTATGTAAATGAATGTTTATTGGACTTTTGGATGCTATAGAAATAAACTTCTGTATTGAAGGGGCGTGATTACACATATTGATCTTACAGGAGGAGCATAGATCAGTATGAAAACTGCTGTACCCTTTAGTTATTTTGGAGATGAACATATTAATCATGTAAGGTAAACTTGAATGCTGCTTTTGTCTTTGAAAGTTGTGAGGGTGCCTTTGTGTTCCAGAAGATGCTTGATGCTGAGCCATCAGATCCCACCTCTCCTTCAAGAATAGGGGTGTTGAGATAGAGATAGTGCTTGGCAAGCCGGAGACTTTCTCCTTATTCTAATAGATCCATTTTGCTGTTGTTTGTTGTTCAGCCACTAAGTTGTGTTGGACTCTTTTGCAACTCCCATGAACTACAGTTCATGGAGCTTGCCAGGTTCCTCTGTCCATGGGATTTCCCAGGCAAGAATACCTGAGTGGGTTGCCATTTCCTTCTCCAGGGGATCGTCCAGACCCAGGGATCCAGGAGAGTTCGTGAATTAAATAAATAAATGAAAATGCAATGAATAGACGAGTAAATGGATATATATATATATATAAATAAATGTGACATTCTTAAAGTAGCTCCTGGTGAGGCCAAACTCCCAGATATTCAACTAATTATATACGGAAAAGAGAAGCTTGTAAATTGGCAAATGCCTGAGGTTAACCACAGTTAGTGTTGGCTCTGGTCCGTCCAAGACGCCAACAATCGGCTGAAATAAGAGAAGCTGGAATTCCAGAGCGGTCCGGGGCTCTGATTCTCGCCCAGTGGGCTCCAAGAGTTCACAGCCGGCTTCCCCCAGGGCCGCCCGCAGGCCCCACATCTCGGACCTCTCCAGGTGCCCTCCCAACCTCTTCGACTTCCCTGGGGGAGGGAAATGAACCGCCAGGTGCGACCCAGTAGGGGGAGTGGGTGAGCCGGCCCCAGGGCAGCCCGAAAGTGTCCCGGAGTGTGGGTGTGGGTGTGGGGTAACTTGGGTGGGAACGGCGTGGAGGTCACGGCAGCGAAGTCCTGCGCCCGGTCGGTGGGGTGTGTGCCACGGGAGCGAGGATAAATAGGAGGCTCCCTCCTCCCGGCGACACTCGCCGAACCTTCAGGCCGCCTGCCCTGGGTGTTTGCCCGCGCGGTAGCCCGGGTGCCAGCCTGGGGAGTAGTTTCGCTTCCTGCTGGCTCCGGGCATTCGTTTCCAGGCACCCGGTCGGGCGCTCGCGGCTCGGGAAGGGGGCGCAGGAGGAGGCGGGAGGCTCGTCTGGGGGCTGCGCGGCCCCGCAGCGCGGTTGATGGCACGGGCCGCCCCTGGCAGCGGCGCCAGCCCCCTGCCCCTGCTCCCGGCCCTCGCCCTGGGTAAGTGGCCGCAGTGGGCACGGGAGACCCGGGAGGAGAGGCTCGGGTGGAGTCGCAATAAGGGCAAATCTTCCGCGCTGGCGTTTGGACTCCGAGGGCGCCCTGGGGCTGGCAGGGGCGGGTGGAAGAACTTGCGTGATTTTGGGTAGCTCGAGGATCCGGCAATTGGGCACCTGGGGCTGCACCTGCTGCGGCGGCCCTGGGCCCAGGGGGCGACCCGAGGGCAGTAAGGATCCCGCTGGCGGGCGCCGAGCGGAGGGCAGGGGCGCAGGTGCCCGCGAGCGAGGAGTGGTGGCAGGGAAATCCACTGAAGTGGGAGCCTGGGAGACTAGACCGAGAAGACATCCCGGGGAGGAGGAGGAAAAGGAAAAGGAACTCCTTGGCTGGCTGGCAATGCAGGCCTTAAGGAGTGTGGAGCCTGGTGGAGAGCTATTTGCCTGTGTGTGCGCCCTGGGCGGGTACTAGAGGTAGGAGGGGGAGGACCTGGGAGGCAGAGGGAGCTGAAGAGGGCCCGGAGAAGAATTATTACACTCCCTTCTTGCTGGCCAAGTTAGGGGGAACAGGAGAAGGGGAGAAAAAAAGACTCAACTTTTGAGATCATCTGGGTCTTCTGTTGCTGATAGGGAAGCAAAGGAAAGGGAGATGAGGTATTTTGCTGAGGGCTAGTACTACTGATGAAACACATTGGTGCTCCACTTAGAACATATGATTTCCTATTTTAAGGAGAAATTGCAGAGAGAAGACTTTCCTTCACCTCGAAGGTGAAACCTGAGTGGGTAGGTTAGGGGCTACTGGGTGTGGTCACCTGCTAGGAGGGAAGAGTGGTTAATGGAAGGAGTGGCAGGGTGCTGCAACTTCGGATGCTGGCGACTTTATACAGCTGGAAGCAAGGCTCCCCTCGCCCTCCAGTATAGGAAAGTAGCAGGAAGATACTCAGGTGGGAAGATCCTACTACTTCAAGGTGTCCCCTCTGCATCTTGATCATTGGAGGTAGGGGGAGTGGCAGAGGGATGGGCAACTGGCAATATTCTGTAGTCCTGGCTGGGATGAGGGGGAGGGACATCTGGACTTGGGGCACCAATGTGACAGCTAAAGTGTCTATGTGAAGAGGACACTATCTTCCAGTCTGGAAAGGACTGGGCTTTCTCTTATGGAGGAAAAGAGGTGGGGTCTAAATGAAAACTTCCATTTGGCAGTGTTCTTGGAGTAGGATTGGTGCCTAAAAGGTGTCATGGCCTTAGTTGGAAGTAGATCAGACTTACACCATGGTTAGAGAGAAAGAACCGATTTACAGAGCCTGCAGAGGGAGAAGTCAGAAACAATTTAGAAATGGAGTGATGTGGAGCCTGAAGAAGGGCAGTGAGCCTGAGAGGTAGGGCTAGAGACAGTACTATGCATTTACCAGCGTCACTTGGGTGAAACTAGCATTCTCTTCCTCTGTTATATCTGCTCTGTCCTGCTGTCAAATTGTTTATTGAGAATCTGCTACAGTGAGCAAGAGGCTAGAGCATATTAGGATGGGGGTGGGAAGAGGGCTCAAGAGAGTCTTAAAACATGATTCTTGACCTAAAAGATATGTGTTAAATTTAGGAATGCAGGACTAACAGATATGAAACAATAGGAGAAAATGTCATGAAACCAGAGAAAGGAGAACTCAACAGGGAGGAATGGAACAGTGGGGACGCTGCATAGAGGACTTGAGTGGGTTGGATTGGAGCTTGGCTGGGTTTGAAACAGTAAAGAGAGAGGGAGGGCCTCCTGATGGCTCAGCTGGTGAAGGATCCGCCTGCCAATGCAGGAGACCCAAGAGACAGGTTTGGTCTTTGGGTCAGGAGGATCCCCTGAAGAAGGAAATGGCAACCTGTCCTCGTATTCTTGCCTGGAAAATCCCATGGACAGAGGAGCCTGGTGGGCTACAGTCCATGGGGTTGCAAAGAGTTGGACATGACTGAGCGTGCATGCACACAAACACAGACACAGACACACACACAGACACACACAGACACATGATTTGAAATAGTGGAGAGAGGGGAAGGAGAAGGGGGAAAAGTATTTACCAAAGTGTTGGTGATGGGAATGAAATTAATTTCCTGGAGTCTGCTTGCCAGAAAGTAGAATTGATGAGAGGCAGACAGATTATGAAGAGCCAAAAGAAGCCAGATTAAAATATTTTGATGAGTCAATAAACAGTTAAACATACACCATCATAGGTCTTGAATACAGAGTGATATAATACAAACAATGATTTAAGGAGACAAGCCTGGCAGTGGAGTGCAGTGTGAAAGGAAAGGGGGCCAGGGTATGTGATTGTCTCATAGATATAATCCAGGCAAGAGCTGATTTGGGACAAGATTAGGGTGGTGTCTGCAGAAATGGCTATAGTAGAAATGACTATTCCAGGTTGATAGGCATTCTTCACTATTAACTATCACATGGTGCTTTTTAATTTTTTCTCAAAACTTGTCAAAAGGCAGAAATGAAAAAGCAAAACCAAACAGAGCTCTAATCCAGTGCTGTTGTAACTGAGGGTAAGCTAAGTGTGCAACTGCCGTGTTGAATGTTTGGCTTAGCGAATTGAATTCAGTCTCTAGATTCCCTAAGAGGCTCCACTCCTTGCAGAATGCCAAAGGATGTAATTTGTTGACCTCAATGTTTCCATTAAGTGGTCCTATTTCTCTCACACATACTTAATTTTTAAGTCTCATTCCTAATTTAAGTCACATGTTATTTTATTTACTTCTTGAAAAGAATGTGAGCAATGGCTTGTGTGATGTTCTAGGGTGTGTGTGTGTGTGTGTGTGTGTGTGTGTGTGATAGCAAAAGTACCTTGAGAGCTGTCAGTGAACAGACATGAGACCTGGTTCCAGCTCTGCCATTCCATGACTCTGAGATGTCTGTAAATCACAATTTCCTGGTCATTGTTTTTCTTAAGTAAAGGGATTGCTTTAGATGAGACTAAGGTCCTTATCAACTTGACACTTTGCTGATCTTTTAAAAAAATATTTATTTATTTGGCTGCACTGGGTCTTAGCTGCAGCACTTGGGATCTTTGATCTTTGTTAGACACGTAGGATCTTTAGTCATGGCATGTGGACTCTTCTTAGTTGAGGCATGTGGGAACTAGTTCCCTGACTAGGGTTCAAACCCGGGCCTCCTGCAATGGGAGTGTGAAATCTTAGCCACTGGACCACCAGGGATGTTCCAACACTCTCCTCATCTTTAACCAACATTTCTCCTGGGAATTTAAGAGAAAAATCTTTGTACAATAACATTTAATTTCCATTTACTTGTAATGGATCTTTGTTTCCTATAAACTTTATCTTTACAAAAAGAATCATACATGCTCCCTTCTTTGATAAATATGGTAAAAGGGCAATAACTTTGTTTAAAGTGTTTTTTTTAATTTTGAAGAAGTTGGATTCCTTATAAATGTCTCCTTCTCATCCATTGCTGTAACAAACTAAAGCTAAAATCCTAACCAGTGAAAAAGGGAAAAAATGCTTTATAAAAAACAATGAATGAGTTTTAAGGTCAAAAATATGTTCTGCTCCTTATAAACATCTGCACCATTAATATATATAAGTTGTTTTTTTCTTCTCGAAGGTATGAATGTATTCATGATGTAATATCTGACTTTCAAGTTGTAAAGCAGGTAGGTGGCAGCAAGTAAAATTCTCATTACAGAAAGGAAGTAGCTGGGGGCCCACACAGTGAGGATTTTAGGATTTGCCTCTTCAGTTATGCTTTTTGGCTTAGAAAAGCCTTGGGAGGTTTTTTTTTTTTTTTCCTTTTCAAAAATTCCAGGTTTCATAGGCCACACTTGCATATTAACAAGTGTTACAAATCAAATTTTGCTCTTGCTCCATTCTCAGTTGTTGTGTGGAAACTCCCAAATAATTCTGCAAGAAAGACCCCAGTATTGCAGACAGGCCTTGTTGTGCCCACTGAAGGTGGCTCTGCCAAAGCTTGGCCTGCAAATATCTGTGCTAAAGTCAAAGGCGCCCAGGAAAGAGAGTACCTGTGTCTGTCCACACCCCTGGCATCACTCCATCTCTGCTGAAAGTGCTTGCCCCAGTTCCGTGTGCTCTTGAAATCTGTGGAGAGCCCAGTGGGAAAGCCTCCTCTTGTTTTTTCTCACCCTCCCTGTAGCTCAGATGGTAAAGAATCTGCCTGCAATGCAGGAGATGGGGGTTCAATTCCTGGGTCAGGAAGATCCCCTGGAAAAGGAAATGGCAACCCCCTCCAGTATTCTTGCCTGAAGAATCCCCATGGACAGAGGAGCCTGGCAGGCTACAGTCCATGGGGTCGCAAAGAGTTGGACATAACAAAGCGACTATCACACATACAGTCAGCTCATGTCAGGACACAGGCATGAATACTACTAGGAGCCTAGGTTAGGGGTGAGTCAGTGAAACAGGTACCACACTGAAGCCGGAGTCAGCCATCTAAACCATGATTATCAGCTTTGGCACAGTGGTAAGGAATCTGCCTGCTAGTGCAGGAGACTCAAGAGACACAGGTTCAACTCCTGGGCTGGGAAGATCCCCTGGAATAGGAAATGGAAACCCACTCCAGTATTCTTGCCTGGAAAATTCCATGGACAGAGGAGCCTGGCTGGGCTACAGTCCATGGGATCCTAGAGAGTCAGACTTAACTGAGCAAAGGGGCATAGCAGGCTGCTACAATTAGTGTCTTCCCAGGGTGGTCCAAATAGATTAGCCAGAATCTGAGCTGCAGGCAGTTTAGGCTTAATCCATAATCTTGATACACTTCCAAATTTGTAGACAACCCTTGGATCCACAAAGAATCCATATTCTAGTTGGTCAAGAGTCTCCCAAAATAAAATTTAAGAGGAAAGCAATCTGATTAAAATGGCTATACTTTGTGCTGCTAATGATTTCTAACTTGCTCAGGCATATTTGTATCTTAAAAAAGGAATCTTGGTAGCTCACATGAATCTGTACTTGCTATACTTTTTTACAGAAGATTTTTTAGATGGTTGGAGAGAGATGGGGTATTCCATCTTTACTCGTATCGGTTAGGCAATAACCTATATTGATTATCAGCAACACCAAGTCAAATAGCCAAGAAGTACTTTTATTCATTCTTTATGTTTGTTTTTAAGGGATATGTAGTATAGTATTTGGGCTTCCCCAGTGGCTCAGTGGTAAAGAATCAATCTGCAATACAAGAGCCACAGGAAATGCTGGTTCAATCCCTGGGTGTGGAAGATCCCCTCGAGGAAAGCATGGAAACCTACTCCAATATTCTTGCCTGGAGAATCCCATGGACAGAGGAGCTGGGTGGGCTATAGTCATTAGGGTTGCAAAGAGTTGGACACGATTGAAGCAACTGAGCACACACAGTATAGTATTTACCTGACCTCTAGACCAGAATCACGGATTCCAAAACAGTGACAGAAAGTATGACCGAGTTTGTGTCCAGGCTTCTTATTTCAAAGTGCCCCAATTGGTTGTATAACAGGATGAGTTACTAATATAGCATTTCTCTTTGCAAAGAGCTTCCCCAGTGGGTCAGTGGTAAAGAATCTGCCTACAGTGCAGAGATGCAGGTTCAATTCCTGAGTCAAAAATATCCCCTGGAGAAGGAAATGGCAACTCACCCCCGTATTCTTGCCTGGGAAAGCCCATGAACAGAGGAACCTGGTGGGTTGTAGGCCATGCGGTCCCAAAGGAATTGGACATGACTTTGTGACTAAACAACAGTTCTGCAAAATCATGGATTTATTCATTCATTTAGCCTTATCTTTGAGATGTATAAAAAGTGCATGGCACATAGTAGGAGCTGAAAACATACTAGTTAATTGAATGAATGAATGAATGAGTGCAAGTGGCTATTGGTGACAGTGCCCAGGTATGAAGGGAAGAGTATGTTCAGTAAAGAAAACAGCTGTTTCTTGTTGCCAAAACATGCTCACAACTTAGAGATGATGTAGAAGGACACATTTATTCATCTCTTCTTACTTGGGACTTGCCTCTGGTGGTGCTAGAGATGCATTCACAAAAGGACTTTATTTGGCAAATAGTAAGTTTACTTCTGTTTTAGGTTCAGAACTGCTACTTGTGTCTCACATATTTGGTTCAAGGGCAGATCTCATCAGTCAAAATATAGGCTTTTAGAGCAGGTGTTTAAAGCAGGGAGGGAAATGCACTGGATTCAGGGCATTCTCCATTGGTTCATTAAAGAAAATGCCCTTTGGATTTTGTGAGGTGTGAGGTGACTTGCTCTCGTATATGATTAGAACTTTTCCTAACACATGTGTGTTTCATTAGCTGGGAGTAACAACTTGGTTATTTATGGGTTTCTGCTTAGTATTAAATATATGAAAACTTTTGATGGTTCCCATAGAAGTTGAGATAGATTTGCTGTGGAGGCTGAATGCAGTCTGACTTGTTTGTATTGAGGGAATCTCTGGCTTATCTAATGTTACGTCGAAGTATTTCATAACTATCCACTGTATGGATTCCTTGATGGTTAGATGTTAGCATTGTGAGCCAATGGCACAGGCCTGTCCAGAGTAGGAGAGGAAGGCTTATTTCTTCCTCTAATACAAACAGCCTAGTAGAAAGGACAGGGAATTCTCATCAGAGCCAAATGAGGCCATTTGAGGGGGGTCGCACAGAGTCAGACATGACTGAAGCAACTTAGCAGCAGCAGCAGCAGTAGCAGACTTGACTTGGGGGTTCCCAGGTGGTGCTAATGGTAAAGAACCTGCCTGTCAACGCGGGAGATGTAAGAGACACTGGTTCAATCCCTGGCTCAGGAAGATTCTCTGGAGAAGGGAATGGCAACCTACTCCTGTATTCTTGCCTGGAGAATCCCATGGATGGAGGAGACTGGTGGGCTACAGTCCATAGGATCACAAAGAGTCAGAAATGACTGAAGTGACCTAGCAAGACTTGACTTGTTCATGACCACCTTCCTATGGGGTTTCTGGCATTTGACTAGTCCAGTCTCGTAGAGTGACTGACACAAGACATTGCTATGTACTCAGATATCTGCTTAACCTTGGGTATGAAATCTCAGCATAATAACTCTTTACACTCTGGACACCTTCACAATTGATAAAGTGTTTTCATATTAATACCATTACCTCACTGATCTTTACACCAAAAATAATAGCAGAGCAATTATGTAGTATGCATTTTGGGCACTATTCTAAGTGTGTAATATCTGGTTTCATCCATGTAACACTATCCCCTGAACACACAAGCTAGACATAATGATGATTCTCATTTATGTTGAAGGATATGAGGCATAGAGGCGTTAAGTAACTTGTTCTGGCTTTATGAGCCTGAACAATGATGATGAAGTGACAATGCCTGGATCACAGTAGATAAGTATTTGTGGCTGAATGAGAAAGACAGCAGAGAATAGAACACTAAAGCTCAATACGTATCACTGTATTTAAGAGGAACTCAGTTCTTATTTAAAAAGCATTTAAGTCTGTTTTCCTATCATCTTTGCTTTCCCTGCTGCCTACCCGCACATCTGTGGCATCCTTGGCTCGGGCTATGCCTCAGGTTCTTGGACTCTTGGCTCTTCCTCCCAGCCAGGAAACCTGCCCACTCATGTCCCAGGCCTAGGCCATTCCAGCTGGTACTGAACAGTTGGCATTGATCAGGCCAGGTGTTTTCCTTTGGTCTGTGCCTAAAATCACTTTGACCATCCTAGTCTGATCCTGTCCTTAAACAAATCTGAACCTGTGGGGTGACTCCTGCACTTTCCTGGAATGCTTGCAACACTGTGACACTTGGGGAACACTCCTTAGTGCAGATGGAGAGGGGTGATCTCGCTTTAGATTCCCCCTGATTGCATCTGTAGGCCTATTACTGAGAAGGAGTAAAAAGAGCATATCCTGAGTAATGTGATGCTGTGGGCAAAAGTATAGATTCTGGGCTGGACCATCTAGGCATGATTCCCCTGGCCCTGTGGTTTAACAACTCCTTCCTCTTGGACAAATCTCTTAAACCCTCTTGGCATCAGTTTCTTCATCTGTAAAAGCTGACAGTAACAGAACTGAGACTGTTATGTGGACTGAGTGAGTTACTGCATAAAGCACTTCAGCTGTGCCTGCAATATAGTTAGTTCTAGATTAACACGGGCTGTTATAATGGATAACTGGAAAGCACAGATGAAATTATTAATTTTAAAAATTGTAGATATTTTGATTCTGGGTATTTCTAAAATACAATCAGCACCTACCAACTGGTGGGAAAACTTTCCCTTGCCTTTATTTCTCAAATTCCTCCTCCCACTAGTTATGAAATAGGCAATAGATACAAATTCTCAACAAGAGTTCTATTTTGGCTGGTTTTGGTAGGAAGGAACAAATGTAAGAAATGGTGCTGCAAAATGCTTATCTGCTTTCTAAAAATAAAAAGTCTCAATGGATTCTTCTTCAACCGCCAATTTTGATCCTAGTTTTGTGCAATGAAGAGCTTTCCAGCACTTGCCTGACATTGACCCCCAAACCCAGCATCTTAAGGTGAATCAGATAAATAGTCATTCTTCAGTAGCAGAGAAAAATAAAATATTTACAAGATAATTTTGATACTTTTAATCTCATCAAAATGAGGTTGTCCATTTATTGGGAGTTATGCAAATAATTACCTTATATAAAGAGAATAAACTGTCATTTTTGAAGAATGAATGACGATGCAATGTCAAAATTCATTTCTAGATGTCAGACAGATGGAAAATAACCTGGTTGTTTCAGAAAAGCTTTCTTTTGACAAAATAACTTCTCCAGATTTTAAAGAGCCAAGAGCCCTGCATAAATATTAAGTTGTTCCATAATAATTGTCTTATAAGGTTGAGAAAGTTACTTAGGCTCTCTGTGCTGCATTTTCTTATCTATAGAATGACAATAATGATAGTAGTACTTATCATCTAGAGACATGGGAGTGTATTGAGGATAAAATAGGATATGCAGGAAAAGATTTTAGCAGATAATTGGCTAAAAATTGCTCAAAATTTATTAATATTCTTAACTTTATGAATATGTAGATAACCTTTAAATTATTTCATAGGTGTGTCTAAAAGGGAAAAATAGAATCATTGTGTTCATTAAGCCTATTGGAGTGTTGTTTATACTTTGATCAAAGGAAATTGCTATCATATTCACCACTGGAAGCATGCAAAGGAAAAAAAATGAAGCAGAAGTCTGCCTCATTATAACCATGTTTTCCACAGTTCCATTAGAATGTAAATGGGACTCATGATGTCAGGGGTTTTTATCTGATTTGTTCGCGGCTATATTCCCAGTACAGAGGGAATATAGAATTGAGGATTCTTGTACATAGCAGATACTCTCACCTTAATTTAGGAAAATTTCTCCCAATAAGGCTCTGAAAAAAATAGAATCAGCTGCCTTGGGATGTGGTGAGCTTCGTGAGCCTGGATATGTCTGTAGTTGGGTGGCATTTAGGAAGGTTGTATAGAGGTGATTCCCAGGTGAGGTAGGAGTTGGACCAAATGACCACTGAGGGTGCTTATGTCTCTATGAATGATGGATGTTACTATGATGCTACTTCACTTTGGGGATACTTTGGAGGTAGGTAGATAGAGTTTCAAACTAAGAAACTGTCGGCTGACTTCCCTGAGAGGAGAAGAGGCAGGACATTTGGAGACCTTGGGGGCCAACGGTAAAGAATTTGAAAAAAAAAAATCACTTATTCCCCCACTCTCCCTGCCCCAAACTGTATTCAGTAACCATGTCTTTCCATGACTAGAATTATCAAGGTTAACACAACCAACAATGCCAATACAGTATCATGTACCCCTCATATGATGTGATGAGAGTATATCCTGGGATATAGTATCAATCCCATGCTGTAGCCTCAGTTTTTGCCTTAAAGACTCTGCACTCTATATTTTACCATCTGTTGGGATGATAATTATCACTTGGGATCCTATTGTGAAGGGAAAAATCCCTGATATAACTATAATTGATAAGTTCTGTTGACTAAAATTTCAAATGTTATTATTTCAGGAGACACATTTATAAAATTGCCATCCTGTGATAGGAAACTTCCATGAGAAGATTCTCTACTCACTTTTAGATAAATGAAAATTACCCTGGAAGAGAGGGCAAGAAGTACAAAAATGTGACTTAGATGCCAGATGAAATGAATACACTTTTCATTGGCCTTGACAGAAGCATAACAAACAAAATGCACTCTGTTCTTTCTTACTGATTTCTAACCAACAGCATCCACCCCTATTAAATACTTCTTGAGTGGTTTTCTAGATTAGTCAGATGCTTTATTCAGGATGTGGTGAACAGAGGTTGCAAAGTTTCAATTAGAACTATGTGGTGTGACTATTTCTTAATGAGTCTTATTTTCATAGGTCACACAAGAAAATCAATTGAATAATTTCATAGTCACACCGCACACATCAAGAAGGCCCTTGTTGTCTAATAGTTCTGTGTATAATTCTTCACTCTGATTGGACATCTTTACTCATTGGCCCCCAGAGCATACTCAGCTCCTTTCTATGTCATTACCTTTGGTTCAGTTTGGTTTCCAACTTCTTTTGTGAAACTTTTCCCAGTGGTTTCTTCAGCTCAACACCTTGCCTCTTTTTGGAATTCTACTAGAATTTATTTTCTTTATAGTTATTTACCATTAGTCACTCAGTTGTGTCCAGCTTTTTGTGACAACGTGGACTGTCGTCTACGTGTCTTCAGTCCATGGAATTCTCCAGGCAAGTCTACAGGAGTAGGTATCCATTCCCTTCTCCAAGAGATCTTCTTGACCCAGGGATCGAACCCAGGACTCCTGCATTGTAGGCAGATTCTTTACCATCTGAGCCACCAGGGAAGCCCTGGCACTTATAAATATACTATCTGATATTGATTGATATTTCTTGTCTCTGCAAATGGTTTGATCAATAAAGATAATAATGGGTTAATGTTAAGTTGGGTTAAATTATTTTAAGGGCCTAAATTCTGGGACTTTTTTAGGTTGGGTGAGCATCTACTCTAAAACCCTATCTACTCTAAAACCCTATCTACTCTAAAACATAGGGTTTTCTTTTCTTTACCATTATTAAAGTTTGATGACTGTTTCCTCATGGGTCAGAGGCTGTGTTATCGCTGGATCGAGAGGCCAACTTTGCTATTCCTCCTCACTTTGCACTTGGATAATCCTCCTTGATAACAAATTTTCTTTTTCCTTGGTTCCTTTTGCTTCCTCTCGTTGAACTATTACAGAAATTCAGTGAGCCCAGAGCTTTTCATTTAAAGTGCTACAACGTCTGACTGTCTTGTCTGGCCTTATCATAAAGGAATAGGATTAAAAAAGTCAGGTTTTGACAACTGATGATTTCTAAGAAACTAGCTCTAGGTTACTATAGGGTTCTTATTCAATTTAGTCATTGTTGTCATAGATTTAATAATGGTCAATGGCCAAAATAAAAAGGTTGATTTACTGGCAAAGGCATTATTGTGTTGACAGCTTTCAGATATATGAGTTAGTTTATGTATGACAGGTTGTTACATTGCTTCCCTTTCTGAGCTTTAAAAATATTATTGTGGTGTTCTTTTATGAGTTAAATATATGTGATCCATCATCCTAAGTCCTTCTTAAACACTAAGATATTGTTTTTACCATTTTGAATAAAATTTTGTGTTGAAGGAGGAAGGAGTTCATATTCTACTTCTCTTATTTTGAATGGACATAAACTATTTGTGAAGACTCTCATTTTTTTCTCTACCCTTTTCTAGGTCTCCTCTCCTAGCCCTGAAAATCTGGAACCAGTCTTTCATTTTTTTAAGAATACATAGTCCTTCTGGTGGTGTGATTTGAGAGATATTAGAAAAATCTCTCCTTGTCCTGGAACAAGGCTCCCTCTGAGGTGTTCTGATGCCACCAAATACTCCACTATATTGGGACACAAAGTCAGGCATTTCTTAAGGGCCCTTCAACTACCTCCCTTGTCCCTTGGTCTGCTCTCTGCTCATACCAGGTTGCCCGTCTTTCGGGACTTAGATACAAGGCCATGTCCCAGGGCAGGCATTCCAGCCTCTCACTCACCACGGGGCCAAAAAGAGGGGCAGGCAGCACCCAGAGGGGTAAATTTCATCCAGTGGGAAATGGGTGATGGAAGTGACTGGGGAAGAGAAATCCCTCCTGCATTCTTTCTCCTGTTGTGCTACTTCAAGATGTAGTTCCTTTACAGACTTTTTACATAGACCATGGATGAGTGGACGTGTCACTCATTTCTGTCTTTGTGACTCACTCTGGAGCTGCACCCAGAGTGATGGGTACACTCACGACGTTGCATTGTCTCCTTCTCAGCTTCCTTTCCTTTTTTCTCATTCTCACGACCCAGAGCTTGTACATCCCCTACAAAGTGATAATCCCTTAATCTGTATCTCAGGCTCCTAGAAGACCCAGTTGAGGCACTCTATTCTAGAGTATTTCTGTTGAGTTAAACAATTTCTTTCTTTGCAGGTATGCTTTGAAAGCAAATGCATTTGGAAAGGGAAATCTAGGAAGAAATTATGTTCTATTAGGGGAAATGTTAAAGCAATAGGAGGATACTGGTTTATAGGAGAGGAAAAGACAACAATGAAAAAGGATAGGAAAGGAGTCACCAAAAGATGGAGGAGAACATCAATGTCAAACTCAATCTATTTCACAGTTTTTTACTCAGCCACCCACAAGCTCAATGTTAAAAAGGATTTCTACTCCTGAATATTTTTTTCAAATTCATTTTAGATATGTCCTCTTTTTGGATGTAGAAAATGCTTTTTGTGTATAGTATGCATGCTTAGGATTCTGTTTTTCTTTTTAACAATAGAGATACATTGGGGAAATTTCCCAGCTGCTTAAATTCTAACATTGATTTAAATTTTAAAACTTTATTAATTTTATTTTTCAGAAATTAAAAATTAGATATATAATACATTTGATTGCTAAATAGTATCATCTAAGATCTGAATTTATCTGTTATATTTGCATCATTGACTTATTTAACAAACCAACTGAATCAGTACCACCCATCTGACATAAACACCATGCTGAGTTGCTGACAGACTGTACTGAAAATACAAAGAAACATAAATGTAGAAGATGATGTATTTCTATTAATTGGTTGAAGTGTGTTCATGTTAATTATTTTTTAAAAAACACTGGAGAAAAACAGCATGTGAAAAGACCAACATACAGGTTTTTCTCACTGAACACATTTCATCTTGCACTTTAGAAGTGTAATAGGTATATGTACATTTATTTATCTTTTGTAGGTTGTTTCATAGGAATACTTTATACAAGAGGCAAATCACACCATAAATGTAGAAATGTCCCATTAATGAGAATGAGAATCTATATTTTACTAGAGAAATAAGAATTTTTTTGCTTTTAGTCCCATAGCTGCTATTCTGTTGAGTCCTATATTGTGACAGGTATTGTCAAGGTTAATAATCATAATTTACTTTTTCCAGTTTCTTTAAGCAGCTAGCTAAATTGTTACCTTGTAAGTCATGTATTATAGGCCTCCATTTGTAGATGGACACCCTGTAGTTCAATGTTGAGTAACTTGATCATATCACAAAGCTGGTAAATTAAAAGGTACATTCAGGATTCAAATACAGCTCCATTTGTCTCCAAACATATCCTTTTCTTATTAATCCCTCTAATATAAATGAACTTTTGGGAATTTGACTATGAAATATTCTTCTGATTTCTGCTTATATTTGTAAATTGATATATTCTCTGTTGATTTACAGTTGGATTGCCTAATGGGACATGGAGTGTGATTTGAATCCTAAAATAAGATTGATATGATATCACAGGAAATCACTGGATTTAGTAGACACGAGTAGATGTCCTAAATTAGGACATACGGACATTTTGTGATACTGTTATATTATTTTAAAAATATAAAATGCACTTGGGTCTAAAAACGGAAAGTTCAGCTCAGAGATGAGGCGAATACAACATATGTGACTGTTTGGCTTGGTCACGTTTGATCTTTTTAAATAGTTGACCCAGCTGGTGTATGACTTACCTCAACATTAGCAGTAACTTTAAGACGATGGGTCATGCTCCTTGTCAACTGTGTCTCTTTGAATGCTTGTATTGTTCCCAATGACTTCATTCTCTATGCTGGCTGACGGGGATAATACTTTTAATACGTTCCATAATTTTTAATTTGAGAACCTCAAAGTGAAGAAAAGTAAATGGAGCTTTGACTCACTAAAGTAGAATTAGGTTTCTTTTCCTTTTTGTCTTTATGAGTAGATTCGCCATTTAAAAACCAACCCCAGAAATACAGACTCAATATCCAGTCACTTAGTAAGTGCAGCTAATTTAACTTTTTTGTGTGTTATTTTTATTGCTTGAATGCATCTGAGAATTCTGCAGGTCATGTGCAGCAGGGAGACATGGATAATAGACTGAATGAAAGAATAAGAAAACAAAGAGATTGTGAAATATTTGGATGGTAGCTAAAATTTAATGCAATATAAAGGGACAACTGCAAATTCATGTTTAGGTGAAAACTGAAACGAAACAAAACAAAACAAAGGAACAAAAAAATCCATCAATTCACTGCCTTCTAGCATATAAGAAACTTAGGAGTTTCTTTTTATTCTAAGCAGCATAAAACCCCTGAAATTAATGGAATAATTTAAAAGGGCTGATATGCTATGGGGCTGCATATGGTGCCTTTACTGTGGTGGTTGAGAGCCCCACTCTGTCTTTGCCAAACCATGTAAAATACTGCTTTATTTGAACCTTGTATTTAAGGAGGATGTAAGGTTTATGAGAGGTCTTGGTGATTTCAGGTAAAATGTGATTGAAGTCACCAGGACGTTTAACTTGAGAAAGAGAAATTCTTTCAGGAAGACCTGATTTCTGGCTTCAAATATATGAGGATCTGTCATGAGAAAGAGAGATTCGACTTATTCTATGTGATTCCAATTAGCAGAGTAAAATTATGAAAAGGAAAAAACTAGTTCAACATAAAGAAGCATTTATAGAGGCTTAGAAATAGATGCTTAATATTTATTTCGAATGAATGACTGTGATCGAAAGAATGGGTGAATGGTCTCATTGAAATGGGATGCCTTATAAGACAGTGAAGTCTCTGTGCCAAAATTTTAAAGGTGGGCTTAATGAACTGTCTCAGGGGATGTTTTATAGAGAAGCTGAGAGTTGGTTGGGGGCTTTCCAGGTAGAGCTAGTGGGAACCCACCTGCCAATGCAGGAGACATAAGAGACATGGGTTCAATCCCTGGATTGGGAAGATCCCAGAGAGGAGGCCATGGCAACCCACTCCAGTATTCCTGCCTGGAGTATTGCCTGCCTCTCTCACAGATGGGGAAGCCTGGCAGGCTACAGTCCATAGGATTGCAAGAGTTGCACATGACTGAGGCAATTTAGCCATGAGAGTTGGTTGGTAGGAGATTTGAATACCTCTGAGGTTCTTACTAATTCTGAAATTTAATATAATTTGTGACTCTTGAATGAAAATCTTATGTTTTCCACATCTAGGATCATACTTTCTTTCATTTTCTCTAAAATAAAATCCATAGGTTCTCTGATAAACATAATTTTAATAATGTGTCTTCTTTTAAAAATTCTTTTGCTAAATTATTGCACTTGATTTTTGTGAACTAGATCATGGGATAGGCAGAGAGCCTTTGATTGTACTTTTTCTTGAGGAAAAAGTTCAGGAGAGTGTGTTAATTAACTCAAGGTCAAGTGGTGAATTAATGACTGAGTCTGGTGATCTTTCTATAAGATAATGGCATTTTCCCTAAGAAATTTTTTAAGTCAAAATTTGAGCCTTTGAAGCTATGCAGTTGAATTAGATTAAAGGAATATATTTAAAAAATGAAAGCTGTGTTTTGGATAAAAAAAAAATTAAAATGGTTTGAAGAGAATTTCAGTGGTTCTCAACCAATGTAATTTCTCACCCAAGGAAACATTTGGCAAGGTCTGGAGATAGTTTTGATTGTGACGTTAGGGTTGGATGGAGGAAGGGAGGGGGATGACACTGGCATTTTGTGGGCAAAAGCCAGGTATACTGCTAGTCATAGTACAGCACATAGCACCCTGAAAGAAAGAATTATCCAGCCCCAAAATGCTAGTAGTGTGAAAGTGGAGAAACCCATTAGATATTTCCCACTCATTTTAACCAGAACGTGTGTTTCTGTGATCAATGAGGTAAGATATATTGAATATAAGATGTCTTTAAGCTTTTATTCACCAAGGACTTTTCATTCACTTGAAATAAAGTTATATCTGCCAGAACTACTAACTTTGACAGCCAAGGACTGCCTTGCAATTGCAGTGGCCCTGCCTTTTGGGCTAAACTTTCCAAACTCTCTGCCTCTGTCATTCATTCATCCTTTGCCTCTCCCTTGTACCTTTGGCATCTTCCTGTCAATTATCTTTCATAATAAGGATGAAAGCAAAATAATTCTCTTTTCTGTACATATTGACTAATGGTACCCTTCCCTTTCTAATCTTTGAAGAGTAATCTACAGTTATTTGCACATGTTTCATGCCATTTCTATCTAGCAAGATATTGTTAGTGCTTTTTGGTTTTCAAATCTAATGCATATATTTCAGTTTTTATTTTTAATTCTCCATCAGCCCTTATCCCTACTTTTGCTCAGTCATGTCCAACTCTTTGCAACCCTAGGGACTATATCCTGCCAGGCTCCTCTGTCCATGGGATTTTCAAGGCAAGAATACTGGAGTGGGTCACCATTTCCTCCTATAGGGAATCTTCCCGACCCAGGGATCTAACCAAAGTCTCCTGCACTGCAGGTGGTTCTTTACTGCTGAGTCACCATATACAGTTGATCAAATTCTTCTAGGAAACTTCTCTTCTTAGTTCTGTGGCTGTTCCTTCTTGATCCCTTGAGGTCTCTTCTCTTTCTGCTCCTCTACGATACTGGGTTTTTTTTGTTTTTTTTTTTTCAGGATTGTATGCTTAGTCAGCTTTTTTTTTTCTTTTCACATA
The DNA here is from genome assembly GCF_003369695.1 of Bos indicus x Bos taurus. NCBI lineage: Eukaryota > Metazoa > Chordata > Mammalia > Artiodactyla > Bovidae > Bos > Bos indicus x Bos taurus. The sequence goes on along the minus strand of NC_040081.1, from coordinate 89,287,799 downwards.
GTTCTTTCTAACAGATCCATATCAATGGTGTTAAATACCAGTTTATTTTTCATGACTCCAAAATTCAGAACCTGTAGCTTTGACTTCACTCCAGGGTTCCAGATCTAATATCTATCTACTATTTGTAAATGAGACACAGTCATGTCAGATTCAGAATGTCTAAAACTGAATTTTTCTCCATGCCTATTTTATTCAGTTTGGGCTGCTGTAATAACATAACATAGCCTTGGTGGCTTGTAAACAACAAACATTTATTTTCCACAGTTCTGGAGGCTGCTAAGTCCCAGATGAAGATCTCTAGCAGATTCAGTGTCTGGAGAGAGCCTGCTTCCTGGTTCATAGCCAGCCATCTTTCTACTGTGTCCTCACATGGCAGAAGAAGCAAGGGAGCTCTGTGAGGTGTCTTTCATAAGGTCTGATCCCAAACATGAGGGCTCCACCCTCACGACCTAGTCACATCACATTCGAGATTAGGTTTCAACAAAACAGTCTGTAGCAATCCTCAACCTGTTTGTTTTCTTGTATACCTTATACAGGTGGTTGGTACCGCAATCCAGCCAGTAACTCTAGTCACAAACTGTGGAGTCATCCTAGACTCCTTTTACCCCACCTCCTACTCTAGCTTATTAGTCACCAAGTCTTTTTTGTGTATATTTCACTTTGTGCATGTCTCTCATGTTAATTTCTTCTTCTCCATAGGGTTGTGTTGCCACCACCGTCATTTAGGTGTATCTGAATCACCTGTACTGGTATTAAAGGAACCTTTTCAAAGTGGAAAAACAGACGATCACAATGGTTCTCACTTAAAACTTTTCAATGACCCCATTTTAACTACACGAAAGTGAAAGTGTTAGTTGCTTAGCCACATCCAACTCTTTGTGACTTCTTGGACTGTAGCCCTCCAGGCTCCTCTGTCCATGGGATTTTCCAGGCAAGAATCCTGGAATGGGTTGCCATTTCCTTCTCCAGGGGATCTTCCTGACCCAGGGATGGAATCTGGGTCTCCCGCATTGCAGGCAGATTTTTTTTTACTGTCTGAGCCACCAGGGAAGCAGATCCAAAGTAATTAACATGGCTCTTGGCCATTTGTGCAGAGAAGGTGATGGTACTCCACTCCAGTACTCTTGCCTGGAAAATCCCATGGATGGAGGAGCCTGGTAGGCTGCAGTCGGACACGACTGAGCGACTTCACTTTCACTTTTCACTTTCATGCATTGGAGAAGGAAATGGCAACCCACTCCAGTGTTCTTGCCTGGAGAATCCCAGGGACTGGGGAGCCTGGTGGGCTGCTGTCTATGGGGTTGCATAGAGTCGGACACGACTGAAGTGACTTAGCAGCAGCAGCAGCCATTTGTGACCCACGGGCCCCCCAATCTTTTCTTCCATCACAATCCCCACCAGCCCTCCAAAGAACTGGACAAGTTGTATTATTCATGCCATGCCTTTTTATAAGTTGTCTCTTTCATTTAGAATGCCCTGGTTAGTTACAATTTTAGTTGTCTTTTTCTTAAAAATTAATTTTGTTTTTAATAAAGTAATACACATACACAGATTTTTAAAAATCAAATAGTGCTAAAAGGATCATAATATTGAATAGCAGATCTTTGTTCCTGCCTTCCTGGCTCTTCACCTTGCTAGAATCAACCACTTTTGACTCTTTAAGGTGCTGCGTCTGTATTTACCTCTGTATTGCTAAACCATTTGTAATACTATTTCATGAGTTGTCAAGTTTAGACTTGTTGAGTTTCTCTTCTCATTCCAGTATAGTGACTATAAGGGTAATACTCAAAACACTTTGATGATGAGCACTGCATAGATGAGCACTGCATAGATAATGATTAATCACAACTAGTTACTCTACATGGTCTATGTTGGCTAATTAATGGTCTTAATTTTATGACACATTTGATAGCCCAGTTGGTAAAGAATGTATCTGCAATGCAGGAGACCACAGTTCGATTCCTGGGTCAGGAAGATCTGCTGGAGAAGGGATAGGCTACCTACTCCAGTATTCTTGGGCTTCCCTTGTGGTTCGGCTGATAATGAATCTGCCTGCAATGCAGAAGACCTGGGTTCAATCCCTGGGTCCCCTGGAGAAGGGAAAGACTACCCACTCTAGTATTCTGGCCTGGAGAATTCCATGGACTGTATAGTCCATGGGGTTGCAAAGAGTCAGACATGACTGAGTGACTTTCACTTTCATCAGTATTTATATTATCATTACCACATAAATATTGTCAACTGCTGAAACAATATGATATAATCACGTTATCTTGATAACTCAGTATTTGTTTTCTAGAAGTTTTGATGTTTTAAAAAAGCATTTATTACCTATTAAAAAGTCACTGTAATTCCCACCTTCTCTGTGAAGTTTTTGCTGCTATGCAAGTTGATTCTCCACCCTGTGTTAGTCCCATGCTACCTGTTCTGCTTATCACATTATATCTTATGGATTTGTGTATCGATCTTCCTTATAAGAATATGAGTTCCTTGAAGGTAGTGATGATATTTGTTATCTTTGAACATTCAGTGTCTTGCATCAGTGCCAAACCCAAAATGTTTAATAAATATCTGTTGAATTATGGATGAAACAGGAGCGTCCTTTCTCTTTGAAGCAGCCTTCAATATTGAGTAGATGCTTTTGTGAGCACTTCTCTGATTTCTGAGTCTCTCCATATGGATCACACACTCAGATTCCTGTCAGGGTCTAGGAAGTTAAAATAAATGAACTCAGCAAGCCTGATGGAGTCTGTGGCATTTAAAGAGGTCATGTGCTACTAGGTTCCAGCTAGTTGTTGCTATGAAGGTGTTTCAGACTTCCACTTTTTAAGTAGAAGCAGAAAAATCCAGGCTTGATATAAACCATCATGATTCAGTTTTAAAAAAACTATGCAGACCAAGTAAATTGTTCTTTAAAATCAAGCTTGATTTGGTTCATGACCACCAGCTAATGAAGATTATTGCATGGGAGTAGGAGGAGCTATGTACCTCATCACAGACCCTTGAACTTGGTGTCTAATTGGCCCGAGAATGTCTAACCCAAGGGGTCCTCCCAGGGGCTCTCCCTAGTGGAATTTCTTTGCCAGCTGATGCCAGCATGTGGAGTGAGCCTTAGCAGAAGACAGCCTGGGCACAGCCTGCCAGAGTGTTCGGAGGCCCAGGCAGGATTTCCATGGAATCAGGACTTCCTCTGTCATGTGGGAATAAAGAATGTTGTGTTAAATTATAAACTGATAAGGGAAGGAACTCAAGAAGATTAAAAGTTGTACACTATCTGTCAAGCCGTGTGTGTATCTTTTCTTATGTTAATTTACATTTTACAATAGTCTTAAGATGAAGATATTGCCATCCTTAGTTTGCAGATGTTAAATCTCTATGAGATTTAATGGTTTTTTTTTTTCAGTTTCCATCATCAGAACAGATTAACCGAAGAATTAATGCCTCTGATTGTGCCCATGAAGAAAGCCCATATGTGGGGTTTTAAAAATGCTTTAAACCTGTTTTATAATAAAAAAGCATAAAATTTTCCACTGGACATTGACATTGGGATCTTTGAACTTAATGTTTGTTTTGTATGTTCATAGATTAATCTAAGATCACTCTTCTATCAACATTTGTTGAATATCCCTTGTGTTCTGTGTTAAATAACAGGATTTCAGAGCTGGGAAATATATAGCTCCTGTACTTGAGAAGTCTTAAATGACTGTTTCTGGTTTGTTCTAAGTGTGAAAGGAGGAGCCAGGTAACAGGGTTAAAGGCAGAAAAATATATAGAAATTTGGTATCCAAATTGTGCCAAATTGTGTTTTTTTTTTTTTTTTTTTAAATTTGAGCTGCTCCTTTTTTATTGTTTCAACAAACAGAATAGTCAAGTAGAAAAATTAGAAAGTGCAAATTAGGATAATTAACAAAAAATTCTTCTAACCATGTGGGCAACTCTATCTACTTACTTACCCATCTTTTTTTTAAACTATTTATCTATATGGATATTTTTATATTTATCACAAACACATGCAGAAAAAAACACTCAGATCTCACTAATTACTAGTCTATAACTTGCTTCTCTTACTGAGGGATATTTTTAAATGTTTGAAAATAAATTTTTATGACTGAAGAGCATTATATTACCCAGAAGTATTTCCTATATCTTTAATCAGCTCTCTATTGTTAGATATTTAGGCCAATTTCTAATTTTTTTATAAGCCATGTCACATGTAGAAATTTTGTAGTGAAATCTTTTTATGTATTTTAATTTATTTCCTTGGGAAAACTTGCTAGAAATGAGATTACTGGATTTAAGCACTTGGACAATTTTTAAGCTTTTAGCTAAAAGTCCTGATAAATTGTCCTGCGGAAGAGTAGTAATAATTTACCTATTATCAATGGATATGAGTTTCTTTTTTTCTTCACTGTTTTCAATGCTAGGTACCACCTCTTTAAAAAAAAAATTTTTTTTCCCCCCAATTCAATAGAGAGAGAAAAAACTCTCTGTTTTGAAAAAACTGTTTTTGAAACTCTTCCCGCCTTTGAACTTTCTAGATTCTATTGTTATCTGGTACAATACTATCACTGTGTTTTGGTTACTTGGTTGGCTGATTACCTGCCTTAGCAGCTTTGGAGGAGTTTGAGGGTAGAGCATTTCCTGTCCACAGGTGTGTTTTGGGGGTGCTTGTGGATGTTTGTTGAGCTTAATTGTACTTGAAGGACATGTGCAGCTTAGAACCTTGTCAACACAACCAGTGGGCAAGTTACTCTGTTCTTGCAAGTTACTCTGTTCCTACTAGTTACATAATAATGAGTAATTTAACAGTACTGATTAAGCGTTAACACTGCATTAAGTGCCTTGCATACTTTGCTGGTTGGAGCCTCACGACAGCACTCTGAAGAAGGGATAATAATTATCTCCATCTTGCCAATGAGGAAACCGAGAGGTTATGAAATTCGCCCATGGTACATGGCTCTAAAGTGGCAAAAACAGATTATGAACTCAGGATCATCCAGCTCCCAAGCCGTTTTATCATTCCTCCTCTGCCCTCTCCTCTCCAGCTTCTTATTATAGATATTTTAAAGTATATGTAAAAGTAGAGACAACAGCAGAGTGAACCTTGACATACATACCACCCAGCTTCAACAATGAGCAATATAGGGACCATCTTGTTTCATCTATGCCTTTCCCTCACTGCTGCACACCTGTCTTCCCTTTTTGGATTATTTTAAAGCAAATCAGAGATACATTAATTTCCTTAATAAGTATTTAAATACATATCTCTAAGAGATATAATTCTGTTTTTAAAATCTAAACCACAATATCATTATCACACTTGCTGCTGCTGCTGTCGCTTCAGTCGTGTCTGACTCTGTGCGACCCCATAGGCGGCAGCCCACCAGGCTCCTCCATCCCTGGGATTCTCCAGGCAAGAATACTGGAGTGGGTTGCCATTTCCTACTCCAATGCATGCATGCATGCTAAGTCGCTTCAGTCGTGTCCGACTCTATGAGACCGTATGGCTAGCAGCCCACCAGGATCCTCTGTACACAGGATTCTCTAGGTAAGAATACCGGAGTGGGTTGCCATTTCCTTCTCCTATCACACTTGACACTCTAACAATTTCTTAAGATTGTCAGATTCCCCTGATTATATTTACTGTGATTTTTACTGTTGGTTTGTTTGAATCAGAATCCCTGCAAGGACTACCCTTTGTATTCTAAACTTTCCTAACCTCAGCACCATGTTCCTTTCCTCCGCCTGCTTTTCCATGAGGCCTGTCCTTCTCAGAGACAGAGTTACTAAGCTGGAGGAACTTCAAATTTTAAAACAGTTCCTATGAATTGAATATCTAGTTTGCATCTCCCCAGATGGAAGCACACTGGGTAGTTAAAACTTGAGAAGCACTGGGCATGTGAAGACCAGTGGAGAAAATACATTGCCACATGGGTTCATTATCCCTCTTCCCTGAAGCTCACCAGTGTATATATATCCATCAGGTGGCTGAGAACTCCCTTTGTGCTTCTGCTCATAGGATAAGGCTCCATCACAGCTATGGCTAAGTCTTCTCACTTATAGGGCCAGGTCTCATCAGATATAAGTGATGTGTGTGTGTTGTTTGTTCAGTCGTGTCTGACTCTTTGCAACTCCACGGACTGTAGCCCTCCAGGCTCCTCTGTCTATGGGATTTCCCAGGCAAGAATACTGGAGTGGGTTGCCATTCCTTTCTCCAGAGGATCTTCCCAAACCCAGGGATCGAACCCAGGTCTCCCACATTGTGGGCAGATTCTTTAATGTCTGAGCCACCAAGGAAGCCCAGAAAGTGATACTGGTTTGAAAATTCTGTCTTGAGCCTTGAGCTTGAAAAATGAGACATGCTGGCCTGGGTGCCCCTTCCATGCTGCAAGAAAATAACTTGGAAATGGGAGCCACAGGCTTGTTATTTTCATAAATGGTTGAGACTTTGATAGAATCTTTTGTCTTGAGCACGTTTTCAAGGTTTCATGTTTATTTTGGTTCTGTTTTGAACTTGAAGGTCTAGTGATCCTCCACTGTGTTCTGGCAGATGGGAATTCAACCAGAAGTCCTGAAGATGATGGCCTTCTTTGTGGAGATCACGCAGAAAACTGCCCAGGTAATGCATAACTACTGATGTCTTTGTATTTCATCAGTTTTGTATTCAATCTCAGAAAGCTGACTTCTCTAAATTTTAAGTTGATAATACAGTAATCATAAAACCAGATAGTTTTTTGAGCACTTGCTAATGTACCAGGCACTGGGCTTTACATACAGTAGTGCATTCACTCCTTGCAAGAACTCTATGAGCTAGTAACATTTTTTACTTTATTTCAAGGTGAAGCTAGAAAGAATATGTAATTGCCAAAGGTCACACTGCTGGTATACTGCAAATCTGGGATTCACACTCAGGTCTTTCTCATTCCATCATAGATGTGACTTCCAGCCTCTAGCATCATGTGATATCTTAGACTAGATTCATAGAAAGTTGGCACATTCTATTCAAATTCAAAATTTTATTTTCTATTTTATAACTTAAAAGAAGGGAAGAAGGCATCAATTTTTAAAACATATTTTACCTTACAGATGCTTGAATTAGTATTCTCAAAGTTATTAGTCTGAGGCAGGGGTCAACTTTAGTAGAGTCAGATAGTAAAAACTGAGATTTTGTGGGGTTTGTGGTCTTTTTTGGAACTACTCTGCTCTGCCATTGAAAGCAGCCATAGACAGTATGCAAATGAATGGCTTTGGATGTCTTCCAATAAGACTTTTTTTTTTAGAGAAAGAAGCTGTGAACAAGATTTGGTTTTTGGGTCACAGCTGACTGACTTCTGGTCTAAGGTCTGTCTGTCATTTATACACTGTATGGTCTGATCTTCTACAGAGGCTGTTTCTTGTTTCAAAACAAAACACAATACAACATAGGCCAGTTCTGAAAGTAGGGCAGAGTGGAGAAGAACCTCTGGAAACTTCTCTGAGCTGCAGTATGGTGACCTGGTGCAAGTGCTCCTTTCCTAGTGTCCTGGGGATGTTGTAACTGAGCCAGGAGCACGCTGAGCAAGTCGTCCTGATGTGAGTCATCAGTTCTAGCCCGACTTTCCTCTTTCCTCCCTCCCCTTAGTGGGTGGCCTGGAGAGTGCCCATGGGCTGTGGAGTCCATGCTGTCTTAGATCCTGACGGTGTGAGTCTTGTCACCTGTGTAGTGAGAAGGACAAAGCCTACTTTATATGTGTGTTTTCCTTCAGTCTGGTTTCGAATGTCTTAAATGACACTTTCACATTTCCTTTGGGAGATTATTCTGTAATCTCATGATTGACAGGGTTAAAAACTATTACTTATCATTCTCCTAAATGTAGTTTTAAATTTTGTTATTGTCATGAGAACTTTTAACAACATTTTAAGTGCATGATACAATATTACTGGGGCTTCCCAGACCCCACCTGCCAATGCGGGAGACTAAGAGGCCTCGGTTTGATCCCTGAGTCGGGGAGATCCCTGGCGGAGGGCATGGGAACCCACCCCAGTATTCTTGCCTAGGAAATCCTATGGACAGAGAAGCCTAGAAGGCTACAGTCCATAGCGTTGTAAAGAGTCAAAGACAACTGAAGTGACTTAGCATATATTATTAACTATAGCATGTGATGTTGGATAGCAGATCTCTAGTAATTATTTATCTTACAGAACTGAAGCTTTATAGCCCTTGAACAACAAACAAGGCCTCTCCCCGCAACCTGTGGCAACCACCATTCTACTCTGTTTCTGTGCATTTGGCTATTTAGATACTCATATAAGTTGAATCATGTATTACTTGTCCTTTGGTGACTGGTTTATTTCTTTTAGCATAATGCCCTCCAGGTTCATCCATGTTGCTGCATATTGCAAAATTTTCTTCTTTGTCAAGATTGATTAATATTCCATTGTCTGTATATACTGTATTTCCTTTATCAATTCATCTCTTGATAAATATTTTGGTTGTTTCCACATCTTGGCTATTGTGAATAATGCTACAATTAACATGGGAATGCAGCTTCTTTTTTGAGATCCTGATTTTTGGATAAATACCCAGGAGTGGTATTGTTGGATCATATGGCTGTTCCACTTAAAATTTTTGAATAAACTCCTTGCTATTTTCTATAGAGGCTGTAGATTGCACTTTCAGTCTATAAATTGTTTCCTAGTTTGTTTAAGGTCACAGGTAAGCAGAGTAGCCTGACATGAACTTGGAAAGACTGGCTCTAGAATGTGTATTGTTAATTCCCATGGTAATATTCTAGAATCACTTTAGAAGACTGGAATGTTCAATACATGAGAAAAATTCTGAAAAAAACAATTCCTTGAAAGTGCAAATGACAGTAGTTTCTTGAAAGAGAAATTAATGTAAAACAGGAGCAGATTGTCTCTGTTGAGTAACTGTGTGACCTTGAGCACATTGCTCAAGCTTTCAAAGACTTAATTTGGAACCTGTAAAATAAAGAAGTGACTTTCAGTGGTCCCCAACCTTTTTGGCACTAGGGATTGATTTCATGGAAGACAATTTTTCCACAGACTGGGGATGGGGGTGTTGTTTGGGGATGATTCAATTGCATTACTTGTATTGTGCACTTTGAAAGTGAAAAAGTGAAAGTGTTAGTCAGTCAGTCATGTCTGACTCTTGTGACCCCATGGACTGTAGCCTGCCAGGGTCCTCTGTCCTTGAAATTCTCCAGGCAAGAATACTGGAGTGGGTTGCCATTCCCTTTTCCAGGGGATCTTCCCGACCCAGGGGCGGAACTCAGGTCTCCAGCTTTGTAGGCAGATTCTTTACTGTTTGAGCCACCAGGGAAGCCCATCGTGTGCTTTATTTCTATTCAAATGCTGCTGATCTGACAGAAAGTACTGGTCTACACCCTGGAGGTTGGGGACCCCTGAATTAAATGATTTTTAAGGGTCCTTCTTGTTTCTAAATGATTTCAGGATTTTACTTGCCAACAGCCCCAGTCTTTAAGCATTCCATTTTTAGTCCGTCGTTTTCTATCTTGAATGAAACATTTATTCAGTTTGTCAGTACTTATGAGCTACCTACTATACAGGAGGCCCTGTTCCAAGTGCCAAGGATGCAGCAATGAACAAAATAGTCAAAGATGAGGTCACAAAGGTAATAGGAAAAAAGAGGCAGATGCCATTTACTGAGATGAGGAAGGACAAGATTTGAGGAGGGTGGAAATCCTAGGTTCCATTTTGGAAGTGTTAAGTTGAAATGCCAGTGAGATATATGTTAATGAGGCAGTTAGCATGGGAGGAAGAGATCTGGGATGGAAACAAATTTGGGCATTGTTATCATTAAGCTGTTTGAAGCCAGGAAACACCCAGAGAGGAAGAGGAGCAAGGAGAAAAGCTGAGTAAGTGTTGCGCCTCAATGCATTGCAAAATTTAGGAGCTGAGGGAGTTGAAGTCAAACCAGCCAGGGAGAATGAGCAAAGGAGGCATCACATGCACTCTTGAAAAACAAAAAGAAATGCAATTTTTTCCCTGTCCATTCTTATTTATCTCCTAGCCAAGAATAATTTTAAATATATGAAATACACGCAAATCTCAACACTGAATTCTTTCTTCTTCCTTTAAAAGGGCTAGAATGAAAAGAGCAGCTATAAGTGAATGTCCAGTCCTGTAAGCTCACAGATGGTTGACACAGTCCTTCTGGGTAAAAGACTTGCTGATGAGGCCTGATTGGCCCTCTGTATAAACATATCCTAGAAGCTCAGGAGGGTAACAAATACATCTGTGAGATTTATTTTTCTTTTCCTGGAGAAATAGACCAATTCACATTTTGACAAAAAATGGCATTGAATGTAAGACAAATGGGAATCCTCAATTACAATAAATTTTCTGATGTTGCACTTTTTCAAGAGCATCCTGAATTTACATTCCCCTGTCCCACGGAGATAGTTGGCAAGGTAAGAAGAAAAATTAACTTAAAAAATATAAAACCTTCTTCCTCCCTTCTTGGTTTAAGAAGGTTGTAAAATGAAGTCCCTACTGGGAAGAGGTCTAAAATATTAAAGTCTCAGGCTGTACTTCATAGTCTAGGAGGAAATTTTCTCCAGATTCTGCTGTGACCATTTGAACTCTTCGGTGCACTGGTTGTTTTCCACTCTTTTTAGGTCAGATATCTGTGTGTGAAGGTCAATTTATAAGGATTTTTTTCCCTTCCTCTCTCTCTTTGTTAACTTTTGTAGGACTTCTATCTCAAAATTTATAAAGTTGAGAAGTTTAAAGTGTTAGTTGTTCAGTCATGTTCGACTCTTTGCGACCCCATGGACTGTGGCTTGCTAGGGTTCTCTGTCCATGGAATTCTTCAGGCAAGAATACAGGAGTAGGTAGCCATTCTCTCCTCCAGGATATCTTCCTGACACAGCGATCGAATCTGGGTCCCTGCATTGCAGGCAGATTCTTTACCATCTGAGCCACCAGGGAAGCCTGAATTTAGTTCCCCTCTTTTAAATCTCTTACATAGAGATTTAACTATGTATTTAACTAAAGATTTAGAGATACAAGAGGTTATAAATACTGTAATGAGATTTACCAAAAAAGCATTATCCCAGTAATTGATTTCAGAAGAGTTGCTGATATTGATACCATTTGCAAAATCATTAAATAGATTTTTCATGAGCATTATCAGAATACGTAAGAGACGATTTTATGAAAATAAGCCTAATGTATTAATTGTGAAGAGTTTTAATCACAAAGGCATGGCAAAGCCTGCTTGGCTGGAGAATAAGAATCAAGTACAGAAAGACTAGGGCTTCCCAGGCGGGGCTAGTAGAAAAGAACCTGCTTGCCAATGCAGGAGACGTAAGAGACACGGGTTCGATCCCTGGGTTTGGAAGATCCCCTGGAGAAGGGCATGGCAATCCATTTCAGTATTCTTGCCTGAAGAATTCCGTGGACAGAGGATCCTGGGGGGCTACAGTCCATAGCGTCACAAGGAGTTAGACACGACTGAAGCAACTTAGCACATACACACAGAAAGACTAAAGAACCACACTGTTTGATCAAAGCATCCATCAAAATGAGGAAAATTCTATTTTTAAACTAGGTTATCTGGGTGTCTGCTGTATTTCTCCACTTTAGTTTGGCCCAAGAGAAGCCATCACATCTCATCTAATGATTCTAATGACCCCCCAAAATGTGACCACTTCTTATCTACCTGCCCATACTATCAAAGAAAGATATTCTTACTTCTGATCCCTTCTACTAACTCTTGGAATCAAATTTTGACATCATTGACCTCCAGTAGCCCTGGTGATTTCTTATTTAATTGGCTGTAGAATCTTTGGAATATAGTGTCTCATGAAGAGTTTGTGATATGTTACCTGCAGTGCCCATCCACTTAAAAGATTGTGCTGTGATCTGGTACATGCAATTTTTCCATGTAGTTTTGCGGAACAAACTCATTCCCAGAGAAATGATTTGGTTTGGGGAGTGTGAGTTGGAAAAGAGCAAGTAGGAGGGAAAAAGAGTAATTAAGTTCCACCACCCCTAGTATTTGGAATAGGAAATGGCACCCCACTCCAGTATTCTTGCCTGGGAAATCCCATGGACAGAGGAACCTGGCAGGCTACAGTCCATGGAGTTGAAAAAGAATCAGACACAACTTGGTGACTAAATAACAGCAAACAAACCTCAATATCAGAGGAATCTTCATGGCTGTTACATTTTTAAGACCATGCCATTCACTTGTCAACAGAGAAACACAATACGTAGGACTAATCATTCTTTTATCATAAGATTAACTTTTCCTTTTTCTTGATAAATATCTCTGGAATGGAAGGATAGACTTTACCGTCCCCTTCCCTATGTCATCAGGTCTCATGATAGGCAGAAAATGTTGGATTTCATAGCTGTTCAGTTTTCAGATAATGTGACCTTGATGAATATTAGATGAAAGCAACTGGAATTTTAGGTGCATTTCAAAGGAGGAAATGCTGATAAGCCTTCTCATTTCCATGCAAGAGAGAGAGGGAGAGGCTCCCATTTAGCTTTTTTTGGGGGGGAGTGTGGAGTGGGAAGGGCAATATGTGTGATTAATTTTTCTTCCAGGTTTTAAAGTTCCATAGAGAAATCACAGGACATTTTCTGCTTGGTGACATGGAAGTGTTTTCAAATCCAAATAATGCTGGGAATATTTAAGGGCATGCTTATTTGGCAAAGGAGGGAACTCTGTGAGCAATCAAAACAGGACCTGGCAACCCTTTCCCTGGCATGGATTTGTGTTGCTTGGATGAACCGAGGCTGATCAAATCACTGCATCCAGCAGCTGCTGGTTAAGGCGCTCTCTGGTATCTTGCTCTATGTGGTGTTTATTAAAAAGGCTGGCTATGTTTAGCAGGGCATGGCAGCCAGAGGAATTAGTGAAGTTCAGGATACAGAGCCATATAGCTTATATTTAAAGTCAGGTGTGCTTTACAAAGTAGAAAAGACCTTTCTGGAGCCCAGTAGATCCGTCAGGAAGTCTCACTGCTTCTTTATTGGAGTGCAGTTGATTTACAGTGCTGTATTAGTTTTAGTTGTACAGCAAAGTGATGAATTTATACATATTCTTTTTCAGATTCATTTCCCATATAGGTTATTATGCAGTATTGAGTAGAGTTCCCTGAGCTATACAGTAGGTCCCTGTTCTTACCTGTTCTTACCTGATTATTGTATTAATCATGTTTTAAATTCTCTGTATTTTATGATGGAAATGGTACTGATGATTCTCTATTCTTTTATTCATCTCCTTGCCCTCCATTCCCCTGCCCCAGGTCTGTGTCATGTATGTCTGCGTGGCTCAGATGTGACTTAGTTTCCTCCTTTCCCCCTTGGCATCTTCTTACTTTAATCCATTCTGTGCTTTATTGTCTAATACATTGGTAAAATGCTTCACAGTTTAGCTTTCACACATACCATTTAATTTAACCCATAAGAACCTTCTTCAACTCTCTCCCACCTCATTCAAGGGTAAAACTTCAGCCTGCTGACATTTGAGGTCTCTGACTTCCATTCACAGCCATCCTTGGCTGCTCTCCTTCAGGTCTCTTCCATGTCCATTAAATCTGCCTCCCTCCTCCTGCATAAGGCTGGCATATTCCTGAAGACTGAATTGTCTCTCTTGAAATTCTCCACAACTCTGTTGCTTGCTCACCATCTCCTAAAAGTGTTTCTCAGGTGGGTCAATGGTAAAGAATCTGCCTGCCAATGCAGAAGATGCAAGAGACTCTGGCTCGATCCCTGAGTCAGGAAGAGGCCCTTGAGGGGGAAATGGCAACCCACTCCAGTATTCTTGCGGAGAATCCCATCAGCAGAGGAGCCTGGCTGTAGCCCATGGGTCACAAAAAGTCTGACATGACTGAGCACTCATGCTTGCATCTCTTAAAAAAACTCTGCATTTTCCAGAATTTTTTAAAAAATTAGATAAGCCCTCTTGGTACTGCTGCAAGACTTCTCTTAGAATTGTCAAGATTTTCAAGATTCTAGAATCAACTCATTTACTAAGGACTTTATTGTCTCATGCACTTTGCTAGGAATTTGCATACGAAGTGAAGTGAAAGTTGCTCAGTCATGTCTGACTCTTTGTGACCCCATGATCTGTAGCCCACAAGCCTCCTCTGTCCATGGAATTCTCCAGGCAAGAATACTGGAGTGGGTTGTCATTTCCTTCTCCAGGGGATCTTCCCGACCCAGGGGTTGAACCTGGGTCTCCTGCATTGCAGGCAGCTTCTTTACCAATAGCGCCACCTGGGAAGTTAAGAATTTCCACATGCATTTTTTCACTTGAGCCTCTCAACAGCCCTTTAAGGTAGATGTTAGCATCTTCAGTTTCCAGATGATGGAACTGAGGCTCAGACAGCTTAATTAGCTTGCCTGGACCCATATGGCTCATGTAAGGCAGAGCTGAAAATGAAACACTGATTTCCTTCCTCCTAAGCCAGTGTTTTTTCCACTGTTTCCAGTGGACCACACTGTTTACGTGGTTACTATGGTTGTTTTTACTGGTTTGTTGCTTATTATTGAATTAAATTTGTTCTATCATGCCAATGTCGCTAGTTAGATAGGGTATCTCTTATTTCTTTGATGTTTTCTCATGCTTACTACAGGCCTCTGGAAAGAGGAGATACTCAATGAATGGAAGTTGATTTTCATTCGATCAATCTATTTGCCAAAATACACAGATCTTTGCCTTTGAGACATTTTGCAGTTATTTATGGGAGAAATTTCAACCAGAGTCCCATTGACTGGCAGGCATGGGAGCAAATGTCTGGCACGTACGAGCAGTCAGCAGGACTGGTAATCAAGTCCCCGACCAAAACCAGGTCAGCCAGTTCCAACGTCTCCCACCCTCTGAAACTCTGTGACCTGGCATCCCAGGAATTTCCTCTGTACCGATCATCCAGAGTTCTTTGTGAGTGTCCTTTGTGGTGACCCTGGGCAGCTATATATTTACTCATTTCATAATATTAATTAAAAGTTCAGTGGTCATTGCTCTCTCTAAAAGGATTGTTTAATGTCATTGGAGTGCCAGGTGCCATGCCAAACCTAGTGTGAAATGCCCTTCTGTGGTGACCACCGTGGGCTTTCTGATTTCACAGGTGTCTGAGTCCTGCAAGCTGTTGGTCATACCATGACAATGGAAAGTCCGACCCTGGGTCAGCTGGCTAGTTAGCTGTTTTCTCTGGGTGTGGGTAGGCGTTTATTGTGAATCAACCCATGAAACAACTAGTTAGCATTTTTTTTTTTTTTTTTTTTACTGTTTCTCTTGACAGCCCTTATTTATTGAAACTTTTTACAGGTAAACGATGGAGAAATTGCTCCATATTATCCCCCCTATTCCCCTAATTGAAAAATTAGGCAATTAAGATTCTAAAAGGTAAGAAAAAAGTCAGTATAGGGAATGAAATCCTGGATATGAAGCTTCCAGTCTTCCTCGTTCAGAGCAGGAAAAGCCCCCCAGGGGTCCAATGAGTGGGATGATCTCGATTCAGAGAAGCAGGACTTGTGGGTGCCTCAGGCAGGGAGCAGATGACTGCTACCTGCCCAACAGAGTGGAGCAGTCAAACGCAAGGACTGCCTGGGTCTGAGTCCCAGCCCTGCCACATACGAGCTGCGGGATGTGGGAAAGTAACTTAGCCTCGATGTGTTGTGCTTTCCTGTTGTTCAGTCACTCAGTCGTGTCCGACTCTACGACTCTGCGGACTGCAGCATGCCAGGCCTCGCTGTCCTTCACCATCTCCTGGAGTTTGGTCAAACTCATGTCCATCGAGTCCATCCAACCCTCTTGTCCTCTGTGGTCCCCTTCTCCTCCTGCCTTCAGTCTTTCCCAGTGTTGTGCCGTGCTCATCCATAGACAGGAGTTAGAATGGTGCTTCCCTCACAAGGCTGTTATGAGTATTAAATGAGCTAATACAGCCCTCCCTCCCAATCTGCGGGTTCCTGTTAGCATCTTTAGATTCAGGCAACCAAAGATCCAACCAGGCAATACCAAAGGCTGACTGTAAACACCATGATATAAGGGTCCTCAGCATCTGTGGATTTTGGTATCAGCTGGGGTCCTGAAATCAGTCTCCTCAGATACCGAGGGATGACTCTATATAGAGCATATTGACCAGCATCTGGCACTTAGTAAGTGCTGTGTTTAAGTTTAAAAAAAGGAAAAGAAGAAAGCAAAAACAAACAAACAAAAAACCCTCCTCTCTTTTCAATGCCATCAGCCCCACACCTCTGACAATCTTCCCAATCTTCCTCTTTTATCACAATTATGTTTACCCTTTAAACAGCGCTGACTTTTCTCAGAGGTCGTTTAAACAGGAATCTTAGTTAAAATCTGAAACGTTTCCATCACATTCCCCAATAGCCAGTCTCTAGGGCCAGTTTCTGGTCCCCAAAGTCTGACATATCCCAGTGTGGAGAGAAGGAGCGATGAGAAATGGGAGTATATTCTACAGAAACACTGGCGACACTGGTAGGAATATAATTCTATTACATTTACAAACATGCATTTAAAGTGAGTTGATTTACTGAGTCATTTCTCCTTCTTCAGCTACCACCACACAACCAAAGCGAAGAGGCCACTTCTCTCGGTGCCCCAAGCAGTACAAGCATTACTGCATTAAAGGGAGATGTCGCTTCGTGGTGGCCGAGCAGACGCCCTCCTGCGTGTAAGTGGAGCATGGAGCCTACAAGCCAAGGGGTGCAGACTGGTGCTGGCTTGGGGTGGGGGGGGCGGTGACAGGAGTGGAAAGTCTGAGCTCACCCAGCCATCTGTCGGGTTACAGTTTTCCCCGGTCCTACCCACCCCAACCCCCCAACTTGTTTAGGGGCAGTGACTTACGGAGAAACTGACGCACACTTTCTTGCTGAAATCTGAGCATGCGAGAGTCCAGATCGCCTTCGGAGGTGGGGCCCGTGTTCCTCCGCTGTCTTGAGCAAGCAAAACTGTTTCTGTCTAGTGTTAAGGATGCTTTTCAGCTCAAATAAACTCTGGTGTGGCTCAAACTCGAACACATTCTTCTGGCATTTGTTAGGTGGTTCATTGTGAATGTAAATATGAAGGAAATTTCTGCCAAATTCAAAGCTACTTTTGCAGGTGTCAATTAAGTGCATGGAAATCAGTCCTATTTTTAGAGATTCATAAAGCCTGTTTAGTGCAGCAGGGAACTGGGAGGAGAGTTCTCGTTCCAACTCTTGGTAGATTGAGTCCAAGTTTAATTTTACTCAGGAACAAACAAATTTTTTGCATATCTTAAATATTTATTTTCTGCTAAAGATGTCTTGCTAAAGTGCTGAGACCTTACCTCATAGAGGAACAAGGTGATTTTTTTAAAATATAATTTTAACCTAAAGTTCATAGAATATTTATGTTCTTCTGTGTAGTCGCCCCAGTATTCTTCTCCCCACCCCCACCTCCCCCACAAGTATCTCAGGACAGTGATTCCAAGCCCTGATATAGTGGAAAATTGAAGAGCTGAGGACTTCTTCAAAGTTACATTATAATTTAATTTAATTAAAAATATATAAATAGGTAATACTTAGAGGGGAATAAGAAAAAAGCCTACTGTAAGGAAATAGGAAAATGTGCTTAAATTTTTGGGAAAGATAGAGCTGATTTTTTAAAATTTCATTTAATTGCTTACTGGCTTGGGAGAATATAATGAATTTTTAAAAGATTAATGCTTCTTAGCTCAGTACATTTCTCTTACTGGTCCCTATGTCTGTACATGTATTGTTCTTTAATATCGCTGCCTTCTAGAATGAAAACCACAGCTGTAATCTACCTGCCTGGTCTTCCCAGGTGGCTCAGTGGTATAGAATCTACCTGCAGTGCAAGTGACTAGGGTTCAATCCCTGGATTGGGAAGATTCCCTAGAGGAGGAAATGGCAACCCATTCCAGTATTCTTGCCTGGAAAATTCCATGGACAGAGGAGCCTGGCAGCCTATGGGTTACAAAGAGTTGGACATGGCTTAGCAACTAAACAACAACAAAATTACCCAGCCTGTCTCCTTCAGTCAGAGGTTAAAACCCATTTCCTCCAGAGCTCCTCTGATGCTGCCTTAACTTTCTTTTTCAGTTGTTTTATTTTGTTTTTCTTTTATTAGGATTATGTTGAATTTACAAACTAATTCAGGGCGAGCTGACATCTCTATATGTAAAGGAAGTCATGGTCATACTTTGAACCATAAATGTCTCTTCTTACTTGTTTCCAGAATAATCATAGCTTCTCAGCAGATCTGCTCTCTAGACTCCTCTCTAATATCATCTTGAGTCACTCCTCTCACTGACCTTTTTGGTTATATATATGTGTGTGTGTATATATATATATATATATATATATATATATTCACTGAAGTATAGTTGAATGGCTTGACTTTCCAGCCATATCTCTCACCACATTCTCAAATGTCCTTATGAAATCCTACATTCGTTTGCAGGGTTTATTAGACAAGCTATTCTCATAGTCTGGAAAGTTTATTCTTATTGAAGCTTTAAGATACAGCTCAAACAGCAGCTCGTCCTGGATCCCTGCACTGACTTGAGTTGGATGTCTGTCCTTAGTGATCTAGTCACATTTCAATGAAAAGCTCTTTCCCCCTGGAGTATCACTGTTGGTTTCTCTGACCCTCCCTTCTGTGACTGTGAGCTCCTAGAAGGCAGGGATGATGGCTTATTCGTTCTCATATTCCAGTGCCAAGCACAGTGCCTAGAATTTACTAGGTGCTCAAGAAATGTCTGATGAATAAATGAACAAGTCCCTCTGTCACAGTTCATATAGTGCTGTGCCTGCATGCATGCTAAGTCCCTTCAGTTGTGTCCCACTCTGTGAGACCCTATAGATTGCAGTCTGCCAGGCTCTTCTGTCCATGGGATTCTCCCAGCAAGAATACTGAGTTGGGTTGCCATTTCCTCTTCCAGGGGATCTTCCAGACCCAGGGATCGAAATGGTGTCTCTTATGTCTCCTGCATTGGCAGACGGATTCTTTACCACTGAGGGCTTCCCTGGTGGCTCAGACAATAAAGAGGTAAAGAATTTGCCTGCAAAGCAAGAGATCTGGGTTTGGTCTAGTGCTGTGCTGAATGTCAAATCCAAGGCTTTAATCTGAACCAGGAACACCTTCTTAGTGGTGATCCGGTATAAGACCAAGGAGGGCAGTGGGCTGATGGAGGAAGAACATTGGAGTCTTTGGAGTAAAATACACCTAAGATTTTGTTTCAACCAACTATGAGCAGTGTTAACAATGAGTTGGTTACCTTTCCTGGGTGTTTAATTATCTCTAAAAGAAGATAATAATATCCTTCTTTCATGTGTTGAAAATTAAGCAAAATAATACATCAAGCAAAAATATTTATTGTGGTACCCAGCACAGAGTAAATGTTCCATAAATGTACTATTGAATTGAATGGGAACTATTCAACTAGGTCTCACCTTTTAGGAGATTTTTTGTAGCACAGATTCAGGCAAAACCGTCTTGCCATGGGCGATTATGCCATCTTGGGAAACCAGAAATTTCTCCTTTTGCTTGGGATCATAGGAGTTTGTGGACTCCTGTCTTTATGGCAACCCACTCCAGTGTTCTTGCCTGGAGAATCCCAGGGATGGAGGAGCCTGGTGGGCTGCTGTCTATGGGGTCGCACAGAGTTGGACACGACTGAAGTGACTTAGCAGTAGCAGCAGCAGCAGTCTTTATATAAAAAACCAAAGTGTGTGTTTCAAATAACTCAATCCCTTCTTAATCTTCTCAGTATTTTTTGGGGGGGTGGGAAACAGGGATGATTTGTTTCCAGATACATAGCTTTTATTTTAGATGGCACAGCTCACTTGTTACTGTTTAGTCATTAAGTCATGCCCGATTCTTTGCCACCCCATGGACTGTAGCCAGCCAGGCTCCTCTGTCCATGGGATTTCCTAGATAAGAATACTGGAGTGGATTGCCATTTCCTTCTCCAGGGGACCTTCCCAACCCTGGGACTGAACCCTCGAATCCAAGTCTCTTGCAGGAGACAGGCGAATTCTGTATTCCTGAGCCATCCTGGAAACCCAATGGCTCATCCGGTAAAGATTCTGCCTGCCAGGAAGGAGCCTCAGGAGATGAGGGTTTATTCCCTGGGCAGTATTATATGTGGTTGGACAACTTGGGAGCCAGACTTCCTGCATTTGAATCCTAGCCCCCACTCACCTACTTTCTTTATATCTCAGTTTCTCCATCTTCCAAAAGGGGTCAATAATACTACTTCAAAGGTTGTTATAAGGATCGGTTAGTTAATACTTACAAAGTTCTTACAATAGTGCCTAGTGATTATTTCAGAACAGAGATCCCAGAGTCCTCAAAGGACATCAGATCAGATCAGATCAGTCGCTCAGTCGTGTCCAGCTCTTTGCGACCCCATGAATCCCAGCACGCCAGGCCTCCCTGTCCATCACCAACTCCCGGAGTTCACTGAGACTCATGTCCATCGAATCAGTGATGCCATCCAGCCATCTCATCCTCTGTCGTCCCCTTCTCCTCCTGCCCCCAATCCCTCCCAGCATCAGAGTCTTTTCCAATGAGTCAACACTTCGCATGAGGTGGCCAAAGTACTGGAGTTTCAGCTTTAGCATCATTCCTTCCAAAGAAATCCCAGGGCTGATCTCCTTCAGAAGGGACTGGTTGGATCTCCTTGCAGTCCAAGGGACTCTCAAGAGTCTTCTCCAACACCACAGTGCAAAAGCATCAATTCTTCGGCACTCAGCCTTCTTCACAGTCCAACTCTCACATCCATACATGACCACAGGAAAAACCATAGCCTTGACTAGACGAACCTTTGTTGGCAAAGTAATGTCTCTGCTTTTGAATATGCTATCTAGGTTGGTCATAACTTTCCTTCCAAGGAGTAAGCGTCTTTTAATTTCATGGCTGCAGTCACCATCTGCAGTGATTTTGGAGCCCCAAAAATAAAGTCTGACACTGTTTCCACTGTTTCCCCATCTATTTCCCATGAAGTGATGGGACCGGATGCCATGATCTTCGTTTTCTGAATGTTGAGCTTGAAGCCAACTTTTTCACTCTCCACTTTCACTTTCATCAAGAGGCTTTTTAGTTCCTCTTCCCTTTCTGCCATAAGGGTGGTGTCATCTGCACATCTGAGGTTATTGATATTTCTCCCGGCAATCTTGATTCCAGCTTGTGTTTCTTCTAGTCCAGCATTTCTCATGATGTACTCTGCATATAAGTTAAATAAACAGGGTGACAATATACAGCCTTGACATACTCCTTTTCCTATTTGGAACCAGTCTGTTGTGCCATGTCCAGTTCTAACTGGTGCTTCCTGACTTGCATACAGATTTCTCAAGAGGCAGATCAGGTGGTCTGGTATTCCCATCTCTTTCAGAATTGTCCACAGTTTATTGTGATCCACACAGTCAAAGGCTTTGGTATAGTCAATAAAGCAGAAATAGATGTTTTTCTGGAATTCTCTTGCTTTTTCCATGATCCAGCGGATGCTGGCAATTTGATCTCTGGTTCCTCTGCCTTTTCTAAAACCAGCTTGAATATCAGGAAGTTCACGGTTCACATATTGTTGAAGCCTGGCTTGGAGAATTTTGAGCATTACTTTACTAGTGTGTGAGATGAGTGCAATTGTGTGGTAGTTTGAGCATTCTTTGGCATTGCCTTTCTTTGGGATTGGAATGAAAACTGACCCTTTCCCATCCTGTGGTCACTGCTGAGTTTTCCAAATTTGCTGGCATATTGAGTACAGCACTTTCACAGAATCATCTTTCAGGATTTGGAATAGCTCAACTGGAATTCTATCACCTCCACTAGCTTTGTTCGTAGTGATGCTTTCTAAGGCCCACTTGACTTCACATTCCAAGATGTCTGGCTCTAGGTGAGTGATCACACCCTCGTGATTATCTGGGTTGTGAAGATCTTTTTTGTACCGTTCTTCTGTGTATTCCTGGCATCTCTTCCTAATATCTTCTACTTCTCTTAGGTCCATACCATTTCTGACCTTTATCGAGCCCATCTTTGCATGAAATGTTCCTTTGGTATCTGATTTTCTTGAAGAGATCCCTAGTCTTTCCCATTCTGTTGTTTTCCTCTATTTCTTTGCATTGGTCGCTGAAGAAGGCTTTCTTATCTCTTCTTGCTATTCTTTGGAACTCTGCATTCAGATGTTTATATCTTTCCTTTTCTCCTTTGCTTTTCGCTTCTCTTCTTTTCACAGCTATTTGTAAGGCCTCCCCAGACAGCCATTTTGCTTTTTTGCAGTTCTTTTCCATGGGGATGGTCTTGATCCCTGTCTCCTGTACAATGTCATGAACCTCAGTCCATAGTTCATCAGACACTCTATCAATCAGATCTAGGCCCTTAAATCTATTTCTCACTTCCACTGTATAATTATAAGGGATTTGATTTAGGTCATACCTGAATGGTCTAGTGGTTTTCCCTACTTTCTTCAATTTAAGTCTGAATTTGGTAATAGGAGTTCATGGTCTTAGCCACAGTCAGCTTCTGGTCTTGTTTTTGCTGATTGTATAGAGCTTCTCCATCTTTGGCTGCAAAGAATATAATCAATCTGATTTCAGTGTTGACCATCTGGTGATGTCCATGTGTAGAGTCTTCTCTTGTGTTGTTGGAAGAGGGTGTTTGTTATGACCAGTGTATTTTCTTGGCAAAACTCTCTTTGCCCTGCTTCATTCTGTATTCCAAGGCCAAATTTGCCTGTTACTCCAGGTGTTTCTTGACTTCCTACTTTTGCATTCCAGTCCCCTATAATGAAAAGGACATCTTTTTTGGGTGTTAGTTCTAAAAGGTCTTGTAGGTCTTCATAGAACTGTTCAACTTCAGCTTCCTCAGCGTTACTGGTGGGGCATAGGTTGGATCACCATGATATTGAATGGTTTGCCCTGGAAATGAACAGAGATCATTCTGTCATTTTTGAGATTGCATCCAAGTACTGCATTTTGGACTCTTTTGTTGACCATGATGGCTACTCCATTTCTTGTGAGAGATTCCTGCCCGCAGTAGTAGATATAATGGTCATCTGACTTAAATTCACCCATTCCAGTCCATTTCAGTTTGCTGATTCCTAGAATGTAGATGTTCACTCTTGCCATCTCTTGTTTGACCACTTCCAATTTGCCTTGATTCATGGACCTGACATTCCAGGTTCCTATGCAGTATTGCTCTTTACAGCATCGGACCTTGCTTCTATCACCAGTCACATCCACAGCTGGGTATTCTTTTTGCTTTGGCTCCATCCCTTCATTCTTTCTGGAGTTATTTCTCCACTGATCTCCAGTAGCATATTGGGTACCTACTGACCTGGGGAGTTCCTCTTTCAGTATCCTATCATTTTGCCTTTTCATACTGTTCATGGGGTTCTCAAGGCAAGAATACTGAGGTGGTTTGCCATTCCCTTCTCCAGTGGACCACATTCAAGGGTCATAGCATCTTTAAATGTTATTTTTAATTTATCAGATATTTATTAAATAAAAAGTCATTCATTTGCTCAGCATTTATTAAACATTTGCTAGCATCTTTCACCCTTTCCTCTTCCTTTCCCTTCTGAAATGACCGTTAGCTGATACTTTATTAATTAGATGAGCAGTGAAATAACATGAGTCATTGTAACTAGCTGTGTAAGGGTTTGACCTTCTACATAGCTTCACTGGGTTATAGTTAATAGGAAGGACTGCTTACTGAGAAATTCATTTAAAGCATGGGTGAGTAACTGAACCCAGAGCTTATAATTAGGAAAACATTCTAAAAGAGTAGCAAGTAATTGCCGTGTACTTTATGGGCAAAGTTATTGTTTAAAAATGCTGTATTTAGTAAATTTGTTACAGAAACATTCCAGCTAATTAGAAGAGACTATATTTGTAGGTTTTAATTATAACCTTAAAAAAAACCCCATTAAAACCTCCCTCCCACACTTGCGATCAAAAGTGATTCTCCCCCCATTTCCAGTTCTATGTGCAAGAGATTTTTTGATATTTCAGATATTTCTAAGCTCTCTTCCTGTTATTTTGACCTTGCGATGAAGAGTCTAGCTATCTTGCAGGAAGCAATTTTCCCTCATACATCCTGGGGTCATTTTGCAATAGATGGCCTTAGGTGGTTTTTTTCTCCTTTGCTTGCATAGAGCCTCATCTTTCAATTGATGGCTGTGACCAAGCTAGTTTTTCTTTTTTTTTTTTAATCATTGTAGCAGCTACAATATAATCAGTCAGGGACCTCCTTACTTGAGAAATAAGGCTTTGTGGGAACTAACTGCCTTGGCTTTTTATCAGACATAGACTCTAGAGTGGCCTGGCAATAGATATCTGCTTAAACAATAACAACAAAAAATGAAATTACACAGTCATCTTTCTAAGAAGCAGAGCTTCATCTTTCTGAAATTTAAATAATTATGTATACGACCAGTATCTCTTTGTGTTTGGCATGAGTCTGAGGAGAAAAAAAGAGAAGATATTTGTTAGCCAAAAGTAGTGATGTTACAACATATCATTTTGGTTTTCAAATATCTTCAGACAAACTTTTTATGCATCCTTTAGGCATCTGACACAAGTCAGGGACTGCAATGAACAGTCCTCAGATTACTGAATTTTAGGTGGTTGAATGCTGCTTGGTCAAATAGCTCTGTAACTGTAACTTCAGACAGGGGAGCATCTGCTAAGTTGAGGTCAACTCAGGACTGTATTGATGAAGTTGATGAGAGAATGAGAGGGGAATTGGGGCGTTTGGAGAGCTTGCTGATTTCTGATTACTTCACTTTACCATGACCATGCAGCAAAGGGGCCTTTAGAGAGCAGAGGGATAGGTGGGGCTCCCCAATGACTCAGAGGGTAAAGAATCTCCCTGCAATGCAGTAGGCACAGGTTTGATCCTTGGGTGGGGAAGATCCCCTGGAGGAGGAAATGGCAACCCACACCAATATTCTTGCCTGAAAAATCCTATGGACAGAGGAGCCTGGTGGGCTACAGTCCATGGCATCCCAAAAGAGTCAAACACGACCAAGCTAATACGCACACAGGGAATGGTGCACAGATCTGAGACTGGCTTTAGAGGATCAGATAAAGGAACTGGAGAGGACATCTATTGTGTTTTGAGGGGATGCAGTTGGGGAGGTGGTGGATGGAAGAGACTTACCTAGTCTGACTCCTGCAAGCATTAGAACCAGAACTGACGGGTGGAAGATGAAAAGAGAGGCCAGGGGTGGGGGAAGGTGTGTGGAGAGGAATCCTATAAAATAACATTTACAGAGCTTTGTGTATGTTCCATGTTTGATCATATAAAACCATATACTTTGAATATAATTTATAATAGGAGAACTCAGGCACACTGAAATTCTTTGTATCGCCCTCTGATGAAATGGGAAATCCTGGGGATTTTTGAATTCCCTGTCCGGGGATATTTAAGCACTTGAGAGTGCTGTATAGGGGATTTTATCACCCCCTCCCTTTCAAACTCAGAATCTAAAATTTCAGGGTAGATTTTAGTGTTACCCTCCCCGTTTATTTATCTTAGACATATTGTTGCTGCTAAGTCACTTCAGTTGTGTCCGACTCTGTGCGACCCCATAGATGGTTGCCCACCAGGCTCCCCGGTCCCTGGGATTCTCCAGGCAAGAACACTGGAGAGGGTTGCCATTTCCTTCTCCAATGCATGAAAGTGAAAAGTGAAAGTGAAGTCGTTCTGTCGTGCCCAGCCTTCAGTGACCCCATGGACTGCGGCCTTCAAGGCTCCTCCGTCCATGGGATTTTCCAGGCAAGAGTACTGGAGTGGGGTGCCACTGCCTTCTCCAGACATATTGTTAATGATGTTCAAAGGATGACAGGTTTTTAGCAAAGAATGAAATTTCTCGTAAACACAGTGATTGTACAGCTTAAACACATTTTGTTTAAAGGAATTGTACCCTTTGTTAATTCCAAGTAATGAAAAAAGTGTTAATTTCTTCAACAAAGAAATAGTAGAGATTCTTAAGAGTCTTTTACTTTTTGACCTTGTTGCCCTGTTTTTGTTCTATTTTTATAGCTGTGATGAAGGCTATGCTGGGGCCAGATGTGAGAGAGTTGACTTGTTTTACCTAAGAGGAGACAGAGGGCAGATTTTGGTGATTTGTTTGATAGCAGTTATGGTAATTTTTATCATTTTGGTGGTCAGTATCTGCACATGCTGTCAGTAAGTATTTTTAAATTTAATTTTAAGGAAGTCTAAAAACTTTTATCTTTCCTTTCCTATCTTCTTTCCTTCCTTCCCTCCTTCCTGCCTTTTCTCTTCCCCCCCTTTTTTTAATTTAAATTACTTTTTATAGTTCACCATCATTTATTCTGAAGCATTTATAATAAACACATGACATGATTTTTGTCATTTTTCTAAGCATAATTATTATAATTCAAATAAAATTTATATAAATCCTCTGAGAAAGAGGAAGTGGGCAAAATGGATGAAGGCGACCCAAATGTATAAACTTCTAGTTATAAGATAAACAGGTCATGGGATGTAATGTACACATAGTGATTATAGTTAATAAAACAGTCTTGAATATTTGAAAGTTTCTTAGGAGATCTGGAAAGTTCTCATCACAAGAATGAAAATTTTTGTAAATGTGGAGATGGCTATTAAATACTAAACTTATTGTGGCGATCATTTTCAATATAAACATATATCAAATCATACCTGAAATGAATAAAATGTTACACATCAACTACATATCAATTTAAAAAGTCAGTTTTGTTGTTCAGTTGCTAAGTCGTGTCCAGTCCCATGAACCGCAGCACACCAGGCCTCCTGTCCTCCACTGCCTCCTTGAGTTTGAGCTTTCATCCCCTTCTCCTCCCACCTTCCATCTTTTCCAGCATCAGGGTCTTTTCCAGTGAATCAGCTCTTCACACCAGGCGGCCAAAGGACTGGAGCTTCAGCTTCAGCATCAGTCCTTCCAATGAATATTCAGGATTGATTTCCTTTGGGATTGACAGGTGTAATCTCCTTGTAGTCCAAGGAAATCAAAAAAAGTCAAATATTTAGCCCTAGAGTCCATCACGTTTTATGTAAGTTTGTTAATAGCTTAAACAATACTTTTCTTAAACTATACCGTGACACAAAAACTTTGAAAGATAGAAACAAAAGTATTTTTTATTAGTCACATTAAAATAATGAATTTTATTTACAAAAGATGCCTGCACTGTTTCTCCTGTCTTTATTTTTTATATACCTCAACTTTGTTAATCAAGAAAATCCTTGTTTTTTCTCTGAGATAGAATGGCTTAGTACAATGCTTTAGTTTTGGAAACTCATCAAATTTTTGATCAGGCCAGAACTCCCACACAGCATGCTAAAAAAGCATTTTCTTAAAATGCTACCTTCATGTCTTGAGAAGCCTCCTGAACTGTACTTTGGACTGTGGTTCTCATTACAGGAAGGTGTTACAGGAGTCCTTTCTTTATAGCATTCTTGGTAGAAAAGCGTTAACACAGCTACCAGCTGTCTAGAGAGATGTTTGTCCCAGCTGTGCCATCAAACACTTTTGAGAACTTGGACAAACTTCTTAATCTCTTTAAACTTTAATTTTATTTTCTGTAAAATGAGAGGATTAAACTCTCATTTACAAATAATCTGTAGGATTCCTTCTAGCTATAAAATTGATAGATATTTGTAACGTTTTACTTCCTTTATGGCAAAAAGGAATTTTAGAATGCCAAGTTTGGGGCAGAGCTGGGAAATGCTCTATTTTATTACATTCATTTTGTATCATATTTTAAGAAAACTGGACTGCGCTACAGAATATCTAATACGTTTTTTGATTAATTTATCTGGAAACTTAATTAACATATTCAGAGATTACCCTCATTCTCTTAGTCTTATGTTGGCTTCCATTTTGTACTATCTTTTATTTACATACTAAATAATGCTTATCAGTCTATTTTGTAAAATGACTTGGCCTGAAAGGTTTTCTTGTGCTCAACAAGCTCTATCCACAATCGAGTACTACGTTCCTTCTATGTAGCTGTGACTACATTCTCTCTGTACTTTCGCTATTGTTGCTATTTGAGCCTAGAGAAAGGGATGGTTAAGAGAGAACCTAAAACAAATTTTTTTTCATGAACCTGTACATTTTTACCAGTCTGGAAATAAGATCTTAGGCTTTATTGATGTTTAATTTTGTGACTGCAGTAACTAAAAGGACCACTCTAATTTCTAACACTTTGTTTTCCAAGTCCTCTTCGGAAACGTCGGAAAAGAAGAAAGAAGGAAGAAGAAATGGAAACTCTGGGTAAAGATATAACTCCTATAAATGATGATATTCAAGAGACTAGTATTGCTTAATGGTAAGTGTGATAAACTTAGTAGATGGGGAGCTCTTCAGGTGATATTTGCCTGGTGAAGTGGGGTTTAATTGCATTCAGTAAATCGATTGGAATTTGATTGTGTTTAAAAACATCTAAAAATAAATTGACAATTTTTTCATTGAATCTGAAGCCAGATAAAAGACTTTATCATGTCTTTCTTTTGCATGGTACCACAGAGATAGAATATAGACTTTTACACAGTTTTTCTGATGCACTTAGATCAGTCTGGTTTCTTGTTCTGTGTGGTTGTGGTGGTTATTTTATATTCTTATAAAATATTATAAGATATTTGATATATTTTTCACTTGGGGACACAAATAAGAAAGATTTTAGTTTAGACATCTCACATTGAAAGGAAATAGCAAAAGCAGTGTTTTGATAATAACCATGTTTATGGAGCATTTACCACATTCCAAGCACTGCTCAAGGCTCTTTTAAATGTTCCATCATTTGAGATCCCAGCAGGAATAACAAATTCTCTCAGATGATCCAACAAAGACATTTTGATGAAGGGGCTGGGAGGGCAGGGTTGAGGGAACCTATAGGAATATTGAGGCTCCCAGAGTCTAGCAACTGCTGGAGGCTGTCCCCTACCTGTGCCTGAAAGGGCAGAAAAACACTTACTTGCCATTGAGAAGCTGGCTGTGCTCTAGGGCCCACCAGGCAGAAGCTGTAGCTATGGATGGGAGTAGCCATAGTCAGCACCTGAATAAGGAAGGAGGCAGGAGCGGGAGAAGAATATCCCCAAACCTCTGTCCTCTTGCCTTCAGATCTGCAGCAGGTACCTTTCACTAGCCAAACCCAGAGGAAAGAGAGCATCCACATTTGCTTGTACCAGAGTTCTTATGCAGAGAACTATTATTTCTGCCTTTCTGCTTACCATTCCCAGAGCTGGCTTCATCCTTGGCTAAGTCCTCTTAGGTCATAGAGGAAGCTAGCAGCAACCATGGCCACACACGGCCTTGTTCATCCAGCAGGAGAAAGTGGTGGCTTTCC
Source organism: Bos indicus x Bos taurus (assembly GCF_003369695.1). Taxonomy (NCBI): domain Eukaryota; kingdom Metazoa; phylum Chordata; class Mammalia; order Artiodactyla; family Bovidae; genus Bos; species Bos indicus x Bos taurus. The sequence goes on along the minus strand of NC_040081.1, from coordinate 89,258,459 downwards.
ATAGCTTACCCAGCAAAATCTCCTTTTCCAGAAATGCTCAACTGAACAATAGAATACAGTAAATGATTATCAAGAAATTATAATGTTCTTCTAGCTTATTATCAGAATGATATGAATGAATCGAAAACAAAAATGCTGACTCTGGAGGGTTTTGTTTTTGGTGTGTGTGTGTGTGTGTTTTATGAGATTGCAAGGAGAATAGGTGGCTCATGTCCTGAAAAACTTGGAGCTCCCCAAGGGTTTTGGCAAAGCCTTTTTAAAGGGCAGGTGGGAGGTGGGATGGCTGGGTACATGATCAGCTTGTGCACAGTTCTCTGAATGGCTGATAATGAGGCAGCATGGTGGTGTCATAGGGATTAACATTATCGGTTTTTAGGCTCCAGTAGAAACTTGGGGCTACATGTTCAGGGTCATCAGGTAGGTAACTTCTATTTGGTGGGAGGTTTTCCCATTGGCAAAATAAGTCAGGAAATTTGCATCAAATACTATTAATTAGGTACTTGAGAGAGTACATAAAGCAGAGGATACGGGTGAAGGCAGGTCTCAGGAAGTCCCCATAGGGTCTGGCTCAGTTACAATTCCCCCCTTTTCTTATATATTCCTCAATCTTGAGGAGAACGAGTTTTGAAGAAGAAAAGGAATAAAGGTTCAGATAGAGAGGTTAATTAATAAACTTGACAGAGGTACCCACAGAGTACCCACAGTTTCCTGCTTGGGATTTGTGTTTTGGTTTTTTTTTGTAACTACATAATAAATTTCGTTTTAATGGCTTGCTCTTTTCTTTTTTTTCTTTCCTTTTTCCTATAGTTGATGAAGATTACTCCAGGTTGATGGCAAGTTACAAAGTATCTTCTTACTCATTTGAAAATGGACAGAATGTGTCTCAGGAAACAGCTAGCAAAATGAATTTTAAATAATGTATTTACTTTTTGTCTGTAATGTTGATTTGTGTTGTTTACTATTGTTTTTGTAATACTAAGTAATTTTATTATTATATAGTGTTTGGGAAAAGCACCCAGTTAAGCAGGGACATTTTAATAAACTTCCAATTCACTTTTGTCACCAAAATTACTAGTCAAACAAAAAAGAAGAGTAGGAAGGAGTTTAGATCTTAGGAATTGCATTAATAATAAAACTACCATTTATCCAACACTTACTATGTGCTAAGAGTTTGAAATACATTATTTCCTGTAATTACTTCAAAAACCTATGATTCTCATTTCTCGTGTATAGAAACAGGCCCTAAGAAGCTAAAGGACATTCCCTGGTGGCTCAGATGGTTAAGAATCTGCCTGCAATGCAGGAGACCTGGATTTGATCCCTGGGTCTTGCAGATATCCTGGAGAAGGAAATGGCAACCCACTCCAGTATTCTTACCTGGAGAATCCCATGGACAGAAAAGCCTAGCAGGCTACAGTCCATGGGATTGCAAAGAGGCAGATACAACACAAGAAGTTAAATGATCTAACCCAGATTTATAGAGTTAGGAATTGGTGGAGCTGAAATTGGAACCAATATTTAGCCAAGTTCAAGGTTTGCTGTTAACCATCATTTTTGTTCACTGGAGTTGTTGCAACCTAATGCACAATATAACCCAAGACTTTACACTAAAGTGTGTTTGCAATGACTGAGGCACTGGTACATTTTCCTGCAGAAACTCAGATTGCAGAGTCCTGGATACATGTTAACTGTTACCATCATGCTTTCTATAGGCTTGACTTTCATTATGTTTCTTTGCTCCTTTGTAAATTCTCAGTGATATAGATACATTTTTACATTTCTAAAGCAGATTTGTCCCACAGTTTAGGAAAATGACAGAGATGGAAAGTAATTGCATGACCATCTTTAAGCTCCAAGTAAATGTTTATGCTTGCTAAAGGATAGATGAAGCGCTGGAAGAGGCTGTTTATCCTGGAGTAAATGGTCAGGGACATCACAACAGAGCCCAGGCAGGATGTATAAGGCATATCCTGATTTTTGTTCTTCTGGTGCTTCCCAGGTGACACTAGTGGTAAAGAACCCACCTGCTAATGCAGGATACTTAAGAGACACAAGTTCAATCCCTGGGTTGGGAAGATGCCCTGGAGGAGGGCATGGCAACCTATTCTAGCACTCTTGCCTAGAGAGTCCCATGGACAGAGGAGCCTTGTGGGCTATGGTCCATAGGGTCACAAGGAGTCTGACACAACTGAAGTGACTTAGCACACAAGAAAACAGTACCTGTGATTGCTCTCAGATGAATTTTAGTGCAATCAAATTATGACCATAGTCACCTATTACTTGGGACCATCTTGCCAATGCTCCTTCAACTCCATATTACATTTAATGAAGATTCTTTTTAAATCTGAAAAAGCAGAATGTACATTTAGCCAAAATTCCATAGAATATGGAATTTCCTACATTGGCTGGGTGTATCATTTATAAAAACTGATGGCAGATATCCTCAAATTACTACAATTTTGCTATTGTGCCTATCAGCAAAACAGCTTTTCCAGAATCTTTGTAAATTCTAATTTGCAGTGTAGACTCCATGCCTGAAATGAAGCAGAGAATTCAGAGAAAAGGTGAAGTTGTGTATTACTTTTTATCACATACCGTATTTCAAGTGAGAATGAGGCTGTGCTTAAGTATAACACAGAAATAGCTCAAATATTAGTAAGAACTAAGTCAAACAATGGAGAAGGCAATGGCACCCCACTCCAGTACTCTTGCCTGGAAAATCCCATGTACGGAGGAGCCTGGTAGGCTGCAGTCCACGGGGTCGCAAAGAGTCAGACACGACTAAGCGACTTCACTGTCACTTTTCACTTTCATGCACTGGAGAAGGAAATGGCACCCCACTCCAGTACTCTTGCCTGGAGAATCCCAGGGATGGTGGAGCCTGGTGGGCTGCCGTCTATGGGGTTGGACAGAGTCGGACACAACTGAAGAGACTTAGCAGCAGCAGCAGCAGCAAATCAAACAATGACCATCCTTGAATAGGGTCAATTTCACCTGATTCATTTTGTATACACTCTTTTCAAAAGCTTCCTCTGAGTTTCTTCATGCTTTCTCTTTCTCAGTCTTTACTGATACTAAGAGTGCTTGAAACAAATGTTCGTTAGAGCATTTAAATTTTTAAAAAATGCTATAACTGTTTCTTCTTTCCTTAATCAAGGTTGGTTGACCAATGGAATCTCTCAAGGCAATTCAAGCTTGGAAATTATGTTCTGATGCTAAAATGTGTCTCTTGAAATTTGGTAGATCTGAACTACCAATAAAGAACTTCAAAGATTTTCCTATGTTTTTGAAATGCATTTTATAATTTTTTTTTTTTGCCTATACTGAATGACCTCATTTATGTAAACTGTCAGTATTACCATGTAATAAAATAAATTTATTTTTAAAACAAAGCAAATATATATTTGCTTAGGAATTTTCTATTGTTACCACACATTATTAGTAGAAATAAATGTGAACATTATTGCCTTACAAAACCTTGTGTTTTATAGCAACTATCATGAATACCGTTGAAGTAGTTTACTCTGACCATAAGTTTTCCTTGGAAACTAAATAATTTGAAAATGTAGTAGATACTTATGAGACTGGTTACTCAGCAGCCTGGACATATTTTTTAACCTCACTCTGTGGTGCTAGTGATAAGCAGGAGACACAAGAGACGTGGGTTTGATCCCTGGGTTGGGAAATCCCCTGGAGAAGGGAATGGCAACCCACTCCAGTATCCCTGCCTGGAGAATCTCATGGACAGGGCAGCCTGGTAGGCTACCATCCATGGGGTTGCAAAGAGTTGGAACCCCACAACTGAGCATGAGCACCAGCTGTATTTGGTTGGTCTAAGGTAGGTGATTAATGAAATTGGGCCAACTGGAGTCATTTCCTGGGAATTGGGAACTTGAAATAAAGTTATCCTTCTTTGGGTTCTTGGAGTATACAGATGTGCAGTTCAAAGCTATTGACAGTCATGTTTTGTTCCACGAGGGCCAGAAAAGTAAAGAAACTTGTGAAAGAGGAACCGAGGTGAAAGGTGAATTTCCTGACAGTCTGAATTCCTGTCCCATGCAATCTCAGAGTTTAGTTTCATTCAGTTCCTGTGTGTAGCCTCCATGAGACCTGTCAGTATCTTTGTAATGAATTCCTTCTTTGGCTTAAGCTAGTTCTATTTGGATTTCTATGACTTGGAACCAAGATCTTGACTAACTCCAGTGTATCATGAGATCATGGATGACAGTTTCTTAAAGCAGACATGACATCCTTTACGAAACAGTACTATCAAATAATGCCTTCAATTAGAGGAGCATTTCTAGCAATAATATTCCATTTATCACTGTATAGTCATTCAGGATAATGATTTCAGGGGAGCATGGAGACTAAGTAGACAGTCCAGCGAGCACTGATTGGGCATCTCCTGTAATTCTAGGCACCGTACCACCCACTGTGACAAATGATAAGGAGAAATAGGACATGGTCCCTTGGACAGTCTACAATTTACTGGAGGAAACAGCTACTCAGTGATAATTTCAATATAGTTTCGCAGTCTAAGAGAGACTCAGGTACTATGGGTTCAGAGAGGAGGATGACTTAGCCAGTTGAGAAGGAATCATGGAAGATTCTGGAGGGAAGTTACATCTGAACTGATGACTGGCTCTGAGAATAAAGGTCTTTACCTCTTTACCCCATATCCCAGGTAAGGCCAGATAGTTCTTGGATCCTTAACAAATTCTACAGAATTTCTTGAAAAGCCTTATCAATAGAAGGACTAGTGGGTGTTGCTATGAGAGAATATGAGAAGAGAAAGAATGAAGGCTTCATGCCTTGTTTCAGAATGTCCTGTACATGACAGGGTAAAGTATATGGGCATGTGAGCTGAGAGGTGAGATGTTTCTGCTTCCAATACTGTTACAGCAATGAGCTGAGATAGAGAGCTTTTGATTACTTCCTGGAGTGGATTATTTCCACTCTATATTATTGACCACGGTGTTACATAGAGAGTAGAGTAAAATGTTCTGGGTCAAATAACCTGCTATGTGGAAAAGGCCCTGGTTTCTGCCAAATTTTATGAAGGAAGTCTAGGACACATTTTAGTGCCCATGGTTTTAAGACCAAGCTATTGCCTTAATGAAACCTTCATTTTAATATAGTCTGTATACACTACATTATGAGAACCTAAATATATTGGGGCATTGCTGTCATTCTTTCATTCAAAAATATTTGTTAAGTACCTACTAAGTGCCAAGTACCTTGGGTCCTGGGACCTCATCAGTGGACAAATAGTGACCTCAAGGTCACTAGCTTATGTTGTAGTGGATATAATCCTTCACAGCACTGAAGTTAAAACAGGGCTTATCCAAGAACTTATGGTATCCAGAGGACACTGTCAGACTTTCAACCTATACCACTGTCTTGGAGCGTGAAGCTCAAGATGAGCATTCCCAGAACTCAGTATATGGTGAGAGAAACAGTTTTCTTTTTACCCCCAAGTAATTTACGTATTTTAATAATAACTGTCAGGAACAAAAAAAAAAAAAAAAAAGAAAGTTTGTTTCTTCGCTGCAAGAATCTTGGTTTATACAATCTTTTTTGTTATGGTTGATGAATATGGGCGCTACATTCGGACATCTGTTCTTCAAAGACTCTTCTATGCCTCAAAGTATTTTTCTGCAAAGAAACCTGTTCCCATGTGACCTGCTTCGGCATTTGAGCACTGACACTGGAACATAACGTGCGAATAGTCTATTCCTGTCTCTCTGCTAATGTGACTTGATCCTGAGACTGTGTATCTTATAATAACATCTAGTTTGCACTTTTGCAAGTTCATTCAGCCTTGGGACCTGTCAGCTTTTGGTGTCTGAAGTAGTCTGAAATTCTGTATTAGAAAACTAAGTCAATGATATAACTCTAAAAACAAAATCAGCAATTATTTTTCAAGAGATAAATTATGTTTGTGCTATTGGAAATTTCAAAATGTGGGTATCTAGGAACATTTATGCAACAATTACAGCTAGTACTTGTATTATAAAGGAAATGTTAAATGTGTTTCCAAGGACATTCTCCTTCACTTTTTCTTATTCTTACTCGAGTTTCAGTTACCAGGAAAGAAGTGCAACAGAAGTACTTCAGTAGGTGTTTTCCCTTTTCTCCTTTTTCAGCTTATTTAAATAAAAACAAAACAAAACAAAAAAACAGAACTTCACAGATACAGAACTCAGTGTTACTTGCTGCAGAAAGTGTAATTATTCTTGTATGATGTGTGCAGAATAATAAAATATTTGAAGCTCTGTGATCCAAGCTGGATGACAACTTTGTCATATGCTGGTTTTAGAAAGAAGTGAGAGAGAATCTTTTTCTGACTTGCTCTATAAAACCATTTTTATATTACTGCCATGCGTAAACTCATTTTAATAAAGCTGTTTCTAGCATATTCTTTTTTTTTTTACTACCCTAGGAACATTTGTTTACTCAATGATCCAGAACTAGCAACTCTAAAAAAATAATTTGCACAGTGCTTTTTGTTTGTTGGTTGGTCTTGATTTACTCCTGAAGATAACCTGGTCTTGCATTGTGTACAGTCACCCCTCTGTCTCATAGCTTCAACTGCACACCAAAGTATCTGAACTCTAATCTGATCCTTCTGTAAATGGCATAGGGTTGGGAGAAACTTGCTTCTTAACTATTATAACATAAAGGTTCTGAGCACAAGATCATAATTCAGACAGATTTGGGCTTCAATCCCAGGTAACTTACTATGAACCCCTGGGCAAGTTACTTAACCTTACTAATGTTTTCATCAGCAAAGTGAAAATAAATAATAAATAGGGTGGGCTGAGAGGATTAGATGAGACCATGCCAGTAACATGCTTAGCCTAGCACCTGGAATATTTTTAGTATTCTCTAGGTAAAGGTTCAAGTAATATTAGTTATTATTAGAAAGATCAATAACACTAAGGATGATGGTGGTGATGATACTGATGTTCTCTGATCACCCTTATGGAAAACAAGGAATTCTTTTCTGAACTTAAATTGCTGCACTGATACAGTAAAAGCTCTCTGTATTTTCAAGAGTTCATGATCCCCAGGAATGTCAATCTACTCTTGTCTGAACAAGCCATGTTTAGGTAGAGATTCCAACTCAGTGACTGGCCCTACGCAACTGCTCATTTCTCTCCCTGTATTCTTCCTCTCTCCCTTCTCCGTTTCTTCCTTGAAAGTACCCAATGAGAAGAATTAAGGAAGAATTATTACAATGCTATTGAAAGTAATGGAAGGGCTATTAATTTTTAAACTATGCTAAGTTCAGCTTGTTATTTTTGAAAGTGGGGTTGGACTTTTACCACTTGTAAGCTCAACATTACTTGAATTGAGTATAGTTTGACTCCGGGCCTGGGAATAACCTCTCCTATTGATTATTCACCATGTTCTTGCATAGTTAGAATTATCGTTCACATTTATACAAGTATGAACTTAAGGCTCAGGAAGCTTTAGTCCCCTCCCAGACCACATTGTTAGTAAATCATTGTCACTTGCCTCTTAGGTATATTCCTTGATTTCCATAAGAGTGGTCAGAAAACACCAGAATCATCACCACTATCACCCTTAATATTATTGATCTTACTAATAATAACTGATATTACTTGAAATTTTACCTGCATGTATGTGTGCGAAATTGCTTCAGTCATGTCCAGCTCTTGAGACTCTATGGACTATAGCCTGACAGGCTTCTCTGTCCATGAAATTCTCCAGGCAAGAATACTGAAGTGGGTTGCCATGCCCTCCTCCAGGGGATCTTCCCAATCCAGTCACTGAACCCATGTCTCCTGCGGCTCCTGCAACCCAAGCCTCCTGCAGGAGGATTCTTTATCACCGAGCCACCAGGGAAATATGAACCTTTACCTAGAGAATGCTTAAAATATTCCAGTCACTAGACTAAACATTTTGCTGGCACTATCTTGGTACCTCAGAATTTGCAATAAAAGTACAACTGAAATTATCTACCTTCCAAAAGGAAAGAAACAGAAATTTGTTCTAGAGTCTGCCAATTAGCTCAATAAATTCCCCCTAAGACTATGTGGCCGACAAAACTTTGAGACATTTTAAAAAGTGAAAACTGAACAGGAATAAAATAAGAGCGTTCTGTAACAACCAGCTGAATATGTTTTTATTTGTTTTTAAAATTCAGCATCTCAGCCAGGTTGAATAGGCTTAGCTGACTTTTCTTAAACCTGTTAAAATATCTGGAAATAAGAAAGGACACTGACTAAAACACAGATAGATTTAGCAACAGGGCATGCATACTAACTCAAGGCACGCACATAAGACTCTTCCTGGAGAGTACTTACTTTGATAGGATAAAATAATTATTTGAGCCACAAAAGATATGAGGAAATAAACAGCCTGTAAAGTATTTGCCTATTCCAGAAGCTTTTGCAAATAATGAAGTATAATACAAATAGTTTTAATTTAAAAACATTTTTCTGATACCCCAAATTGACTCCACATTGCTCGAGTGCATTGAATCAATGGAACTTAATTAGTTTAAACCTCACCCATCTAGAATTTGTCACTACTTAGGCATGGACTGGGCAGATATTTACCTTCATGAAAATGAAGAAATAGTATTTTTAAAACAACATTCAGTAAATGTCAATGTTATAAACCCTTCCAGTACATTGAAAATGTTATTTCAGCAGCAAAACTTTTTTTCATAGTAAATCATCACCTCATGTGACATCAGTACATGTTTAAAATCAGACTTGTCATTTTTATAAACTACCTTCAGATCCTAATCCAACTGGTTAAATATTACCAGAAGCTGACAACAGGAATGTGCATAAAAGTGTTGTTAAGTGCAGGGAGAATGCCAGTCCAGGTTCAATGCACGATGCTGGACGCTTGGGGCTGGTGCACTGGGATGACCCAGAGGGATGGTATGGGGAGGGAGGAGGGAGGAGGGTTCAGGATGGGGAACACATGTATAATTTTTTTTTTAATTAAAATTGAATAAAAAAAAAAAAAAGAAAGGAGAACAACATACAGTGTATTTCTTTCAAATAGGAGAAAAGACATATTCACAAAGTTACAATAAAAAGCCAAATAAGTTCTATTTATTCATCCAGTGAATATTCAGCACATCTCTATGCATAGCATGGTGCCAAGAGATCAGGATAAAAGAATGAACTAGACTTAGCCCTGTCCCACAGAATTTTACTCTCTAGCAGCGAAGATGAAAGTTTTATACATACAAATAATGCCTTGCCAGTATGGACTAGGGATTTAGGGATTATGGAAGACTTCTCAGAAGAGGTGGTATTTATCTAGGGCTGGAAGAGTGAGTGGGATGCAGAAGACAGAAATTCGAGTGCCTGGCTTAGTGCAGATGAGAGCGTTGGGGAATCCATGATTGATTAAGGAGGGGAGAATATGCTTCTTTAAATGCTCTGACATAATGTTTGTATGGATGATGGTGGTGAACAGGACAAGTGTACATCCAACCAAAAGGAATGTCTGCTTCCAAATGGAATGTATGCTTCCCAATGGGCCAAGTGTTCTTTAGGATGTCTATGGTCAATGGGTGTGTGGTACCCATTTCATACCATATGGAGTATACCATAAATCAGAGGCACTGTGTAAATTGTCAAAAGTACAATGAGTGTTCAGCAGTGATATACTAGATTATTGACAGTGACATATTTAGGCCTGGGGCAAAAAGAAAAACGTGAGTCCCTGTATACACTTATCAAAACATCCTTTTACATTTTGAATCAAGAAAAAAACATATAATGAAAACTCTGTAATAACAAAGCATGACTGTACATGTGAATACACATGACTAATCGATAAAGGTCTGCATTGCCCGCTCTGTTCACAGGCCCTCCTCAGTGCTCAAGAATTTGTCCTGCTGGGGACCTGATGGCAGCAGGCCTGGAACTGCAGGCTGTCTGAAGGCAGAGTGTTTCTGTTGCATAATAATGCAAGGTTGTAAAATAAATAACCACTGGTTATTGGTTGGTGGGTCTTTAATTCTAATTTAGATAGTTTATTCATCATGGATTTTTTTTGCGTGAATTTTGATTTTAAAAAAATCACATTGCACATTATTTATCCTCAATCCTCTGTTTATTGGCACCTCCTTTAATTTTGGTCTAGAGCAAGTGTCAGGCTCACTCCCCTCATCCTAATCCCATAGCTGGTTATTGACAAAAGGAAGAAGAAGAAACTAAATGCAGCAGGTTCTCCATGCAACTTTCCATAAACAAACAACTACAAAATCTCCAGGACAACTTAATGAATTTTACATTTTATTATTCCCAATATCATTCTAGAGATTTAATAAGGTCTTTAGATTGAGTTTAAATGTGAACTCTATTCCTTGCTAGTGAAAAGTCTTTGGACAAATCATATACATTTCCTGGGCTTCCCCCGTGGCTCAGTAGTAAAGAACATACTTGGAATGCAGGAGACATAGGAGACTTGGGTTTAGTCCCCAGGTTGGGGAAGATCCCCTGGAGGAGGAAATGGAAACTCACTCTAGTATTCATGTCTTGGAAATCCCACGGGCAGAGGAGCCTGGTGGGCTGCAGTCCACGGGGTCGCAAAGAGTCAGACACGGCTGAGCAACTGAGCACGTGAGCTCACACAGTTCTTAATCTGTAAATTTGATACAGTAATACTCATTGCATCACATGTTGGTGGCAAGCATAATTGAAACACTGCTCATGAAAACTCCTGGCCAGAGCTCGCTGTGTGGGCATTTGACCTGTGTAACACACTGGACCTTGTTCTAAGAATGGCTCCACACAAGTGCTTGGTACTTTCATTGGGCACCAGAACCCACAAATTATGTAGCTGGTCATAGTCACGGCAGAGTAGGCACTCATAAAACCATGATGGATCTTGTTATAATGCAGTTGATTTGTGGACATGTGTGTGTGCTCAGTCATGTCTGACCCTTTGCCACCCCACAGATTGTAGCTTGCCAGGCTCCCCTGTCTATGGGATTTCCCAGGCAAGAATACTGGAGTGGATTGCCATTTCCTTCTCCAGGGTATCTTCTCTACCCAGGTATTGAACCTCCCTACCTCCTGCATTGCAGGAGGATTCTTTACCTGTTGAGCCATCAGGGAAGCCCTGATTTGTGCACACACACATATTTAATGATTCTTGCCCTGTGCTTAGCCCATGAGGATATGTTGGTTTAAAGAAAAAAAAAATTGTTAGTTATGGCCTTTATCTCCTGTTTAGGAAAACCAGAATGGAATGGAAGGATACAAGAGACAATTGGGAGGTTTCACTGATGGTGATTTTAAATGCAATTCTACTTTGGGGAAAACAAACTTCCTTCCTTCTTTTTGAATTGTCCCAGTGCTGGAGATATACCCAGTCCAGGAAGGAGGTCCCCAGTCCCTCAGAGTTATATTACCATCCATTAGAAGCAGGGTCTTTCCTGCTCATGTTAAACTGGTCTACTCTAAGACAAGTATCTCCTTCAGCACCTGCATGCCTCAGTCATGGACAACCTTCTATAGCTCTCAGATCATGTCCTGTCCTTAAGGTATCCATTCGTCAGCATCTTTTGGAGTATCTGAATCACCAAGGGGGTCATGTTTCACGATTATCCCCTCTTCCATAAACTTTTCCCAGCACTGGGCTGCTTTCACCATTTCAACACCTTAATATGAAAGGTCTGTTTCTTTTTTTATTTTTATTAAGCAATAAAATTGAATGGAATCTAGACACAAAGTCTGGCTGATGATTTCATTGGTTTGATCCCTCATTCCTGTAGCAACTTTTTTCAGTGGCCAAACAAAAGCTGATAATCTTCTGAGCCAAAAAGTCCAAAGGTTTAGGATCACAAAGTCCTGCCTATTCCTGGGAGGGAAGAGAAATATATTTGAACAATCTCTAGCAGCATATTCATTCACTCTGGGTTAACAATGTAATTTTATTTCCCAATGGATCACTCAGTGCCATCCTCAATAAGTCATTCTTCCCCATAGATGAGGCAGAGGACATTAAGTACAGTGTAAAGAGCTATTATGTGGAAGGTTTTTAAAATGATTTATCTCTATATTGCAAAATGATTACCACAATAAGTTAACATCCATTATCTCACGTAGTTACAAAAACATTTTTCTTGTGATTAGAACGTTTAAATTCTACTGTCTTAGCAATTTTCAAAAATATAATACAGTATTATTAACTATAGTCACCTTGCTAAACATTACACTCCCAGGACTTATTCATCTTATAATTGGAAGTTTCTACCTTTGACCACCTTTAGCCATTTCTTATTTTCTAATATTTTTATATCTTTGGAGTGTGTCTTTAGTTTCCTGTAGAAAGGTTCAGGCTGAGATCAAACTAACCATTTTCCTTCTGGGTCATTGTCTGTGTGGAGATGCTCTGGAGTGACCTCAGTAGTCCACCTTGAAGAGGAGACCAGTCAGCCTGTGACCAGGAGATATAGGGTTACTCATTCTCTTCCTGTTCCAAGTGCTGCCTCACCCACTTTTCCTCAAAGCAATCTGTGTTGAACACCCACTATGGTGTACCCATTTCATCTCTGAAGAGATTTCTGTGGTTATTCTGAAACTATTCAGTTTAAGAACAGGTAGGAAGGAATTTGGACCCAATCAGTGTCATGCTGGGCCTTCAGAGGAACTCCTATCCCCTAATTCTTCCTTTCCACTCCCCCTCCCCATCTCACAGTATTCTCCTTTCAAGTGCCCTCTCTTTTCCCCATTTTCTAGGATATAATTCCTCTTTCCTAATCAAAGCCCAGGGCAATTTACAAAATCATTGTAATTCTTTCCAAAATACCAAGGGCATTTCTCACAAAACTAGAGCAAATGATTTAAAAATTTGTATAGAGGCACAAAGGACCCTGAATAACCAAGGCAGTCTTGAGAAAGAAGAACAGAACTGGGGGAGTCATTGTCCCTGATTTTGGACTATGCTACAAAGATACAGTAATCAAAGAAGCATCGTACTGGCAGAAAAACAGACCCATAGATCAACGGAACAGAATAGAGAGCCCAGAAATAAACCCACACATTTATGGTCAATTAATCTATGACAAAGGAGGCAAGAATATACAATGGAGAAAAGTCAGTCTCTTTAATAAGTGATGCTGGGAAAACTGGGTAGCTACATGCAAAAGGATGAAGTTGGAACATTCTCTAACCACATAAAGATATGAACTAAAAAATGGATTAAAGACCTAGATGTAAAACTGGAAATTATAAAATTCCTGGAAGAAAACATAGGCAGAATTATCTTTGACATTAATTACAGCAATGATTTTTTTGATTTGCGTCCAAAGGAAATAAAAGTAAAAATAAACAAATGAGGCCTAATTAAACTTAAACTTTTCACAATAAAGGAAATCATAGAAAAAACAAAAAACAAGCTGCTGAATGGGAGAAAATACTTATAAATAATATGCCTGATAAAGGGTTAATATACAAAATTTATAAGCAACTCATACAGCTCAACATCAGGAAAACAAACAATTCAATTAAAACATGGGCAGAAGACCTGAAGAGACAGTTTTCCAAAGAAGAAATGCAGAAATAGGCATGGGAAAAGATGCTCAACACCATTAATAATCAGAGAAATGCAAATTTAAACCACAATGAGATATCACTTCACACCTGTCAGAGTAGTGATCATCAAAAAGAACATGAATAACAAATGTTGATGAGAAAGTAACTTGGTGCAGCCACTGTGGGAAAGCGTATAAAAGTTTCTCAAAAACTAAGAATGGAACTGCCATGTGACCCAGTGGCTCAACTCCAGGGTATATATATGCAAGGAAAATGAGAATGCTAATTTGAGAGGATACATATATCCCAGTGTTCATAGCAGCACTATTTACAATAGTCAAGATATGGGAACAACATGTGTCCATCAACAGATGAATCGATAAAGACAATGTGATGTATAATATATAACGGAATACTACTCGGCTATAAAGGACTTCCCTGGTGGCTCAGTGGTAAAGAATCCACCTGCCAATGCAGGAGATGTGGGTTTGATCCCCTGGAGAAGGAAATGGCAACTCACTCCAATATTCTTGCCTAGGAAATCCCATGGACAGAGGATCCTGGTGGACTATAGTCCATGGGGCCACAAAGAGTCAGACAGAACTGAGCAACTGAACATGCACACACTCAGCTATAAAAAAGAATGAAATTTTGCAGCAACATGGATCGATTGGGAAGGCAGTATGCTGGATGAAATGGGTCAGACAGAGAAAGACAAATGCTGTGGGATATCACTTATATGTGGACTCTAAAGGGTAAAACAAAATGGTAATATATCAAAATAGAAACAGACTCACCAATGTGGAGAGCACACTAGTGGCTGTCAAGATGGGGAAGGAAGAAGCGAGGAGCAGGAAAGAGGGGATTGGGAGGTGCAGACTATTATGTATGGAATAAATAAGCTACAGGGATGTGTTCTGCAGCATGGGGTGTATAACCAACATTTTGTGATCACTGTAGGTGGAATGTAACCTTTGAAAGTTGTGAATTGTTGTGATGTACACCTGGAACTTACATAGTCTCGTGCATCAACTATACATCAAAAAAAGACCAAAAAGTCCCATATATGCACATAACAAAACAAAAAATCAACAATCAAAAAATTTAAGTCTCCTCAGGTCCCTCTACGGTCTTGCAAGTTTAGCAGTCTTATCCACTGAATACCTGTGTCTTTTCACACACACACAAAAAGAGTTCTGGGCTTTGTCTCAGTGTCTGTTGGCTTCTTTCCTGTCCCCTCCCAGAGAAGGAGGAGAAATATGAAGGGCTTCCAACATCCCCCTGTTAAACTTCTAACAAAACAGACCTTGCCACTAGAAGTAATGCCCCTTCGCCAGGCCCCTCCAAGAGAGTCTCCCTTTTATTAATAAGCTTATCACTCCATTTCTTGAAGACTCATAAAGTGGCATTATTTTGCTGAGCAAACATTTCTGCCTCCCATTCCCATCCCTTTAGTTATATCACTAAGCATTTTCTCTTAAATAAAGAGCACCTAGGGAGAGGGGCTGGGGAGGTGGAATCCACTTCACTACAGGGCTTTAGGTAAGGTTCATATTTCAGGAGGCATATTTCATGGGTGGAAGATCAACATGTGAGAGGGAAGGGGGAAGGAGTGCTCTTGAAGGCGACAACAATTACAAATAAGATCACAAAGATCACATAAATAAATGTGGTGCACAACTGGAGAAGGCTATGTGGGCAAGGTTGCCAGATAAGAGAAAGACATTCAGTCAAATGTGAATTTCAGATAATCACCAAATAACATTTTCATATAAGTATGTTCTAAACATTACCATTTAACTGAACATCCTGTATTTTTTGTTTTCTAAATCTGGCCACCCTAGAATGAAGAGCAGATCGTGGGGTGTTGAGGGAAATATACTTGAAGATGAGGCTGTCAGGTAGGGGAAGGGCAAGATCATGGTGGCCTGATATGTCATGCTAAGTATTATTGGATTTCACTGGATGGGAAAGACAAAAGGCTTTGAGCAGACAAGTGACATGAAAATACATATCATTTAGAGAGAATTCTGTAGGGTTGTGAGCAATAAATTGGAAACCTGAAAGACATAAGGCAGAAGAAATGACAGGAGCTAGAAGTGGAAGGTATAAATATAAAGTCTGTGAAATACTTAGGACATTTTGGCGAGAGAATGAACATGATCTTTGTGACCTGTTGAATTTGGAGATGTGTAAGAGTAGAGTGAGAGAGAAGACTGACATCATAGCTCTTCACTGATGACCTGGCAGGTCTCGGTATGATTGGGATATGGATTGGAGGAGGAGGGGCAAGGAGTGGGGAAGGTTTGGTAAGGTAGTAAACATAATGAACTCGATTTCCAAAAATGGGATTTTGAGGACTCTGGGAGCATCTTTGTAGAGAACTCAGTGAGCAACTGGGAATGTAGAGCTGGAGGTCAAGAAAAGTCTGGGTCAAGACAAAGACAAGCCTTGAGCAGGGGAAAGACATAACTGAGTCATAGCCTCAAGAAGAAGCATCTATAAGTACTGGAGATGGACAAAGAAGCACAGATGTGGAGGTCATGAGGGGAAGCTGGGAGGGTCTGCAGCATATTAATGTGCAGTAATAACATGAAAGTGGAAATGGAGCAACAAGGGGTAAAACTGAGATCATACTTCAAAAGAAAACAATTAGGACCTGACATTAAATAGTTGGGAACAAATGAGAAAAGGAGGAGACAGGTGCAGTTGATGTTGTGAACAAGGGAGATTGGAACACAAAAATGCCATGTGCATGACAGCAAGAGCCAGGTGAGGCGGGAGCTGACTTTAGGGAGAGAAGGCAAGTTCTGTTGTACATTGATTGGGTTGCAAGTTGTCTTTAGAACATCCAAGTTAAGGTGTCTGGCTGGTGGTTGCAATATCTAAATCATACACAAGGGTTGAAAATAAAGATTTTGCAAGGGGGTGGTAAGTAAGTGCTGTAAGTGGATGGTATTTCACCATAAATGTAGAGCCGGCATCTTAGCCCTCAGAGATATTATGAAATCTTTGAAAAGAAATGAAAATTTGTGTGTTACAGTACAAAAAAAATGCAATTCACACTCCAAATTGGCTGTTCCAGGAAAAAAAAATCTCACAAATTAATTCAGTCCATTACTGATGATTTTTTTTTCTCTCTTGAGTGCTCATATGCTAGGAAGTGGGAAAATAAGCTACTGAAACATCCAATCTGGTTTAAACTTAGTCCAACTGTATAATGTAAACAGTTTCTTCCAGAAACTTTCTGCATTGCTTGGAATACAAAACAGGCTTTCAGAGAACTGCCATCTCTTCTCGTTTCTTTCACAAAGGTGATGTGCAGTGGGCAAGGAAAGGGACTTTGGCCCCACATAGATCCTTGGGTTGTTCTGGCAGAAATACCCAGGGCTGCTGGAGGCCTGTCCCCTGGCCTGACTGTGATATATTCTACCGGCCTTGGATGCTGTATTCCTATGAAGGCAACCACATGTTCCTATCTGATGGCTCTGATATGGTCCCAGGGAGCAGCAACTATCCTGTTCATGATGATTTGACTTCTCATATCTCTCGGCTTCTACCCCTCATCCTCCACCTGGCCTCTGATCGCATGGTCCATCACAGTCTCCATAGAGTTACCTACTCTGCTTCAGCAGGCCACATGGCTCAGTGACTAGCTCTCAACTCAGCATCCAGACCACAAGGAAGCTGATGCCTGCAGGGAAACTGAGATTCCTGGTTGGCAGTAGCTGACTATCATGGACAGGGAAGACGGGGCAGGCTAGTGTCCTCAGTGAGGCAAAAAGAGAAAAGTAAAATGAATACCCCTCCCCCATACATACTCACATGCATTTTCCTATATTGGAGGTCTTTAGGTTTATCAGACCCTCAAAGTGATCTATTACACCATCAAGTGTTAAAAACTTTCATAGAAATAAAGGTGGAAAAGTTTGGGTAAAGTCTTAAAACCAATTGAGAAGAAAAAGGGTCCAGCCTTGGGACAGAAAGAAAGGTCAGAGTTGGGAAGAGAACAAAGAAAGTGCACTGGGAGGAAAACCAAAGGAAAAGAGGAAGGGAACAAGCAGGAGCGGGTGACCTGTGGTGGCGTACGCTTAAGGATGCAACTAAGGAAAAGTCAGAGGTTTTGATCTGTTTTCTAGATAATATAGAAAGTTGTAATTTTTACCCTTTTGCAGACAAGACCTCTTGGAGTAAAGCTCGCAAGAGTCAGCTCTTAGTGTGTGTATTTAGTCATTCAGTCATGTCTGACTGTTTGTGACTGTAGCTGACCAGGCTCCTCTGTCCATGGGATTCTCCAAGCAAGAATACTGGAGTGGGTTGCCATGCCCTCCTCCAGGGGACCTTCCTGACCCAGGGATTGAACCTGTCTCTTATGTCTCCTGCATTGGCAGGCGGGCTTTTTACCACTAGCACCACCTGTGGAGTCCAGTGGGACAGTGATGACCCTCAAAAACATCAACTTCCTTTTGCTTTAATTATTGATATCAATAGAATCGACTTATTAATGTTGTTTCCCAGAAAGTTAATGCCAAGACAGGAATATCTTAGTGTTTTATTTTCCCTTCACCTAAAAACAGACTTAGATGAGCACTTGGCCACAACTGTTTATTTGGGAACTATTAATAGTTCTAGGATATACAAGTGAGAAAGTGGGAAAAAATGAGGTAGAGAAATGAAAGAAGCTTCAGAAGGGCATGTTGGTGAGAGAATTTCTGTTGTGGACAGTGCGATTAATCCCATTTGGATCCATGAAGGAGCCATGTGGAGTGCCCCTCAGAAGTGTCCCATGAAGACTTGGGTTGAGATGGAGTTTCTGTCTACAGACATCTTTGTTCCTTGGTTGAGGGTTAAATCCCTTGTACTTTTGGGTGGTCCTGTTCACAGGTAGAGAAATCTCTTATGCTTCTGGAGAGAGCCTTCAGGCAGAGAAGCAAAAAACTGGAGGCATGTGATGTGGGAAGATAGTGTTTCTATGTCTGTGGAAATGTTGTTCAGGTGGTGGTGGCTTGGGAACATGACTTTCCAGCAATCCTGCCAGCCTCTCTCTTCTGTTTCACTGCAGTGACAGGGGTAGAAGTCAGGGGACAGAAGGATGAGAGGGAGGGCGAGAGGAGTGGATGGAAACAAGATACCCTCAGAGTATGAAGGCAAGCAGTGGAAATGGCTAGAATTGAGCCAGGGTCCTCAGAGAAGATCCCCACATCATTCTTGTGTTTATTCTCTCCTTCTTCCCTGCCACCCTCCCTTGCATCTACTCTTTATCTCTTTCTCCCACTTCTTCCTCCTCTTCTTATAATTGATTTGAATTTAGCTCATCTTTCAGATAACGCCTACCACAAAGTTGAAACACTTACATCAGCTATTTTTTAAATTTTATTTTATTTTTAAACTTTACAAAATTGTGTTAGTTTTGCCAAATATCAAAATGAATCCGCCACAGGTATACATGTGTTCCCCATCCTGAACCCTCCACCCTCCTCCCTCCCCATACCATCAAAGGCTCTAGCCTAAAGTATTCCCACAAAATAATAATAAAAAAGATTATTTCTTTAAAATGACCTCTCTCTAGACTGTTTCCCGCCCTCCAGGCTGAGCAAAAGCAATCACCTGCCTTCAGCAAATACTCATGGTAAATTGCCCAATAAATACAGGTTGCCATGGAAACCAAACCAAAGGAGAATAGAGAGATAAGGCTGAATATTAAGGATTTGGTTGGCCTACATGACATTTCTTTCTTTTTTTTTTCAATTATCTGGGCTATGAATATGTGAACTACAGTTCACAGTTCCCTTTCAGAGATATACCAGGTGAATCCTAAAGCCATCCCTACCCTTGGTTTCTGTGCAGTTTAGTTCTTTCACACCGGCCCTTCCTCTACCTCCTTTTCCCAGGAGCAAGTAGAAGAGCAATTGCAAATGACCTCTGCTGGCAGCATGTGTGGGTGGGAGTGGTGCAGTGGATTTGGAGTCAGACAGACGTGGGCATGCATCTCGACACTGTGGCAGTATTTTCCATCAGCATTTGACACTGGAGACTCTTACTACCTAAGGGTATCTTGACAATTTATTCTTCAAGTTGAAATGCTCTCATTTTGTTTTAAAAAGATGAAGAGTCCTTCAAGGACCAGTGCATTTTTCTCTGCACATCTTATTTCTCATACTCAAATTTGAGACTTCTTTCCTGTTAATAAGCATAATTTGCTTAGTGCTATGGTTAAAGTATTCTGACACAAAGTAATTCAGAGTGCCTATTTCTCCACAGCTCAGAAACTTCTCAGGAAAATCTTCACTGAAAGGACCAAAGGACAATATTATCAATGGTAATATTATTATCTCGATTAGCCCAGGGCTGTTTCTTGAGGTTCCATGAAGGCAGTTCTTACTGGAGCTTAGGGAAGCATCACGGAGTGAGGCTGGAACCAGAAATTGTGTGTTTGGATTTCAAACCATGGAATTTTTTTTAGCTAAATGAACCTGGGCAGGTACTTAACACTTTTCTAGTCTCAATTTTCTTATAAATCATAGAATAATTTCTAAATACCTAATTGGACTCTTTCAGGGTTTCTTTATTCCTAATATAAGCTAACATTCATATAATGCATATCATATGTCAGAAATTGTTCGAATGCTTCATCTATAAATCATGGAATGCTCCCAGCATTCCTATGTGCAAGTACTGAGTGTTTTCCTGCAGAGGAGGCTGAAGGACACAAGGTGAATATCTTGCCCAGGATCACACAACTAGTTAAGTAGCAAATTCAGGATCTTAGGCAGGAGGTCAGGCTCCAGATTGTTACCATCATTGGAAAATATTTGTGAAGTACTTACTAGTAATTTCCTATGTATAGTAACAAGCCCTTTACAAGTAAAATCTAATTTATTCCTATTTGTTCTTATAGCTTTGAGACCTCTATGGTGTAGGTACTGTTGCCTAGGTGTGGAGAAAGAATTGGGCTTCGCAGGTGGCTCAGTGGTAAAGAATCTGCCTGCCAGTGAAGGAACCACAGGAGATGTGGGTTTGATCCCTTGGTTGGAAAGATCCCCTGAAGGAGGGCATGGCAACCCATTCCAGTATTCTTGCTGGGATAATCCCATGGACATAGGAGCCTGGCAAGCAACAGTCCATGGGGTTGCAAAGAGTCAGACAGGACTGAAGCAACTGAACATGCACACATGTAGAAGGAATTAGGTTCCGAATCTGAGCTCAAGAAACTTGCCTGTGGTCTTTTGATTCATTGTTGTTGCTGTTCAATAATTCAGTCATGTCTAACTCCTTGTGACCCCAAGCACTGCAGCAAGCCAGGCTTCCCTGTCCTTCACTATCTCCAAGAGCTTGCTCAAATTCATGTCAACTGAGTCTGTGATGCCATCCAACCATCTCATCCTCTGTCATCCCCTTCTCCACCTGCCTTCAGTCTTTCCAAGCATCAGGGTCTTTTCCAGTGAGTCGGCTCTTCATGTAATGTGGCCAAAGTATTGGAGCTTCAGCATCAGTCCTTCTAATGAATATTCAGGATTGATTTCCTTTAGAATTGACTGGCTTGATCTGCTTGCAGTCCAAGGAACTCTCAAGGGTCTTCTCCAACACCACAGTTCAAAAGCATGATTCATAGGCAGAAACTATTTCTTTTTCTTATAATAATCTCCTTTTACTGCTTACTCTTTTCTGTGCCAAGTATAATTGTCATCATCCTTCAAGTCTCAATTTAAACATTGCTTCTTCAAGTAGTCTTTGCTGAAATCTTACATTAGGTGAAGAGACAACGATAGTTTGAAATTAAAATAAAAATTAGCTAGGTTCCCAAATTTTTATAAGTAAGAAGGAAACAGTCTGAGAAAGCTGCTGCTGTTGCTAAGTCACTTCAGTCGTGTCCGACTCTGTGCAACCCCATAGACAGCAGCCCACCAGGCTCCTCCGTCCCTGGGATTCTCCAGGCAAGAACACTGGAGTAGGTTGCCATTTCCTTTTCTAATGCAGGAAAGTAAAAAGTCAAAGTGAAGTTGCTCAGTCATGTCTGACTCTTAGCGACCCCATGGACTGCAGCCTACCAGGCTCCTCTGTCCATGGGATTTTCCAGGCAGGGGTACTGGAGTGGGTCTACTTAGTTGCAAATATGTAATTTCATATGGAAAATGAAAGGCATCTCAGATGACTTAGGGGAATGTGTAGGGAGTGGAAACAAGAGACATATTAACCACTCCCTGGGAAAAGAGTTGTCTTCTAGCCAGGGATCATTCCTTTTCCCCAAAGGAGGGCAATCTGACAGTATATTCTTAGATGGATTTCGGAATTGCTATGGAAAAATGACTGATGTGTTGTTGTGTTCCTTCCACTTTTAAATGAGAAAATGGTTATTCTCATTTATGAGAATATGGTTATGGTTATTTCGTCCCTATTTTCTCATTGCATGCTAGGTGTTTCAAAAGCGGGTATTTTCACATAAGTTTAAAGGTCTCTGAATGAAGAAAATGTGCACTGAAGATGCTACACTCGAGGATTTCATCCACATTTGAACAGGATACAAATTGCAAGGTATCAGATCTTGAGACTAATACCAAATTGGATCAGATTTTGGGAAAAATTATGGGAAGGTCAGTGTAGTTTGCATTGGGAATGGACTGTGGTAGATGGAAACAAAGTGGCCACAACATTTAGCAATTTCTTTTATAAAGAGGTGGAATTTTTTCACCACCCTTGAATGTAGATTTACCTATGGGACTTGCTTTGGCCAATGGGGTGCTAGAAAATGTTATGCAGAGAGTTGAAAAATTCTTATGTATTTGGATTTGCTTCTTCTCAAAATTACTGGATTACCTTCCTTTAGGATAAAATTTGATGCAAAGAAAGTCCTCATTAATCTTTGACAACCATAGAATCACAGGCTAAATGAAATGGTTTCTGAATTAAATCATTAGGTTGAGATGGTCTGTTATGCAGTAGAAACTCATTGATGTTGATTGGATATGGATGAATAGATGGAGTTCAATTTCTATCTTCAATGATAGCATTAAGTGAGTAGCAGTTGTAAGACAGTGTGGGGAAATTCATGTGCTGTAGCAGCTTTTCTCTCCACCTTCTGAATTTAACCAACATACACACAGACACTCACACAAACAACTACACAAATCCAGAATGAACAGAGATCTGTATCTGCAATAATCAGGCATCCCAGAGAGGATAGTATTATGCTGTGAGTTGATGCATTTAGAAGAAATCTAAGCTAACAAACCAACTGTTGATTACACCCATGTGATAGTCAAGGGACAAACTTAGTGTGCTGAATGAGTAGTAAGAAATAACTTCACTCATGCAATCAATGTTTTACTAGATGCCTACTGTGTGCCATAACTGGGCAAAGGAAAACAATATATAATTATATAAGTGGATTATAATTGCAATTTAAAATTTTACTTTTTCAGACATTTGTTATATTTGGAAGCTCTAATTAAAGGCTTAATAATCAAGAAATAACTCAATAAGATCAAAATAAAGTTGTATATGGGCAATAATTTCACAGTAAATTTGGTTTAATTAAAAATTTCACATGAGTCATTTTTAGTTGACACTCAAACACTGAACTCTTTGGAAGACAGATGTCAAGGAAATAAATGTTATGCCTTGCTATTTTTAAGTGCACTTGCAACATGGCATCTACTATAGAGGAAATGCTTACATATGATTTTTGCAACTTACTATTCTTTTCTGTTTTTGAGATTGAAGAGGTATTACAGTTATTCTTAAGTTCTTTTATTTTCCCTTTTGAAGCAGAATTCTTGCCTTATTCCTATCGAAAGAGTTCTTTAAGTATTCAGTTCAGTTCAGTTCAGTTGCTCAGTCGTGTCTGACTCTTTGCGACCCCATGAATCCCAGCACGCCAGGCCTCCCTGTCCATCATCAACTCCCCACTCAAACTCATGTCCATCCAGTCGGTGATGACATCCAGCCATCTCATCCTCTGTTGTCCCCTTTTCCTTCTGCCCCCAATCCCTCCCAGCATCAGAGTCTTTTCCAATGAGTCAACTCTTCACATGAGGTGGCCAAAGTACTGGAGTTTCAGCTTCAGCATCATTCCTTCCAAAGAACACCCAGGACTGATCTCCTTTAGAATGGACTGGTTGGATCTCCTTGCAGTCCAAGAGACTCTCAAGAGTCTTCTCTAACACCACAGTTCAGAAGCATCAATTCTTTGGCACTCAGCTTTCTTCACAGTCCAACTCTCACATCCATACATGACTACTGGAAAAACCATAGCCTTGACTAGACGGACAAAGTTTGTTGGCAAAGTAATGTCTCTGCTTTTGAATATGTTATCTAGGTTGGTCATAACTTTCCTTCCAAGGAGATTTAAGTATTAGGCAAAAATTAATAAGTTAAAATGTTCTTAAAATTTCTTCACATTTACAGTCTGATTTATTTAAATCACTTTTAAAAATAAACTTTTTTTAGAATGAAATAAAGATTTACAAAGAAGTTGTGAAGATAGTGCAGAGAATTCTCATTTTATTTCTTATAGTTAATTAACATATTAATATGATACAATTATTATAAGCAATGAACCAATATTAATATATTACTGTAACTAACATCCATATTTGATTCAAATTTCCTTAGCCTTTGTTTAGTGTTCTTTTGGTTTCTCTGTTCTAATTTCCTATCCAGGATACCACATTATATTGTATCATCAAGTTTCCTTAGGCTTCTCTGGCTGTCACAGTTTTTCAGCCTTTCTTTGTTTTTGATGAACTGGCAAGTCTTGAGGAGCAAGGTATTTTATAATAGAATGTCCCTCAGTTGGGATATGTCTGATATTTTTCTCATGATTAGACGAGGATCATGTGTTATCAGAGGAAAAAACCAGAAGTAAAGTACCATTTTCATGGTACATTTCATGGTACATTCAGTAGTACATACTATCAACATGACTTATCACTGCTGATGTTGACCTTGATTATCTGGCTGAAGTAATATTTCCCAGGTGCTTCATGGTAAAGTTACTTCTCTTTTCATGTTTTCCATACCACACTCTTGGAAGGAAGTCCTTATGTGTATTCTACATGTAATGGGTGAGAAGTTATGCTCCACTAACTTGAGGGTGGAGTAACTACATAAATTATTTGAAATTCTTCTACATGGAATATTTGTTCTATTCTCCCCTTATTAATTAATTATTTTTAAATTATTTAATTATTGACTTATATTATGGGAGAGTTGGACCATAAAGAAGACTTTCAAATTATGGGGCTAGAGAAGACTCTTGAGAGTTCCTTGGACTGCAAGGAGATCAAACCAGTCAATCCCAAAGGAAATCAACTCTGAATATTCATTGGAAGGACTGTTGCTGAAGCTGAAGCTCCAATACTTTGGCTAACTCAAGTGCAAAGAGCCAACTCATTGAAAAAGACCCTATGCTGGGGCAGCAGAGGATGATGTGGTTAGACAACCAATTCAATGGACATGAATTTGGGCAAACTGCAGGGGATAGTGATGGACAGGTTCCTCTTTTTTGTGGAGGTTCCTCGCTGTGGCGGGGGTGGGGGGGCGTTGGACGGGTGGCTTGTCAAGGTTTCCTGGTTAGGGAAGCTTGCGTTGGTGTTCTGGTGGGTGGAGCTGGATTTCTTCTCTCTGGAGGGCAATGAAGTGTCCAGTAATGAGTTTTGAGATGTCAGTGGGTTTGGTGTGACTTTGGGAAGCCTGTAAATTGAAGCTCAGGGCTATGTTCCTGTGTTGCCGGATAATTTGTGTGGTATGTTTGCTCTGGAACTCGTTGGCCCTTGGTTGGTGCTTGGTTTCAGTGTAGGTATGGAGGCATTTGATGAGCTCCTGTTGATTAATGTTCCCTGGATTCAGGAGTTCTCTGGTGTTCTCAGGATTTGGACTTAAGCCTCCTGCCTCTGGTTTTCAGTCTTATTTTTACAGTAGCCTCAAGACTTCTCCATCTATACAGCACCAATGATAAAACATCTAGGTTAATGATGAAAAGTTTCTCCACAGTGAGGGATACCCGGAGAGGTACACAGAGTTACATGGAGGAGAGAAGAGGCAGGAGGGAGATAAAGGTGACACCAGGAGGAGAAGAGGGGGAAGCAAAAGCGGAGAGAGCAAGCTAGCCAGTAATCACTTCCTAATGTGCTCTCCACAGTCTGTACCCCTCAGAGTTGTTCATGGAGTTACACAGAGAAGAGAAGAGGGAGGAAGGAGAGAGAGGTGGCCAGGAGGATAAAAGGGGGAATCAAACAGAGAGAGACAGATCCTGCCAGTAATCAGTTCCCTAAGTGTTCTCCACAGCCCGGAACACACAAAGAGATTCACAGTTGGGTAGAGAAGAAAAGGGGGAGGGGGAGATAGAGGCCAGTGATCTCGCTCCCAAGTAAAAATGTGTACTGAAGATTGGGTTCTTAAAGGTACAAAGTTGATAACAAATATCAAAAAGCAAAGATTAAAAATCTAGAGTAGAGGTTAGATTCTCAAAAATACAATATTAAAAAAAAGAAGAAAACAAAGTCACAAAAATTATAAAATATATATATATGAAGTTTGCTTTAAAAATAGGGGGTTTTTTTTGCAAGGTATTAGTGGGTTATAAAATTAAAATTAAAGGAGTAATAGGGGACTTAAAAAAACGTATTTTTTAATTTAAAACTGATAATACTAAAATATATATCTAGGACTTTCTGTGGAACTGTTGTGGACAGTGTGGGGTCAACTCATTTTCAGATAGTTCCTTGGTCCAGCTTGTACTTCTCAAGGTCTATAGGCCCCTTCCTATGTAGTCGGTGCTAACTACAGGGTTTTAATCAATTCACCTGTCATTTCCAAAGTGGTTCCCTCTGTTTATTTTAGCTTCTTCTGTTTGCTGTTCTCTTCAGTGTCTAATTTCCGCCCTGACACAAGGAGGGCAGTGGTGGTCACTTTTTTTAGGCTCACTTGTTCACTCGTGCTGTGGGGAGGGAGGAACACTGCAAACAAATATCACTGGTATGTGCCCACAGTGATTCAGCCACACTGGGTTTGCCCACACTCACGGTGTGTGTGCTTTCCCAGTCTACACTGCTCAGGCCCTAGGTTGCTCTGCCGGGAACTGTCTGATGCTGGCCCTGGGTTGCATGCACTCCCCAGGTCTAAGCTGCTCGGGTTCAGGTGCTCAGGCACTCCACAAAGGCATAGACTTGGTTGGGCCTGCGTTTTGTGTCCATCCCAGGTCCGAGCAGCTCAGGTGACCAGGTGCTTGGTGAGCGCTGTTGCCCCCAGTTGAGGGCTGCAACTTATCACCTCCCCATTCCCAGCTGCTTATTTTTCCGGGTGTACAATGGGCATGCCTTCTCAAGTGTGCTTTGTGTCTCTTCTGGGGAGCTGATCTCTGGCTGCAACCCTCCCAGCAGATGTCGACTGTCCAGAATCCCAAGAACTCTTGGTTAGCAATGAAGTGTGCTTGCAGTTTGGTATAGGATGCCTCTCTGGGGCCACGATTGCCCCCTTCCAGCTCTGGCTGCCCTCACGTGCTTGTTTATGGCAAGGGATGGGCCAGTCCATGGCCAGCTAGCTCTGCCCAGTCCTTGTTCTGTGTGAGCGGGCCCGGTGGTGTCTTAGGTTAGAGCTTTTCGTGGGATAGCTATCCCACAACCTGAGTTGCTATCTCAAGCTAGTTCCCTCAGATTGCCCTCGGGGCACTCAGGCCTGGTCCTTACCCTAAGCAATGCAGCCCGCGCCTCCCTATCCAGCCCCTGCTTGCTAGTGGGGGATGCAAGTGTCTGGGCTGCTGCTCCATTGGGAGTTGCTGTTAGGCATGCATTCTGTGGGTTTTAATTATTTATTTATGTTTCCTCCCAGTTATTTTACCCTCTGAGATTCCAATGCTCACCACAGACCTGCCGGAGAGAATGTTTCCTGGTGTTTGGAAACTTCTCTTTTTTTTAAGGCTCCCTTCTCGGGACGGATCTCTGTCCCTATCTCTTTTATCTCTCTTTTTATTTTTTATATTTTGTCCTACCTCCTTTCAAAGACAATGGGCTGCCTTTCTGGGTGCCTGATGTCCTCTGCCAACATTCAGAAGTTGTTTTGTGGAATTTGCTTGGTGTTCAAATGCTCTTTCGATGAATTTGTGGAGGAGAAAGTGGTCTCCCCATCCTATTCCTCCACCATCTTAGGACTGCATGATAGTGACGGACAGGGCAGCCTGATGTACTGTAGTCCATGGGGTCGCAAAGAGTCAGACACAACTTAAAGACAACAATATTAGTATGGATTCATGGATATTTATTTCATACTTTGGGTTATAATCCAACATTATTGCTTATTTTGTTGCTTAGATTGTTCTAGCTTTGGCTTGGGACACCTGTGACCCTTTGACATATCCTCATCATTGTGGGTCTTTAGTTGGTTCATAAGTTTTTGAATAACAAGCATAGATAAATCTCATTTTAACTTGGCATGCTCTCTATTTCTGTCCTGTCTTTGCCTCTCTCTCTCTTCTTTCTTTTTTCCTTCATCTACTTATTATAATCTCTAAATAAGGAAGGATATATGATCTCAAATTTTGCTGTTTGATGGGAAGTTAATTCTTCTTGATGTCTAGCCAGTGGTCCTCAAATGTTAGTGTGCAAAAGAATAATCTGGAGAGTTTGTAAAACTTGCAGACTCTTCCTCTGCTATGAACTGAACTTAATTATGTCTTCCACAAATGCATATGTTGAAGCCTTAACTTCCACCGTGACTCTATTTGGAGATAGAGCTTTTAGGAGATAACTAATTATGGGTAAATGCAGTCATAAGATGCATTCCTGATCTGATAAAATTGGTAGTTTTATAAAAAGAGGAAAAGAGAGATCTACCTGCACACATGGAGGAAAGGCCATGTGAGGACACAGTCAGAAGGGAGTCATCTGCAAGCCAGGAAGAGAGCGTGTACAAGAAACTACATTGGTTAGCACTTTGATCCTGGACTTCC
The DNA here is from genome assembly GCF_003369695.1 of Bos indicus x Bos taurus. Lineage (NCBI taxonomy): Eukaryota > Metazoa > Chordata > Mammalia > Artiodactyla > Bovidae > Bos > Bos indicus x Bos taurus. The sequence continues at coordinate 89,229,977 of NC_040081.1, read as the reverse complement.
CAGCCTTCAGAATTGTGAGGAAATAGCTTTCTATTCCATAAGACACCTGGTATGTGGTTTTACTATGGCAACTTGAGTCTCTTCAGTTGTGTACGACTCTTTGTGACCCCATAGGCTGTGGCCCACCAGACTCCTCTGTCCATGGGATTCTCCAGGAAGATCACTGGACTGGGTTGCTGTGCCCTCCTCCAGGGAATCTTCCTAACTCAGGGGCCAAACCTGAGTCTCTTGTGTCTCCTGCATTAGCAGGTGGGTTCTTTACCACTAGTGCCACCTGGGAAGCTTAGCTAACAGAGCCTCCCCCACCCCCACTACAGCCACCATTTTAGGTGAAGGAAAGGGCAAGTAAGGATTCTGCATGTTAATGAGAACTTCAGGAGATACTGATGGAGTCCTTTGAGGGCTTTGCCTTGAAAAGCAGTGAACCTAACAGTGGACAAAGAACATTTGTTATATTCTTTCCTTAGGGCAAATAGCTATCTGATACAGCCATTATTTTTTGTTTTCTGGTAGCTTATACTATCTGAACACATATGAAGTGACTAAGCAGCAGCAGAACCATATTTGGGTTTCCCAGGTGGTGCTGGTGGTAAAGAATCCACCTGCCAATGCAGGAGATGTAAAAGACGTGGGTTCGATCCCTGAGTCAGGAAGATCCCTTGGAGGAGGGCAAGGCAACTGACTCTAGTATTCATGCCTGGATAATCCCATAGGCAGAAGAACCTGTTGGGCTACAGCCCATATGTTGCAAAGAGCCAGACACGACAGAAGTGACAGCACAGACACACTGATTGGGATTGAAGGGGTATAGATCTCAGGAATTTACAACACAAAAAATTCTTTTTCATAGGACAGACCCTCATATATTCTGGATTTATGCTTAGAGTTAGGTTTCACATTTTAGCATTTGAGTACATATGCTGTCTCACTTTTTTTCCCGTGAGCTTAGCATTTTAGAACTAGAAGGGAACTGAGGGATGATCAGCTCTAGTTCTCTTTTTTCTTCATGTACAGAAAGGAAAGTGGGAACCATAGAGGATTGAATTGCCCCAATTCACATGATTATCAGTGATGGAGTTAGGTCTAAAAATTGTCTTCTTAGTTGGGGATTGTTCCATTAAGACATACATGATTTAACATAGTTGGTTTAAGTATATTTTAGTGAAAGAGACAATTTTGGATTACTCTTTCTGTTTTCAAATTTTTATATCAAGGTACAATTGCATCTGACTTTCAAGATTATAGCTTTTTTTGTTACAAAAGTAGATGCTATATAATATGTTTTCCATTGAAGATCTGTTGTTTAAACTACGTTTAAATTGACTATTAAAAATATTGCTTCCCAGGTGACTCAGTGGTTAACAATCCACCTGCCGATGTAGGAGACACGAGAGATGTAGGTTTGGTCCCTGGGGCAGGAAGATCTCTTGGTGTAGAAATGGCAACCCACTCCATTTTTCTTGCCTGGGAAATCCCACAGACAGAGGAGCCTGGTGGGTTATAGTTTCTGGGGTTGCAAAGAATCGGAGACGACTGAGCAACTGAGCACACACATTAAAAATATTAAAGCTAACACTTAGCTCTTGGCTTAGCCAAGCTGAATCTGAGTACAGTTAGTAAAATCAGCCTCTACTATGATACAGGCACTTAGACACAGAAGGATCCAGACTTGGAAACTGAAGGGGGTGGGCAAGCTCCCATGATAGGTATGTTCCTGGGGAAATTTTTGTTTAATTAATTTTAGGCAATATTGCTTATGACACATAATAATGAGATTATATCCTTTTTAGGATGCTTCATACAATGTAACTGACTATCAGAAGAAAGACTGCCTAGCTTGAATGTGTCACAGGACTAAATGTGACACTAATTCTAGATTAGTGTTGTATTAGAGCTGCAACTTAACATTTTGCGGTTGTTAAAAGATCACTGGACAAGGTTTGTTTCTAGGCTTTCTTCTGACTAGAGTTGCTACCTAAGGAAGGCACTTTACTTCTCTGGTCTTTAGTTTCCTTATCTGTAAGTTGAGGGGACTGGTCTCAGTATTGTTAATAACACTTTCAGATTTGAAGATGCTGCAATAATAGATGTTATGTTTGGACCATCTCCAACAAATAGGAGATTAATCCAAAATAGATTAATTTATCTTTAAAAAAATTATTTACATTCTGGAACTTTGAGATAGCTTTCAGAATTCTTAGATGTTAGAACAGGGGAAGAGTTTCAGGCCATTCACATTTAAACTATTATTTTATTTTATGGAGGCCATTTCATAAATGAACTGCTCAGCACTGCAGAGCTGACTGATAATGCCTTAAAGCTGGAAAAGAGATGGCATCTCAGGCTGCTCGGTGACTGAACCACACACTCAACTAATGGCTCAGTAAGTGTCATGATAGTTGCAGTTCTTTGCAAGGAGAACCAAAGGGCCCACTGAGGAAAGCATTGAGGAGACCCTTGGAAGTGACCACTTTGCTCTTGGAAGTCAGCATGGAAGCTCTTGATAAGATGTTGAAAATACTGGAGTCATACTATGGGGCACAGATGAGAAACCCCTCAAGACCAGGGCATGCCTTGACTTTGATTGCTGCTGTATCTCCAGTGCTTGCTCCACAGAAGGCTTGAAAGAATGAACTCAAGGAAATACGAGAGCCTGTGTGTGCAGGGTTGTCTTAGGTCACTGATTCACCCTTAGTGAGGGGAGTTAATCTAAGGACTGGTTCTCTGTATCCTAAGTTTCCTGAGAAAGAAACAGTAAATACATAAAGAATTTAGAACTGAGAAAAATATTGAAACTATGTGGGAAAGTAGAAGCACTGGTCATGGAGGCGGCTTCCTTGTAATTCACTCAAATATAGCTTGTCATCATCTGAATAAAACAGGAGGAGGGGGAGTATGTGTAGTAGTTGATCTCCCCTGTAAAAAGGCAGAACTTCCCTGGTGGCTCAGAGGGTAAAGAATCTGCCCACAAAGCAGGAGACTGGGGTTTGATCCCTGAGTTGGGAAGATCCCCTGGAGAAGGGAGGGGAAAGTATGTATAGCTGTTAATCTCATCTGTAAAAAGGAAATAACATTGTCTCCCCGGCAGAATTGTTGTGAGGACTAGAAGTAATGAATGTTGAAATAAAGTCTTGATAGGGCAACAGTTTATACAATATATACAATATACCTTATTATTAAAGCAGTCTCATTTTAATCTCATTTGAGATTAAACCAGTCTCATTTTTCAATTTTTTTTTTAAACAAACAATAACCTCCTGCCCCAAATCCTATGTCTCTATAGCAAAATCTTATGTGGGTGAATGCATATACCAGTTAAAAACTGGGGGATGGGGAACCCAGGCTGCTTCTAAGGCCCATGCTTAGAACCCTCCAAACTCCTCCAAGTGCATCATGGAATTCACCGAGCTGGTCCAAGGCCCCTTTTACAGCTGCAGGACTGGGTACCAGTCATGATTTACTGAGAAACCCAGTTCTCTTCTTAAGCATCTCTCTTAAGTCAGTGAAGCTGGTTTTTCTCAGAGCAGGGTAAAAAACCATTGTTATGTGATTGAGATCTCTCTGATCCCAAGAAAAATACTTAACCTGTCTTTTCGTTTCCCCCCTCTTTCCCCCTCACTTAGCTCAATTCTCTATTCTCGTCCTGTCTTACTTCCTTTACTAATTAGCTCTGGAAGGAGGTAACTCACATAGTGAAAAAATTTAGAAGCTCAAATTAAAAAAAAAAAAAAATCAAGCCAACACGGATATGTGTGATTCACAGTTGCTTTAAGCCTACAGAAACTTGTTTGCACAAATTAATAACAACTTTTAATAAACAGACTTTACTGTCCACAGCTAAAAATATTCCAGTCATGCTTTAGTTGAAAAGAAAGATATGATAGGAATCTATCTCCATGGCAACAGTACTTTTTGGAGGACAATGATCTGTGACAGATTTTGAAGATTTTTTTTGGGGGGGGGAAGGTGCGTTGTTTTTCACAACTAGCTAGGGAGGTGAGAGGAAAGAACTAGAAAGGACACAAGGCTGAGTCTGTGGATTTTGAATTATCTGCTGGGTGAGCCTCAACTTAATTATATTCAGTGGTAAACATAAGGGTGCTTGGCAGGATAAAACTGAAAGACTTTAGAAAGGTAAATGCCATTTCACCATGTGTAAGCTTCCAAACTGTGTGGATTAGTCTCTGCCTGAATAGGAGGGCATGTGCAAGGGCTTGATAAGAATAATAAAGATTTATAGTGATTTAGAATTCATCCTGAGCCAAAACAAGGTTCCTTGGGTCATTTCACAAGCCAAAGGGAGATTACGAATTAAATTAGTCTCAGCTAAAAAGATGCTGCTGTATAAATGGCAGGTTACATCAGGAATTGTCTTGCTCAGTTTCACTGTTATGGAGACCTGAATAAGTCATAATGTAAGGTGCCCTTCGCAGCCCTCAGGACTCCAGAGAAGAGTCATGCAGACTTAAAGGAACTAACTCTATGCCACCAAGCTGTTTACCAGCAAACCTTGGATGAAGTCGAGGACTCAATGTAAAGGAGGAATCTTTGATGGTAAGTAAGCACTGAAGAGAAGAAACCAGGGCCCAGATTTTCATTTTAGAACATAAATACAAATTGAATGTGATTTAAGTCACCCCCTTTATTCTTACTGTTTTCTGATTTTGAAAGGGAAGACCACTCATTGTCAAAAATTTCAAGATGTACAAAAAAGTATAAGATGGAAAAATCACCCATTATCACCAGTCAGAAGGGATGTTAAACTGATTTTGACACTTTTCTGAGGAATCAGAGTCCGGTTTTTCAGAAGGACAAAAGGTCAGGCTGCCAGCCCTTTGATTTCCAGACGAAGGTGGTGTTCAGGCAGATGAGTCTGTGCTGAGTCCACATAGTCAAGTGCATCCAAGTTTACAGCCTGCTCATCCAGAATATTCTGCCCAACATCACTCAGCTTGGAATAGAAGCACATAGAGAACAGACTTATGGACACCAGGTGAGGGAAAGACAGCGTGGGACCAATGGAGAGAGTAGCACTGACATATAGACACCACCATGTGTAAAGTAGATGGCTAGTGGAAAGCTGCTGCATAGCACAGGGAGCTCAGCTCGGTACTCTGTGATGACTTAGATGGAGGTGGGATGCAGGGGTGGGAGGTTCAAGAGTGGGGATATGTGTACACAAACAGCCGATTCAGAATGTGAACAGTATGAAAAGGCAAAAAGATATGACACTGAAATATAAACTCCCCAGGTTGGTGAGTACCCAATATGCTACTGGAGAAGAGTGGAGAAATAACTCCAGAAAGAATGAAGAGACGGAGCCAAAGTGAAAACAATGCCCAGTTGTGGATGTGACTGGCAATGGAAGTAAAGTCCAATGCTGTAAAGAGCAATATTGCATAGGAACCTGGAATGTTAGGTCCAAGAATCAAGGTAAATTCAGCTCAGTTCAGTTCAGTCACTCAGTCGTGTCCAACTCTTTGCGAGCCCATGAACCACAGCACGCCAGATTTCCAAGTCCATCACCAACTCCTGGAGTCCACCCAAACCCATGTCCATCGAGTCTGTGATGCCATCAAACCATCTCATCCTCTGTTGTCCCCTTTTCCTTCTGCCCCCAATCCCTCCCAGCATCAGAGTCTTTTCCAATGAGTCAACTCTTTGCATGAGGTGGCCAAAGTACTGGAGTTTCAGCTTCAGCATCATTCCTTCCAAAGAACACCCAGGACTGATCTCCTTTAGAATGGACTGGTTGGATCTCCTTGCAGTCCAAGGGACTCTCAAGAGTCTTCTCCAACACCACAGTTCAAAAGCATCAATTCTTCAGCACTCAGCTTTCATTATAGTTCAACTCACATCCATACATGACTACTGGAAAAACCATAGCCTTGACTAGATGGGCCTTTGTTGGCAAAGTAATGTCTCTGCTTTTTAATATGCTGTCAAGTTTGGTCATAACTTTCCTTCCAAGGAGTAAGCGAATTTTAATTTTATGGCTGCAATCACCATCTGCAGTGATTTTGGAGACCCCCAAAATAAAGTCTGACATTGTTTCCACTGTTTTCCCATCTATTTCCCATGAAGTGATGGGACTGGATGCCATGATCTTAGTTTTCTGAATGTTGAGCTTTATGCCAACTTTTTCAGTCTCCTCTTTCACTTTCATCAAGAGGCTTTTGAGTTCCTCTTCACTTTCTGCCATAAGGGTGGTGTCATCTGCATATATGAGGTTATTGATATTTTTCCTGGCAATCTTGATTCCAGCTTGTGCTTCCTCCAGCCCAGCGTTTCTCATGATGTACTCTGCATAGAAGTTAAATAAGCAGGGTGACAATATACAGCCTTGACGTACTCCTTTTCCTATTTGGAACCAGTCTGTTGTTCCATGTCCAGTTCTAACTGTTGCTTCCTGACCTGCATACAGGTTTCTCAAGAGGCAGGTCAGGTGGTCTGGTATTCTCATCTCTTTCAGAATTTTCCACAGTTTGTTGTGCTCTACACAGTCAAAGGCTTTGGCATAGTCAATAAAGCAGAAATTAAAAAAAAAAAAAAAAAGAAATGGTCAAACAGGAGATGGCAAGAGTGAACATCGACGTTTTAGGAATTAGTGAACTAAAATGAATTGGAATGGGTGAATTTAATTCAGATGACCATTATATCTACTACTCTGGGCAAGAATCCTTTAGAAGAAATGGAGTAGCTCTCATAGTCAACAAAATAGTCTGGAATGCAGTGCTTGGATGCAATCTTAAAAATGACAAAATGCTTTATGTTCATTTCCAAGGCAAACCATTCAATATGATAATAATCCGAGTCTATGCTCCACCAGTAATGCTTAAGAAGCTGAAGTTGAATGGTTCTATGAAGACCTACAAGACCTTCTAGAGCTAACACCCAAAAAGGATGTCCTTTTCATCATAGAAGACTGGAATGCAAAAGTAGGAAGTCAAGAGATACATGGCTGCTGCTGCTAAGTCGCTTCAGTCGTGTCCGACTCTTTGCGATCCCATAGATGGCAGCTCACCAGGCTCCCCCATCCCTGGGATTCTCCAGGCAAGAACACTGGAGTGGGTTGCCATTTCCCTCTCCAATGCATGAAAGTGAAAAGGGAGAGTGAAGTCGCTCAGTCATGTCTGACTCTTAGCGACCCCATGGACTGCAGCCTACCAGGCTTCTCCGTCCATGGTAGTTTCCAGGCAAGAGTACTGGAGTGGGTTGCCATTGCCTTCTCCAGTAACAGGCAAATTTGGCCTTGGAGTACAAAATGAAGCAGGACAAAGGCTAACAGAGTGTTGCCAAGAGAATACACTGGTCATAGCAAACATCCTCTTCCAGCAGCATAAGAGAAGACCCTACACATGGTCATCGCCAGAAGGTCAATACCAAGATTAGATTGATTATATTCTATACAGCCAAAGATGGAGAAGCTCTATACAGTCAGCAAAAATTAGACCGGGAACTGACTGTGGCTCATATCATGAACTCCTTATTGCCAAATTCAGACTTAAATTGAAGAAAGTAGGAAAACCCACCAGATCATTCAAGTATGACCTAAATAAAATCCCTTAAGATTACACAATGGAAGTAAGAAATAGATTCAAGGGATTCGATCTGATAGACCAAATGCCTGAAAAACTGTGAATGGAGGTTCATGACATTGTATAGGAGGCAGTAATCAACACCATTCCCAAGAAAAACAAATGCAAAAAGGCAAAATGGTTGTCAGAGGAGGCCTTACAGTAGCTCAGAAAAGAAGAGAAACTAAATGTAAAGGAGAAAAGGAAAGATATACCCATCTGAATGCGGAGTTCCAAAGAATAACAAGGAGAGATAAGAAAGCATTTTTCAGTGATCAATGCAAAAAAAAAAAAAAAGAGGAAAGCAATTGAATGGGAAAGACTAGAGATCTCTTCAAGAAAATTAAAGATACCAAGGGAACATTTCATGCAAAGATGGGCTCAATAAAGGACAGAAATGGTATGGACCTAACAAAAGCAGAAGATATTAAGAAGAGGTGGCAAGAATACACAGAAGAACTATACAAAAAAGATCTTCACAACCCAGATAATCAAAATGGTGTGATCACTGACCTAGAGCCAGACGTCCTGGAATGTGAAGTCAAGTGGGCCTTAGGAAGCATCACTATGAACCAAGCTAGTGGAGGTGATGGAATTTCAGTTGAGCTATTACAAATCCTAAAAGATGATTCTGTGAAAATGCTGCATTCAGCATGCCAGCAAATCTGGAAAACACAGTAGTGGCCACAGGACTGGAAAAGGTCAGTTTTTATTCCAATCCCAAGGAAAGGCAGTGCCAAAGAATATTCAAACTACCGCACAATTGTACTCATCTCATATGTAAGCAAAGTAATGCTCAAAATTCTCCAAGATTGGCCTCAACAGTATTCGAACCATGAAATTCCAGATTTTCAAGCTGGATTTAGAAAAGGCAGGAACCAGAGAGGAACCAGAGATCAAATTGCCAACATCCGTTGGATCATCAAAAAAGCAAGAGAGTTCTAAAAAAACATCACCTTCTGCTTTATTGACTACACCAATAGTCAGCTTTGACTGCGGATCACAACAACCTGTGGAAAATTCCTTAAGACATAGGAATACCAGACCAGCTGACCTGCCTCCTGAGAAATTTGTATGCAGGTCAAGAAGCAACAGTTAGAACCAGACATGGAACACTGGACTGGTTGAAAATTGGGAAAGGAATACATCAAGGCTGTATATTGTCACCCTGATTATTTAACTTATATGCAGGGTACTTCATGCAAAATGAAGGCTGGATGAAGCACAAACTGGAATCAAGATTGCAGGGTGAATTAACCTCAGATATGCAGATGACACCACCCTTATGGCAGAAAGTGAAGAAGAACTAAAGAGTCTCCTGATGAAAGTGAAAGACAAGAGTGAAAAAGTTGACTTAAAACTCAATATTCAGAAAACCAAGATCATGGCATCTGGTCCCATCACATCATGACAAATAGATGGGGAAACAATGGAAACAGTGAGAGACTTTATTTTTGGGGGCTCTAAAATCACAGCAGATGGTGACTGCAGCCATGAAATTAAAAGACACTTGCTTCTTGGAAGAAAAGCTATGACCAACCTAGGAAGCATATTAAAAAGCAGAGACATTACTTTGCCAACAAAGGTCCATCTAGTCAAAACTATGGTTTTTCCAGTAGTCATGTATGGATGTGAGAGTTGGAGTATAACGAAAGCTGACCACTGAAGAATTGATGCTTTTGAACTGTGGTGTTGGAGAAGACTCTTGAGAGTCCCTTATACAGCAAGGAGATCCAACCAATCAATCTTAAAGGAGATCAATCTTGGGTGTTCATTGGAAGGACCAATGCTGAAGCTGAAACTCCAATACTTTGGCCACCTGATGCAAAGAACCAACTCACTGGAAAAGATTCTGATGCTGGGAAAGATTGAAGACGGGAGGAGAAGGGGACGACAGAGGATGAAATGGTTGGATGGCATCATCGACTTGATGGACATGAGTTTGAGTAGATTCCAGGGATTGGTGATGGATAGGTAAGCCTGATGTGCTGCAGTCCATGGGGTCTCAAAGAGTTGGGCATGACTGAGTGACTGAACTGAACTGATAGCTGATTCACATTGTTGCACAGCAGAAACTAATATAACATTGTAAAGCAATTAACTCTAATTAAAAAAAATCACTCTGCCTTTTGTGTTCAATTATTTTATTTTCTAACCATTCCAGAGAAACCATTAAATCCTCCAGTCCTCAAGATTTCTCAGAAAGCAACAGCTTATGGAAAGGAAACATACCTTCTGAGTTACAGACAAAGCCCAGATTGTTCTAGTGGTAATGACCTAAATGTATCTTGTAACTTGGGTAGTCTTTATAAAAATGTTAATTAACTATAAGCCTGGGCAGGAAAAGCTTTTCTCTTCAAAATTACTTTAACTTCTTTTCCTCTAGCCATGTGCGTTTGATGTCCCTATTTTCATATTCGAGAGGGAGGAACAGTAAATTGGACTTTAATCCCAATTACTTATCCTGGAAGATGCCACTAGAGCATCTCTGAGTAATTAGGGCACATCTCAGGACCCACAAACCCAGGGACATTTTCAGATGCTCACGTTCTTAATAATTCATTTTTGGAAGTTCCATTCTTTGCCATACCAAATATATTAAAATATATCCACTTTGCAAATGATGTGTTTGGGGCTATAAAACTGATTTAAAAAGTTTTTATAAAGTTGAGTGTTATTAAAAATTGGTCTTATGATATAAACTTCATACTGTTTATAGGAGAGTGAGGTGTGTATGACATGTTGGCTTATGAACAGGTTTCTTTGAGTTGCCATAGCAAATTGGATGGCTTGAGATATTAGAAATATATTATCTCATAGTTACTGAGGCCAGAAGTTCAAAATGTGTTTCATTGGGTTAAAATCAAGGTGTTGGCAAGGTCACGCTCCCTTTATGAGACTCTAGGGAAAAGTCCATTCTTTGCTACTTGCGGCTTCTGTAGGCTGCCAGCATTCCTTGGCTTGTGGCTCTGTTACTCTAATCACTACCCTCACTTTCACTTTGTTTTCTTCTAGGGGTGTACACTTTTTATTTTTTTGGTGTGGAAAACTTAAAATCTTTATTGAATTTGTTGCAATACTACTCTGTTTTTTTTTTTTTTGGGGGGGGCTTTGAGACATGTGGGATCTTGGAAGGTGAAGTCTTAACCACTGGACCATTAAGACAGTCCCTGGGTATATACTCTTCTATCTGTTTCTTAGAAGGACAAGAGTGATGGCATTTAAGGCCCACTCAGATAATATAGGGATATACCTACATCTCAAAACCCTTAACTTATATCAACAAAGATCCTTTTTTGAAATTAGGTAACATCTATAGCCTTCTAGAGAGTAGGATCTGTTATGTTGGAGGCCACTATTCAGCCCACTACAGTACAATATTAAGTTCTGTGGTTATTCAACTAAATTTTGTCAATTTTGATTTAGTAAGATTTTTATTTCTCTGTGTTGGTACCAATGTATTTTTCCCAGTCTCAAAACTTCTTGTGGACCTTTCAGAAGCTTCTAGCTCTGGTCACATTGCTCATCATGGATAAAAGTTCAGGAGGGAGACTTTGTCTTATCTATAGCCGGATTGACGGGACTCCTCTCATTGCCTCTGTAATTGGAGCAAGCATTTTTCTAAAAGGCATTTTAGACTAAAAAAGTCAGTTTTCATCCAGTCTCAAAGAAGGGCAATGCTAAAGAATATTCAAACTACAGCACGATTGCACTCATTTCACATTCTAGCAAGGTTATGCTCAAAATCCTTCAAGCTAGGCTTCAGCAGTACGAGAATAGAGAAATTCCAGATGTACAAACTGGGTTTTGAAGAGGCAGAGGAACCAGAGGTCAAATTGCCAGTATTTGTTGGACCATAGAGAAAGCAAGTGAGTTCTAGAAAAAACATCTGCTTCTGTTTTTATTGACTACAATAAAGCCTTTGACTGCGCAGGTCACAACAAACTGTGGAAAATTCTTAAAGAGATGGGCGTATCAGACTACCTAACTTGCCTCCTGAGAAACCTGTATGCGGGTAAAGAAGCAACAATTAGAACTGGACATGGAACAATAGACTGGTTCCAAATTAGGAAATGAGCACGACAAGGCTGTATATTGTCACCCTGTTTATTTAACTTATATGCTAAGCACATCAGTGTGAAATGCCAGGCTGGACGAATCACAAGCTGGAGTTAAGACTTCTTGGAAAAATATCAACAACCTCAGATAGGTAGTTGATACCACTCTAATGGCAGATAGTGAAGAAGAACTAAAGAACATCTTGATGAGGGTGAAAGAGAAAATGAAAAAGCTGGTTTTAAATTCAGCATCAAAAAAAAATAAGGTCATGGCATCCAGTCACATCACTTCATGGCAAATATAAGGGGGAAAAGTGGAAACAATGACAGATTTTATTTGCTTGGGCTCCAAATTCACTATGGTTGGTAACTGTAGACATGAAATTAAAAGGTGCTTGCTCCTTGGAAGGAAAGCTATGGCAAACCTAGACAGTGTATTAAAAACCAGAGACATCACTTTGCGATGAAGATCCATATAGTCAAAGCTATGGTTTTCCTAGGAGTCATGTATGGATGTGAGAGCTGGACCATAAGGAAGGTTGAATGCTGAAGAATTAATTCTTTTGAATTGTGGTGTTGGAGAAGACAATCTTGAGAGTCCCTTGAATATCAAGGAGATCAAACCAGTCAATCCTAAAGGAAACAACCCTTAATATTCATAGGAAGGACTGATGTTGAGGCTGAAGCTCCAATACTTCGGCCACTTGATGAGAGGAGCTGACTCATTGGAAAAGACCCTGATGCTGGGAAAGATTGAAGACAAAAGAAGGGAGCAGCAGAAGATGAGATGATTAGATAGTATCACCGACTCAATGGACATGAATTTGAGCAAACTCCAGGAGACAGTGGAGGACAGAGGAGCCTGATGTGTTGCAGTCCATGAAGTTGCAAAGTGTTGGACACAACTTAGCGACTGAACAACAACAATTTTGCTGGGAAGTATTGGCAAAGGAGGAGACACCTTTCTACAGGGTCCTTGGATGCCATGTTTCTGCAGCAGCAAGTATGAAACCTATAAGGAGTGAAACACTTGATGTCATGTAAAGTCCAGGCAGAGAAGCAATATAAGTTTAACATGTGAACTTTGAGCAACTGGCTGCATTTGTCTGCTCTCAAGGACTTAATGTTGCTGCTAGGGCCCCTGCTAGGCCCTTTTCAAGAATTAGTTCTAGCATCTCTTCAAAAAACCTTCACTTAACCCTAACCCTAACCCTAACTCTAACTTACAGATGAGAAAATAAGTCACAGAGAGGCTGAGTAATTTGCCCAGGTTATCTGGCAAGTGGTTATTACAGTCAGAATTTGAGCCTAAGTCCGTCTAGCTGTGAAGTTCTATTCCTAGAAGGAAAAAGAGTACATAAAACTTACAACAAAGAAGTAAAAAGTGTAGCCTTAAGAACACTGGGTTTAGAACCAGGGCTGGGACTTAATGCCTGTTACTCCAAATTAATCTTTATTTGCATTCTGGCATGTACTTGAACTTCTTCTATGTGTTGTGAGAAAGAGAGAGAATAAGTGTGTGTGTACTTATTTGCTGTTAACTAATCATATAGTGAGGGTGCTAGTCTTTTCAAGTAAACTTTTTTTGGTTATATTTAGTCCTTGAATGTCTGGAACTGAAAGAACTTCTTCAGATAGTGTCATTGCCCAGCATTGATGGATTCAATTAATATTGTCCTTATATTCAGATGGCCAATAGGTACATGAAAAGAATTTCAACGTTGCAAATTATTAGAGAAATGTGAATCAAAATTACAATGAAGTATCACCTCACACCTAACAGAAAGATCATCATCAAAAAGTCTACAAATAAACGTTGAAGAGGGTGTGGAGAAAATATAACCCTCCTATGCTATTGGTGGGAATGTAAATTGGTACAGCCACTATGGAGAACGGTATGGTGGTTCCTTAAAAAAATAAAAAAAATAGAGTTTCCAAATGATCCTGAAATCCCACTCCTTGCCATATATCTGGAAAAAATAATAATTTGAAAAGATTCAAGCACCCAAATGTTCATAATAGCACTATTTACAACATGCAAAACATGGAAGCAGCCCAAATGTCCAACAACAGTTAATGGATAAAGAAGATGAGGTATATATACATGATGGAATACTACTCAGCCATAAAAAAGAATTAAACAATGCCATTTGCAGCAACATGGATAGACCTAGAGATTATCATAGTAAGTGAAACAAGTCATACAGAGAGACAAATATTACATGATATCACTTATATGTGGAATCTAAAATATAATACAAATGAACTTATTTATAAAATAGAAACAAACTTACAGACATAGAAAGCAAGTTTATTGCTACCAAAGGGGAAAGTGGATAAAGGAAAAATTAGGAATTTGGGATTAGCAAATATAAACCACTATATATATAATAGACAGCAAAGTCCTACATTATAGCACAGGGAACTAAATTCAATATCTTATAATAAACCATCTTGGAAAAGAATATAGATATATATAAACTGAATCACTTCAGTGTATATCACAAACCAACACAACATTGTACTTCAATTTAAATTAAAAGAAAAAAATACCAAGGGTCATTAACACTGTGCCCAGAGTGGATAGACCAGGAAACTCACAAGACATAAAGAATTATTTCCTAAATATTGATAATTTACTTAATAATTCTACTTCTGTCTGTACTAGTTTGTAGATTAATTTATTTAATATTAGCATTTTAATATTTGCATTTTGAATTTATATTCATTTAAAAATGGACTTCTATCACATCATTGGAAAATCAGTATCACCTACTAGATACAGAAGGTAAACAACAAATACTAATGCAGTGAAAAGGAAATATTTCTAACTTCTGACTGGACAGTGTTAGCCGGCCAGGGAACCGGTATGGTGCTTGCTTTATTCTTGTTGGAAAGAGAAATTAACAAGTGTTAGAGGGATGGTAAACACACATTGGCATTAACCCCAGACTTTCTCCTTGACAGTCTGAGGATTGAAAGAGACTTGGAAAGGCAGTAACTTTCTCATCAGGTGATTCAGTGTGATTATGTGAATTCCCTGAGCCCACCTTACTACCTACCATGACTGCCTTCTCTACTTGTGGTCTAAGGTCTGACACTCAGATTTCGTGTTTGTGCTGCGTTGGCATATGAAACTGGGAGGCACTGGATGGTCTAACCACATGCCCTGCCCCCCTGCTCTGTGGAAAATGTCCCCTGACCAAACAACTCTCCTAATTACAGTGACCAGGCACAGAGCCTACTTATGCCTCCCTGGCAGGCTTCAGCCTTTAGAATTGTTAAAACAAGCCAGTCACATCTTTTACGGGAACCAGGGTCACCTTATCCTCTTTCTCCCACTGAGGCTGCCCGCCACATGTGCTGCTTGTTCATTCTGTTCCCGAGTGAAATGCTCTGGGAGGCTGAGGTCTCTTTTCTCCAATCTTAGATGCTGTGTGTTCGACTGTCCCCATATTCCTAGGGAGGAAACCTTCTCTCACCGCTGGGGTGAAGAGGAGGCGATCACAGCACTCCTTACTTCAGGAAATACTGACATCTTATAGAATGATACCCAGACAGATTCTCTTCCTAATCACGGGAGCCCCCTCATTCCTGAAAGAATCACCAGACCATCCCAGAACAGATGGAATTGTTGCAGAGTCTTTCAGGTAGTAAGCCCTTGAGATGAGAGAAGCTATCTTTTGTCTCTTAAAGAATTTTCATTTAACCTCATGAAGAAGACAGCGGGCTTATTTGACACATAACTGATAGGTTCTTGTCTTCAAGGTCTGATGTGTAGACTTTTTTACACCAAATTCTCTTCCCTGATGGTTCTGTCAAAGCATCTTTAACTCCTGTGATTATACCACTTAGCATTCATGGCTCTTATTTTCCAAAGGTGACAGATGAAGTACTAAAAGTTGTGTAATGTGGTGGCTGAGAATACAGAGTCTGGAACTCAAGAATCAGACTACCGAGGTTCATAATACTGACCACTCCTTACCAACAGTACCTTCCTATGGGACTGCAGTGAGTCTTAAGTGAATCACATATAAAAAACTTAGAATAGGACCTGGTACATAGTAAATGTTTAATCAACGTTAGCTGTTAACCATTAGAAAAGAAGCAACTTACTATCCCTTCAACACTTGGATTCAAACTAACATTTTGAAGTCTTTCAGGAAGCAAGAATCTGAGGAACAAGGACACTGACACACACATTTTGATGGGACTATGGATGCGGGGTACCTTTGCAAATGAGGCTTGTAGCAGAGCAATGACTCTGGGTAGCTGGTATGGGAAGAAAGATTATGAAACAGGCAGGAGATAGGAGTGAAAATAAGCTTCTCAGTTACTTTTTGGGAGGATGGTTGTGATTCCGCAGTTGTGGGTGCTCTGGAAACACCATGGGTTGCCAGTGTGAGAGGTTGGCAGGGCAAAGTGCCTTCCCCGAGGCGCTAGTGTGTCCTCCCTTGCCTTGTAGTTCCTTCTGCACAAATCTTTTCCCATTAGGTTTTAAGCTTCTTTAAGGTGGGAAGGTCCTTTGGAGGAATAGCTTGTACTCATGCTTCGCCTACCAACACCTGGCTACATGATCCCCACCTAGATGGGAGAAGTCCACCCATGGTTAGGTTTTCGCTCAGCCAATACTCAGGAATTGAAAAGGAAAAGGGGGTGGGGTGATATTGGGAGACAATTAGCAGTCATTGCACATTCAGTTAATTCTGGAATGTTTACTTGACACCTCTGTGTACTTGAGTGTTTCTTATTTTTCACTGAAGTATGGTTGATGTCGGAGAAGGCAATGGCACCCCACTCCAGTACTCTTGCCTGGAAAATCCCATGGACGGAGGAGCCTGGTAGGCTGCAGTCCATGGGGTTGTGAAGAGTTGGACACGAGTGAGCGACTTCACTTTCACTTTTCACTTTCATGCATTGGAGAAGGAAATGGCAACCCACTCCAGTGTCCTTGTCCAGAGAATCCCAGGGACGGCAGAGCCTGGTGGGCTGCCGTCTATGGGGTCACCCTGAGTCAGACACGACTGAAGTGACTTAGCAGCATGGTTGATGTGGTTGATGTACACAGTAATAATATATGTTACAGGTATACAATTTAGTGATTCATAATTTTTAAAGGTTATACTCTATTTATGGTGGTGGTAGTGGTGGCTCAGTTGTGTCTGATTCTTTGCGATTCCATGGACTGTAGCCCACCAGACTCCTCTGTCCATGGAATTTTCCAGACAAGAATACTGGAGAGGGTTGTCATTTCCTTCTCCAGGGGACCTGCCCGACCCAGGGATCAAACCTGCATCTCTTGTGTCTCCTGCATTGGTAGGTGGATTCTTTATCACTGTGCCCCCTGGGAAGTCCTAATGTTGTTTAGTCTCCAAGTCCTGTCCAAGTCTTTTGCAATCCCATGGACTGTAGCCTGCCAGGCTTCTCTGTCTATGGAATTTTCCAGGCAAGAATAATATTAGCTACACTCCCCAAGTTGTACAATAAATCTTACAGCTTATTTTATACCTAGAGTTTGTACCTCTCGATCTGCTGTCCACATATCCCCATCCCCTCTTCCCTCCTCCCAATGGTAACCAGTAGTTTGTTCTTTTATCTGTGAGTCTGTTTCTTCTTCATGATGGAGGTCAGGTGAGGAGGGAGAGGATAAGAACCTCAGGGATGCTCTGTATGCCTGGCTTTTTGAACCAGGTCTTTTGTGAGGGGTCCTCATTTTCCTAGGAAGTCACAGGTCTTGGGAGATTTTTGGCCACAGACCAAATAGCTTGAGAGCATTTTTTTTTTCCCCTATGGAAGAAAAATGCAAAGGGAAGAGGGAGCTAGAATTACATGTAAAGCATGGTATGTTTTCTTAAAATTAAATGGGCATATTTTGGTTTCTGATGCAGTTCTGCCAAATATAGAAAGCATTTCAGAATTCTCTGTGAGCAATCTTAGCTTGGAATGTTAATGCCGACTTGAGAAATCATTTACAGCACCAATAGACACATAAATGCAAACGAGGCTTTCTAATTCAGGAGTTTTCCATTTTTGAGTGATGAAAAGTTTTTTTTTAATTAAGCAATTTGGAAGCATTAATCAAGTGATAAAACTTTTCCTGTTGTGAATGTTCAAAATAAGTAGCAATAAAACCAATAGTCCACATTTGTGGACAATTCACGACAGACAGGGTAGGTAGTTGGAGGTTTCAGAGTTGGAATAACTTCTTTCTTTTTCACCTTGCTTCTTCCATGGGTCATGGCAGTTCAAGGGTAATGCAGTCTGCCTATGTGTTGCCACAAGGACTTCATTTGCACTTTTCTTAGCAATTTCATCACACTTGGGTATGATTGCCCTAATATAGTCTTTAAATGGGAGTGTAATGTTTGAGTTAGGAGAACAGGAAACAGCCGGTTTCACAAGTAATATTCTCATAAAATAGCATATGAAAAAAATCCAGTCTTACACACACATACATACACACAGCACTGAACTGGCTTTAAAAAATATCCCCAATGTTTCAAGTGTTTTTCTTCCATGATTGAACACAAATAATTTTTAATTGACAGCACTCTTTAGTCAGTGTTTTTTGATATCTTGATGTGTTAGTGTATTTTGAGTTTTATATTATCTTCACTAATGTCGATTTTTGCCAAATTAACAGTGGATTTAGTTACTCACTTCTCTTCATTAAGTGAATGATCAAATATGCTGGGTTAAATTTATCTTTTTGTTTTAATAAACTGCTGCTCTAAGTACAGCCTGCAAAAGTGTCGCTATTCATTTCTCAGTATCAAAATAATTTCTATTGCTTTTCATTGTTAAGATAATAGTCCCAAGAAGCCTAGGAGGATGCCTTAGCTGAGTTTCTTCTATTTGACTTAGAGGGTAGGGTACAGAAAATAGACTGCATTCATTCATGCTGGTGGGATTTCTCCACTCACCACCTCAAGAGCAGGCTTCAAGGGGTGTGATGGCTTATTTCATATGTCAATATGAGTGGGCCCTTGAGTGCCCAGATTAAACATTGTGTCTGGGTGTGTCTGTGAGGGGGTTCCCACATGGGATTAGCATCTGAATTGGTGAACTCAGTAGACTGCAGCCTCCCCTCTCCCCACAATTGTCTGCTGATGGGTGGGGCTGTGCTCCCTCCCTGTTAGTTGATTGGCTTGAGGTGACCCAGTCCTAAGTCTACAGGCTCTATGGTAGGGCTAAGGGCGACCTCGAAAAGAACTTACACCAACAGGTGCCTCCCAGGACTGCTGCTTCCAGTGCCCCTGTCCCCAAAGCAAGACACTGCTGACCCACACCTTTAAATATTCAATGGAAGGACTGATGCTGAAGCTGAAACTTCAATACTTTGACCACCTGATGTGAAGAGCTGACTCATTAGAAAAGACCTTGGTGCCGAAAGATTGAAGGCAGGAGAAGAAGCAGATGAAAGAGAATGAAATGGTTGGATGACATCGCTGACTCAGTGGACTTGAGTTTGAGCAAACTCTGGGAGATAGTGAAGGAAAGGGAAGCCTGGTGTGCTGCAGTCTATGGGGTCACAAAGAGTCAGACATGACAGAGCAACTGAAGAATAACAACAACTCTCTACCCCCATGTGGGTGAGCCTCATTCATTTCCTGGAGGAATGGAATAGAATAAAAGGTGGAGGAAGGAGAAATTTGCCTCTTTTTTCCTGCCTCATGGTTGAGGTGGGACATCTCATTTTGGACTGGGATTTACATCATTAGCTTCCTTGATTCTCCTTCAGACTCAGACTGAATTGCATCACTGCTTTTCTGGGTCTTCAGCTTGCAGGTGGTAGACTGTGGAACTGCTTTACCTCCGTAATTAACTGAGCCGATTCCTCATAATAAACCACCTTTTATGCATAGGTTCTGTTTTTCTGGAGAACCCTGACTAATACAAGCAAATTGTGTTTTAACACCTCTGAGATCAGAGGGCACCAACAGAAAGCTGTCCCTTAGTAAGCATGGCCGTATTTCCACGAAGCCATCTTGCCCCTCAGAAGACAGTCTTTGGTGCCTGACAGTGGAGGAGGTTTCTGTCCAGTTCTTAGCAGGGGTACTTCACAGCACTGAGGCTTCAGCTCTTCTCGGAGAAGTCTCCTATGACTCCCTTTACCTAAAGTCCCTCTATGCCTTAGCCCAGTTTCTCTGTGACATCAGCATGTGATGGTCCTCTCTGTCTATGCTTCCATTAGACTGAACCCTGTGACAGCAGGGACTGTATCTCTAGGTCACAGCTATGTCTCCTTTGCCTAGAACTGTGCCTGGAACCTGCCAGGGACACCATAACTGTCAGCTGGATGAATGGATGGTCCTCGATTGTGCTTCATACCTTGACACATTTATTTATATCCCACTAAATCTTCAAAATGGGAAGTGTAATTTATATAAATAGTAAATTTGCTATTCAAACATTCAGATAATGAAACACTGGCTCAAAGATTTTAGTTGGTGTTCCCAAGGTAGGTCACGTAGCTTGGATGTATGGAGCTGTAATCATGGTGCACACCATCCCTGGTCTAGGGCTTGTTCTTTTCAACTCCTCCAAGTTACCTTCCAATCTGATGAAAACCCTATAAGATATGTGAAAACATTTTGGAAAATATAAAGGAAATATAAAAATATTTTAAAAGTATAAAAATAAAAGTAGCAATCTTCTCTATTTTTTTGAGTATACAGTATTTTCATTGATGAGAATAGTTATTTAGATAGTAAAGTATTTTTAGCTTCCAAGAAATACTGATGCTGTCAAGGTGCTCACTAGAAAGAACTATATTGAGGGGATGAAAAAAGGTATTCCATGCAAATGGAAATCAAAATAAAACTGGAGTGGCAATACTCATATCAGACAAAATAGACTAAGAGAAAGAACTGTATTTCAAGGATGTCCTTCTAAAGTAATGTACAGGAAAGAGTAAAAGAGTGAAGAGTGAAATTTAGTATGTTTGTTTCTTTTACCATTTTAAAAAATATATGTTTTACATTTTGAATTTGTCACAAGCTTACAGAAAAGTTGCAAGGACAATACTTTTCAGAGAAAAAAGAACTTTTATTCATTGAATCTTTTGAGAGAAAGTTTTCAAATCAATGCCCTGTCATTCCCAAATATGTTAATGTGTGGTTCCTACGATCATGCTAAGTCACTTCAGTTGTAGTCCAACTCTTTGTGACTCTAAGGACTGTAGCCCACAAGGTTCCTCTGTCCATGGGATCCTCCAGTCAAGAATACTGGAGTGGGTTGCCATTCCCTCCTCTAGAGGATCTTCCCAACCCAGGGGTCAAACCCCGGTCTCCTGTATTGCAGTCAGATTCTTTACCGGCTGAGCCACCGGATCCCATTTCAATTTTTAATGGCTCCCATACCAAAATGATTGGATAACTGATAATTGTATTCTTTTTGGACATGTCCCCCCCTCAGAAAGAAACAGAAAAACCATTATTATCCAAATAAATTACAAATAACTGCTATTTTTGTGGCAGGATATTTTTGAATTAATTCCTATGGTTAAATACATGCAGAAGGAATAATATATTGATGATTTTAGTTTTCTTTAATTCCTTCTTTAATATATGTTTACTATTTTGACAGAGCTGAAAGCATCCATACTCACTAGGAGCTTATCCAATTGGTACTCCTGTGAGGACCTTCTTTAGATTATTTTTATGGGGACTTCCCTCATGGTGCAATGGTTAAGACTCTGCCTTCCAAAGCAGGGGGTGCAGGTTCGATCCCTAGTTGGGGAGCTAAGATCCCATATGCTTCTCAGCCAAAAAACTGAAACACAAAACTGAAGGACCGTTTCAACAGATTCAATAAAGACTATAAAAAAAAAGAAAAAAAGAAAAAACTTGTTTAATTTAAAAAAAAAGGTTATCCTTAAACTGAAGAGTTTCCATCTTCTCAGAAGCCTTCTGTTGATGTCATAAAATTGTCTGACCTGGGCCTTACCCCTTAAATTCCTTACTTTCCCGTCTCCCCGACTGGTCATGTGCTCAGTCAGCAGGTTTTTAAGCAAACAGACTATTTTGCTGAGCTGTGAGGCAATAGAATAGCCATGCTATCCAGGTGGGCAAATTGCAGGAATGCAGATCTGTTACTTATTACGATGTTTAAGAGTTTAACACCCTTCCTCTCATTCCATACAAGTAAACAGAATGCTACTGGGAAAAAGTATTAATTGTGATTTTCTAATTATAGAAATAATGTATAGTAGTTGTAATTCACTTAGAGAGTTAGGAAAAGGAAAACAAGTAGATAAAATAGTTAAAATTACTCATTAGACTTAACCTTAGTGAAAAGAAATACATTTGATCTATAAATTGCTTTTTTCCATTTAGCAATGCCATTAGCCATTTCCTATATTATTGATACTTTATATAATAGAATTTTCCAAAGTTTATTCTAGGAAAATTAGTGGATTAAAATAGACAATGAAATGGTACCCCATGGTCAGTTTGGTAAAAGCAGTATGTTATATCTACTTGGTTAAAGCAAGCTGTTTAATTACGTTTATTTAACTTGATGTTTCCCAAACCATTTGATCACAGGTTTTTTTTTTTTTAATTAAAAATCTATTAGCACTTTGATAAGCATTCTTCTTTCTATAGCTTTATGGCTATAGGGCATTTCATCACATTATTTTGGTTAGGAATTTATTCAAATCAGAATGGTAGAAAATTCAGTCACAGTAGTTTAACCAGATGAAAGTTTGTTTTTCTCATATAAGATGTGTGGATCTGGAACAGCTGTTCACTGATGTCACAGGAGCTCTTTCTATCTTTCTTTTCCACCATTTTAAAATTCTCTCTTCATTATTTTAGAATGGCTGCTGTGACTCCAGGTTGTTATGCTGTTCAGTCGCTCAGTCATATCTAACTCTTTGTGAACTCATGGACTGCAGCACACCAGGCTTCCCTCTTCTTCACTATCTTCCAGAGTTTGCTCAAACTCATGTCCACTGAGTCAATGATGCCATCCAACCATCTCATCCTCTGTCACCGCATTCTCCTGCCTCCAGGTATTGCACATCTAATCTAGACAAGAAGAAAAAAAAAAGGGGGGGGGTCAGCTAAAAAGGAAAAAGGGCTAAAGAGAATGACAGCCAAATCCATTCCTTAAAAATCAGTCATATTTTCTAGAAGTCTCAATGAGTAACTTCCACTTATGTCTCACTGGCCAATGCCAGATCATTCAGTCACCCCAAGCTGCAAGCATGTCTTGGAGGTAGATATTTCACTTTTCAGCCTTAGTGTTAGAGAGGGTCAGGGAGAAGGATGTGATGAATAGCCTTTAGGTAGAGCATTTTTAAAATATTTGCCTCTGCCCATCCTTGGCTACCCAATATCTTTAGAGCCTTTCCTCCTCATCACTGAACACATTCTCCCTCTTCCAGTGGTGACCACACCACTGTCTCTTCTAGTTACCAAACCAAGCTCCAAGTTCAGGACCCTTGTGGGATATACTGTCTTCTCCATCAAGTATGAATGTAGCTCATGCTCTGGTGACCCATAAACCAGAAGACACAAGATCTGTCTTAATATACAAAATATATAAATATGGAGATGGAAAACAGAGAGCCATCTCTGACCCAAAGGAAATACACATCCTACTGGTAAAGAATTGTAAAGCCTATGTGAACCAGAAGGGACTCTAATTCTTGGTTAGCCCAACTGGCAGCCCCTCTATCTTTTCCAGTGAGAATCCTCATTATTCATTGTCCTTTTTCCCTGGTGGCTCAGATGGTGAAGAATTGGCCTGCAGTTCAGGAAACCTGGGTTTGATCCCTAGGTTAGGAAGATCCCCTGGAGAATGGAATGGCAACCCACTCCAGTATTCTTGCCTGGAAAAATCCCATGGATAGAGGAGCCTGGCAGGCTACCGTCCATGGAAATGCAAAGAGTTGGATGGGACTGAGCACACACACACACTATTTTCTCTGGGTAAATTCCATGTGTGAAAAATCACAACCAAAGAGCTAGTTCCTAGTAGTAGACATCTGTCCATCCTCCTCCTTTAGCTAATATAGCCTTTGCCTTAAGACAGTAGGGGAAAGGGTCTCTGCTGCTGTGCCTGGCATTTTCCATGTGTTCCTGCAGATCCACAATCTGTCTTCATAACTTTGTGAGTAAATATGTCCCTTGCTCAAGCTCAGAGCCCTCCCCTTTACCCCATATTTACCCCATATCCTGGGCACACCTTGGTTAAAATATCCCCTTACTGTTTCTGCACATTTTATTCTTTGCTTTCATGTATGTGCCCATGTCCAGTCTTAATAATAACAGCAAATGCAACCAGCTTATTAAGTGTGCTGAAGTCAGTGAGCTCACAGACAGAAAGTGGTTTTAGTTTGCCCTGACCACTTCCTTCAGACATTCTGTTTCTGATCTCCCTTTCATACTTTAGATGACATTTTTGACAACTCCTACATATTTTCAGTTGACTTCAGCACTTAAAAAATGGTCATTTTTGGTGACTTTGACGTTCAGACCTTAACAATGCAGAGCGATCAAAACTTCAATCTCATATCCAATTAAAATCCCCCCTGCTCCCCAGTAATTGAGTAATGACCTTTAGTTTGGGGATTTCTGTGGGAAAGAGGGACACGGTCTCTTTTTTCCTACCCTTTATTCCCTGCACACTTTCTTACTTCTCCAGTGTGAATGTAAAGAAAGAAAGAATTGGGAAAAAAAAAAGAAGAAGAAGGTACAGAGTCATACCTGCCCAGAGCTGTAGTGATAGGATTGCTGCTGTTTCCTGTCACTCCCTGATGCAGGCAGTGTTCACCGAGATGACTATTGTGCCCCTCAGGTTTACCCCCGATGCTCTAGTATACCTCCCAATTACCATTCTGGCACTTCTGTGTGAAGCACATGTATAGCAGCTCATGACTATTTTCTGTCTTCAATACACATGGCATACAATGGTGGAGACAAACAAAGAGCCACTGTCTCCAACGCACTACGTGTGTGCATGCTCAACTGCTCAGTTGTGTCCAACTCTTTGCCTGTCCATGGGATTTCTCAGGAAAGAATACTGGAGTGGGTTGCCATTTCTTTCTCCAGGGGATCTTCCCAACCCAGAGGTTGAACCCTCATCTTTTGTGTCTCCTGCATTGGCAGGTAGATTCTTTACCACTGAACCACCTAATTCCAGCCACTCTGACCCACAGGAAATACCAGATTCCACTGGTGAAGAATTGCAAAGACTGTCTGAACCAGAGGGGACTCCACTTCTTGGTTAACAAAGAGCATAGTAACATCTCTCTTTCAGAAATGAGATGAAAATTACAGTTGACCTTTGAGGAATATGGAGGTTAGGGGCACTGACCCCCACATAATCAAAAATCCATGTATAACTTTACAATTGGCCATCCATATCCTCGGTTTTGTATTCATACATTCAACCAGCCAGGGGTCATGTAGCACTTTTAGTAATTACTATTGAAAAATAATCTGTGTTTGTAGACCCATGCAGTCCAAACCCATGTTGTTCAAGTATCCACTGTCTGTGGATTATCCAAAGAACTTGACACAGTTTCTGCTGGAAATAAATTCTAATTAGTGGTTACTTTTGTGATGGTTCTTATTATCATTAATAAGATACAGATGAGGGCACTCTCCTCATGAGATTTTATGAGACCTGGCCTTGCTGGGGGCAACTTACCTGCCTTTGTGCACAGATTTTGGAGAAGGCAATGGCACCCCACTTCAGTACTCTTGCCTGGAGAATCCCATGGATGGAGGAGCCTGGTAGGCTACAGTCCATGGGGTCGCTAAGAGTCAGACACTACTGAGCGACTTCACTTTCCCTTTTCACTTTCACGCATTGGAGAAGGAAATGGCAACCCACTCCAGTGTTCTTGCCTGGAGAATCCCGGGGACGGAGGAGCCTGGTGGGCTGCTGTCTATGGGGTCACACAGAGTCGGACACGACTGATGTGACTTAGCAGTAGCAGCAGCAGCAGTTCACAGATTTCCTTCAGAGGCTCCTTACCACTTAGTCTCACAGATAGCTCCCTCCACTCCTCATCACTGAGGCTCAGCTTCTGCCCTAAAATACAAGATATTGGAAAACAGTTTTAGAATTGACTGATTAGGTCATGATATCTTACCCCAACCTAATATTGTATTTTATATTTCTCAAAAGAGGATTTGGCCTCTTTTCCTTAACTGTTACTCTCGATTCAACCAAAGACTGGAGCACACATCAGCCATCACTCAGTTCATTCACAGCAGGAACTGTGAAACTTCATCTACTTATACATCCCAGGTCTTTCAACCTAGGGAAGATATGTTCTAGCTGAAACCTAAAGTCATGTGTCTTGTAAGTGGACACATTTGGAAGGGAAGGGTGACTTTCAGACAGAGAGAATCCAGCACTGACAGTTCATATGTTAGCTAAGTGCAATGGAAGTGAAACACTGAAGTTCATTTAAAAGCTGCAGGTTTTAAAATATTTGGAGAGAAAATTATGCTACTAAGCAAAATCCATTCTACCATTTTCAAGATATGAAAGTTGATCTCTCTTGGTCCTTCATAAGAAAAACAGCACAGATTGAAGTGTTGGAGGATGGCAGCCTTCTTGACACCAGGAAGAAAGTCAGAGCAATGTGGAAATGGGCAGGGGATGATGAAGCTTAGATTCATTGGTATGTGTACTTTCTAAGGCCCAATATCTAATTTTGTATTCATAATTTTGTAATGCTTGTCTTAAAAAAGGTCCTTAAGATAGTGTAAGCTTCAGGTTCCTGACAACCTAGTTCTTTCCCAGGAAATGGTGAGGCATAGAGGAAGAGGAGAGGAAAGAATGGTCACTAGTGGTAAGAATGCAGAAGAAATGTTTGAGAAAGAATGAGGCTAATGTGGGCTTCCCTGGTGACTCAGACGGTAAAGAATCTGCCTGCAAGGCAGGAGACATGGGTTTGATTCCTGGGTTGGGACGGTCCCCTAGAGGAGGGAATGGCAACCAACTCCAGTATTCTTGCCTTGGAAATCCCATGGGCAGAGGAGCCTGGTGGGCTACAGTCTACAGAGTCACAAAAGAGTCAGACATGACTGAAACCATTTAACATGCATGCATGAGGCTAATGTGGATATAGGCTGATGGCTAAAACTGCTACATGGAGATGTAGATTCCTTTGGTACTCACACTTTGGGTGGTACTTTGAGAACTTCAAGAAGCAGAGAAATGTCTGTGAGTAAATAGGTGAGGGAAAGGGCATATAGACAGAAGATGGGATGCTGGGGTGGGGGTAGGGTGGGAGTGGGACAGGGTGTCAAGGCTTTAGTGGCAGATGGGTACACAAGGTGACTGGGGCTGGGAAGAATTTCAGTCCCCTTCTCCTTCTAAACTTTGGAGACACTAGATTTTTCACCATGTATGAAATAGGTGTTCTACTTTCTTTATTTACTTCTTAAAGAAGAAGATGATTCTTGCAGGGTGGAGTCCTTTACAGCCATCTGACACTTGGGATACATCTTTCAGAACAATAGAGGAGTGATGATGAAAATCCACATTTGCATTCATCAGAGGAGTAGTCCCAGGAGAAACGGTCTGGTTAGATCAACTGAGCCATGATAAATTGAGGACACTCTTGGTATTAGTCTCTTCAATAGGAGAGGTAACTGGTCCTAGTAGATGGGAATTTACAAAAGACAAGCTGGGAATGAAAGATGAGGACAATTCAAGAAGGACATAAAGTCCTAAAGTTTTCTGCAAAAGTAAACAGTATTTAAAAGACAGCTTAAAAAAAAAAAAAAAAGCTTTATTTGACAACTCTCTCAAAGCTCATCCCCTGTGGAATTAACCATGCCTTCTGCTTTTCTATTATAATGTGCAAATGTGTTTTTCTATTATGAATGCAAATGTATATTATTACAAATTGTTCATACGTAAATCCCCTGTTCTAGAGAAAGAAGACTGCGTCTGTGTGTGATGCTCAATGGCTCGGTCGTATCTTTTTGATCCCACAGACTGTAGCCCACCAGGCTCCTCTGTCCATGGGATTTCCCAGGCAATAAAACTGGAGTGGGTTGCCATTTCCTCCTCCAGGGCATCTTCCCAACCCAGGGATTGAACATGCATCTCCTGAATCTCCTGCATTAGCGGGTGGATTCTTTACCACTGAACTGCCTGGGAAGCCCACCCCCCGCCCCGCCCCCGCCAAAAGACTATAGATAGTTACTGAAAGAGTGTGACGCATGTGGTAAGCATTTAATACTGAAAAACAGGAAGGATGGATGACTACAGGTTAATCCACTGCAGGTCTTTGGAGTTCCTAGATCCTCCAGGTCTACTGACGCTTTCTTCCCTGTTTCTTACTATGTGTGAGTCAGTATCCCCCAAAATCCAGCTGTTCCACCTGGTAAAGTGAGAGCTCTGGATGCAAAATGCTTCTGAAATTGCCCACAAAGTTTCTTCTATTTTTTATGAAGAGATGGTACAGAGATTTCAATAGCATTTTCAGTGAAAGTCACTCAGTTATGTCTGACTCTTTGAGACCCCATGAACTATACAGTCCATGGAACTCTCCAGGCCTGAATTCTGGAGTGGGTGGCCTTTCCCTTCTCCAGGGGATCTTCCTAACCCAGGGATTGAACCCAGGTCTCCTGCATTGCAGGAGGATTCTTTACCAGCTGAGCCAAAAAACCATTTTTTAAATTGTTGAGGAAATCTTTGTCTGGGCTGATTTCCAAGCCTCCTTTCCGTCTTCTTGACTCCCTGGAGCTCTGCCCTGCCTGGTCAGACTTTTCCCTGGAGGGGTTGCAGGGTTTCTGGCATTCCTCTGAAGACAGAGATGGATAAGGTGTGCAGGTTTGTTGATGTTCACTTGGTATTTTTAGTCCATGGTTAGCAAAAGGAGAGACAGCAGCAGAATGGCTTTTGTTGACTATGAAATCTCACATCTCTCCTGTAAAAGTCCCCTTTTTTTGGAGAATCCTTTTTAACTGGCTGCCCCTGCCGCCAGGATTGCTGCCTGAATCCTGGGCCTCACTGTTGCCAGGAAACTTTCTACTCCCTAAAAGGTTTGGTGTGTAGTCTGTCATAAGAATGGGCCTTAAAGACTGTCATGATAAACAATTTAGCTACACGTGTCTCTAAAGGTGTGGATTTTTGTCCATCTTAGGAAGTCTCTGCTAGAGGACTTCTTAGCTCTGTTTCTTCCCTGGTAGGTTCAGAGTCCAGTGTAGAAAGAAGTTCATCTGCATCCTCATGCAAATAACACGTGGCTGCAAAATTGGTTTAAAGTCTCCTTGGCTACAGTTAAAAAGAAAAAAAGAAAAACTGGATAACTGCATTGCAAAAGAATCAAATTGGACTTGTTTCTCACACTATATACAGAGATAAACTCAAATGGACTAAAGACTTAAATGTAACATCTGAAACCACAGCATTCCTAGAAAAAAACATTGAAAGAGGCTCTTTAACATTATTCTTAACTGTATATCCTTAGCTGTGTCTCCTCAGGCAAGGGAAACAAAAGCACAAATAAACAAAAGACTATATCAAACTAAAAATCTTCTGCTCAACAAAGGAAGATATCGTAAAAACAAAAGGTCATCTACTGAATGGGAGAAGTTATTTATAAATAATGTATCTGATAAGGAGTTCATATCCAAAATACACAAAGAACTTATGCAACTTAACATTAAAAAACCAAACAATCTGATTAAAAAATACTCAGAAAACCAGAAAAGACATTTTTCCAAAGAAGACATATAGACATCCAAGGAGCCCATTTAAAAAATGCTCAATATCACTTATCATCAGGGAAATGCAAAAGACAACCAGACATCTGTCACAGTGACTATTGTCAAAAGACAACAAATAACTAGTGTTGGCAAGGACGTGGAGAAAAGGAAGCCCTCGTGTACTGCTGGTGGGAATGTAAATTGGTGCAGCCTCTATGGAAAGCAGTATGGAAGTTCCTCAAAAAATTAAAAATAAAACTACTATTTGATCCAGCAATTCCAATCCTGAGTATTTATCTGAAGAAAGTGAAAACACTAATTTGAAAAGATGTATGTACCCCTATGCTCATTGCAGCATTATTTACAATTGCTAAGATATGGTGGCAACTGAAGTGCACATCAATAGATGAATGGATAAAGAAGAAGTGGTATGTATATACAATGGAATATTACTCAGCCACAAAAATGAGATCATGCTATTTTGACAACCCGGATGGACCTAGAGATCATTATGATTAGTGAAATAATTCAGACAGAGAAAGATAAATACTGTGTGATTTCACTTGTATGTGGAATCTAAAGAGCAAAACAAATGAACAGCCATAACAAAACAGAAACAGAGTCATAAATACAGGGAACAAACAGGTGGTTGTGAGAGAGAAGGGTGGTGGGAGAATGAGAAAAATAAGTGAGGGAGATTAAGAAGTACAAAACTCCAGTTACAAAATAAATTAGTCACAGGCATAAAATGTTCAGTGTGGAAAATATAGTCAATAATAATGCAATATTTTTGAATGGTGACAGATGGTAACTAGAGTATTGTGGTGATCATTTGGTCATGTGTAGAAATACCAGTAGGAGAAGGCAATGGCACCCCACTCCAGTACTCTTGCCTGGAAAATCCCATGGACGGAGGAGCCTGGTGGGCTGCAGTCCATGGGGTCGCGAAGAGTCAGACACGACTGAGCAACTTCACTTTCCCTTTTCACTTTCACGCATTGGAGAAGGAAATGGCGACCCACTCCAGTGTTCTTGCCTGGAGAATCCCAGGGACGGGGGAGCCTGGTGGGCTGCCGTCTATGGGGTCGCACAGAGTCGGACACGACTGAAGTGACTTAGCAGCAGAAATACCAGTATACTGAGTGCCAGAAATTAATATAGTGTTGTAGTCATCTATGCTTCAAAGGCAAACAAGCAAACTCTTAGTCAAAGTGATTAAATTTGTGGTTACCAGACGTGTGGGCCAGGGAGAAGAAGATTTAGTGGAAAATGTTCAAAGGATGCAAATTTTCAGTTATAAAATAAATAAACACTAAGGGTAAAATATATAACATGATTAATTCAATTAACATTGTTCTATATTATATACGAAATTTGTTAAGAGGGTAAATCCTAAAAGTTTCACCACACAGAAAAGTTTTCCTTTTTCTTTAATTTTGTATCTATATTAGATGATGAATATTCACTTACTGTGGTCATCATTCCATGATATATGTAGGTCAAAGTAGTATGCTTTATGCCTTAAACTTATACAGTGAAGGTGAAGTCGCTCAGCTGTGTCCGACTCTTTGCGACCCCATGGACTGTAGCCCACCAGGCTTCTGTGTCCATGGGATTCTCCGTCCATGGGATTCTCCAGGCAAGAATACTGGAGTAGGTTACCATTTCCTTCTCCAGGGGATCTTCCCGACCCAGGGATCGAACCTGGGTCTCCCGCATTGGAGGCAGACACTTTAACCTCTGAGCCACCAGGGAAGCTCCCCCCAAAACTTATATAGTATTATATGTCAATTATATCTCAATAAAACCGGAAGAAAAAATAAATAAAATCAAGATATATGTTCTCTGTTTTTTCTTAACTATGAACAGGTTTCAGAAAATTATTTGCCAATTGTTTGCAGAAACTTTCTAAAGTTACTCCTTTTAACGGGGGGGGGGGGGGGGGAGATTAAAATCAGGAGTGGGGACTGAATTTGCTTGGAAGACTAGAAATGAGATATAATAGATGAAAATAAAAACAACCGGGAGAAAAGATACCGGTTGAAACCCTCAAAGATTTAGATGAATACACTTGGTTTGGGGACATCTGAATTGCTTCTACCTTTGGTATTGTGATTAAGGCGCACATATATCTGTCTCAGTTCCTGCTTTCCATCCTTCTGCGTACATATCCCTAAGTGGAATTTCTAGGTCATATGGTAAATGTATTTTTAAATTTTTGAGGAACTTACATCTTGTTTTCCATAGCGGTTGCACCATTTTACAGTCCCATCTTGTGCCAACAGTGTATAAGCCTTCCAAATCCTCCACATAATTGCCAAAGCTTAAAAAATTAAAAAAAAAAAAAAAAAAAACAACAACTATACTAATGAATGTGAAGTGGCATCTCACTGTGGTTTTGCTTTGTATTTCCCTAACAATTAGTGGAGCTGGGCATCTTTTCTTGTGCTTGTTGGTCATTTTTATATCTTCTTTGGAGAAATGTTTATTCATGTCTTTCAGCCATTTTTAAAATCACACGCTTGTTTTTTGTTTTCTGTTGAGTTGTAGGAGTTCTTTACATATTCTGGAAACTTACCTCTTATCAGATATGGAAGTATATTTTTTTTTTTCCATTCCCCGGGTTGCCTTTTCACTCTGTTGATTGTGTCCTGCCCAACTGATTTTGACAAAGGTGCAGAATTCAATGGGGGAAGGATAGCCTTTTCAACAGGTGGTGCTGGAGTAATTTGACATTCAGATGCCAAAGAAAATGAATCTCGACCTAAGATCTTATACAAAACTTAATTCAAAGTGGATCGCAGGTTTAAATGTACAACATAAAACTATAGGGAAAAAAAATAAGAAGAGTTATTTAGAATCTAGGACTAGGCAAAGAACTCTTAGATTTGATACCAAAAACATGATCCATCAAAGGCAGAACTGATAAATTTGACTTCCTCAAAATTTAAAACTTTTTCTCTGTAAAGACCACATTTAAAAACTTAAAAGCAAGCTATAGACTTAGAGAAAATATTTGCAAACCCATATATTTGACAGAGGGCTAGTATCTAGAATATTTAAACTCTCAAAACTCAATAGTTAAAAACAAGCCAATTAGGAAATGTGCCAAAGACATGATAAGACAATTTTGAAGGGAATAATGGCAAATAATCACATGGAAAGATGTTTGACACTGATAGCCATAAGCTAATTGCCATTTTAAACCACAATATGATATTAATATCCAACTATCAGAATAACTAAAATAATAGCAATGGTGCTGCCAATCATGTGTAGAAACTGGATGGCTCAGACACTGTTTGTGGGAGTGTAAGGTAACATAGCCACTTTGGAAAACAGTTTGGTAGCTTCTTAAAAAGCTTAGCATGTACCTACCATACAACCCATCAATTGTACTCCTGGGCATTTGTCCAAGAGAAATAACAACTTTTTGTTCCATATAAAAATTTGTACCTGGATGTTTATAGCAGCCTTATTTTTGATATCCCCAAAATTGAAAAACCAGGTGTCCTTCATTCAGTAAATGGATGAGAAAAGTGTGGTCCAGTCATTCTATGGGATATTATGCAGCAATGAAAAAGAACAAACTGGTGTACACAACAATCTGGATGATTCTCCAGATCATTATGGTGTGTGATAAATAGCTAAATCCAGATTACATTTATCTAATCACATTCTTGCAATGGCAAAACTATAGAAATACAGAAAAGGTTAGTGACTTCCAGACAGTGGATGAGGGCAGGAGCGCAAAGCATGTGGCCATAGAAGGGTGAAATGAGGGGCCCTCCTGGTGATGAGAACTTCCTGTATCTTACTGCAGTAATCTCAGTAACTTGGTTGTGTTATTATTCTACAGTTTTGTAAGATGTTACTATTGGTAGAAACTGAGTAAAGTGTATACAGTATCTCTCTGTATTATTTCTTCCAAGAGAGATTGCAAGAAATTATAAATTGCATGTTTACAATTATAAATTGTGTGTTTACAATTATAAATTGCATGTTAATTTACAATGATCTCAAAACAAAACTTTCAATTAAGAAAGGTAAAGCAGTTAGTGAAAATGGAGATAACTTACTTGTACTGTCTTATAGTGCCAGCAACAAGAGAGGAACTGCACATGTGTCTAATGGGATCTTAACATGAATTTCAAAAGAAATGTTTCCAGGTAAAAACTACATGAAGCATAGAGATTGAAAGTCATTGAAAGCACTCATGTTACTCAAGTTTAGACTAACCATGAAGAAAGTAGGCCCAAAGACCCTCTGTGGAGTGCGTGCTAAGTCGCTTCAATCGTGTTAGACTTTGAGCATCCCTATGGACTGCAGCGGGCCAGGCTCTTCTGTCCATCAGATTCTCCAGGCAAGAATACTGGAGTGGGTTGCTGTGCCCTGCTCCAGAGGATCTTCCCCACCCAGGGATCAAACCCCTGTCTCTTATGTCTATCTGCATTAGCAGGTGGGTTCTTTACCACTAGCATCACCTAAAAGTGAAAGTCTCTCAATTGTGCCGACTCTTTGTGGACCCCTATACAGTCCATGGAATTCTCCAGGCCAAAATACTGGAGTGGGTAGCCTATCTCTTCTCCAGGGGATCTTCCCAATCCAAGAATCGAACCGGGGTCTCCTGCATTGCAGCCGGATTCTTTTTCAGCTGAGCTACCAGGGAAGCCCACTAGCACCACCTGGAAAGCCCCAAACACCCTCTAGGAGTAAAACCCAGGTGGGAAATTGTCCCTTAGTGGGACACGACTGAGCGACTGAACTGAACTGAACTAAACTGGGAGAGCAATCTTCCATTTTGCAGGACTTGGACTTCACCAGAAGAGGGCGCAATTATTCAAGCTATTACATGGGCAAAAGGGAACGGATAGACAGGACCCTAAAACAAACAACAAAATACATAAATAGGAATGATGCTCTTCTACAAACCCCCTTTTAAACCAAATGTTTACACTGGGGGATATATTTATGGTTAATTCCCTGGTAGCTCAGCTGGTAAAGAATCCGGCTGCAATGCAGGAGACCCCAGTTCGATTCCTGGGTCTAGAAGATCCTCTGGAGAAAGGATAGGCTACCTACTCCAGTATTCTTGGGCTTCCCTGGTGGCTCAGACGGTAAAAAATCCGCCTGCAATGAGGGAAACCCGGGTTCTATCCCAAGGTTGGGAAGATCCCCTGGAGAAGGCAACAGCTACCCAGTCCAGTATTCTGGCCTGGAAATCTCCATGGACAGAGGAACCTGGTGGGCCATAGTTCATGGAAGTCACAAAGAGTCAGACACAACTGAGAGACTAAGCAGAAGTTTTTCAAGTACTGTAAGTCAGTTGATGAAAACTGGTAATTGCTGGGCAAAAGAGGGAATGGGAAGCAGGTCATAAAAGATGCAGGATAAATGATAGTTCTGATTGGGAGGCAGCCTCTGAACAATCAGACAGACACTCTTTCTCTTGTTTCCTGTGGAGATGTTCCTTCTACAGCAGCTCACATGCAACTCACACAAACACAGGTACATCAATACAACTAGGTATCAGTTGGGTGTGAGGCTAACTTCCCATGCTTTATATGCATATTTACAAAGAAAACAATCTCAAAAAGAAACTATACAACACTTTTGCCATTTACGTTAAACAAGGGTTATAAAAAGGATTCAGAGATGAGAGGAGGTGTTGGCGAGGGCTTGTGGCTATGAGATTGGTAAAGGTAATTCCTTTTTGAATGTATGGCCCTGCTGTGAATCCCCATCCTGGAGTTTCTATCATCCAAACCTTAGTCTAGAAATAGAGACTCCAGGGGGCCAATCAGAAAACTATGAAATGGGTCCCTAGAGGACAAGTATCCAACCTTCACCTGGAATGCTGAAGGGAGACTCTGGCCTCAGCTTGACTCCCTCCCACCAGGAAATCCAAAGAGAGAAAGAGGTTGGTTACTGGATGCTCAAGGGCTGAGGAAGGAAGCATTTGCCTTGGTCCAGGGAAGTGTAAGAAGCGTTTTAAGATGGTCCCTTGAGAGAGACAGTCCTGGCTTCCTGTCTCCTAGATTCTGAGGTTTCTCAGCCAAGTGTGAGTCTCTCCATCTTCTTACATCCCCCCACCTTTCCCTGCCCCATCCCTGGTGCTAAGCAAAAGAGTAGCCAGAACTGGGTCTGAGCTGGGGAATGGGAGAACATTTAAAAGTTAGTTCAAAAAAAAAAAAAAAGTTAGTTCAGCTGACAAAATTCTAATGGACAACATAATGACTTCATGCAGATCAATAGGGATTAATTATATGGGACTGAATGAACTGATGAATATTACTAATACCTTTATGACTTTGGGGGCAATATACTAGCTTTAATCTTTGTTTTCCAGAAAAAAACCTTTCCTCTTGTGCTATGACTTACAGCAAGCTGGTGAAGTATCCCTTTGTAAACAAAGATCAAGAGTTTATCCTCTTCTCTCTACCTGATCGTTCCAAAATTTGGCTTCTCCAGCTGGCTCTCCTGTGGACTTGATGATCTATTACAACTGGATTACAACTAATTATACTAATCATTGTTTTAATTGTTTTTTGTTTTCAAGTTGTTTATGATTTGTGTCTCCCTGCTACACTATGATTTTGCCTGTCTTACTAGTTACATTAATTTTACCCTATTTGGTAAGATTGTTGTCTCTTACAGTAACCAAGGTGTAACCAGGCCTCCAACAAAAATCCTTATTGTGATCTCCAAGACGTCCTCTGACCTGACTGGTGCCAGAATCACTCGACATTATGCTTTGCTTCCATCTTCGATGACGCTCTTGCAGCCACACTGAGATTGTTCACATCTCAGGGCCTTTACTTATATTTTCCCCTCTATCTTTTCATGGTGTGCTTCCTAATCATTTAAAATAGAATTCAATTGTACCTTCAAATATCATCTCCTCAGAGAAGCTTTTTATTACCAACTCATCCAAAAAATGTAGTCACTAGCTATCCTTTCATATTGCTTTATTTTTCTTCTTAACAGTTATTATGTGACATTTTATTATTTGTGTTGGTATGTCTTCTGTCTACCCCATGAGAACAGGGATCCTGATTGCTTTATTCTTTGAGCACCTGCAACAATCCTGACACTTAGTAAGCATTCAATCAATATTTGAAAAACTATTTATTAGTTAGTTCATATACCAATTAAGTTTAAGGAAGTAAATATGGAATATAACAAAAACAGCCCTGGAGTTGGAGTTTTTGATTCCTGATATAATTTGTTCACTACTTACTTGTGTGGATTTTGATGAATAACTTTAACTTCCAGCCCCTCTCTTTCTTTACTTAAAGATAATCTTAAAGAAACCCGGTACCCTGAGAGGACGTGCAAAGCACAGAGTCATCTCTGATATACGTAATACTTCTATTTCTCTGCATTAAATATGCAGACATTGTAAATAAATTAATTCACATGCTTTTTCTGGATATATTTCAATATCTGTCAGACTTTACTTCTCTCCCTGCCTCTTTCTTTTTTTATTAAAGTTTTATGGGCCACTTTCTATGTTCCAAGTACTATGCCAGGCACTTGTAAACAAAGATAAATCAGACATTTTCTCTGCTTGCAAAAAGCTCATAATCTAAAAAGGGAAGCAGAAATATAAACAAATGAATTAGAATATAACTTGAAAGTGCATAAGCAGAAATCTGTTCAAGATACAAGGGGAGGCACTCTATCTGGGAGCTCACAGTGGAGTGAGACAGAGAGATAATGTGATGTGCCTTTTCTGAATGAGGCACTATAAGAGGGAAGATACCAAGGGTAGGTGTGGAGGGTGAGGACGAGAAAGATAAAGGATGATCAGTGAGTCCGCTGGCCTATTGGTTAGGAAGTCTTTGATGATGCTTATCATTATTTTGGTGGATGGAGGGTACAAAACTAGGGTGGTGTGAATTGAAGAGTAGCTGGAAGGAGGGGAGAGTGAGTTTCTATTTGGGAACATTTGAGAAGGAGAGGAAAGAACTAGGTAAGGGAAAGGGTCAAAGAGAAACTTTGAGGATGAAAGAAGCCTAGGCAAAGTTAAAGAATGAGCCAGTGAAGCTCCAAGAGCTGGGATGATGATCAGGAGGCTGTGCTCTTCATAAGGAGGGAGGGAACCCAGAGGACCTGGGGGATCCAGGGGATCCAGGGGAAAGAGACCCAGAGCATAGCTCAGCCGAAGAAGGGAGCTCATTTTCCTCCGGGACAAAAGGGAAGAGGGAAAGGGGACAGCCACCCTCAGGGGCATTCACAGTTCACATCTGGTAAGGAAATTCTTGCCTCAAAGAAGGTATATGTTAAGGTCACGTGTTGAGCTGAAGTGACCAAGGTTGGGTAGGAGATTCTAGGCAGTGAGGCATTGGAATTTATTCTTATATTCCTTATACATCAAGGGTATAGCTGGAGCTCATTGGCTGACTAACTCCTGGCCACTGAGGAGATAGTGTTTCTGTTGACAATCATATTCCCAACCTAATGAGTTACTTATTTTTAATGATTCCTGTCTTCATCATAAGCTATTAGGAAATTGTGCTTGAGCCTACTCTTATTCCCAAGGCTAATTACTGTTAATACTATTTTGCTGGTTTAACCTCTTAATAAAGAAGACAAATAAACAATCTTGCTGAGAATAGAAGCCTCAGCACAAAGTCTGCCATTTGAGAAGCTGTGGATGCATGCTAGTCAGCTGTCGGGCAGGCAGGTGTGCTCATCTCTACTTTGAAGTTTCATCTTAAATGAATAGATAGGCATGTGTATCTATCCAGTCATTCATTCATTCAGTAAACATTTATGTACCAACTTCTCTATGTCAGGCAACCTGGCAGTCAGTGAGGAGTCAGCAACAGAAAATCCCTGTGAATGTGTACCCAGGGATGTATCTAATATATCTAGATCTAGATCTTTTGGTCATTCAGTCATGTCTGACTCTGTGACCCCGTAGACAGCAGCCCACCAGGCTCCTCTGTCCGTAGGATTTCCCAGGCAAGAATACTGGAATGGGTTGTCATTTCCTCCTCCAGGGATCTCCCCCACCTAAGGATTGAACCCATGTCTCTTGCATGGGTTCGATCTTTACCACTGTGCCACCTACCCAATATATCTATTGAATTTCTAATATTAAAGTTAAATATTACATCTGTACCACAGAACACATGTGGAATAATTTTGTTTTATTTCGTTTAGGTTTTTGTAATATCTTTTGTGCAGCTGCTCAATTGCAAACGCTAAGATTGCATTTTCTGTCACTAAACCGCCTTTAGCGCCCTAGAAGTGAAGAAGTAACATAAAAGAAGTCTCTGCTATATTGCTTTGGGCTTCCCAGGTGGCAATGAGGGAGACATAAGAGACACAGGTTTGACCCTGGGTGGGGAAGATCCCTTGGAGGAGGAAATGGCAACCCATTTCAGTATTCTTGCTTGGAGAATCTCAAGGACAGAGGAGTCTGTTGGGCTGCAATCCATAAGGTCACAAGGAGCTGGACATGCACACCAGTGCTGCTTTATTCCCTACCCTCTGCCCTGAGCATTCAAATTTCCATTCTGTGCTCACACCTGTGTTTTCTCTTAGTCATTCCCCAGGACCTCCCTGAGCACTCTGCCAACAGGAAGGAAATCTTGGCTGCTTCCCAAGCTGTTGATGCCTTTGGCCTCTAGGAGGCATTGTTGCCCTTTCTTGTCCATTGATGTCTGTAATAAATTATTTAGAGGAAATTAAAGGTAGTGTTCTTGCCTGGAGAATCCCAGGGACGGGGGAGCCTGGTGGGCTGCCGTCTATGGGGTCGCACAGAGTCGGACAAGACTGAAGTGACTTAGTATAGCATATGCAACAATAAAACCTGGTAAGAAATGTCAACTTTATTATATCCTTAAGGATCTGAGGTAATGTATTTCCCATTGCATCTTCACTTTTAATCAGTAGTATAGTCATTTTGTATCATACTTGTGGTTGGAAAGGAGTTGTGTTGATAATCTCTGAAGGAAATTTCTAGTTTCCTTCCTTCTTGATTTCCTTCCTTTTCTCCTAGTATTTCTTCTTGACTCCTCCCCTCCACTTCCTCTCTCCCTACCTTGCTTCCTTCTTCCCTTCTTTTATTCATTCATTCCACAAATATTTCCTGAGCATTTACTCTACGTTAGGGTCTGAAGCTATGAACTAGAGTAAGAAGCAGGCTTTGTTTTCAAGGACCTTACAGTCTAGACAGAGACAGGCAATACCAGCGATGACTGTGCTTCAGAGTGTTTAAGGCTGTGATAGCAGTGGACACTATGGGAGAAGGAACTTAGAAGAGAGGCTTCCAAGTCAGCAAGGAGGTCAGGTAAGGTTTCCTTTGACCTGAGTCATAGAAGCTGCGCAGGAGTTAGCCATGTGAAGCTGGGTAGAGAGAAGGGAAAGACTGTGACTCCAAACTTAGAACTTTGAGTTTAGATCCTTGGTACAGAGGAATTTGGATTTCCTTGGTGGTTTAGTAGTAAAGAAACACCTGCCAATGCAGAAGTCGTAATTTGGTCCCTGGGTCAGGAAGACCTCCTGGAGAAGGAAATGGCAACTCATTCCAGTAGTCTTGCTTGCAGAATCCCACGGACAGAGAATTCTAGCAGACTACAGCTCATGGGGTCTCAAAGAGTTGGACACGACTTAGCGACTAAACCACAACAAAAGAGGAAATTAATCAAAAAAAGGGGAATCAAGAAAGAATGCATTTCTTTTCTGTATTTCTCCGAAATATTGACTGCCTGTCCCATCTATCAGTTCATATCTGAGTTGAGACGTTATTGCAGTACTACATACCACATTTACTTAGTCAACTTGTCATGAGAAGATGTGAGACTTAGTTCTTTCTCCTCTGCTGTAGTCCACTGCTTCTGCTCTGGTATGGTCTTCTTGTAAGTGAGAACACAGAAGTATATTCCCTAATCTTTCCAATTGATAAACAGGGATAAATCCCTTCACTTCATTTAGCCCTCCAATGTGGGTGAAAATTTGTTCTCACTTCCATGAAGTAATTTCTCAGTTCTACTCACACACTGGAATTTTTCAAAGATGTCTAAAAAGGCGTAAGTGCCCCTGCTTTTTCCCAGGAAGTACTGATTTGGTAAATCTCCAGTAGTACCTAGACATGTCTGCATTAAAAACATTCCCTAATGGTTTCTGTCTTGAACCAACGTTGAGAAGTAAAGTCTTTGACTATATTTGAGTAGTATCTTATGATGGAAAAGTTTAAATATTTGGAGTCATACAAATAAGACTATGAATTCAGATTCTGTCACATACTAACTGTGTGACTTTGGCCAAGTAACCAAACTTCTCTGATCTGCAGACTCCTCATCTGTGAAGTGGCACCAACAACTCTTGGGATGTGTATGTATGCTCAGTCGTGTCTTACTCTCTTGTGGCCCCATGGACTAGGGCCGGCCAGGCTCCTCTGTCCATGAAATTTTCCAAGCAAGAATACTGGAGTAGGTTGCCATTTCCTTCTCCAGGGCATCTTCGTGACTTGGGGATTGAACCCGAGTCTCTTGTGTCTCCTGCATTGGCAGGCGGATTCTTTATCACTAGCACCACCTGGGGAGCCCCTGCCCTTAGGATGGTTGTGCTCAGTGGAGACTGGAATCTTCTCCTATAGAAGACATAGGGGATTCCTTATATACCAGGCTTGTAATAAAAGTGGAATCTTAGGAACCATCTTTTTTCAACTGAGCTAGTGAAACAACCAAAACATGGATAATCTTTCACATCTATCAGTTCTTCCTGAGAATAAGTTGACATTGAAAGTGAGAGGGTAAGGGTCAAAGCGGACTGTGATACTCAGTGCCATATGGGTGGTCCATTTTTTTAATCAAAAATTATTTATTCATTTTACTTTGGGGCTGCACTGGGTCTCCATTGTTGCACAAGAGCTTTCTCTCATTGTGGTGAGAGTGGACTACTCTGTAGTTCTGGCTTCTCGATGCGGTGACTTCTCTTGTGTAGAGCACAGGCTCTAGGCTCCGGGGCTTCATTAGCTGTGGGGCATGGGCTTAGCTGCTCCAAGGCATGTGGGATCTTCCAGGACCAGGGATCGAACCCACATTCTTTGCCTTGGCAGATCCATTCTTAACCACTGGACCAAAGTCCTGGTGGTCCATTATTTGAGAGAAGATTTGTTGAACATCTATATTTACACAAGTCATATTTATTTTTTTTCTCTTAAACATCCACAAATCTCCACCCTAGTTTACTGTCATAGCTTAGTCTCTCATTGGCTCTCACTGTTTGAACAGATGCCTAGCTGTTCATCCTGGCTTAACTCTTACTTGCCTCTAGTATGTGTAATCATACTGCTGCTGCTGCTGCTAAATCGCTTCAGTCGTGTCTGACTCTGTGCGACCCCATAGACAGCAGCCCACCAGGCTCCCCCGTCCCCGGGATTCTCCAGGCAAGAACACTGGAGTGGGTTGCCATTTCCTTCTCCTATGCATGAAAGTGAAAAGTGAAAGTGAAGTCACTCAGTTGTGTCCAACTCTTAGCGACCCCATGGACTGCAGCCTACCAGGCTTCTCTGTCCATGGGATTTTCCAGGCAAGAGTACTGGAGTAGGGTGCCATTGCCTTCTCTGAATCATACTGCTGTCCTGCTTAAATCTTTCTCCTGCAGGATCATATCTAAGGTCTCCAACAGGGAAAACAAAGCCCTTAAGACTTGCCTGTTTTTTCGTTTTTATCTTTGTACCATCTTTCTGTTGATCAAGGACTATAATGAAGCACTTATGGTTTTGAACAAAATGTCTTAGTACCTTTTACAAAGGACCTCAGCCTGAAGAACACTTTCCCCCTTTTCTGTCTAATGAAAGACAACCTTTTTAACCTCTACTTATTGTGTGCTTACTTTGTGTGGGCCACTGTGAAGAAATTTAGTTTATTTCTCAGCCTCTCATATGTTACATTCTGTTACTTCCATTTTACCATAAAGGAAACTGAGGTCCAGGGATTTTAAGGTTTTATGGGACTTTTCTTCCCCATCCTCCTGGATCCCTGTGTCCATTGTCTTGTAACTGCCTTTTTGTTTATTAAAAAAATTTTTTTTAAATTATGAAAGTGTGATAAAACACAGTTACGGGAGACTTGGAAAATTCAGAGCAAAGTTACATGTTGTCCCACTATATACTGCAATTATTTTTAAGTAGATAAATTAAAATTTTTAGTTGGAGTTTCAATATCAAAGTCTCAGAAATTAATACGATAAATCGAGAGAAAAGTGGAAGG
This sequence comes from Bos indicus x Bos taurus, assembly GCF_003369695.1. Classification (NCBI taxonomy): domain Eukaryota; kingdom Metazoa; phylum Chordata; class Mammalia; order Artiodactyla; family Bovidae; genus Bos; species Bos indicus x Bos taurus. Next base: position 89,187,423 of record NC_040081.1, on the reverse strand, counting down.
ATACTGTACACCCAAAAAGCATGATGAACCAATTCAAACATAATTAAGATTTATACAGTGTTCACACAACAAACAGCAGGATACGAATTCTACTGAAGTTCCTATAGACGATAAACCAGGATACACTGGAATGTAACTGCCTTTCTAGTATGGAAAGTGAAGGGAGAGAGTGAAGGAGGGAGAGAATAAACAGTAGATTTCAGGGCTTTCTTGGTAGTCCAGTGGTTAAGACTCTGTGCTTCTAATACAGGGAGAACATGGCACCCCACTCCAGTACTCTTGCCTGGAAAATCCCATGGACGGAGGAGCCTGGTAGGCTTTAGTCCATGGGGTCGTGAAGAGTCAGACACAACTGAGCGACTTCACTTTTACTTTTCACTTTCATGCATTGGAGAAGGAAATGGCAACCCACTCCAGTGTTCTTGCGTGGAGAATCCCAGGGACGGGGGAGCCTGGTGGGCTGTCGTCTATGAGGTCACACAGACTCGGACACGACTGAAGCGACTTAGCAGCAGCAGCAGCAGCAGGGAACTAAGATCCCATATGCCATGTGGTACTACCAAAAAATGAAAAAAGGGGGAAAAAAAGAAAAACAGTAGGTTTCAATACATTGTAAAAACAGGAATTTGGACTCTGCTACTGCTGCTACTGCTGCTGCTAAGTCGCTTCAGTTGTGTCCAACTCTGTGCGACCCCATAGACGGCAGCCCACCAGGCTCCCCCGTCCCTGGGATTCTCCAGGCAAGAACACTGGAGTGGGTTGCCATTTCCTTCTCCAATGCATGAGAGTGAAAAATGAAAGTGAAGTCGCTCAGTCGTGTCCGACTCTTAGCAACCCCGTGGACTGTAGCCGTCCAGGCTCCTCCATCCATGGGATTTTCCAGGCAAGAGTACTGGAGTGGGGTGCCATTGCCTTCTCCGATTTGGACTCTATTATCTTGAATTCTCCTTTTGTGGTGCAGTGCTGGCTTATAGTAGTTATTGCAATATATAGTTCAAGTGAATAAATATTTGACTTTATTTCTACATATTCTTAAAAAATTAGTAACATCCATTCTTTTACATCAAAGGCTATGATCAACATCTAAGTAATTACAGATTTAGTTCAACCATCCTTTCCAACAACTGTGAAAAAAGAGTATACTGAATTTTCATTTAGTCTATACAACTTCTCTAACAATCCTACATTTGTTGTTTAAACAATGTTCCCCCATCCACTGCCCCCTCTACCACTTCCATCCTTCACAGCCCCCACTTCTACCCTATTTCCTCAGTGAAGACAGACGAGGTGTGAAATAAACAAACAAAGCCAAATACAACCAAAAAGCAACTTTGGTGAAAAACGCATTAGCAGAAATTCATTTTGAACAAGACAAGTATTTTCGCTTTTGCAAAAGGAACTGACACTTAGAGGAACTACACCCTGTTCCCAAATGGTGTCCCGTGTTAAATGTGACCTTTTGCTGAAAGTTAATTATGCTTCTTTCCAAACAAAGCTGGGGACCTCTGCTTCTTTGAAGATGGTTTTGTGTTTAGAAATCCATGGAATGTTACATGATACTGAATCATGTATCGTCATTCATAAATGTCCATGATTCGCTAGACAAACATTCCTCGCTTAATAAAACAAAAGAAGTGTTTCAACAAAAAGGGTGCAGCTATATCAGTAGGGCTTGCTGTTCGCATATCTCAGTTTTGTGGTGATAAAACAGTCATTAAAACAGGCAATCTCTTTAAAATTACAGCTGCCAGGCCAGATGAATTTTACCCGAACAGAGATTAAATGTGAGGGTATTCACCTCACATTCCAGGACAACCTCTGGGAACACAGCTATAAAAATAAAAGGGATAATAAAAAAATAAAAAAAAAATAAAAGGGAGAGAGGGCAGAGTCAAGGGGGTGTGGCTTTGAGGGGGGGCAGTTCTTGAATCTTGCCTAGGACATAGTGGAGTAAAGGCAGAATGCCCTCTGAAAGAAGAGCAAAAGGCCTTTCAAGGCACAGAAATATCACACTAAAAACATAATGTTTTCATTTCATGAAAATATCAGATCAGATACAATTTCAAATGTACTTCTTGTCAATTAGTATTTCTCACCAACAAGGCATTGTCTTGTCTTTTCAGAAGCACTTTCTAATCAAGAACGGCAACAGAAAAGTAGAAATGGGAACTCGATTTTTAAGGCGAAAAATGTTACTTGAAGTCACCGAAACACCTCAGAACCTACATGGTTGAGAAATGAAAACTAGCTGTCCTGTACTTAGCTTGATGCCACTTTTTCCCCCTATATAAATGGTACTGTGTGACATTTGTTGGTAGTCGATAGGGCGTGTCTGACTCTTTGTGACCCCATGGATTGTAGCCCACCAGGCTCCTCTTTCCATGGGATTTCCCAGCAAGAATACTGGAGTGGATTGCCCTTTCCTTCTCCAGGGGAAGATCTTCCTGACCCAGGAGTTGAACCCTTGTCTCCTGCATTGCAGGCAGATTCTTTAACACTGAGCCACCAGGGAAGCCCCACTTTATGAAATAGCAAGATATTTACTCAGTATATGCAAAGTATCTGGAGGTCAAAGAAAAAAATCTTAAGTTTTCTTAACTTTTCTAAGAACTAGATGGATACATGGTAAACAGGAAAAGAAAAAACAAAAACTGGAAAAGAAGCATTCAACCTCCTTAACAATGACCAGAGTGCAATATAGAAGAACAGTGAGATACAACTAGTAAAGATCATAAAAAGGGCAGTGACTTGGCCTGAGTGGTGGTAAAGCAGAAGGTAGTCTTGTAACTGAGTTGGTGTGAGACAGAGTCAAGGAGAAGAAGCTTTTCAAGGAAGCTTTGGCAGTTCTTACACAGAATCTCTAACGGGTCATACCCTTGGAAACAGTCGTTCTGCTCCGAGAATCTCTTTCAGTGAATGAGTAAAACAACAAACTTTTGCACACAGACATACTTATTACAGCATCACTTAAATAGCCACTAACTTGAAACAACCTGAAGATCTGACAGTAGCAGACTAGTTGAGAAAATATGATACTTCATTAAAATGATATTGACAAAGATGGGCAATGTTAATAATACACTTTTATCTGCTGCATGCTATCGACAAACTAAAAGATTCTCCTCCTCCTATTAATACTGCTAATAAAGCTAAAATGTATTGAGTTTTTGCTATGTGCCAGGAACTCTGCCAAGCCATTAATTGTATTAATTTAATTCTTACAGCAACCTGTAAGGTAATTTTTACTATCCCTACTTTACAGGTAAGGAAACTGAGGGGTGCAGAAATGAAATTACTTGTCCCAACACACACAGCTAGAAAGTGGCAGGGTTAAGGTTATATTTTTAAAGATTTATTGAGATGTAATTCATATATTATTGGCACTTCCCTGGTGGCTCAGATGGTAAAGAATCTCTCTGCAGTGCTGGAGACTCAGGTTCCATTCCTGGGTTGGGAAGATCCCCTGGAGAAGGAAATGGCAACCCTCTCCAGTATTCTGGCCTGGAGAATCCCATGGACAGAGGAGCCTGGTGGGCTACAGTTGCAAAGGGTTGGACATGACTGACTGACTAACACTAATTCATATATTATAAGATTTAGTCTTTTTTGGAAAAATTTTTTAAAGATTTTTTTTCCATGTGCACCATTTTAAAAGTCTTTCTTGAATTTGTTACAATACTGCTTCTATCCCGTGGGATATGTGGGAATCTTAGCTCCCTGATCAGGGATCTGACTCACAGTCCTTGCACGGGAAAGTGAAGTCTTAACTACTAAACTGCCAGGGAAGTCCCAAGATTTACTGTTTTAAAGTGTATGTAATTCGTAGGGTGAATTTGAGTAGACACTGTTTAAAGACAGCATCTTTGAAGTAGGAGGGACTACAGCACAGAGTTTTCTGGAATCCAGGTAATTTTGTTGCACATAATGCTTGAAGACAAGGAACTTCTCTTTTCTCTTGGTATCCCAGGGCCTAGCAGAGTGACTGAGCCCTAGTGGAAATATTTGTGTGTGTGTGAATGAATAAATGTGCTCTAGTGACCTGATGACTAATCCTCAATGCCAATAGCACTAGGCTGGCTAATCCTGTGTTTGAGTTCCCAGTGCCTCTCTGACCTTTGGCCAAGGTTGAGCTTCTGATTTCTGAACTGATCACTTGGTTTGACCCGCTGCCTTGTCTGACAGTAGGTGCCTTGACCCACCTACCCGTGCATTGTGACCCAGCCTGGCAGTTCATGGGGTGCTTAACTGTCAGCTTCATTTGAAGATAGCCCAAAAGGATCCTATACCAACTGCCTATAGCACTCCCTCAATTCTAGATTGGCTTTCAGAGTGGTTCACACATTGTTCCCACTCTTGACAGCCATGGCTCTTCTGGTGAAGAAATTCCTCTGGGCTGGTTCAACTTCTTCCCATAATTGTCTTTCTACTTGTATTTCCTAGTTCATAGTCCCTAGGATACCATGAAGTGAAGGATTAGGTGAAGAAAGAAGCTCCAGAAACTTCACTCCTGCCAAGTGCCTCTCTCTTTTGTTTGTAAACAACAGAAAGGACTTGACATTTGGTTTAGGTTTTGTTGGAAGTAAGAATTTTGCTGTAAATGAAATAATCACTATTCTAACCTTTTCATTAGAAAACCTCTGTAAAAATATGTCCTATGACTCCAAACTTCTCCTCCCATGTGAACACATCTAAATAAGCATTTCTACTTGAGCACCCCATTATTAAGCTCCAGGTAATAAAGCCAGGCTTACCATCTATGACTCCATCTTTCTTTTCTATGGAAGTAGAAAAGTGATGTCACTATTTTCATAGCTACTTAGTTATGCTCAACTCATCCTTGTCTTTCATATTCTCTCCTCTATCCAGAGAGTGGTCTCATGGGTTTTTTAACATTTTTCTTTTGAAATGTCTTTGTTATTGAGTTGTGGTTTTTATTTCATATCCACGGTCTCGCCACTCAGCCATTTGTATATCTCTTTTGACACCAGTGGCTGTGGAATTTTATCTTCTATATTTTTCTTTTGTGGTACTGTTGAAATAAAGGAAAGACTGCTTCTACATTCTCCAATTCAATTATCCAATGCTTTTCTTTCTTAAAGATTCAAATTGTGTGACTTCTGGTTTTCAAATTTCTCCAGTATCTCATCCCACCTACTGGTTCAAAGCAACTGGTTTCTAACTCCTCAAATGTTTCCTTGGTTTTAGACAGGCTCAGTAATTCAACTCTAAGCCCCAACCAGTAATGCTGCAGAAGCTGAAGTTGAAAGGTTCTATGATGATATACAAGACCTTCTAGAACTAACACCCCCCAAAATGTCCTTTTCATTATAGGGGACTGGAACACAAAAGTAGGGAGTGAAGAGATACCTGGAGTAACAGGCGAATTTGGCCTTGGAGTGCAAAATGAGCCAGGGCAAAGTCTAACGGAGTATTCCCAAAAGAACGCGCTGGTCATAGCAAATAGCCTCTTCCAACAACACAAAAGAAGATTCTATACATGGACATCACCAGATGGTCAATACTGAAACCAGATTGATTATATGCTTTGCAGCCAAAGATGGAGAAGCCCTATACAGTCAGCAAAAACAAGACCAGGAGCTGACTGTGGCTCAGATCGTGAAATCTTTATTGCAAAATTCAGACTTAAATTGAAGAAACTAGGAAACACCACTAGATCATTCAGGTATGACCTAAATCAAATCCTTTACAATTATACAGTGGAAGTGACAAATAGGTTCAAGGGATTAGATCTGATAGACAGAGTCCCTGAAGAACTATAGTCGGAGGTTCATGACACTGTACAGAACGTAGTGATAAAGACTACCCCCAAGAAAAAGAAGTGCAAAAAGGCAAATTGTTGTCTGAGGAGGTCTTACAAATAGCTGAGAAAAGAAGAGAAGCAAAAGGCAAAGGAGAAAAGGAAAGATATACCCATTTGAGTGCAGAGTTCCAAAGAATAGCAAGGAGAGATAAGAAAGCCTTTTCAGTGATCAGTGCAAAGAAATAGAGGAAAACAATAGAATGGGAAAGACTAGAGATCTCTTCAAGAAAATTAGAGATATTAAGGGAATATTTCATGCAATGATGGGCATTATAATGGCATGGACCTAACAGAAAGCAAAGAAGAAGTAACAGAAACAGAAGATATTAAGAAGAGGTGGCAAGAATACACAGAAGAACTATACAAGAAGATCTTCATGACCCAGATAACCATGATGGGGTGATCATCTACCTAGAGCCATACATCCTGGAATGTGAAGTCAAATGGGCCTCAGGAAGCATCACTACGAACAAAGCTAGTGGAGGTGATGGAATTCCAGCTGAGCTATTTCAAATCTTAAAAGATGATGCTGTGAAAGTGCTGCACTTAATATGCCAGCAAATCTGGAAAACTCAGCAGTGGCCACAGGACTGGAAAAGGTCAGTTTTCATTCCAATCCCAAAGAAAGGCAATGCCAAAGAATGTTCAAACTACCACACAATTGCACTCATCTCACATGCTAGCAAAGTAACGCTCAAAATTCTTCAAGCCAGGCTTCAACAGAACATGAACTGTGAAATTCCAGGTGTTCAAGCTGAATTTAGTAAAGGCAGAGGAACCAGAGATTCAATTGCCAACATCTGTTGGATCATTGAAAAAGCAAGAGAGTTCCAGGAAAACATCTATTTCTGCTTTATTGACTACACCAAAGACTTTAACTGTATAGATCACAACAAACTGAGGACAGTTCTTAAAGAGATGGGAATACCAGACCACCTTACCTGCCTCCTGAGTAATCTGTACACAGGTCAAGAAGCAACAGTTAAAAGTGGATATGAAACAACAGACTGGTCCCAAATCGGGAAAGGTGTATGTCAAGGCTGTATATTTTCACTCTGCTTATTTAACTTGTATGCAGAGTACCTTATGCAAAATGCTGGACTGGATGAAGTACAAGCTGGAATCAAGATTGCCAGGAGAAATAACAATAGCCTCAGATACACAGATGACACCAAACTTATGGCAAAAAGTGAAGAAAAACTAAAGAGCCTCTTGATGAAAGTGAAAGTGGAGGGTGAAAAAGTTGGCTGAAAACTCAACATTCAGAAAATTAAGTGATGGCATCTGGCCCCATCACTTCATGGAAATAGATGGGGAAACAATGGGAACAGTGACAGACTTTGTTTTCTTGGGCTCCAAAATCACTGCAGATGGTGACTGCAGCCATGAAATTAAAAGACGCTTGCTCCTTGGAATAAAAGCTCTGACAAACATACACAGCATATCAAAAAGCAGAGACTTTCCTTTGCTGACAAAGGTCTATCTAGTCAAAGCTATGGTTTTTCCAGTAGTCATGTATGGATGTAAGAGTCAGACTATAAAGAAAGCTGAGTGCTGAAGAACTGATGCTTTTGAACTGTGGTGTTGGGGAAGACTCTTGAGAGTCCCTTTGACAGCAAGGAGATCCAACCAGTCCATCCTAAAGGAAATCAATTCTGAATATTCTTTGGAAGGACTGATGCTTAAGCTGAAACTCCAGTATTTGGCCATCCGATCTGAAGAACTGACACATTGGAGGAGACCCTGATGCTGGAAAAGATTGAAGGCAGGAGGAGAAGGGGACAACAGAGAATGAGATGGTTGGATGGCATCACTGACTCGATGGTCATGAGTTTGAGCAAGCTCTGGGAGTTGGTGAAGGACAGGGCTGCCTGGCATGGTGCAGTCCATAGGTTTGCACAGAGTCAGATATGACTGAGCTACTCTACTGAACTGAGACAGGCTCACTGACCCGTGTGTGTGTACACCATGACCATGCTTGTCTCTGAGATTTGTTCTGTTTTCTTTGTCTGGGAAGTCCTCTCCATTTTCTGCCTCCTTTCTTCTACCAATCATAGGAAAGTTTCCTCTTCAAGGAAAAGGGATCTAACCTAATTAATCATCAGAAATTAGACACCAATGGACTATAGAGCAAATACTGTGCTTCTAACAACGTTATTTACACTATTAGTTAATCACTCTTTTCTACTTTTTTATGCCTGTTTACCAAGAAAAATGTAATCCCTTTGGAGCCCCAAGCTATGTGATCTCATAACCCTTCTGCATTCCCTATTATACCCGATATACCTTTTGTTAGAGTTACTGGGGAGGAGGTAGGGTTTAACCCAGTAAAGAGGGTGCACATAACACTCTTCTAAAGAACTTTTGTCATTTCCTTTGTATGACATCTGATCTGGAGATTTAAACATATTGGGGTAATCTCCATTTTTGTGTGTCATCTTTAATGGTTTGAAATATTCAAATGAAATGTTTAATTTCTAACTCTGTATCTTTATAGTTACTGGTATCGGAATACTTCTGATTGAAATATTTAATTTCTAACTCTGTACATTTATAGTTACACTTAATAGTTCTGATTGTACTCGAAGTGTGCCTGCTGATGATCTTGTGGATCAAGAGTGTCACTTTTAGGTAAATATAACTGCCAACTGCTTCTTCTGTAACTGATCTTTTAGGTCATGTCAGAACATTCTGGAACCTGAATTGAGACTCTTTTTATAGACATCCTTGACCATCTCCAGAGCTAATGTTCCTTACCTTCTAAGTATTTGCCTTTCTGTCAGCCTTTCTGGAGAATCCCAAGGAGAGAGGAGCCTGGTAGGCTACAGTCCATGAGGTTGCAAAGAGTCAGACATGGCTGAAGCGACTTAACACATATGCATTGCCGTGAACATTTTCCTTTTCTTAACTTCAGCATCTCTGTCAGATTAACTTCTACACCATCAGCAGAGTTCTCTTCTTTTCTTCCAGTGAGCTTCCTGGAACCCACAAGGTGTGCATCCTATATGTTCCTGAGGTCTCTGTGTACAACCCACATCACCACACTTACTGGGTGATAATGTTATTACCACTTAATTTGGCCACATCTCCACTAGACTGTATACTCTAGGACAGCAGGGAGTAAGACTCTCTTTTCTGAATCATATCTCCAACCCTGGTGTGTGTAATATATGTAAACTATGTAGCAATGAATCTTTGTAATTTAAGAGAATTGATTGGTTAAATGATCTCTTACATCAACTGTCTTCCATAATTAAATTCTATACTTGAATGAATTTTCCTACAAAATACATAATTCTTTCGATAACACATATTCAATGATATATACTCAATAACATATATCATTTTTCAATCATATATGTTATGATAAATTCTATAAAACGTGGAATTTAATTATGTTTTCCTATAACTCTCACTGCATTTCTAATGTGTGTCATTATTCATGCATTCTACACCATTGCAGCAAAACTATTTCCTGCTGTTTTATTTAATCTAACTGATTTATTTATGTCGTACATTTTTTTAGTTGAAGTGTAGTTGATTGAGAGTGTTGTGTTAATTTCAAGTGTACAGCAAAGTGATTAAGTTGGTTTTTGTTCAGATTATATTTCATTATAAGTTATTACAAGATATTGAATACAATACTTACGTATAGTACTTCACATCTGTCAATCTCACACTCCTAATTTGTCCCTCCCTCCTTCTCTTTCCCCTTCTCTTACCATAAGTTTGTTTTCTGTCTGTGAGTCTGTTTCTATTTTGTATACAGATTCAATTGTATTATTTTGTTGATTCCATATATAAGTGCTGCTGCTGCTGCTGCTGCTAAGTCGCTTCAGTCGTGTCCGACTCTGTGCGACCCCATAGACGGCAGCCCACCAGGCTCCGCCGTCCCTGGGATTCTCCAGGCAAGAACACTCCAGTAACTGTCTTTGTCTGACTGACTTCACTAAGTATAATATTCTCTAGGTATTGATACATGCTTATGCAGATGCCAATATTTCATTCTTTTTATGGCTAGTAAAAAGACACATTTTCTTAAACCAGTTATCTGTTCATGGACACTTGGGTTATTTTCATGCCTTTGTTGTTGTTGTTCAGCTGCTCAGTCATGTCTGACTCTTTGAGACCCCATAGATATAGCACACCACGCTTCCCTGTCCTTCAGCATCTCCCAGAGCTTGCTCAGACTCATGCCCATGGAGTCGGTGATGCCATCCAACCATCTCATCCTCTGTCCTCTCCTTCTTCTCCTGCCTTCAGTCTTTCCCAGCATCAGGGTCTTTTCAAATGAATCAGCTCTTTGCATTAGGTGGCCAAAGTATTGGAGCTTCAGCTTCTGCATTAGTTCTTCCAATGAATATTCAGAATTGATTTCCTTTAGGATGGACTGGTTGGATCTCCTTGCAGTCCAAGGGACTCTCAACAGTCTTCTCCAACACAACAGTTCAAAAGCATCAATTCTTTGGCACCCAGTTTTCTTTATAGTCCAACTCTCACACCCATACATGACTACTGGAAAAGCCATATCTTTGACTAGACTGATCTTTGTCGGCAAAGTACTGTCTCTGCTTTTTAATATGCTGTCTAGGTTTGTCATAGCTTTTCTTCCAGGCAGCAAGCTGTAAACAGCTAGTACGGGTAATTTGAGAGTCAGGATATGTAGAATCTGGTTATTGAGTCTTTGATAAGAATAATTACTGTTAAATTGGGTTACTTTACAGAAGGGCATTTTTTTCTGTTTAAAAGTGGTTTCCAGGTCAACTCATTTGTCAAGAGGAAAGTTGTATCCTTGAAGAAATGGAGTAACCAGTTATTTACGTTTTCTGTGTCAAGGAGATCCCCTTTGAGGTGGAGAGTGGTCACAAACTCTTACTCAGCTTTTATCATAACAGTCATCCCAACTGGAGAGCCAAGTCATACAAGAACTCAAGGTTGGGCTGAAATTTCTGGGAAGTTATGATGGGGCACAGGAGTGGAAGTTAAACAGATTTGTTACAGATTAACGTATTCCCTTTGCATGTGGGAGAATGAGTCACATTCAGACTAGACCCCAAACTGGCCCTTCTGGGCATTGTCAAGTGTCAGAAGATATTTTATAGAATAGTTCAGAGAATTTCTTGCAAGGCTTTATGAAAGTGCCCCAGACTGCCACTATATGAAAACTAACAGCCTTTATCTCACCTGAGTGAGTCATATGAAAAAGGAATCTGCAGTAACTGACATTTCCATTGTGCCCTTGCTTCCGAGATCTGTGTTTCATCACATCCATTACTTGTCTTATCCTGTAACAAGTGAAAATGCAGTCTTGTTTGGCTGGAAGTTTGTGTCAGAGCCAGCTTCCTTCTTTAGGGTCAGAAATACATTCCTCTGGGGAAAAAAACTGTAGCCACCTGCAATGGTTATGATGACTCCATGAGAAGATAAATGGGGTCTTCGAGAGTCACACGTCAGCAAACACTTCATTGAGACCCAAAGAATTGTGACTTTAAAGTACAGATAATAGCATTGTTCTGCTGCCCTCTGGTTCTGTTGAATTGCTGGGACAGAAAATACGATTATGTTACAAATTGTACCATGACCTTCAGAGCAGCTCTTCCAAATGCAGAGGTCTGGAGGGAGGTAAAATGGGTCCCTGAAAGAACAATCCATTTAGTCACAGTGTTACAGTCCATACTCCAGATCTCAACTCATGCGTAGTGCTTCCTGTTATAGCAGATTAAAGTATCTCAGAGGAGGTTACTGTCCCCATCCACCACTCTGTCAGAAAAACAAAAAAGCTCATTTAAAGTTTTAAGTAAAACTTTCTTATTTGGCAGAAGTGCTAAATTAATTTTCACCAATTCCTTAGCGTGACAATTGTTCGCACAATTCTGGGGAAGTAACAATGAGCAAACCAGGTCTGAGCCTGTCGACGAGGAGGTCAGAGATCTGGGTTCAAATCTCAGCTCTTGCTGTGTAACCTGGATAAGTGGCTAACCTCCCGAGACCTTTGTGTTTCCTGGACTGTACAGTTTTGAGAAGTTTTTTATGTGCTTGGCACTGTTCTAAGCATGTTATACTTAATCTCTTCAATGTTAGCACATAAGTAATGCCTCTGTCTTCGTAAGGATGGGGAAAGAGACATGTGGCGAGGTCAACCGTTATCTAAGGGGACTGAGCAAGGAGGGGGCAGAACCAAGATTCATGACAACTGGTGCTACTGACCACTGTGCAATGCTGTGGTGCCAACCATTCCCCTCATCCATAAACACAATGGAAGAAATTCCATGGGAAGAGTCTGTTTATTTCTTTCCCTTATTTTCAGTGTCCAGTCAGACCTTGAATCAGTAGAAGCTTAGATATGTCTACTTCTAAAACAACCAAGGCTTAAGAAGTCCTTTCTAAAGCTATTCCTTATGTGTGTGTGTGTGTGTTAGTCACTCAGTAATGCCCTATTCTGCTGCCCCATGGACTGTAGCTTGCCAGGCTCCTCTGTCCATGGGGTTCTCCAGGAAAGAATAATGGAGTGGGATGCCATGCCTTCCTCAAGGGGATCTTCCCAACCCAGGGATTGAACTCAGGTCTCCTGCATTGTAGGTGGAATTTTATCTTCTGAACCACCAGGGAAGCCCAATCCTTTTCCTTGGGAGCTAAAAATTTTAAAATTACTGACTTATAAACAAAATTTTAATTTGTTGTGGGTCCCCAACAAGCTCTTCCAAAAGACTGAGAGACTTATTGGTTAAATCTCAAGGCTGTTGCTCTGACCAAGGCTAAGCTAGTGATCTCCAAGCCTCGATGCTCACGATTAGAGATTTCTGTACTCTCTTCAGATCTGCTGGGTTAAACCCTTGGACTCATATATTGTTGCATTATTTTGGGAATCTTAAATTACCAGTTGTAAACTAATCTAAAAGAATCCATTTGCACATACTCTGCTTAAAATTGGATTCTACTTGAATTTTAAGAATATATATATATATTTTTTCTTATTAATAACTAAACTGTATTCTTGGTGTTTAGGTGAATTCTTCCAAGTCCATGCATTGCTTGATGGCCAAGGATGAAATTGAAAGGCTTGATTTCATTCAATTAACCTATAATCAATGACTCAGAATGTTAAGCTTAGCTGTATGATAGAATAATCATGGGAAAAGTATATTTACCATAGAAGGATTTGAAATGAGAGCAGTTTTCTCTCTTTCTCTCTCTCAACTGTGTGTGAGTGTTCGTGGGTGCTTATTTCTTGGAAGACTAAGAAAGGATGACTCTCAGAAGAATAGTCTTAAAAATTTAATTAATAATTCCTCCCAAAGTTTCTAGAGGAAATTCAATTCTTGATCTTTCTTATCCCTTGGCCCTTCCTTGTGAAATGTGTTGGAATATACACTTCACCTTTCACCTTACCCCTGAATTTCTCATTCTCTTATGACTCATAGCAGCAACTCCACCCATTCTTTTCCAAAAAAAAAAAAGTGGCAGCTGCTATGGAAGTGCTTCTGAGTCAGTCAGAAGTAAGGCAGGTTGCCAGACGGGTAATTCACTCCCCAGAACTTGGAGAAGGACAATTAGAGAATTAAGTTTGTAAATTCAGTTGTGGGGGGGATGGCTTATACAGTGGTTTATGCAAGCTCACTTACTACCTGTGATACCACAGGAAATTCACCTTAATTTTTTATTCATACACTTACACTACTCCTGTCTTAACCTGTTTGGCATGGGTACATATCAGATGAAAAGGCTATGACCATCCTTTCTAAGTCTCTCTGGACAAGTTTTATAATAGAAAAAGAAATGGTTAACAACCTATGCTTAGGTTCACTTCCATTTCATTTTTCATGGAACAAGACCAACAGGATAACCAAATTCCTTGGGTAAGGGTTCTAGAGTAGGTCCAAGAAATGTGGATCAAGTACACCCAGACGTGTATTAATAAGTGCTATAATTGCCTCATTCATTTGGACTAGAAATATTCCTTCTTAGGTACTTCAAAGTAACTAAGAAATAAAAAACCAAGCAAACAAATATAGAAAAACTGTTATACAGAGCTTCTATATGACACTTTAATGCAATATTTACTTCATTCTAATTCTAAAATTTGATAAAATGACTCTTTATTTCACTTAGAAAAAGTAAAAAATACGTTAAAATACATGGAGGCAAATCAAGCATAGTTTGATCTTCAGTTCATTCAACCATCACACTCAGTAAATCATTGTTTCTTCTAGTGAAGATGGATAAATCTATATTTGGTTTCACTGTAAAGCTGACAAAAGAGTCTGTCTCTATCATATCAGTCTCCATTGTGTCTAGGGTGTTTTCTCAGACCTGAGTCTAAATTCACTTATTTACCTCTCACTTTTTCCACAAGAGTTAGGCAGGAAGTTACATCATGTAGCTCCCTCTCGTTGGGATGAGAGTTGGAGCAGGCTCTGAAACGCCACACGGCTATTCTTTGTATGTTAAGCAATAGAGTTTTAGTAATACATCCAAATGGACCATATGAGAAATTGGATAAAAGGAGCCAAGAACAGTATTCCTCTTCCACTATCTCTTGTTGGAGACAGAGTGGAAAACAGAGCTGAAAATAGCTGAAATAAAAGCAGTGATCAAAGGCAGAGCTTACAGATCAATATTTGGAAGACAATGAAGGACAATGAACAGACAAGGAGAACACTGAGTGCAAAATGTGAACATTCTACCCATCAGTCCTTCCCTCTGCTTCTGTGATTGTCCAGTTCTGTGTAAACAGAACATGAAGCAGTCTTGGGAGACTCCAAACTGATTATTACTAGTTTTTAATATGGAGTTTTCTATTCTGTCTAAGAAGCTGTTTTTCTTTCAAAAAAAATTTTTTAACACAAAGGATTATAAATTTTCTCAGTACGACTGGTATATTTACCTTTCCCTTTATATCTTTGAGAGACTCTAAGCCAGTGCTGTGTTCTCAGTAGGCATCTGAAGCTGCAATCTCTATGCACCATTCCCTACTGAAAATGGTACCTTATTTCTTCCATCTTGTTTTCAAACAAGCTGAGAAATAATAGACATGGAAGTCAAAATATTTTTATTTCTAATAGATAATAGATTAGAGAATTAGGCTTTATGTTTGTTAATTAAGCAGACTTGCTAATGTTGAACTCAGATTTAGATAGACTTACTAGTGGCTCAGACAGCAAAGAATCTGTCTGCAATGCAGGAGATCCGGGTTTGATTCCTGGATCATGAAGATCCCTTGGAGAAGGGAAGGGCTACCCACACAAGTATTCTTGCCTGGAGAATCTTACAGATTCTCCAGGCAAGAGGAGCCTGGTGGGCTACAGTCCATGGGGTTGCAAAGAGCCAGACATGACTGAGTGACTAACCATAGACACACACACACACACACACACACACACACACATATGCTGGCTCTATCATGGCAGTGATGGTAGAGGTAGCCACCAGGATGGGGCCTGTGTGAGTAATGTTTTTACTGTGGAGGTACAGAACAGATTTTTTTTTTTTTTTTGCTCTCTATGGGCAGATCCATTCTCATGAGGAATAGCTGGAAGGTGAGCCACTTATTTTTATACCCAGTTATTTTTATCCCATTTACCAATCAAGAAAGTTGGTTACCACCCTAAACATGGAATGAAGAAATGGGGTTTGGAGAGATTCAGAGTTATATAATTTTAATTTCCTTCGTAGGAAATAAATACCAGGCTTTTGGAAAGAACTATTCTCTACTTTTTGTCCTTGATGAATATAATGGATGGCTATTCACTGGCACCTCATTTTATATTTGTGCATATAAGTGTGCTGGAGGATGCTTTATGCTGGAGACATTTTAAAGGAAATAATAAAGTAGAAAGGCTAATTTATTTGTCTTGTTACCTAAGGGGTTGGGATTTTGTGGCAGGAAGCTGTTCCTTCCCCTTTGAAAATGATAGGTTTTTGCTGTGAGTAGTTACATAGTAAATCCCATCATGTCCCTCCCTGACTAAATTGCTCCAATGACTTCCCACTGTCCTCAGACTATAAGTACAGACTCTTTATGATCCCCTAAGCCTCCATAATATGGTCCTTGCCTACACTTACCTCTCATTTCCTTCTGGTCACTCTGCTCCAGGAATAGTGACATTTGGTTCTGGCTGACTCGATGGACGTGAGTCTGGGTGAACTCCGGGGGTTGGTGATGGACAGGGAGGCCTGGCGTGCTGCGATTCATGGGGTCGCAAAGAGTCAGACACGACTGAGCGACTGAACTGAACTGTTTATAATTTTATCTACACATTAAAAAAAATTGGTTACACAAAGTTGACTCCCACTTAAATTGTACTTGCTGTTTGCTTTGCTTGGGGTATTTGAGTCCCCTTGTCATGAAAGCATTTGCTCCAATGTCATTTCCTCAGAAAGGTCTTCCTTATATATCTAGTCAAAAATACTCGCCTAGACAATCAATCACTCGTCTAGTTGTTCTATTCTTTATATAGCTCTTGGATAACCAGACAATTTTGACTGCTGTTTATCATTTATTTTGTTTCTCACATCATTTCTATTAAGCCAGCATGCCTGTCTTCTGTTTGTTATTGTAGATCTCAGTCTTGCACTTAGTAGGAGCTCATTAGGTATTTGATGAATGAATGAATTGTCCTCCTCATCACACTACTGCTGGACAAAAACACCACTTTGAATGTATAGCAATTGGTTCAGAGGCCACGCCAAAGTATAATGTCACTTTTGGACACAGATGTAAGTGAGGATACATTTCCTAACAAGCTTGTTGTCAGCTAAAAAAAAGGAATAGAGCACATTAACCAACAGGACTTGACAAAGTTGTGAACAATCACTGTAATCCAAAGAATTCATGAGATTTCAATGGTTAATAGAGTTCAGGAGCTGGAAAGAATTTCCATGGATCAAAGCAATACTCATTCAACATTTCTTGTTTTATCAAATTGGGAATCACAATATTGTACCTATATAATATTGTAAATCAACTACTGTGGAGATATTTGTGCTGGGGCCAAAATGGACCTGTGGCATACACCTCATTTGACATTCTTTTGTCCATATCTGGACCATTCCACACTAGTAGGAGTCAGATGGATTCGTAAGCTAAGTCCCGGAATCCAGTACAGACATCAGAGATCCTGAGGCACAGTCTAAATGAATTTGTGTTCCTGAAATGCAGGTGCATGAAAAACAGCATAAGAGACTAGCATTTTAACAAAAGTTAGCCATGAAAACAAAATTTATGCTGGAAAAGTGAAGAGGTACAAATGAGTTAAAGATATGTAGACAAATATATCGGAGAAGGCAATGGCACCCTAATCCAGTATTTTGCCTAGAAAATCCCATGGACGGAGGAGCCTGGTAGGCTGCAGTCCATGGGGTCGCTAGAGTCGGACACGACTGAGCGACTTCACTTTCACTTTTCACTTTCATGCATTGGAGAAGGAAATGGCAACCCACTCCAGTGTTCTTGCATGGAGAATCCCAGGGACGGGAAGCCTGGTTGGCTGCCATCTGTGGGGTTGTACAGAGTCGGACACGACTGAAGCGACGCAGCAGCAGCAGCAGACAAATATATATTTAATATAATTTAATAATTATCTTTGTTGTTGTTCAGTAGCTAAGTCATGTTTGACTTTTTGTGTCCCCATGAACTGTAGCAGGTCAGGCTTCTCTGTCCTTCACTATCTCCCAGTTTACTGAAGCTCAAGTCCATTGAAACAGTGATGCCATCTGACCATCTCATCCTCTATCATCCTCTTATCCTCCCATCCTCCATCTGTCCCAGCATCAGAGTCTTTTCCAATGAGTCAGTTCTTCCCATTAAGTGGCCAAAGTATTGGAGCTTCAGCTTCAGCATCAGTCCTTCCAATGAATAGGACTGACTGTTTTGATTTCCTTGCAGTCCAAGGGACTCTCAAGGATCTTGCTCCCTGGAAGAAAAGCTTTGACAAACAGACAACATATTTTTAAAAAGCAGAAACTTCACTTTGCTGTCAAAGTTCCATATAGCCAAAGCTATGTTTTTTCTGGTAGTCATGTTTGGATATATATACTTACATACAAAGGAGATCTAAAAGAAGAAAATATTTAATTACTTCCTTCCAGGCTTCATGCCCTAAACCTGAAGCTACATGAACCTACACAGGGGCTGCCCCAACTCTTAGAGGAGGTCCAACTTCTAGTCTTAGTTTTCACTTTGCCAAATATTAAATTCTTTGGGATATAGGAGAGAAGGAATATCACGACTGCTGTGTCTTGGTCCATTTTGTCCAGAACATCAAGTTTCCTTGCAGAAGAAATAGTGAAAATGAAATGCCCAAGTGTACTTGTATCACAAAGATGCAGGCTTTGCATGCCTCCACTCAAGACACTGAGATGCACAACAAGCAATCCTAAAGCTGGAGCTCAGTTTCAAGCAACATTCAACCCTTTTACCTTTGAAATAGTCCATCTTTCCAACCTTTTTTCACTAGGGTAAAGTAGGGAGTGAAAAGTCAAGTCATGTCTCCAAAGATACGATGCCATTTCCCCAAAAGCCGGTCATAAGAGGTAGACAAAATATAAGTTCTGAGAATTGATCATGTCTTCTGGCTTATTATTCCCAAATAAGAGCACACTTGGTCTCTGACATCTGCCTAATGCCTTTGTTTTTAACAGACAATGCTTGTAATCCAGGCTAAAGGCTGTAAAGTCGGTTTCCATGCCAGTCTCTTTTGAATTTATTGAGGTATAGCTGATACAGAGATGGGTAGATAGCATCATCGACTCAATGGACATGAATTTGAGCAAACTCCGGGAGATAGTGAAAGACAGGGAAGCCTGGCGTGCTGAAGTCCATGCTGTTGCAGAGTTGGACACAGCCTAGCAACTGAACAGCAATAGTTGATTTACAATATTATGTAAATTTCAGATGTACTTATATGAAAGAAAGTGAGGGTGTTAGTTGCTTGTTAGTAGTGTCTGACTCTTTGCAACCCCATGGACTGTCAGCCCTTCAGGCTCCTCTGTCCATGGAATTCTCCAAGCATGAATACTGGAGTGGGTTGCCATTTCCTTCTCCACAGAATCTTCCCAACCCAGGCATCAAACCCAAGTCACCTGTATTGCAGCAAATTCTTTACCATCTGAGCCACCAGGGAAACCCATATAAATTTACATAAGATGACTATTCAAAAGTATCAGTTTTTTGGTACTCAGCCAACTTACACATCCATACAAAACTTTGGGAAAAACCACAGCTTTGGCTATATGGACCTTTGTCAACAAAGTGAACTCTTTGGTTTTTAATATGCTGTCTAGGTTTGTCATAGCTTTTCTCCCAAGGGGCAATATTCTTGAGAGTCCCTTGGACTGAAAGGAGATAAACCAGTCAATCCTAAAAGAAATCAACCCCAAATATGCGTTTGAAGGAGTAATGTTGAAGCTGAAGCTCCACTACTTTGGTCACGTGATGGGAAGAGCCGACTCGTTGGAAAAGACCTGATTCTGAGAAAGACTGAGGGTAGGAGAAGGGAGTGACAGAGGATGAGATGGTTGGATGGCATCACTAAGTCAATGGACATGAGTTTGAGCAAACTCAGGGAGATAGTAAAGGACAGGGAAGCCTGGTATGCTACAGTTCATGGAGTTGCAAAGAGTTAGACACGACTTTGCTACTGGACAACAGCAAAGATAATTATTAAATATATATTTGTCTACATATCTTTAACTCATTTGTACCTCTTCACTTTTCCAGCATAAATTTTGTTTTCATGGCTAACTTTTGTTAAATCCAGTCTCTTATGCTGTCTTTCATGCACCTGCATTTCAGGAACACAGGTTCATTTAGACTGTGCCTCAGGATCTCTGATGTCTATACTGGATTCCAGGACTTAGCTTCCGAATCCAGCTAACTCCTGCTAATATGGAATGGCCCAGGTATGGACAAAAGAATGTCAAATGTGAGGTATGCCACAGGTCCATTTTGGCCCCAACCTAAATAGATCCAGTTATGGATGCCAGAATGGAAAAGACGACACAGTATGGATACATCTGGGTCAAAAGGGGTGATTTAAATTCAACTTTAAACTCAGAGGACTATTCAAGGGAGTACCTGAATAGGGCTCCCTTGTCCTAAAGGAAGCAAGCATGATTCAATAAGTTCCATTTCATTAGGAAAAAAGTCCACATTAGGACCTGATCCCTTTAGTTATCTTAGGATCAATCCCTTCTTAAATTCCCCTCCTTAGGAGAAGGGGCTGAGGAGCTAAGTCCTATAAATCTGCCACAGTTTTAAATTCTATCCTCTCTGCCAAGGATTGGAGGGTAAGAGAAGTAGAGCTTGTGAAATGGAATTAAGATAAAGTCATTGACCTCTGTGCTATGTCTCATAGCATGAAAAAGGCACAAAAAGCTTGTTGTCATCCTTAGTATATATGAGTTGTTAGAAGTCCACTCAATGAGAACAGAATTTTTCTAAAAAAAACTTTTTATTTTATATTAGAGTATAGCCTATTAACAATGTTGTGACAGTTTCAGGTGGACAGTAAAGGGACACAGCCAGACACACACATGTATTCGTTCTCCCTCAAACTCCCCTCCCATCCAGGCTGCCACATAACTTTGAGCAGGGTTCCATGTGGTATACAGTAGGTCCTTGTTGGTTATCCATTTTAAATGAAGCAGTGAGGAGATCAAGAACTTTGGTTTATTCTCTGTTGTCTAGAAAAGTACCTGGTAAAAGAGCAAAGAATATTTATTGAAAAGTTGAATCAATGCATTGGTGAAGACCTTAATTCTGTCATGCTTGTCAGAGTCTCAGAGTTCATTTGATCCTGATAAAAATGTCCCTGGCATCAGGTGTCGGGGCAGATCAGAAAGGGAAAACCCATTCTAATGATCTCAGATCCATGTGATGCTCATTATTTTCATTTACAAATGCATAGCAATGTGAGAAACAGAAAGTGTGACCCTATATAGGTGCAAATACTTGTCAGTTGGCCAACAGGTCCACTAGAACAGGTAAACAGATAACCCACCAGATAAGGCTTCTGTGATTGCAACATCCAAGAAAATCATTTACCAGATGGAGGAGTCGAGCTTTCTCTTGCACGCAACAGGTAGGTGAGTGCAGAGAACAAAGAACATACTCCAGGATTTTTGTTGCATTTCAAGTATCACATGCAGGGCAATCACAAGTTAATCAGGATGAGATGGGGTCAGTTTCACTGCCCCCCACACCCACACTGTGAAGCATTCCATTGTGTTCTTGTCAGGATCCATGAGTCCAATCACCTTTGGCTTGACTCTGAATAACCCCACTCTCAACTCAGGAGGGCTGAAGGGGACAAAAATCACACGTAGGTAACATTAATTTCCAGTGGGAAATAGCTCCTCTTCTACGTGGTTTTGCACAGGTATGAACTAAGCCAACAGGTGATCCTAGAGAAAGCACTGCAAGTATTCTTCTAGACACTTGGTTGAAACTGATGCTCTACTTTCCCAATGAATTGTTAAAAAGAAGCTAAACTTCATGCTGGGAATCTAATAACTTTAAAGATGGAGGAGACTATGTAGATTAACCTAGAAGGGAAGGCAATAGAAAAAGTGTTCTTATTTTCATCCATGACTCTCTTGCTTTGTGCCAATTTCTAGATGTATATACAGAATATGATCCCAGCAACCAAACAGGCATCAAAGCATCTCTAGTCTTCAGTGGGCATTCAGTCTTAAGAACAGACAAGTGAGTGTCACAAAAGAGAAGAAATTGAGAATTGCTGGTTTCATTCAAAGTTTTAAACTATCCTCTCCTCTTGAATGAACTTTGCATTTAGTTTTTATTTAGTTTTTCTTCATAATCATTAATAAATCCCCTGCTTACATCTTCCGAACTCTCAGCACCTTACTTTAGTTGATAATATTCAGTATTTCCTTTGGTGCTGTGAGGGAATTTGTTGGGGGAATAAACATAAATGTCCATGCCTAATAATTACCCAATTATTATTATGTGCCAGGCTTACAATAACTCCATGAGGCAGGTTCTATATTAACCTGAGATTTGGAATAAATATTAAAGTAATGTAGAGTTTTGATCACTTCAAAAAGTTTCTTTAACTGAAAATTGAACCTTAAGCTAAGAACTAAAATTGTAAATCTTTAAGAAATCATACTTGAAAATTTTCATAACTTTGAGTAGGCAAATATTTTTCAGATAGGCCAAAAAAAAAAAATCTCATTTTTGAAAGATGTTGCTAAGAAACTAAAAAGGCAAACCACAGATTTGGAGAAAATACTTGCAAAATTATATCAATAAATAATTCTTACCACAAAGTAAGAAAATGATAACTTGATTTTAACTTTAACAGACATTTCCTTAAAAAAGATACATGAACTGCATAAAAATACATATAAAGATGTTCAACATCGTTTGCCATCAAGGAAATGCAAATGAAAACTGTGAAAGGATACACCTCACACACAGGAGAATGGCTAAAATCCAAAAAAGTAACAAAGCCAAGTGGTGGTAAGGATGTGGAGCAATTATAACTCATATAGTGATATGGGAATGCATAATACAATCATTTTAGAAAGCAGTTTGGCAATTTCTTAATAAACATACATTTACCATATGATCCACCATTCCCAATCTTAGAAAATTTCCAAAGGACAATGAAAGCATATGTCAATAAAAGATATATATTTTATTCATAAATTAGCTCTTGAAGTAATTGTCCCAAACCAAAAAAATCCCAAGTCAAAAGGGTAATGGATAAGCGAATTGTATTATTATATCTATACTATGAAATTATAACAGCGGGAAAAAAAAGAGAGACTCCTACACAAGCAACAACATAAGCGAAATCTCAAATCATTATACTGATTGAAAGAAACCAGGTATAGGAAATGCATATGTCTAATTGTATTTATTTGAAATTCTAGGAAGACAAAACAATAGTGACAGGAAGCAGATCAATGATTGGCAGGGACTGGGAGTAGGTGGAGAATTGGAGGGTAGTGAAATATTCTGTTTCTTCACTATGGTGGTCATTATGATTTCAGGTGGCCGTGGCCTGCAACGCCCTGGAGCGGGCTTGGGTTCCTAGCCAGAGATTGAGGCCAAGTCTCAGCAGCCGCAGATCCTAGGGCTAGACCAGTGACAAGGGCCTTGGCTCTTAGGCTTTGCAGAAAAGAATTCCCACAAAGATGCAAAGTAGTAAAGCAAGTAAAGTATTTATTAGGAGGAAAAAGAGTACGGTACGTGTGGATAGACACATGGGCAGCCTCAAAGGGAGAGTCCCTGAGTCATAGCCCAGTTTAAATCACTTACGTGGGGCATTTCTTATGGGTTTCCTTTGGTCAATAATTTTGATTTTCCTGGTTCACAGTCCGTGTTTGTGTATCTCAGCATACTCCCGTATGTACACACACATGTCTTAGCCAAGATGGATTCTACTGCAGAGATGTATGGGTAGAGCATCCCTAAGTATCATTCCCCCTTGACCTCCAAGGAGTCTTTCTGTGTATGTGTGGTCTGGGAAGTCTCTTGCCTTTGAAAATGAGAAATTATGTGGTCTTGGCAGGTCCCAGCCTCCTCTCTTAATTGTCCTGCCATTTTCATCCTAGAATTTCAGGCCACAGGAAATGAATCTCCTGTTGTTTTACCCTGGAGGGGCTCGTTTACCTCATGCCTCAGTGTATACATTTGTCAAAACTCTCTGAACTCTGTACTTAAAGTAGGAACATTTTATTATATATAAATTTAGATTCAATAAATCTGATGAGAAAAATCTAAGTGCCAGGATTATATAAAAAGATATTAAAAAGTTGCTTTCCTTCTCCTATCCTTATGTGCATTACACTGACCCCATGATTTTGTCATCAGGAATAGGTTTTTTACAAGCTGACATCATGGAGACCACAGATACTGCCCAGAATTGTGCTGTCTGATACAGGAGCCACCAAACACATGCAGATATTTGTATTTAAATTAATTTAAATTAAATTTTGATTAAATTAAAATTCAGTTTCTCAGTCACCCTAACCACACTTCAAGAGCGAAACAGCCACATGTGACCAATGGTTATTGTGTAGGGCAGTGTGGTTTTATAAAGTACATTTCCATTGTCACAGAAATTGGACAGTGCAGACCTAGAATACATTTCTGAATAAATTTTGTAAGCAAATAGCAAATGCAGGAATCTGAAAGCCTTTTGGTTTTCAAAAGTCAAGCTTTGTTGAAAGAGAAAGAGTCTGCCTTTCCCCCACCCCCACAGAGGGTGTTCAAGTAGTTAAGAGTGAGTGGTGAGCTTAAAGTCACACTGTATAGGGCTGGGTGTGTAGATTATAAGAATGGGTCATGGTGGGTGTCACTACTTTCAAAGAAGGACTCAGCTTACGAGGGCAGGGACTTGTCAAGATCAACAGATACCCAGAAGTTATCAACAAATACTGAGAAAGTCAGGTAGACCAGGCAACCTTCTCAGAAAGCCAGGGCAATATCCAAGCCCCTTAAGTTTAGATCACCTTAGAATGAAGAAAGGAGGGAAACTTCAGGGGAGTAAAAGGTCCTAGAATTTGATTTGGGAGGAAGTTACTTAAAGAAGACATGGACTTTAAATGGAGATGCTCAAGTTATCACGAATTAGCAAGACAAAGTTGTTGACCACCAATAGAAATAGGCCTTGTAATTTAACATGTATTCTAGTAGAGGAAAATTTTTAAAAATACTGT
The DNA here is from genome assembly GCF_003369695.1 of Bos indicus x Bos taurus. Lineage (NCBI taxonomy): Eukaryota > Metazoa > Chordata > Mammalia > Artiodactyla > Bovidae > Bos > Bos indicus x Bos taurus. The sequence continues at coordinate 89,162,912 of NC_040081.1, read as the reverse complement.
TGTAGCTTATAAAATTCATCTAACTTTATCAAAGCAGAAGTTTTCATGCATTTCCTAACACTCAAAATAAGAAATATATTTCCTATCTTTACCTTGTATACATTCATACATACGTAATTGAAACCAAAATTTACCCTAATTACTTGCAGTGTGATATATTTTCTATCATAATCTATTTTATTTCACTTGAAAAAAAGATGTTGGTCAAGAGTCAATAAATTAGTCTCATGATCCATTAAACTGCATCTCATGATCCAGTTATAAATACAGTGAAATAAATTTTAATTTGGAAAGGTGAGTGAGAATGAGTTAGCACAAACGGTATTAAGTAAGATTTATGCTATGTCATTTATGTAATCATGTCATTTTTGCAAGATGAGAGTCACAGGGTTTTGGTAAGTAGATCAGTAAAAAGAATGATGCAATTGTTTCTCAATCTTTACAATTTCTAATCTAGAAGAAGAAAGTTCAAAGAGTAGAGAGTGGAGATGACAGATGGTTTATTGCTTTCTATGAAACTAGTTATTTATAGATGACAAGAAGCAGCTGATAGGGGGAAAATACACCATTACATTTGCAGTATTTTTTGAGATAAATAATATTTACTGAGGATTTTCCAGAATATGCATAATTTTTATTTATCTCGATCTCAAAAGTGGTTCAGTGGTCATGTTAGAGATTGTTCTCTTTTTTAAAATTGAGTTTTGTTGGAGTATAGTTGCTTTATAATGTTGTGTTAGTTTCTACTGTACAGCCAAATAAATCAGCCATCAGTTCAGTTCAGTTCAGTCGCTCAGTCGTGTCCGACTCTTTGCCACCCCATGAACTGCAACACGCCAGGCCTCCCTGTTCATCACTAACTCCTAGAGTCCACCCAAAACCATGTTGTTTTTTAGGGTTTCTGGAACCATCCATACCAGAAATCATCAGGATTTGTTGAAAAGTAAAAAATTCTCACCTTGATCCTTCAGACTAAGTCTTCTTCTTTTTTTTTTTTAGCATTTTATTTATTTTTTTTAATTTTATTTTATTTTTAAACTTTACAAATTGTATTAGTTTTGCCAAATATCAAAATGAATCCACCACAGGTATACATGTGTTCCCCATCCTGAACCTTCCTCCCTCCTCCCTCCCCTACCCTCCCTCTGGGTCATCCCAGTGCACCAGCCCCAAGCATCCAGTATCGTGCATTGAACCTGGACTGGCAACTCATTTCATACATGATATTATACATGTTTCAATGCCATTCTCCCAAATCTTCCCACCCTCTCCCTCTCCCACAGAGTCCATAAGACTGTTCTATATATCAGTGTCTCTTTTGCTGTGTCGTACACAGGGTTATTGTTAGCATCTTTCTAAATTCCATATATATGCATTAGTATACTGTATTGGTGTTTTTCTTTCTGGCTTACTTCACTCTGTATAATAGGCTCCAGTTTCATCCACCTCATTAGATCTGATTCAAATGTATTCTTTTTAATGGCTGAGTAATACTCCATTGTGTATATGTACCACAGCTTTCTTATCCGTTCATCTGCTGATGGGCATCTAGGTTGCTTCCATGTCCTGGCTATTATAAATAGTGCTGTGATGAACATTGGGGTACACGTGTCTCTTTCCCTTCTGGTTTCCTCAGTGTGTATGCCCAGCAGTGGGATTGCTGGATCATAAGGCAGTTCTATTTCCAGTTTTTTAAGGAATCTCCACACTGTTCTCCATAGTGGCTGTACTAGTTTGCATTCCCACCAACAGTGTAAGAGGGTTCCCTTTTCTCCACACCCTCTCCAGCGTTTATTGCTTGTAGACTTTTGGATTGCAGCCATTCTGACTGGTGTGAAATGGTACCTCATAGTGGTTTTGATTTGCATTTCTCTGATAATGAGTGATGTTGAGCATCTTTTCATGTGTTTGTTAGCCATCTGTATGTCTTCTTTGGAGAAATGTCTATTTAGTTCTTTGGCCCATTTTTTGATTCGGTCATTTATTTTTCTGGAGTTGAGCTGTAGGAGTTGCTTGTATATTTTTGAGATTAGTTGTTTGTCCATTGCTTCATTTGCTATTATTTTCTCCCATTCTGAAGGCTGCCTTTTCACATTGCTAATAGTTCCCTTTGATGTGCAGAAGCTTTTAAGTTTAATTAGGTCCCATTTGTTTATTTTTGCTTTTATTTCCAATATTCTGGGAGGTGGGTCATAGAGGATCCTGTTGTGATGTATGTCAGAGAGTGTTTTGCCTATGTTCTCCTCTAGGAGTTTTATAGTTTCTGGTCTTACGCTTAGATCTTTAATCCATTTTGAGTTTATTTTTGTGTATGGTGTTAGAAAGTGTTCTAGTTTCATTCTTTTACAAGTGGTTGACCAGATTTCCCAGCACCACTTGTTAAAGAGATTGTCTTTAATCCATTGTATATTCTTGCCTCCTTTGTCAAAGATAAGGTGTCCATATGTGCGTGGATTTATCTCTGGGCTTTCTATTTTGTTCCATCGATCTATATTTCTGTCTTTGTGCCAGTACCATACTGTCTTGATAACTGTGGCTTTGTAGTAGAGCCTGAAGTCAGGTAGGTTGATTCCTCCAGTTCCATTCTTCTTTCTCAACTGAGTCTTCTGAGGGCGGGGAAGGGAGGGGAATGGTGGAGCTCTGCATTTCTACCAACCACCTTGGACTGAATTCTGGTCACAATAAAATGTGTGACAAATACTGGTCTAGGTCCTTGGGGCTAAATGAATTACATTTAGGTGGAGAGGTTGGTAAATGCATTCATGCAACAAACTATTTATTGAGTACTTAAAATATGCCACCTTCTATTTTAAGAATTCTAACACATGAATCACATTATTTTACTTACAATAGCTATGTATTGCTATGTAATGATAGCTGGTAGACCAACCTTTCTTAATTACTTTTCTTTTCTAAAATATTTCTAGCTTGTTTCCCATATTTATTGGGAGGTTGTGCTAGGTGGTGGTAAATTACTTGGATTTTAGAGTTAGATGACCTTAGTTTTAATCTCAGCTCCACCACTTGCAGTTCAGAAACTCTAAGGACTCAATCAGAAAACAGTCTACACTGTGTACATTTAGAATCTTATTTTGAGAAAACTCCCAAAGCCATTTTAAATAATAATGAAAAAAAGAAAAACTTTGCCTTTTCTTCTGTATTTCAGTGAGAGAGTGTGCTATTTGGATGCCTTTAGCTGCAAATAGTAGAATTCACTACAGAACAGACTGAAATTACAGGTCCTCTGAGTCAGCTTCTTGATAGTTTATTTTTGCTTTTCCTTGATGATTTTAAGGTGGCTGTTGGGTCAAAAAGCATACATTACATTAAATTTGAACATGCAGTGCCAAATTATTTTCCAAAGTGTTACACACCCACTTGTCATTTGTAAAGGTTTATGTAGCTTTATATTTTCACTGACATCTGATAATATATTTCTTGTTTTTTGGCGATATATGATCAGAAAAAGTCAAAATTGTATCACTTTGAGGGTTGAGTATATTTCCAGATATTTGTTGATCATTTGTTTTTTCTTCTTTAAATGCATACTAATGTCTCATTTGTTATTCTATTCTATGTTAATATTCTTTCTCATCTATAGCCTTTCTTTTTTAAAAATTATTCTTGATTAAGAGATTTCATTGATTATATATGTAGAAAATATTTTCTAAAAGTTTGTAACACATCTGAAAAGTTTCTGAAAAGTTTCTTAATGGTGTTTTCATAAACAAATTTTTAAAAATATTTTTCTTATATTTAATTATCAAATTCTTAGTATTTCTTTGTGTAAGAAGTGCTTTCTTACTGTGAGTTTATTAAAAAAATTAAAACATTTTGCCTTTTATATTTATCTTTTAATTCCTCTAGACCTAACTTTTGAAAATGGCACATTGTAGGAATCTAATATTATTTTTTTCCACTAGGATAACAAATTGTTCTCATTGGATTATTGAAACATCTGTCCTTCCCCTCAGTGGTTGAAATGTCTTTTGTATTACATACCAAATTTCCATATATAGATATGTTGGGGCTCTTTCTAGTTTCTCTCTTCTTTTCCATTGCTTAGCTGGTTCATTTTTAAGGCAATAGTATATTGTCTTAGTAATTATAGCTCTCTACAGTCTACATTTCTTTTTTCTTTAAATTAATTTGTTTATTTTAATTGGAGGCTAATTACTGCATGAAACAGGGCAATCTTTATTTCTAATAGAGCAAGTCTCTTAATTTGTTCTGCTTTGAAACTTGGTTGACTCTCTTTGGCCTTATGGATTTTTTTCTATATAAGAGTCTAATATGAGCTTATAAAATTCCTCAAATAATCTTCTTAGTATTTTGATTGGAATTAATTGCAATTGGATTCAATTAAGGATAATTGTCATACCTACTAACTGAGGCGTTTCATTCATAAATGTGGGATGTGTGTGTGTGTGTGTGTGTGTGCTCAGCATGTCCGACTCTTTGTAATCCCATGGACTGTAGCCCCCCAGACTTATCTGAGAGAAGTTCATGAAATTTCTACATTCTACAGATCTTTGTTCCTCAATAAAAGTTTCAAAAGTTTAACAGTTTGTGTCTGTTATCAGATTATTATGTATCTTATGTTTTTCTTGCCTTTTTGAACAAAAATTTTAAATTAAATATTTTCAGTTAATAATCACTGGTGTATAAGCACTCTTGTAACTTTACATGTTGATGTTGCTTTCAAAATCCTTGTAAACAACAAATATATGCTTGCAAATTGTTTAGATTTATGTACAATGATATCATCTACAAATAATTACATTTTTATGTTCTTCTTCCCAAACTATATAACTTTATTTTTGGCTTATTTAATTAGTGAGGGCCTTCATTACAATGCTAAACAGAAGTGGTGGCAGTGAATACATCTGTCTTAATTGAATGTATCTTCAGTTCAGTTCAGTTCAGTCTCTCAGTTGTGTCCCACTCTTTGAGACCCCATGGACTGCAGCACATCAGGCCTCCGTGTCCATCACCAACTCCTGGAGCTTGCTGAAACTCATGTACATTGAGTCAGTGATGCCATCCAACCATCTCATCCTCTGTTGTCCCCTTCTCCTCCTGCCTTCAGTCTTTCCCAGCATCAGGGTCTTCTCCAATGTGTCAGTTCTTTGCATCAGGTGGCTGAAGTATTGGAGTTCCAGCTACAACATCAGTCCTTCCAATGAACATTCAGGACTGATTTCCTTTAGAATTGACTGGTTGGGTCTTCTTCCAATCCAAGGGACTCTCAAAAGTCTTCTCCAACACCATAGTTCAAAAGCATCAGTTCTTCAGCGCTCAGCTTTCTTCATAAGTCCAACTCTCACATCCATACACAACTACTGGAAAAGCCATAGCTTTGACTAGACAGACCTTTGTTGGACAAGTAATGTCTCTGATTTTTAATATGCTGTCTAGGTTAGTCATAGCTTTTCTTCCAAGGAGCAAGCATCTTTTAATTTTCATGGCTGCAGTCACCATCTGCAGTGACTTTGGTGCCCCCAAAAATAAAGTCTCTCACTGTTTCCATTGTTTCCCCATCTATTTGCCATGAAGTGATGAGATCAGAAGCCATGATCTTAGTTTTCTGAATGCTGAGTTTTAAGTCAACTTTTTCACTCTCCTCTTTCACTTTCATCAAGAGGCTCTTTAGTTGTTCTTTGCTTTCTGCCATAAGGGTGGTGTCGTCTGCATATCTGAGGTTATTTATATTTCTCCCGGCAATCTTGATTCCAGCTTGTGCTTCTTCCAGCCTAGAATTTTGCATGATGTTCTCTTCTTATAAGTTAAATAAGCAGGGTGACAATATACAAGCCTTGACATACTCCTTTTCTGCTTTGGAACCAGCCTTTTGTTCCATGTTCAGTTCTAATTGTTGCTTCTTGACCTGCATACAGATTTTTCAGGAGGCAGGTCAGGTGGTCTGGTATTCACATCTCTTTAAGAATTTCCCACAGTTTGTTGTGATTCACACAGTCAAAGTCTTTGGCATAGTCAATAAAGCAAAAGTAGATGTTTTTCTGGACCTCTCTTGCTTTTTCTATGATCCAAAGGATGTTGGCAATCCATTATTTTGTCATAATGTCCTTCATTTTTATCAAGAAAAGTCTTCTTGATAGCAAAAATTTTTCTGTCTCTATTGAAACAATCATACAATTTTTATCCTTTTTACTTCAGTCGTGTCTGACTCTTTGTGACCCTATGGACCTGCCAGGCTCCTCTGTCCATAATGTTCTCCAGGCAAGAATACTGGAGTGAGTTGCCATGCCCTCCTCCAGGGGATCTTCCTGACCCAGGACTTGAACCTGCATCTCTTATGTCTTCTGCATTGGCAGGAAGGTTCTTTACCATTAGCATCTCCTGGGAAGCCCATTAATGTGACAGATTACCTTTACTGATTTTCTTATGTTCACCCATCTTTGCTCTCTTGGAGTAGACTATACCTGTTGATGATATAGTTCGTGCATATTGTTCTTTTATATATTTCAAGATTTGACTTTACTTTGTTAAGAAATTTCACATCTTTGTTCTTGGGTCGAATTAGCTAGTAGTTTTGTTTGTTCCCTTATTTCTTTTTTATTTTATTATTAATATCATGATCATATTGATTTTTAAAAATTAGTTTGAGAATTTTCTCTTTTCCTTTCTATTCATTAGAAAAGTAAAGTAGATACAAAGTAAAGTAAATGTCCTGTCATTTAAGTTGGGTGAAATACACCTATAAATCTATCTGTTGTTGGTGTGGTCTGTGGAAATATGACTTAAAAAAATAATTTTATGATTTTTCAATCTATTTCTTCTAAATAAATTTTAAGTGTAGTATATACTTTCCCCTCTATTTTTAAGTTCATCTAAGTCTTCAGTGCTTATCAGTTTCACCACAATATGTCTAAGAATATATTTATTTTTATTTGGATGGATTTTTATTTTTATTACCATTTATTTAAAATACATTTGTTTAATTTATATTTATTTATTTTTATTTATTATATTTATTTTATTTTATTGGGTAACACATTAAACTTCTTTTATCTAAGGGTTGTGTTTTTTTAATACTACTTGAACATTCCCAGCTATTATCTTTTTAAACTGTGAAAGGCAGATATCCAGACTTATTCCACATGGTATTAGCAGATGGAGTACATGAAAGGAAGATACCTATGCTTATATCAGATGATACAAGCAGCCAGTGTGATGGCAGGAGTGTTAGTTAGGGAGAGGATTCTGCAGTTGATGCATATTTGCTTAAGAGAGCCGTGAGATTCAATTTTACCTTCCCATGAGAAATATTTTCCAGTTTCCAACTGTGGATAATTTACCTTTTATTGTAATAAGGGTTTTATTGTAATAAATTCAAAGGTGCAATGTATCAGATGATAGATAATTTGCTTATGGATTTTACTTTTATATATTATTTTTTTAAATGATTTTATTTTTAATTTTTGGCTGTGCTGGGTCTTCGTTGCTGGATGGGCTTTCTCTAGTTGCAGTGAGCAGGAGCCACTCTTCCTTGAGGTGCATGGGCTTCTTCTTGTGGTGGCTTCTCTAGCTGTTGAGCTTGGGCTCTAGGGTGCGAAGACTCAGCAGTTGCGGATCCCAGGCTCTAGAGCATAGGCTCCATAGTTGTGGCACAAAGGCTTAGTTGCTCCTTGGCACGGGGGATCTACCTGGATCAGGGATCCAACCCGTGTCCTCTGTGTTTGCAGACGGATTTTTTTTTTACCACTGAGACACCAGGGAGTTCCAAAGAATAGCAAAGAGAGATAAGAAAGCCTTCCTCAGTGATCAATGCAAGGAAATAGAGGAAAACAATAGAATGGGAAAGACTAGAGATCTCTTCAAGAAAATTAGAGATACCAAGGGAACATAGCATGCAAAAATGGGCAAAATAAAGGACAGAAGTGGTATGGACCTAACAGAAGCAGAAGATATTAAGAACAGGTGGCAAGAATACACAGAAGAACTGTACAAAAAGGTCTTCATGACCCAGATAATCACGATGGTGTGATCATTCACCTAGAGGCAGACATCCTGGAATGGGAAGTCAAATGGGCCTTAAGAAGCATCACTACAAACAAGGCTAGTGGAGACAATGGAATTTCAGATGAGTTTTTCAAATCCTAAAAGATGATGCTGTGAAAGTGCTGCACTCAATATACCAGCAAATTTGGAAAACTCAGCAGTGACCACAGGACTGGAAAAGGTCAGTTTTCATTCCAATCTCAAGGAAAGGCAATGCCAAAGAATTCTCCAACTACCGTACAATTGCACTCATCTCACATGCTAGCAAAGTAATGCTCAAAATTCTCCAAGCCAGGCTTCAACAGTATGTGAACTGTGAACTTTCTAATATTCAAGCTGGATTTAGAAAAGGCAGAGGAACCAGTGATCAAATTGCCAACATCTGCTGGATCATAAAAAAAGCAAGAGAGTTCCAGGAAAACATCTATTTCTGCTTTATTGACTATGCCAAAGCCTTTGACACTGTGGATCACAATAAACTGGAAAATTCTTCAAGAGATGGGAATACCAGACCACTTCACCTGCCTCCTGAGAAATCTGTATACAGGGCAAGAAGCAACAGTTAGAACTGGACATGGAACAATAGACTGGTTCCAAATTGGGAAAAGAGTATATGTCAAGGCTGTACAATGTCACCGTGCTTATTTAACTTATAAGCAGAGTACAACATGGGAAATGCTGGGCTGGGTGAAGCACAAGCTCGAATCAAGATGACCGGGAGAAATATCAATAATTTCAGATATGCAGATGACACCACCCTTATGGCAGAAAGCGAAGAAGAACTAAAGAGCCTCTTGATGAAAGTGAAAGACTAGAGTGAAAAAGTTGACCTAAAACTCAGCACTCAGAAAACTGAGATCATGGCATCTGATCTCATCACTTCATGGCAAATAGATGGCGAAACAATGGAAACAGAGAGAGACTTTATTTTTTTGGGCACCAAAGTCACTGCAGATGGTGACTGCAGCCATGAAAATTAAAAGATGCTTGCTTCTTGGAAGAAAAGCTATGACCAACCTAGACCACATATTAAAAATCAGAGACATTACTTTGCCAACAAAGGTTCATCTAGTCAAAGCTATGGTTTTTCCAGTAGTTGTGTATGGATGTGAGAGTTGAAAGAAAGCTGAGTGCCGAAGAATTGATGCTTTTAAACTGTGGTGTTGGAGAAGACTCTTGAGAGTCGCTTGGACTGCAAGGATCAAACCAGTCAATCCTAAAGGAAATCAGTCCTGAATATTCACTGGAAGGACTGATGTTGAAGCTGAAACTCCAATACTTTGGCCACCTGATGCAAAGAACTGACTCATTGGAGAAGACACTGATCCTAGGAACAATTGAAGACAGTAGGAGAAGTGGATGACAGAGGATGAGATGGTTGGATGGCATCACTGACTCAATGGACATGAGTTTGAGTAAGCTCCAGGAGTTGGTGATGGACAGGGAGGCCTGGTGTGCTGCAGTCCATGGGGTCACAAAGAGTGGGACATCACTGAGCGACTGAGCTGAACTGAACAGACTGAGACACCAGGAAAGCCCTTCTTGTTGTTGTTCAGTTGCTCAGTCAAGTATGACTCTTTGTGACCCCGATGGACTGCAGCATGCCCTGTTTCCCTGTCCTTCACGGTCCCTGAGAGCTTGCTCAACTCATGTCCATCGAGTTGGTGATGCCATGCAGCCATCTTGCCCTCTGTCGTCCCCTTCTCCTCCTCCCTTTAATCATTCCCAGCATCATGGTCTTTTCTAATGAGTCAGCTCTTCGCCAACGTATTGTAGCTTCAGGTGGCCAAAGTATTCAAGTTTCAGTTTCATTATCAGTCCTTCCAATGAATATTAAGAGTTGAATTCCTTTAGGATTGACTGGTTTGATCTCCTTGCAGTTCAGTGGATTCTCAAGAGTCTTCTCCAACACCAGAGTTCAAAAGCATCAAATCTTCAGTGCTAAGCCTTCTTTAGGGTCCAACTCTCTTACATCCATACATGAGTACTGGAAAAAGCATAGATTTGACTAGATGGACCTTTGTTGGTAAAGTAACGTCTCTGTTTTTTAATATGTTGTCTAGGTTAGTCATAGCTTTTCTTTCAAGGAGCAAGCTTCTTTTAATTTCATGCCTGTAGTCACCATCTGTAGTGATTTTGGTGCCCAAGAAAATAAAGTCTCTCACTGTTTCCATTGTTTCCTCATCTAGCTGCCATGAAGTGATGGGACCAGATGCCATGATCTTAGTTTTCTGAACGCTGAGTTTTAAGCCAACTTTTTCACTCCCTTCTTTCACTTTCATCAAGAGGCTCTTTAGTTCCTCTTCACTTTCTGCCATAAGGGTGGTGTCATATGCATATCCAAGGTTATTGATATTTCTCCCGGCAATCTTGATTCCAGCTTGTGCTTCACCCAACCCAGCATTTTGCATGATGTACTCTGTATATAATTTCAGTAACCAGGGTGACAATATACAGCCTTGACATACTCTTTTACCAATTTTGACCCAGTCCTTTGGGAAAAAATTAGGGAAGCCTTATTTTTTTATATATATTCTTAACTTTTTATTTTTGAAGCTATAAACTGTTGACTCTGTAGAATTCAAGCATATTTTTATTATTCTCTTTCATGGAAAAGGAGGTAAAACTTTATGAATATATCACATTAAAAACATTGAAAAACCAGATAATCTGTTAAAATTGAGCACCATTCATAACATTATATTGATATAGATATAACATTTTCAGGAAAAAAAAAATGCTAAAGTTAAGGAAAAGAATAAAAGTTACACAGACAATGAACAAGTAGTATTTTCACTTCTGTTTAAAAGTATAGGCGTCAGTTTCCATCTCCAATTTTTACTCTAGACCTTTCTGAGTTCAGTTCCAGGTCAAGATAGGTAGTAGGATTTCCATTATTTCCAAGCATCTCTGACAACAAATTTATTTGCCTGACAACTCTTTTCTTTGGTTTTTGAGGTCTATTCAGATGGCAAAGAGTATATTCATCAGCCATTAGTGAATGAAATATTATAATTGTGCCTGTCTTTTTCTTCAAAGGTCTTTCAATGCCTAAACCAAAGCTTGTACACAGTAGGTATTCAAAAATATAATTCACGGTAAAGAAATTGAAAACAATAGAAATCCAGAGAAAAAAACTGATACTGAATTGTCATGTATAGATGTGAGAGTGGGACTGTGAAGAAGGCTGAGCACCGAAGAATTGATGCTTTTGAACTGTGGTGCTGGAGAAGACTCTTGAGAGTCCCTTGGACTGCAAGGAGATCCAACCAGTCCATTCTAAAGGAGATCAACCCTGGGATTTCTTTGGAAGGAATGATGCTGAAGCTGAAACTCCAGTACTTTGGCCACCTCATGCGAAGAGTTGACTCATTGGAAAAGACTCTGATGCTGGGATGGACTGGGGGCAGGAGGAGAAGGGGACGACAGAGGATGAGATGGCTGGATGGCATCACCGACTCGTTGGATGTGAGTCTCAGTGAACTCTGGGAGTTGGTGATGGACAGGGAGGCCTGGCGTGCTGCAATTCATGGGGTCGCAAAGAGTTGGACATGACTGAGAGACTGATCTGATCTGATTTAAAAAAGAACAAAACGTCTAAATCCTTCAAAAGTAATCAATGCATCTTGCCTATCAATTTTAGACTGCCATTGTGTTGCCTCTCTTCTGAAGTGGTCTCATCTTGAGAAGTACCCTAGAGTAGTGGGACTGGAAGCCGGACTGCTCACATCCAACACCCAGCCTTGCCACTTATTAGCTTCTGGCCATGCACACGTTGCTTGAATCCTCTGTGCCTAGGTTTTTTCATCTGTAAAATGGGAATTACAGTACTTGTCTCAGTGGCTTGTTTAAGTTAAATATATGGGAAGATAGAGTAGTACCTGACACATAGTAAGCAGTCAATAAATGTTAGGTACTTTACTATGGATGTTCATATTTAAGAAAATTAATTAGGAAGAAACTGACAGATTTCTCTCTGTGGTAGTGGAGGGTAGAGGGAAATAAATTTTTTTCTTTTCTTTCCCTTAGATTTTCACATGGTTAACTTAGAGTATAATTCTTAACTTATGATTTTACACTCTGAAATGCAGAATTTAATAACTGCTAAGTTTTTCTTTTTTGCTTCTACTGTATTTCATGGAAGGAGAATACCAGAACTTGTTTTAGAGAAAAACCGTGGTTTCCTTCCTATGATGTGGTTCACTTCTGTTTATTTCTATATGACAAGGAGAGTAAATTGTATAGATTGCTTGTTTTTCTTACTTTTCATTTATCTTCAAAGACACAGTCTAGAAAACAAGTTTAGTCCTCTGTATGATTGCAGATGGTGGTGGTGGTGCATGCTCAGTCATGTTGGAGTCTTTGGGACCCCATTGACTTTAGCCCACCAGGCTCCTCTGTCCATTGACTTTCCTAGGCAAGAATCCTGGAGTGAGTTGCTGTACCCTTCTCCAGAGGATCTTTCCAACCCAGGGATTGAACCCGTGTCTCACGAGTCTCCTGCATTGCAGGCAGATTCTTTACCACTGGGCCACCTGGGAAGCCCATATGATTGCAGAAACAACAACTAACCACTTGGCTCTAAAATGCAAAATTGAGGCAAGACGCTACCACTTCTTCCTCATTCTCAGCAGGGGCAAGGATGGATTTTTAATGTGACATTCTAAGCATCAATCCCACTCGATTCAGAATTCATATTCAATAAGAATACTTGTCATCTTTAGCTTAAGTAACAACATGTGTGTAAGTAGAGATTGAGTATGTATGTAGACAATCGACAATGTATGTATGTATGTATACAGTAGAGCAACTATCTTACAGGTTTCATATGTTTAGCTCAGTTAGTAGGAAGCATCTAATGAAAATCTGAAAACTGTAGATTAAGAATTCACTGAAAGTTTCTTCTAACTTTAGCTATATTCTAGGGCTTCCTTTTTTACCCCCAGTACTCATGTATGGATGTGAGAGTTGGACCATAAAGAAAGCTGAGCACCAAAGAACAATTGCTTTTGAACTGTGGTGTTGGAGAAGACTCTTGAGAGTCCTTTGGACTGCAAGGAGATCAAACCAGTCAATCCTAGAGGAAATCAACCATGAATTTCACTGAAAGGGCTGGTGCTGAAGCTGAAGTTCCAATCCTTTGCCCACCTGATGCAAAGAGCTGACTCATTAGAAGGGACCTTGGTGCTGGGAAATATTGAAGGCAGGAGGTGAAGGGGATAACAGAGGACAAGATGATTGGATGACCTCACCAACTTGATGGATATGAGTTTGAGTAAGCTCTGGGAGATGGTGAAGGACAGGGAAGCCTTGCATGCTGCAGTCCATGGGGTCACAAAGAGTCAGACACAACTGAGTGACTAAGCAACAAAAACAAGGGCTTTCTTGGTGGCTCAGTGGTAAAAAATCTGCTTGCCAATGTGAGAAATTTGGATTCTATTCCCCGGGTCGGAAAGATCCCCTCAAATAGGAAATGGCAACCCACTCAATATTCTTGCCTGGAGAATCCCGTGGAAAAAGGAGCCTGGTGGGCTACTGTCCAAGATGTTGCAAGAATCAGACATGATTGAGCAGCCAAGCACACATAGTCTTCTGCTGCTTTAAGATGACAGAACTAGAGTTCTAGTTTCCTGCCTTTGTTGCTGTCACCTGTAATGATAAGTGCCTTTTTTGGAGGTGAGCTTGGGTTTCTCATAGTCTCTTTCTAAAGAGGTAGGAATTAAACAATTTAGCCCCTCTGTTTCTTCATGGGACCTGTTTTTAAAAAGTAGAGTATAGTTGCTTTAGACTATGAACTTGGAGGAGAGGCTCTGAAGGTAGTAGCATTCAAGTGGGGAAGGGCATCTGGCTCATCTTACTGTCTCTCCTGAAATGAACTGATGGAATGTGGGGATGAGGGACACACAGAAGAAGGTCATGCAGTATCAGAGGTGGGGTGGGAGGTAGGGGGCTCTCATCGTCCAGACAGTGGTTTGGTGATGAGGTCACAGGTCTGCAGAGCCAAATCATACATTTAGTCTAGGTGATCTGTAGCAACCTGACATTAGCTGAGATCTTCCTGGAAAAATATGGGAGGGTGAACTCACAAAATCCACACTCTGGCCTCACCCTTTCCTCAGGGCTCCCCCACGGCATCCAAAGCCCACAGGTGAGGACTTCTGGCATTTATGAGTCAGAGGCTTCAGCATCCAGGGCTGGAAGCTCACTCCCACCTCAGCCCCTGCCTTACCATTTTAGAACAGTCATTCACCATGTAAATTATGCTACTTTATCTTGTCCCTTTATAGGCAAACTTATTTAAAATATCAAGTTCTGTACTAACAGCATCTTGTCTTTGATACTTCCATCCCTGCAGACTCGTGTGCTTATAGTGGCTCAGTTGGTAAAGAATCTGCCGGCAGTTCACGAGACCCAGGTTCAATCCTTGGGTTGAGAAGATCCCCTGGAGAAAGAAATGGCAACCCACTCCAGTATTCCTGCCTGGAGAATCCCATGGACATAGGAGCCTGGAGGGCTACACTCCATGGAATCACAAAGAGTCAGACATGACTGAGTGTCTGAGTCTATAGACCCCTGTACTAATTATCAGTTTTGTAGCCCAGCATCTCAGGATACTTATCAGTTTCAGGGTTTAATTTTTTTAAATATGGGAACAGATTCTTTCACACTTAGGAACCATTTTCACTAAATGATCTTCCAAGTGGTGCATCTCATACATGAGCTGCCTCTTTTGAAAACAATTGTAACTCACTTTGCCCAGTAGTTTTTTCAGTAGTCATTTATGGATGTGAGAGTTGAACTACAAAGAAAGCTGAGTGCAGTAGAATTGATGCTTTTGAACTGTGGTGTTGGAGAAGACTCTTGAGAGTTCCTTGGACTGTAAGGAGATCAAACCAGTCAATCCTAAAGGAAAACAGTCCTGAATATTCACTGGAAAGACTGATGCTGAAGCTGAAACTCCAATAATTTGGCCTCCTGATGAGAATTGACTCACTGGAAAAGACCCTGATGCTGGGAAAGATTGAAAGCAGAAGAGAAGGGGATGACAGAGAATGAGATGGTTGGATGACATCACTGACTCGATAGACATGAGTTTGAGCAAGGTCCGGGAGTTGGTGATGGACAGGTAAACCTGGTGTACTACAGTCCATGGGGTTGCAGAGTCATACACAACTGAGAGACTGAACTGTATTTGCCCAGTAGGTATTTTTGCAATGCTACTGAGAATAAATAAAAAATGGACTAGTAAAAATATACTTAACATGCCAGGCAGTTAGTATTTAAAGAAATTCTGTGTAATTCTTTACACAAAATCCCAAAATTTATAAAGTAAATAATTTTTTTGTAAAGTAGTAAAGCTAATTTATCTTGAGACCAGATTTTTTAATATTTGGTGTGAGTGCTAATTCGTTTGAATTGTGTCTGACTCTTTGCGACCCTCTGGATTGTAGCCCTCCAGGCTTCTCTATTTATGGGGTTCTTCAGGCAAGAATACTAGAACGGGTTGCCCTTTCCTCCTCCAGGGGATCTTCCCCATCCACAGATCGAGACTGGGTCTCTTGCATCTCCTGTGTCTCCTGCATTGGCAGTCGGGTTCTTTACACTAGTGCCCCCTGGGAAGCTCTTTTTATAGTTTAGATTTTCTTAAACATGAACCTCTATATATAAAGAACTTAGGCATTTTTTTCATGTGAGACTTTTACTGCACAGATATTCTTCATCCTTAGTCACTTGAATCCTAAAAGAAATGTATACATTATATTAATTCCCTGAATGTCAGTCTTCTTGCCAGAAAAAATGGAGATAATATTACCAAAATCAAACATTTGTGTTAAGGATTGTATGATGAATAATGAATGTTCAAGGGCATCGTATTATACAAACATAGAATACATTGTAAATATCAGTGTATTATACAAATATGGTATTGTTACCTGAAACATCACTATCATTTCCTGTGTGTGTGTGTGTGTGTGGTCCTTCTGTCAACCCTACCGACCTGAGAACTATCAAACTGGGGGCAAAATGGTAGTTCTAAATTTTTACTATCTCAGAGATTATCTTTTTAAAATCAACTTCATTGACATTCTCTGAGCCTATAGGAAGTACAGAGCAATATGAAGTATTTAAGTAGCTAAGTCCTTTTGTAGACAGTGACATCTTTGTTTAGTTCCTTGGGAAAGTTTCCTATGCAAGATGGTCAGATAAATAATATTTCTAGCTAATCAACTGGACCAACTATAGATAGTTGGAATCTTGTGTCACTCTTTCACTACTTCTTAAGAGAGTTCAAAATCTTGATTAAAATGATCATTATTTTCCACATAATCTAGAAATGAATTCTGTATAGTTAAGGCATAAAGTCCTTAAAGGGACAAGACACTGAACTAGAAAAATCCTAGAGAGAGCAAAGGTGCTCCTATTTAGAATGTCTCACTCTGGATCACACACCTCCTACCTCACCTACACAGCTCTGTCAATAACATCAGTGCCTGCTTATTTGCTGAGTAGATTTATGTGCTCCTGAGAACCCAGGATTCCCTCTGACAAATGGACAAATTCTAGGAGAATAGAAGCTGTTCATTGTTCGATGCTCTTGGATAAGATTCATGAAGTCAGAGTTCATACCAAGTTGATGCTACCACGGCAGAGACTGTGGGTGAAGTTAGACTTATGTTGCTTCACCCAGAGGTTTCAGTTCTTTGAAGGAGTTTACAGTGGTACACAAATGTAATGCAGAGGAATTCTGAGGGCTAAAGGTCAAAATGATTTTATTATATGTTTGGCTTTCTCCTCAGACATGCTTAGAAATTTTGAGCATGTATGTCTTATTAGATTCTACACTTCTAGTGTCTACTGAAGTATCTTTAAGAAATGAGTTTGCAACATATTCTTGAGGAGTGAATGAAATTATTTTATAAGATATCACACTTCCACCATTTTCATCAAATGGTACTTTGATCTAGCTGCCAATATTAAGGGAAAGAGGGAGAGAGAGGGACAGGGAGATTTATGAGAAAGACGTTGATGGTAAGGTGTCAGTGATGTATAATAGCCTAACATATTCTCCTTCTTTATTTAAAGTACAGTTGATGTATAATCAGTTCAGTTCAGTTCAGTCATTCAGTCTTGTCTGACTACCTGCAATCCCATGGACTGAAGCACACCCAGGCTTCCCAGTCCATCACCATCTCCTGGAGCTTGCTGAAACTCATGTCCATCGAGTTGTTGATGCCATCCAACCATCTCATCCTCTATCGTCCCCTTCTCCTCCTGCCATCAATCTTTCCCAGCATCAGGGTCTTTTCCAATGAGTCAGTTCTTCGCATTAGGTGGTCAAAGTATTGAAGATTCAGCTTCAGCATCAGTCCTTCCAATGAATATTCAGGACTGAATTCCTTTACTAAAAAGTTAACAGGTATATGTACACTATGCTGCTGCTGCTGCTGCTAAGTCGCTTCAGTCGTGTCCGACTCTGTGCGACCCCACAGACGGCAGCCCACCAGGCTCCCCCGTCCCTGGGATTCTCCACGCAAGAACACTGGAGTGGGTTGCCATTTCCTTCTCCAATGCATGAAAGTGAAAAGTGAAAGTGAAGTCGCTCAGTCGTGTCCGACTCTTCGAGACCCCATGGACTACAGCCCACCAGGCTCCTCCGTCCATGGGATTCTTCAGGCAAGAGTACTGGAGTGGGGGTGCCATTGCCTTCTTCTATGTACACTATAGTGATTCACAATTTTTAAAAGTCATAATCCATATTAAACCTTTCTTGCATCTTCTCAATCCTTGCCTCCAGGCTATTTATCTGTGATTCCATTTTAATTTCAAGATTTTGGATCAATTTCACTATCATTATTTGGAATTCTTTATCAGGTAGATTCCCTATCTCTTCCTCTTTTGTTTGGTTTGGTGGGCATTTATCCTGTTCCTTTATCTGCTGGGTATTCCTCTGTCTCTTCATCTTGTTTAAATTGCTGAGTTTGGGGTGTCCTTTCTGTATTCTGGCAGTTTGTGGAGTTCTCTTTATTGTGGTGTTTCCTCGCTGTGTGAAACATGGGCCTAGAAGAAATAAAAAAGAGTCAATATATAATGAATAATGCAATAAATGAAATTAAAAACACTCTGGAGGCAACAAATAGTAGAATAACAGAGGCAGAAGATAGGATTCGTGAATTAGAAGATAGAATGGTAGAAATAAATGAATCAGAGAGGATAAAAGAAAAACGAATTAAAAGAAATGAGGATAATCTCAGAGACCTCCAGGACAATATTAAACGCTACAACATTCGAATCATAGGGGTTCCAGAAGAAGAAGACAAAAAGAAAGACCATGAGAAAATACTTGAGGAGATAATAGTTGAAAACTTCCCTAAAATGGGGAAGGAAATAATCACCCAAGTCCAAGAAACCCAGAGAGTCCCAAACAGGATAAACCCAAGGAGAAACACCCCAAGACACATATTAATCAAATTAACAAAGATCAAACACAAAGAACAAATATTAAAAGCAGCAAGGGAAAAACAACAAATAACACACAAGGGAATTCCCATAAGGATAGCAGCTGATCTTTCAATAGAAACTCTTCAAGCCAGGAGGGAATGGCAAGACATACTTAAAATGATGAAAGAAAATAACCTACAGCCCAGATTATTGTACCCAGCAAGGATCTCATTCAAGTATGAAGGAGAAATCAAAAGCTTTTCAGACAAGCAAAAGCTGAGAGAATTCTGCACCACCAAACCAGCTCTCCAACAAATATTAAAGGATATTCTCTAGACAGGAAACACAAAAATGGTGTATAAACTCGAACCCAAAACAATAAAGTAAATGGCAACGGGATCATACTTATCAGTAATTACCTTAAACGTAAATGGGTTGAATGCCCCAACCAAAAGACAAAGACTGGCTGAATGGATACAAAAACAAGACCCCTACATATGTTGTCTACAAGAGACCCACCTCAAAACAGGGGACACATACAGACTGAAAGTGAAGGGCTGGAAAAAGATTTTTCATGCAAATAGGGACCAAAAGAAAGCAGGAGTCACAATACTCGTAACAGATAAATTAGACTTTAAAACAAAGGCTGTGAAAAGAGACAAAGAAGGTCACTACATAATGATCAAAGGATCAATCCAAGAAGAAGATATAACAATTATAAATATATATGCACCCAACATGGGAGCACCGCAGTATGTAAGACAAATGCTAACAAGTATGAAAGGAGAAATTAACAATAACACAATAATAGTGGGAGACTTTAATACCCCACTCACACCTATGGATAGATCAACTAAACAGAAAATTAATAAGGAAACACAAACTTTAAACGATACAAAAGACCAGTTAGACCTAATTGATAGCTATACGACATTTCATCCCAAAACAATGAATTTCACCTTTTTCTCAAGCGCACATGGAACCTTCTCCAGGATAGATCACATCCTGGACCATAAAGCTAGCCTTGGTAAATTCAAAAAAATAGAAATCATTCCAAAAATTTAAAATAAATTAAAAAAATAAATAAATAAATAAAAAGACTTTCAGTGTTAAAAAAAAATAAAATAAAAAGGAAGTTTTCAAAAAAAAAAAAGTCATAATCCATTTATAGCTATTATAAAATATTGCCCATATTCTCTTTGTTGTGCAATTTATCCTTATAGCTTATTTTATACCTAAATATTTGTGCCTTTTAATCCCTTTCCCTTATATTGCCCCAATCCCTTCCCTCTCTTCACTAGTAACCACTGATTTGTTCTCTATATCAGCCGGTCTCTTTCTTTTTTGTTATATTCCCTAGTTTATTGTATTTTTTTAAGATTCCATATGTAAGTGGTATCATATAGTCTTTGCCCTTCTCTGTCTGACATTTCACATAGCATAATACCCTCCAAGTCCACCCACATAAATAGCAATATTCCACTCTTTTCTGTGGCTGAGTACTACTCCATTGTATGTGTGTGCCACACCTCCTTTATCCATTCGTATGTTAATGGGCACTTAGGTTGCTTCCATATCTTGGCATATGTAAATAGTGCCAATATGAACATTGGGATGCATGGAATTGCTGGGTCATATAACAGTTCTATTTTTAGTTTTTTTGAGAAATCTCCATACTGTTTCCATAGTGGCTGCAATAATTTACATTCTCATGAACAGTAAATGAGAGTTTCCTTCTCTTCACATGCTCACTAACATGTATTATTGTGTTCTTGTTTTAGATTCATTTTTAATTGGAGGATAGTTGCTTTCCAGTGTTGTGTTGACTTCTGCTGTATAACAACATGAATCAGCCATCAGTGTGCTTACATCCTCTCCCTCTTGAACTTCTCTCCCGCTTCCCACCCCATCCCATCCCATCCCTCCAGGTTATCACAGAGCACCAGGTTGAGCTCTGTGTGTTATGCAGCAACTTCCCACTGGCTGTCTGTTTTCCATATGGTAATGTATAAGTTTTACCGCTACTCTCTCAATTCGTCCCACTCTCTCCCTCCTCAGCTGTGTCCATAAGTCTGTTCTCTATGTCTGTGTTTCTATTCTTGCCCTGAAAATTGGTTCATCAGTACTATTTTTCTAGATTTGATATATATGCATTAATAAATGATATGTTAATATATGATTGTTTTTGCTGACTTACTTCACACTGTATAACAGGCTCTAGGTTCTTTATGATGACATTCTGACAAGTATGAGGTGATATCTCATGGTTTTGATTTGCATTTCCCTAATGATTAGTGGGGTTGAGTATCTTTTCATGCCTGTTGGTTATCTGCATTTTCTCTTTGGAAAAATGTCTATTCAGGTCTTTTGCCCATTTTTTTTATCAGATTGCTTTTATTTTTTGATGTTGAGTTGTATGAGTTCTTTCCAGAGATCTTTTAATAGAGAATAGAATGACAAACTTAAGAAATATGTCCACAATAGTAGATTTTCTGGCAAAAGAAAGAAACTGGTGAGCAAGACATCCTTCTTACTAGGGAAGGAGGCAAAAGAAGAAAAGGGGTGTCTCCTCTGTGCCTGTCAAATAATTTTGCACTCATGGCTTCCTGTTCTGTGTCTGCTCAGGTCACATGACTAGTCCACATTATCTCATTATTGCCTTGCTCTCTATCTTGATAAAGCAAAAATAATTTTTATTTTCTAAAAGAGGAATTTATTCCTACTTGCTTTAGCTTAATTAAATTTCTTATTTTTTATTCTATGATTCCATTATTCAAAATGTATTTCTCATCTTGAAATAAAGGAAAAGTTTTAAAGATTAAGCTTGATGGAGCTTGCAAGGTGTAAGTGTGAAAAGAACATGCAAATTAGAACATGATGAATTCCCATAAGTTTCTCTGAGAATTGCAGGAGTCATATGCTCAATTGCAAAATCAACACTATCGTTAAATATTCAGTAGGATGATAACACAAAGTATGAGCTTGGCCAAAAACCACAAGCCTGGAACAGATTCAAACCAAACACAGACAGGAAACCACCCACCTAGGCATGGAGAGGTTCTTCTGAGTACAAGGCAAATATACCCAATGACTGACAGTCAGCTCTCCTTGGTGAGTCTGGCTAGTGACTCTGAACTTAGGTCTGGGGAGAAGAGTAAAAAACATTTTAGGAAAAAGTGAGACACAAAAGATATCATAACTTGGAAAGTTTAAATAAAAAAAGTCTGATATTTTACTATTTTTCAAAGGACCCAAATCCCTTAGTACTTTCAGTTGTTTACCTAGCTCTATTGCTAGAAACAAGTTCCGGTAAAATATTTTGAGGTATAGGTTATAGGTTGATAATTAAAACCTTTGTTGTTGTTTTTCAGTCACTAAGTCATGTCTGACCCCTTGCAATCGCAAGTACTGAAGCACAGCAGGCTTTTTTGTCTTCCACTATCTCCTGGAGTTTGCTCAGATTCAGGTCCATTGAGTCAGTGACGCTATCTAACCTACTTTTTACTTAAACATGGGAAAGTTTACTGAAATTGTTGTTATTGTCCTCTAATACTCACATTTTAATTGAGTTTTATGTGACATATTGTTGGATAGTGTAGATTGATTTTCACACTGCTTACTACTTCTACTAGTGTTACTACTATTATTACTGTTTCATCTAGATCACATAAATAACACATGTAACAGATGCCAGGCACTGTTCTAAGCATTTGACATTGGGGCTTCCCCAGAGGCTCAGTAGTAAAAAAAAAAAAAAAAAAAAAAAAATCTGCTTGTAATGCTGGAGATGTGAGTTTGATTCCTGGGTTGGGAAGACCCCCTGGAGGAGGAAATTGCAACACGCTCCAGTATTCTTGCTAGGAAAATCCCACAGACAGAGGAGCCTGGCAGGCTACAGTCCATGGGGTCATAAGGAATCGGACTGAGCATGCATGCTTGAGCTTGAATTGTAATTTATCCAATAGAAACTCTGTGAATTAGTGTGATTATTATCTCCAACTTTTATAAGAGGAAATTGAGTCACAGAAAGATTAAGCAATTCTCTTCATAAGTGGCCAAGTCAGGATTATTATAATAACCTAGATTTTCAAAGATAGCAAAATTCATTTTTTAATGAGAAAATTTTTTTTCCGGAAAACATTGTTGAATCTTGAAAGTAATCATACAATATTTATTCACATGTGCAAATATGTATAAAGTATCCATCATGTGCCAGGCACTCTGCTGGGGACTGATGCTATCAACATGACATGGGTATCTGTCCTCATTTAAAGATGTACAACGATGGACATTCTGGTTCTAGCTGCGCATTCTTAGGATAGCTGTTAACCTGTGGTGACTCTTGGAAAAAGGGTTCAGAAGCGATTTCTTCCAAACCATTTCAGCCATTCTGACAGTCTCAACTGGGCTGGTTTCCTTGTGCTTTATTTGTTCTTACACTTGTAGGGAAGCAGAAGGTCTCTGTAGAAAGATTCCTCTGCCTTAATCATGTTAACAGAACCTTTTTGGCCAGATGTTCCTTCATGTCAACTAGCAGAAACCTGTCATAACTGGATGATAGTTTGACCCAGA
Source organism: Bos indicus x Bos taurus (assembly GCF_003369695.1). Taxonomy (NCBI): domain Eukaryota; kingdom Metazoa; phylum Chordata; class Mammalia; order Artiodactyla; family Bovidae; genus Bos; species Bos indicus x Bos taurus. The sequence continues at coordinate 89,139,878 of NC_040081.1, read as the reverse complement.
AAGAACAGTTCCTTTGAGCATGTGTTAGTCGTTCCAGAGCTTCCTTGTGCAAAGTCCCTCAGTTCAGCTCTGAAGAGAGCACAGGATGACTTTCTAACCAGGAATGCCTTCCTTTGACATCTAAGACACAGGTAAGGGACAAAAGGTTCTGTGTTGTATCTCTATACCAGCTCTCTTTGTCTTTGGTACCATGTATGGTGCCAGATTCTATTCCTTAGCCCAGCGTTCTTGAAAATTGAAGATAAATTTCAAACTCTAAACCACTGAGGGGATGTCTTGTAACTTAATACAAAATGTATTTACACATTGTCTTTGTTTCTGCAAAAACAGATTTGAGAGCACGTGGCTTGTTTGAGAAGCTTATCACTTTTCTATTGACAGAATAATTCTGAGTGCAAGCAACTATTTCTGTGTGTTGCACTACAGCAATAAGCAGGCATTTAACTTAAGGGTCTGCAGTATTGAGCTGATTTGAGTCAGGCTCAATTGATCTTGGTGTTGGAGAAGACTCTTTGGAGTCCCTTGGACTGCAAGGAGATCCAATCAGTCAATCCTAAAGGAAATCAGCACTGAATATTCATTGGAAGGAGTGATGCTGAAGCTGAAACTCCAATTCTTTGGCCACCTGACTCTTTGGAAAAGACCCTGATGCTGGGAAAGATTGAAGGCAGGAGGAGAATTGGAGGACAGAGTATGAGATGGTTGGATGGCATCATTGACACAATGGACATGAGTTTGAGTAGGCTCTGGGAGTTGATGATGGACAGGGAAGCCTGGTGTGCTGCAGTCCATGGGGTCACAAAGAGTCAGACACAACTGAGTGACTGAACTGAACTGAACAGAACAGTTGATCTTGGATGAACTTGCTCATCTGCCTGAGAATTTAACTGGCTACCTACTGATCTGGAAAGACCTCAGATGGGTCATTCCAGATCAATGGGAATTGATTCCCTCAGATAGGAAGATTGGGGTGACTTCATCCTGCTCCATGAGCCTCTCATTCTCTTCCTCAGACCAGGAGCAGGATGTGTCCTTCTCATGAAGATGACATAGGGCAAGAACACAGAGAAAAATACAAGTATGTTTTAAAGCCTTGGCCTTGGCCATGTTTGTTAATCACCCAGTAAAGTCACAAAGTAGTTTCAGAAAGCAAATGTCAAGATTGCCAAGATGAGATTAAAGATGTAAGGATTTTGTTACAGGAAACAGCTGTGAGAAAGAATGAGGGAAGGGACTTGGAAACACTGGGATAGCCATGGACAATGATGCAGGTCTGACCCTGCTGAATGAAAGAGGGAAGGAAGGGAAGTGGGTGGAAGTGTTCTAGACTGTTCTGCATTCTAAAAATGCTTTGGCAAAGTTATTGGGAAAGGCTCAAGCGAAAAATGGCCATCAGACACAGGAATCCTGTGTCTCCTGAGAGTAGTGGCCAATCATTGGCTAGGAGCAGTGCCTATGAAGCATTTCCTCAGTATGAATGCAGCAGTGAAGTTTAGAGATAGAAGCTGGGGGCTAGGGCCAGTGGTCAATTATGCTTTGTGTGGTTGAAGGCCTGTGAGGTACATTCTCATGGTTGTAATAAGTCGAGTCTAGATTCAGAAGGTGGGAAAGTATATTCTGCCTCTTTAGTGAAAGGACTATCAGGATGATATGGCAAAGACTATGGGTAAAGGAAGGGTAAAGATTTGGGACCATTAATACAACCTACCAAAGGAGGTGAAAGAAATAACAGCAGAGGAGTGAGGAGAGTAAGACCAAGGAAAGGAAGCAGCCAATGAAGATGTACCAGCAAGGTAGTTCCCGCTGTGGGAGATCAGACAATTCATTAGCAAAATTCTAGATGCCAGTGTAATGCCTTGATGCAGAAACATCAAGGAGAGACTGAGATGATGAGTGTTTCCAGTTCAGTCTGGATGGAATTTAGATTGGGATATAGGAGCCATGGAAGATAAACATCCAGAAAGTAAAGTGAAAGTGAGAGTCACTCAGTTGTGTCTGACTCTTTGTGACCCAGTGGAATTGGGTCCATGGAATTCTCCAGGGGAATGGGTAGCCTTTCCCTTCTCCAGGACCTCTAAAGGGACTGGATAATTGAGGGTCTTGATGGCTGGGTTGTTCGTGGTTTATTGACAGGCAGTAGTTTAGTTCAGTTCAGTTCAGTCTCTCAGTGGTGTCCAACTCTTTGTGACCCCATGGACTCCAGCATGCCAGGCTTCCCTATCCATCACCAACTCACGGAGCTTGCTCAAACTCATGTCCATCAAGTCGGTGATGCAATAGTACGAGTCATGCAAACTTTTAAAAGTGTAATCAGGGTTTTATATAGTCTGAAGGTCAAGCTGACAGTGGAATGAGGATGGGTTGGATCATGGAGATTTAGGAAAAAGGGGAACACATTATGATTCAATTATAAAAGTCCAGGTAAGAATTTTGAGAGCTTAACCTAAAGTGGCATCAAAGGAAATAGGTAAAGGTGGATTTAATAGGGGCTTCCCTAATAGCTCAGTTGCTAAAGAATCTGCCTGCGATGCAGAAAACCCCAGTTCGATTCCTGGGTGAGGAAGATCCGCTGGAGAAGGGACAGGCTACCCACTCCAGTGTTCTTGGGTTTCCCTTGTGGCTCACATGTTAAGGATTTAACAAACATCTCGACATCTATGTCAAGAAGAAGATTCAGTGAACACTGATTCACTGTGTGTGGCAAGGAGTAGGAAAGTCCTAGATGATTGGGAGAGTATCAGTCTGTGTGACTGAAGGAATGGTGGGGCTTAGGACAGAAATGGTAAAGTCAGGAGAATGAAAGAATGAAAATTTATTCTCGGTAGAGGCAGACTAGTAGTGTTAGATGCCTGGTTTGGTTTCACTCTTGTTAAGTGGAGTTATTGACAGAACTGCCAGTTAGAGACCTTTGTAGGTACTAGGCACATAAAACTGCAAATCAGGTGAGAATCAAAGCTAAGACTGTGGACTTAGACTCATGCCCAATAGCTTTGAGCAGGCATGCAACAGGAAAGAAAAGATATGGAAATGTCCTCACAGGCTAGAAGGCCATAATGCTTCCTAGATCTGCTTCATCAGAGAAGCAATGACTTCTCTTCTGCTCAAGATCAGCTCTGTACTTTCCCCTTCTGAAGCTGGCCAAGGGGTAGGTAACAATCAGCACACTACAGAGGACCAAGGGCGAATAGATGAACTTAAGAGACTGGTCCTTTCTTCCATCCAAGTGAAAGTGGTGGTCACTCAGTTGTATCTGACTCTTTTTGATCCGTTGATCAACATGTAGCCCACCAGGCTCATCAGTCCATGGAATTCTAGAGGCAAGAATACTGGGGTGTGTAGCCATTCACTTCTCCAGGGGATCTTCCTGACCCAGAGATTGAACCCAGGTCTTCTGCATTGCAGGCAGATTCTTTACTGTCTGAGCACCAGGGAAGCCCTGTCTTCCATCCAAATCTCTGTTAATCCCTGACCTTGACTGTTTTGCAGTTTTCCTTCAGCCAAACCTGTCTTTTTCTCTTTTTTCTTTTTTTTTCTGTCTCACTTGCAGGAATTAGTAAACCCTTTTATGAATTTGTCTACCCTCTTATGAATTTGTCTTTGAAAAATAATGCCTACAAGAATGCTAGTTTTCCAATTCGTGTCAGAATTGGAGGGGGAAAAAAAACAGTTAAGATGCAAATAAGACTGAGATAAATTCTTCAAGTGGTATTTGTACCTAAACCTGCTTTGAGATTATAAACCAAATGCAAATGCCAGTGGAAAGTCCCAGGTTTCTGCTAGACAGGTTTAAATAGGACCAGGACAACCCTGAGCCTTCTGAGAGCTGACTCATGAAAGATGTTATAATCATTTGCAATGTAGGAGGTAGTTCATGTGAAGGTCCCTAACAAAACTTGTTTGATGCTCCACATCTTTCCTGCATGCCTGGAAAACCTCGTACCCACATGCACAAAAATGAAGTCTTTATTAAATTCACAAACACGGCCAGACTAGACTCCTCTCAAGAATTCTTCCACTGTGGCTACATGTTGTCTTCCATTGAATGATAGTCCATCATTTACTCATGCTTAAGCTATGTGTCAGCTTCCTGCCCAAACAATTATGTGCTTAATAATAATTATAACAATAACTACTCTATATAAAGGCTTCCCTGGTGGCTCAGTGGTGAAGAATCCACCTGCCAGTGTAGAAGACATAGGTTCAATCCCTAGGTCGGGGAGATCCCCTGGAGAAGCAAATAACAACCCACTCCAGTATTCTTGCCCAGGAGATCCCATGGGCAGAGAAGCTTGACAGGCTATAGTCCACAGGGTCACAAAAAGAGTCAGACACGACTTAGCTACTAAACAGTAACCACAACTCTATATTAAGACTATCTTATTGCCAAGCTCTGTGCTAAGCATCCTACCTATACTACTTCATTTTCATCTATATAGTTACTTTTTGAGATAGATATTGTTGTTTCTGTTTTACAGTGGAGAGAGAACCAGATTCATTGACATTAGCGACTTGCCAAAAGTCATAAGAATCAGAAGTGGCAAAGTTGGGATTTGAACCCCCAAATTTCCACTTATTTAGGTAAGAGAATATGTAAGCATGTACATAAAATAGTTGTGGAACCACCTGTATTATATTTCCTAGATTGTTAAGTCTGTGAGTTGACTTGATATTTTGTATTTTTATGGCCTTCCGCAACTTGCTGGCTTCGTGACTTATTAGCTAAAGATGGTGATGGTGGTAGTTGTCCTACATAAGCATGAAGTTCTGATTACCTACCTTATTTGTATCAGGTTTTTTTTAAACGGCCCCTCATGTAACAATGATAAGCATTACTTGAGACAGCTGTGAAACCGTATTGTGACAAAGATAAGAACAGTGCTGTATCACTGGCACAGAAACCTCTCTCTCTGAGGTTGTGTTACTTCTGTTTATGCAGGGTGGGGAGGATCAGAACGTGGCCTGCCTTTTTGCCCTCACAGAACTTCACTGAATAAATGGATATCAATGTAAAAGTGTTAATGGCTTTGAATGGACCAGGAGATGGGAACAAAAGCCTAGACACTGATATTCACTCAAGATGGGCCGGTCACCAAGGGGACTGCACAGGATACCAGTGTCCTGATCAAAGTACCACAGTCCAGAGTTGGGCCTTCGGCTATGTCTATTTAGCAACCAGATTGTATGTATGCAACAGAAGTGGAGCTGGTTCTCAGAATAGTTAACCTTACAGAACAAGTTGCAAAATCAAGATGCAAATTTATTTCTATATTTTCTAAATTGCAACTTAAAAAAAAAAACATTTCCACATTTTTGAAATGTTGTTTGTCATGGCAAAACTCATTTAACATATTTCTTTTTCTTTAAGGTTCTTTTAATATAAGTGGCATATCCTATAATCAGGCTTCCCTTGTGGCTCAGATGGTAAAGAATCTGCCTGCAATGCGGGAAACCTGGGTTCAATCCCTGGATTGGGAATATCTCCTGGAGGAGGGAATGGCAACCGACTCCAGTATTCTGGCCTGGAGAAGTCCCGTTAACAGAGGAGCCTGGCAGGTTAAAGTCCATGGGATTGCAGAGAGGCGGACAAGACTGAGCAACTGAACATACACACATGCTATAATTGGCATCTTAGCACCGAAAAAATAAGGCAATTAAAATGTAAAGTGCAAGTCCCAGGAAGACCAGAATCCTCCAGTCAGTGTGTTTCCTCCCAGTTTACGTGTATACAGGAAGTAGAGTTGTGATCAGACAGTTGTCTGGTATCATGGGATTCAGAGAGAGTTCTTTGATTAAGCGAATTTCATGCATCCATCTTTATTATCAGACTGTAAGTACCACTAGTTCCTGAGAAAGCACTTGGTGCCCATGGCAGATACAGTGGATTGGCTTTCAACATTCATTCCTACCCCCTTGTAGTGGGCATTCCTGTACTGCAAAGTTTAGAGAGGTGAAACTTACTGTTCCTGTTCTCCTGTCTGAGTAGAGTTCTGGAGGTGAAGTAGGTTTCTCCAGTGAGATACATCTGTACAATATTTGAGAGAGTTGGGAGGCTGAGGCCATTTTATTATCTGATTCTTTTAGTTTTTTCCTGCTAATTAGAAACTGTTTCAGCATCCAGGCTTGCTTTGAGAACCAGTGGCAATGGTGGCAACTTTTTGATTCTTGCATAGCTATCCTGGTATGCTCTTGAGTAAAAGAGTTTCCATGGCAATTTTGCCATTTCTTATCCTCTTGATTGAGGCTGAGTCACTTCTGTAGTGCTCTTGGGAGAGGATTTCAGGGTTGGGGAGAGGGATCCATGAGTGTAATTTTAATTTCCTGCACTGAATCCTCTGGTATTGGATTGGCCAAAAAGTTTGTTTGGATTTTTCCATAAGATGGTGTGGAAAAACCAGAACGAACATTTTGGCTAGGCCAATGTGTTACTTTCTCTCTGATAGGCACATCCATCCCTTTGTTTTGTTAATACATCCAGCATTGAAACAGTCAGTTTTAATAACCTGAGAGTCTTAGGATAATTGTGTACCTCTCTTGGGCTTCCCTGATAGCTCAGTTGGTAAAGAATTCCTACCTTTACCATTGTAGGTAGGAATCCGCCTGCAATGCAGGAGACTTCGGTTCGGTTCCTGGGCCAGGAAGATCCGCTGGAGAAGGGATTGGCTACCCACTCCAGTGTTCTTGGGCTTCCCTTGTGGATCAACTGGCAAAGAATCTGCCTGCAGTGTGGGAGACCTAGGTTTGATCTCTGGGTTGGGAAGATCATTTGATCCCTGGGATGAAAGGTCCCCTTGAAGAGGGCATGGCAACCCACTCCAGTATTCTTGCCTGGAGAATCCCATGGACAGAGGAGGCTGGCAGGCTACAGTCCATGTGGTTGCACAGAGTCAGATACGACTGAAGTGACTTAGCACACAAGATACTATAGTTAACTAACACTACAAAATTTTTGATGAAAGGAGAGAGTAACCACCAAATAATCTCTACTTCTCTACTTTGAATACGCTAGAAATGGCAATAAAGCAGAAAGAAATTACTCAGAGAAGCATGCAGACAGGGCCAGGCCAATACCATCACAAAGCTTCCTTGGATGGTATCACACTGTCTTTCCTATGACATACTTCTCTTTCCTTTCAAGGGACTATGAAAGTATGGTGGATATATAACATATTGATATAATTATTTCCAACAACAACAGGATAATGATTAAATAATCACATATTCACACAGTGCAATTAAAGATGATGTTGTAAGAAAATATGTAATGATGGAAAAGATAGATCAGTAAGTAAAGAAAGCAGATGACAACAGCGTGTTCAGTTACAATTTCATTTAAAAGATAGATATATACCCATGGAAAAACACTGAAGACATGTCCCAAGATACCAACATTGGTTATGTTAAGACAGAGGAATTACTGGTGATTTTTATTTTTTTACTTTTCCTTGCATGTATGCTGTATATTGACCAGGCACCTGTTTTAATCAAAGAAAATGTAACTTTCTGAGAAACTACAAGAAAAAATATGCTGTTTAATTAATATAATTCTCTGTCCTCACTTGGCTGTAATCTGTTAATATTCAATTCAATTATATTGAACAGCTGCCAAAGGACTCTGTTATAGAGTTACAATGTTCTCATCCTTAAGGTTATTGAAATATTATCAATATTCAAAGTGTAGCTAAATAAATTAACAAACTCAAGATTCAAAATTACTTATAATAACCAGGCACTGGGGCTGAAACAGTTGAAAGTTAAAAGAAATAAAAACAAAATTCTACATTTAAGATAAAAATAAAATTGTACAGAAGGATGTGGCAGAAGCCTCATTTGTAAATATATATATGCTGTCACTTCAGTCGTGTCCGACTCTGTGCAACCCCATAGACGGCAGCCCACCAGGCTCCCCCGTCCCTGGGATTCTCCAGGCAAGAACACTGGAGTGGGTTGCCATTTCCTTCTCCAATGCATGAAAGTGAAAAGTGAAAGTGAAGTCACTCAGTCGTGTCTGACTCTTAGCGACCCCATGGATTGCAGCCTACCAGGCTCCTCCGTCCATGGGATTTTCCAAGCAAGAGTACTGGAGTGGGGTGCCATTGCCTTCTCCGAAATATATATATATATATATATATATATATATATATATATATGGATTTAAATTAAACTCAGGTTCAATATATGCCAAAACTGTGAAAAACACAGAATGTTAACTTGCAATGTTTTTAAGTATCCTTTCTGGATCAACAGGGGTAAGAGTAAAAGGTCTTTACAGTTCTCTGCACTATATTTTAAGGAATGTGACAAACTAGAAAAGTGACCTGGGTTAATGGGGAGTTTAAATGAATGCCAAACGAGATTCTTAGCTGAGGGGGCAGTGTTGTAGAAGACATGATAAGTTTTTCAAATGCTGGAAAACTTGCAATGTAAAAAAGATGTGATTCCTTTGGTGCGAAGGACAGAAGAAAGGCAAATGGATAGATACTTCTAGCGGGTAGAGATTACAGTGAAATCTTCCTGAAAACAGTAGGCTTCACAAACATAAGCTATTTCAGTGATGGTGATGGTGGCAGTGGCTGTTATTTTTGAGGTAACTGTCCTGTATACAAGTCCAAACATGAAGAAGAAACCCCTATTTTTCTGCTCCTTATCATGGTGCATGGTATCGGCAATGCTCTTGCTAGTCCATATTCCCTGGCTTCCAAAGTCATATAGAGAATAAAGCAGGGAAAAGGAAGTAAACCTGATGCTATAAACTAAAGACAGTAAGGCAAAAGTCAAAATGTTAGTTGCTCAGTTGTATCTGACTCTTTGCAACTCTAGCCCACCAGGCTCCTCTGTCCATGGGATTTCCTAGGCAACAATACTGGAATGGGTTGCCATTCCTTTCTCCAGGGAATCTTCCCGACCCAGGGATCAAACCCAGGTCTTCTGCAGTGCAGGTGGATTCTTTACCGCCTGAGACACAAGGGAAACCTCTATAGGGAAAGGGAAACCTGTAGAGGGAAAGGCAAAGATGAACAGAAAAAAGCAAGAGGAAGGAAGAAAAGAAGAAATCCTTTCTTTTTGTTTTCCACTCTTTAATCTCTCCTGTGCCTTCTTTAACCCATATTCTGACTAATATTTTTCAACTGTCATTGTCTCCTTCTTCTTAAAGAATGGATACAGTATGGTTCAGTGAGTTCTAGAACACTTGGGAATTTAAGCAGGGAACTTTAGAACCTCCATAATCACAAAGTTTGCATAGAAATCAACATCCCAAGAGACTGTACAGTGTAAAAAGAAAGTAGAGTTTAGAAATACTGATGGAATATGAATTGATAATGAGTCATTAAAGGGAGCTGGGGACATCCTGTTGAGATGATGTCACTGAGTCCACACTTCTCTGCCATATAAAAAGGCCCTGGGTTCTTTTCCAACCATTAAAAATCATAGCTGAATGACTGGGGGTCCAGTGTTGAGCTTCCAGTGTTCCCTACTTTGTCTCCTCTCTGAGCATCTACCTTAAGAAAAAACTCTTTCTGAGTAGACTAAGCCTGACTTTGTTCAGGTGAGCTAGAGTTACCTTTCTTGGTAAACAGAAAGGTTTTAGCTTTGGTTTGTTAATTTAAGCATAATTAAATGTAATGAGCAGATAAAGTTAGGAGTTGCAATAAGAGATAAAAAGGAAGGGGATTGTTGCTTCATAGGCACAATATGCCTTTGCTAGTTTTAAGAGATAGAAATAATTGTTGACTCCTGAGAAGAAGCAAATGATCAGTTGATCAGTATATAATTGCTTCTTGATAAACATTAGATGACATGTCAAATCCTAGATTAAGTCACAAAGATGGTTTTACCTTGGGTCAATCTGATAGTTTTGGAAGAAAGAAGGGGAGTTGCATTTTACAGTTCTTATTCAGAAACATAATTTCTGATATTATCTTGTGTTTGGAAGATGAAACAAGTCTATACAAAATATTTGCTTGTCTAAACTATAATTTTTGGTAGCTATAAATGAATACAATGGCCTGGTATCATTCCCCATGGCTTTGGCCCATGTCAGCTATGACTTGCATAAAATTGTTAAGCTACTGTATACTATTGACTTCCTGAGGCTGTTTTTCTTTCTGTCAAAGAGAAAAAAGTAATTGTTTCAAAGGGGAAAAAATAAAGAAAATTAGAGATATGTGTGTTCTAAGTCATAGGAAAGACAGTGTGATACCATCCAAGGAAGCTCTGTGATGGTATTGGCCGGGCCCTGTCTGCATGCTTCTCTGAGTAATTTCTTTCTGCTTTATTGCCATTTCTAGCATATTCAAAGTAGAGAAGTAGAGATTATTTGGTGGTTACTCTCTCCTTTCATTAAAAATTTTGTAGTGTTAGTTAACCATAGTATCTTGTCTTCCAAGGAAAAGCAATGTTGTTTTGAGTTTCTAAAAGTTATTAAGTTGGGGGAGTTGCAGTGGAACAACTGATAATGCGGTCTTGTTTTAGTGCTTTGTTTCTGTGAAGGAGCATCCAGTTCTACATCCAGAAACTCAGAAGCCATCCTTGAATGCTCCTTCTCTCTGACTACCTCCCCCCAATACCCAACCAACACCAGGTCCTGTTTATCGTAGTTTCTAAGTGTCTTTCACATCTGTCTACTTTTCTCCTTCCCAAAGATACCATCTTATCCAAACCCGGATGAAGGTACTTTCCTCACTTGGGGTTTAATCATTGTCCTCCTGGTCCCTAGCACAGCCACCTCTTCCCCATATTGTGGCCAGGATGGATGCTTTCTTTAAAGCATGTCTCATCATGTCACATCTTCCTTAGAACATTTCAATGACTGTCCAGTGTTGTGAAGATAAGATATCCCACAAAGGCAAAGCAACCCAAGGCCTGAGATGTAGCATAGTATAAGAGTTAAGAGCATGGACTCTGGAGCCAAGACTGCCAGGGACCAATATCCGCCCCTAACACTCACTAGCTGGGCCAGCTTGAGAAGTTACCTATCTTCTCTAAGCCTGGATTTCCTCATCTCTGTGTGCATGTTCAGTAGCTCAGTCCTGTCAGATAATAAGGGATAATAAGGGCCTCTCCCTAAAAGTTTTTAAGGACATTTTTAAAAGTTAACATTGTAGACATTTAACAAATCTAACATAGGCATTGTAACTGCTCTTGTAATTCTCTATTGTCACTTCTAGCATATTCAAAGTGGGAAACTCTGGCTAGGGAATTGTTGGCTACTATTATTATCTTTTCATTCAGTTTCATCTACAACTATTACCCTCTCTTCCCTCCAGCTTTCTAGGTTCCTACATTTCCTCATGTCCTCAGATGCTGCCAGGCTCCTTCCTGTCCCTGCCCCTCCCATCATATTCCCATTCCTCCCTTTTCTCTCCCTTATCCAAGAGACCCTTGACTATGCCTTCAGCATCTGCACTCCCTGACCTTTGAGACTAGGGTCTTCCTTTCTTGGCCCTTCTCTTGTGATTATTTAATGAATGTTTGTGTCCTTGGATAGACAGTATAGTAGTCTGTTTTGCTGACCATTCCTAAATCCAGTACAGTGTTTGAGACAGAACAATGCAAGATAAATATTTGTGCACCACCTCATACCAGCAGGTGGCACCAAACTGCACATAATCTGCAACTAAACCACTGAACTCTGGGGTGCTCTCACAGTAAAGCCTGATGCCCAGGAACAGTTTTGAATATCTGTTTCTCATTTTTCAGGAGTAAAAAAGAGTTAGGGAATTCCACAGACATTTATTTTTATGTTCAAAAAATATCTAGTAGTGAGTGGTCTTCTAAGTGAACTATTAAGGATTATGAATATTTGAGATTTTTCAATTTATTATGCTTTTAAAATTTAAGAGGATCCAAATTTAATATTTTCCTAAGGAACCTCACTAGCAAGTCATGATTGGTAAGAACTTCTAATCCATACTCAGGCCATTGGAATTCCCCAAATTTTCAGAGAAGATTTTCTTATCTCATTATATTAGGGTTAAGTTAGCCACAATTTTAAATTGCTCCCATTACTGTATTGTTTAATTTGGTTGTAGAATTATGCCTCCACTACACTTTTCACAGTGGCTTTGATGCTGTGTAAATTGCAGAGATGCTACTACTTTTGTTGTTCTTTTGTTCCTCTCCAATTCTTCCTATTGCAAAAACTTTTTCCCTGGTAGAATCAGTGGAGTATGGTGGGTCATTTTTTTCCTTTCTTTCTTTCTTTTTCCTCTTAGCTAAGTGGGTCCTTGTCAAAAGAGCTTGAGAAATGCTGCTCTTCAGCAGTGCTTAGAGTAGAGTGACGCTCTGTGGGGACCTGGGGCTAAGAGTTTCTAGGAATCAGATCTAAATTGAAAGTGGAAAAAGCACTTGGGTTAAAATTTAATTTTATTCACGCAAAATTTGCATTCTATTCTAAAATCAACAAACACCTATGACATTCTCAAGTTAGGGTTCTTTAAAAAACCCATTTATTTTCAATTAAGTACGACTGAGTACAATCAATGATGATTCCCTAGGGTGGGCCTTTTCATTCTATAACCCTTGTGCCCCCAAGCTGAGTACTTCATTTCCTTCTGCTTTGCACAAGTTTGGAGGACGAAAATGGCAATGGGCAGCAAATGAAAAATAAGTATGTTCATGTGAAAAATTTACTCTAAGCTAAAATATATCAATATGAGGTTAGTACTTGCTTTGTTTTTTAGTTAAATGATAGTTTAATTTCAAGTTTAATTTTAATTCTGAAGTTTAAAATTTAGAAGTATAAGACTACTTTTAATAATTTAGTGATTATCATAGAATTTAACAGATAGGTCTCTGATTCTCATGTACTCTAGCCTCCCTTGTTCTTTAATTTCATTTTGATGAGTCTGAGATATGAATGTAACAGTTTCTGATAGACATTATAACTTCTGGAAGACAAAGGCAACCTAAATAAATTAATTCAATTAATTGATAATCATCAAGTCCTATTTACTCTAATTTCTCTTCTATGAACAAACATTTTATAATGCTTTAAGGTCATTTGGCATCTCTCATTCATTTATTTATTACCTGTTTCATTCATTAATTTCTTTCACAAAGCAGTGCTCTAGGTGCTGTGAGTAACAAAATGCATGGGTGATGTAGTCCCTGTACTCTGCAAGCTTACGATATAATGTTAGTACATGTGATCCTTCTTAAATTTCAGTCCTTCCGCTTGTATTATCCTCTTTCTTCCTATCTTTCTTTGTTTAAACCTTTCAAAAACAGTTGACTCCAATCCAGTAAAATAATATGTATTTCAGGGAAAAGTATTTTGGTCATGATTGGGATTGGAGGTTGAGGATAGAAATGATGATGAACTATTTTCCCCCTACAGAACAGGGAAATATGTAACTAATTAACATACTTTGATTTAATAATTACAAAATAATAAAAATAAATTACATCTCTAATCACTTTACATAGATTAACTTATTTCTCCCTAATGACAGCACATGAGGTAAGCACTGTTATTGAAAATAACTTGTAAACAAGGAAGTAGGCATGTTTCATAAAGGTTGGAAATTTGTACCAGGGACTGAGGAAAGGAACGTCAGTTTTATGGTTGTTCTTTTCTTTGAGACAATGTTGAAAAATGTCTTGACAGTAGATCTACAAGTTAGTGGATCCTTTTTGGGCCTTTCATAACTAAATCCTTTGGAAGTAGGAGGGAATTTGACTTACAGAGTAAATAGTATTGCAGAGTTCTTATATTTACTTCAGCATTGGTCCTACTAAGGGCAAGTTCATAACCTTAAGGAATGAAGTTTCAATTCAAGCCATTACTGGATAAAGTTCAATGAAAGAATTCCCATGCAACTTGCTTCAACTTTTTAAAGAGATAGTCTTAAAACAAGAAGTACTGTGTTAAGCTCCAGGATAGAGAGATGAAACACACAATTTTATAAAGGATATGAACTCTAGAACTCTTCCTTTTCGTATACATTTAATACAATCTATCATTAATTATAGCAGATCTGTTCTTAGCAAATAATCTGCAAATAAGTATATTCAGAATGATAAGAAAAGAGTGCCTTTTCTATAGTTTTGATTTTAAGGGGGAAAAACTCAACCAGAAAATGGGGGTAAATGTTGACATTAGTCTTCAGCTATTGTGGCCATACCCATGATCACTATGGCAACAGAAAACAATGACATATTCTCAGTCTGAGTGCCAAGTTTAGGAAACTAGTTACACCCTGCACAGCTCAAAGGGCTACCTCTCTGTCCCTCCTTACCTGGCTAAGTGGCTATTGAAAGAGCAAAACCACTGAGACACTCATCAGTATCAGAGACAGCATTAATTAAAATCATACATTTGTTTATTCATTCATTTATTCAGCAAATATTTACAGCCCAGCTCCCTAGAAACTCTTTCTCTAGAGGCAAGGTAAGTTCTTAGAGACAGCTTGATTTGCTGCTAGCTCTTTTTTCTTTTTTTCCCTTAAAGAAGCTATTTAAAAATAATGATGCTAAAATTTCTTAAAAAAAAAAAGTTCCTAAAAGTTCAGTGGCTTGCTACATCCATATTCACGGGTTATTCAGGCAATAAAATGGCTTAACAACATTTTTTTCGTGGAATTTCTGAGTCTGTTGAAAGTTGGACTCCCGAAAGAGAGGAGAATCTGTTGAAGTCACCAGTAGCAAGTTCCCAACTCAAGCACTCTTTAAGCTCATGAGCATTATCATTTCTTACCCAGTGAAGGCTTTTGTTTTAGTTTTCAGTTTGAAAATATGAAAGAAATTATATTCCCAAGAGCAAAAGTGGGATGAACAAATAACATGGCTAATATAAAATTGATTTCTAAAAAAATTGTTACGTTTTAATCTTTCTTCTTTTCATTTTTTGAGACTGTTGGAAAGGAAGAAGTAAAACTGCCACTATTTATGGATGAGATGACTTTATATAGAAAACCATAAAGACTCCATTAAAAAAATACCATTGGAAATTTGTAAACTAGTACAATAAAGTATCAAGCTGCAAAGTCTATGTACAAAAATCCATTGATTTCTATATTCTACCAACTAACTAGCAGAAAGAGAAATTAAGAAAACACTCTCATTTACAATCTCAGTGACAAGAATAAAATAAGTAGAAGTAAATTTAACCAAGGAAGGAAAAGACCTGTACACAGAAATCTATAAGACATTGTTGAAAGAAATTGAAAAAGATACAAAGAAATGGGAAGATAGTATATGGTCACGGAGTGGAAGAATTAATATTATTTAACTGTTCATTATAATCTAAAGCAATCTACAGATTCAGTGCAAGAGTATCAAAATCTCAATGATGTGTTTTATAGAAAAAAGAACAAAAAAATCCTAAAATTTATATGGAGTCACAGAAGACTCTAAATAGTCAAAGCAACTCTGAGAAAAAAGAACGATTGGAGGTAATACACTCCTCAATTTCAAATTACGCTACAAAGCTAGAGTAATCAAAGCAGCACGGTATTGGCAGAAGAACAGACGCACAGAAAAACGGAACGGAATTGAGAGCTCAGAAACAAGCCCACGCATATGTGTATAACTAATCTACAACAAAGGAGCCAAGAACATACACTAGAGAGGAAAAATTCTCTCCAATCAATAATGCTGGGAAAACTGGACAGCCACATGAAAAAGAATGAAACAGTCTTACAAATACACATAAAAATTTGGTCAAATTGGTTAAAGATTTGAATGTAACTTCTGAAGCCATAACACTTTCAGGAAAAAACACAGGCAGTATGCTCTTTGACGGTACTCTTAGTAGTTAGTGTCCTTTGGGATCGTTCTCCTTAGGTAAGGGACACAAAAGCAAAAGTAAGCACATGGGACTGTATCAAACTAAAAACCTCCTGCACAGCAAAGGAAGCCATCAACAAACAAAAAGGCAACCTAATGAATGGGAGAAGATATTTGCAAATCATGTATCTGATAAGGGGTTAATATCCAAAATGCATTGAAATAAACTCATGTAACTCAACAACAACAAAAAAATCAAACGACCCACCTGAAACATGTGCAGAGGATTTCAATAGACATTTCCCCAAAGATGACATATAGCTATCCAGCAGGCACATGAAAGGACTTTAGCATCACTAAGCATCACTACGAACAAAGCTAGTGGAGATGATGGAATTCCAGTTGAGCTATTTCAAATCCTAAAAGATGATGCTGTGAAAGTGCTGCACTCATTATGTCAGCAAATTTAGAAAACTCAGCAAAGGCCAGAGGACTGGAAAAGGTCAGACTGGCTCCAAATCGGGAAAGGTGTACGTCAAGGCTGTATATTGTTACCCTGCTTATTTAACTTATATGCAGAGTATATCATGAGAAACTCCGGGCTGGATGAAGCACAAGCTGGAATCAAGAGTGCTGGGAGAAACATTATTGATACCTCAGATATGCAGACGACACCACCCTTATGGCAGAAAGTGAAGAAGAACTAAAGAGCCTCTTGATGAAAGTGAAAGAGGAGAGTGAAAAAGTTGGCTTAAAGCTCAACATTCAGAAAACGAAGATCATGGCATCTGGTCCCATCACTTCATGGCAAATAGATGGGGAAACAGTGGAAACAGTGGCAGACTTTATTTTGGAGGGCACCAAAATCACGGCAGATGGTGACTGCAGCCATGAAATTAAAAGATGCTTACTGTTTGGCAGGAAAGTTATGACCGACCTAGACAGCATCTTAAAAAGCAGAGACATTACTTTGCCAAAAAAGGTCCGTCTAGTCAAGGCTATGGTTTTTCTAGTGGTCATGTATGGATGGACTATAAAGAAAGCTGAACATCGAAGAATTGACGCTTTTGAACTGTGGTGTTGGAGAAGACTCTTGAGAGTCCCTTGGACTGCACGGAGATCCAACCAGTCCCTCCTAAAGGAGATCAGTCCTAAGTGTTCATTAGAAGGACTGATGTTGAAGCTGGAACTCCAATACATTGGCCACCTGATGCAAAGAGCTGATTCATTTGAAAAGACCCTAATGCTGGGTAAGATTGAGGGCAGGAGGAGAAGCGGACGACAGGATGAGATGGTTGGATGGCATCACCGACTCAATGGACATGAGTTTGGGTAAACTCCAGGAGTTGGTGATGGACAGGGAGGCCTGGTGTGCTGCAGTCCACGGGGTCTCAAAGAGTTGGACACGACTGAGTGACTGAACTGAACTGAATTATCAGGAAAATACAAATAAATACCACAATGAGACGTCACCTATCACCCACTGGAATGACTATTATCAAAAAGACAAGAAACAACAGGTGTTGTGTACTGTTGGTGGAAACGTAAATTGGTGCAGCCATTGTGCAAACAGTATGGAGATTCCTCAAAAAACTGATATGATTCAACTATTCCAGACCTGGTATTTATCTGAAAAATAAGAAAATATTAATTCAAAAGTTATATGCACCTCTGTGTTAATTGTAATATTATTTACATAGCCAAGATATAGAAACGATCTAAAGTGCCCACTGACAGATGAATGATAAAGAAGATGTGGTATATATGTTACAATAGAATACTACTCAGCCATAAAAGGATAAACATCTTGCTATTTGTGACAGTATGGCTAGCCTTTGAGGGTATTATGCTGAGTAGAATAAGTCAGACAGAGAAAGACAAATACTTACATCTCACTCGTATGTGGACTGCAGGAAACAAAATAATAAAACAAAAACAAACACATAGATAAAGAGAAAAGATTGATAGTTACCACCAAGAAAGAAGGATGGAGATGGGGGACAACATGTACAGGGGGACAATCTATAGTGATGAGTGGAAACTAGACTTTTGGTGGTAAGCACACTGTTATGCATGCAAAAGTTGAATTATAGTGATGCACACATGATACTTATGTATTGTTATAAATTGATGTTACCTCAACAACTGTAAAGTAAAATCATATGATTTCAGTGCGGGAAAAAACAAACAGAAGAACCTGAAGACATATTTGGTTTGATATATATGGTGTTTTTAGAATACAGAGGTTAAGACACTAAAAAGATTTTGGAGGTAAAAGAAAATCTGACCACAGTGGACTTGTATAACAACCTCATAGCAAATAGTTAAACCTAGTAGCTGTTTTTCCTTTAAGATAGGGCACATAGAGCAGTTTGCCCCAGACCAAACCACTCCTTCTTATCTTATACTTGCCCCATTGCATCCATTAAATCATCTACTTTGTTTCTATAAACATGTTAAGTTTCAAAACTGTGGTAAATTACCTAACCTTCTGATCCAGGGATATCTATAGGGGAAACGGAATAAAGGAGAGCTTTGCTAAGACCCACATTGACTACTGAGGGGAGAAATTCACCCAGGATAAAGAAAATTCTAGATTTGGTATGAGAGTGCTTACATCTACATAAGCTACATGTAGGCTATACACTCAGAGCTTACTATAGTCACTCCACTATTTTCCCTCTATTTTTAAGCAAAGTGAATATAAGTTCAAAAGTGAATATTAGTTAGAAATAGATCTGCTGAGATCCATGCATAACATTGCAATCAATCAGTTAATTAAAAAGTGAGAGAGAAATAAGCAAAAGAAAAATGAAGTAAATAGATCAAAATAAATTTAAATATAAGGAGGCCTCATATATTAATTCTCCAAAGTTTGCAGCTCTTATAGGCACAATAAACAACAAAGAATTTTTAGAAAGGATAGTTCAAAAAAGTGATTTTAAGGCAAAAGAAGAGATGGTAAAACAGGGTAGCAAAGCTCAAGAAAAATATGAAAAGGAAAAAGAAACAAAGCATTATAGAGATGAAAACTAAATAAAACAAAAATTTAGTTAACATGACAAAGCAGAATCATGAAAGCTATATATAAGCTTGAAGAAATCACACAAAATAATATGGGGAAGAACACTGATATAAAAAAGTTTATGAAGAAGATGACAATTATGGGTTAAGGAGTGTGAACATTCATAAAATTATTTCCTGAAGGAAAAAGAGAACAAATGGTCAGGAAACACAGAGAAATCATTCCAAGGGGAAGAAATATTAGTGAATCTATACATTAAAATTCCATTATATATTGCTGGAAATATTGAGAGAATAAGCACTAGAACATATCCTAGCGAAGTTCCTTTAATTCAGTGATAATCAATCATATGAGCATCCCCATCTGAAAAAGCACATCACATCTATAGGGGGAAAATCAGGTTGGTCTCAGATTTTTTTTTTTTTTTTTTTAATAGTAACATGTATTTCCAGAGACAATGGAGCTAAGTCCTGAGGAAAAGAAAATTGAGTCAAGGATTTTATAATCAGGTAAGTGTTAAAATATAGAGGTCCACACATTCTCAAACATGCAAGATCTTAGAAAATACAGTTTTCATTCATTACTTTATTTGTGAACATAATCTACTGGTCTTGATCCCTGTAATTTTTACTTTGCTAACTGCAGTTTTGCAGAAACAAAAATAGAGAAGCATTGAGTGAAGGCCTAGGTACTACATTAGGCTCACTTGTCCTTAGTAACTGGCTACTCGAACTGAGAACACCATAGCATTTCTCAGCATTAAGTAGGCACCAAGGACTGCCTATGCTTGAGATAAGTCTATTTGGTTTTAGCTTGAGTCAGTCTGTAAGTCTATTGGAAGTAAATAGGAGTGCTGTTTTATTTTCATAATTACAAAGGCACTGGATTCTCTCTACAGTGTTTCATACAGAGTTCATACCATGAGGTTACCGTTCAGAAATTTTAATGGGATCAGCATATATAGTGTTGAAGAGCACAGCCTTTGGGATCAATAAAGGTGGTATGTGTTGTTCAGTTGCCAAGTTGTTTCCCACTGTTCATGATCCCATGGTCTGCAGCACACTCCCTGTCCCCCACCATCTCCTGGAGTTTGCCCAAGTTCATGTCCATTGCATCAGTGATGCCATCCAACCATCTCAACCTCTGATGCCCTCTTCTCTTTCTGCTTTCAATCTTTCCCAGCATCAGGGTCTTTTCCAATGTGTTGGCTATTTGCATTCGACGGCCAAAGTATTGGAGCTTCAGCTTCAGTATCAGTCCTTCCAATGAATATTCAGGGGGTGGTATATAGCTCTGTGATGATGGTTGAGTAACTTAACCTCTCTAAGCCCCCATTGTGCATGCTTGCCTGCTAAGTTGCTTCAGTCGCGTCTGACTCTTTGTGACCTTATGGATGGTAGCCCACCAGGCTCCTCTGTTCCATAGGATTCTCCAGGCAAGAATACTGGAGTGGGCTGCCATGCATTCCTCCAGGGGATCTTCCTGACCCAGGGATCGAACCCGTGTCTCTTAGATCTTCTGCATTGGAAGTTGGAAGTTCTT
Source organism: Bos indicus x Bos taurus (assembly GCF_003369695.1). NCBI lineage: Eukaryota > Metazoa > Chordata > Mammalia > Artiodactyla > Bovidae > Bos > Bos indicus x Bos taurus. The sequence goes on along the minus strand of NC_040081.1, from coordinate 89,119,585 downwards.
TACCACTAGTGCCACCTGGGAAGCCCAAGACCTCATTACTCAGCCTTAAAATGGAGATAATAATATTGCCATCCAATATTAATCAAGTAAGTGTACAGAAAGCACATATCAGAGGGCCTGGAACATAGAAGATGCTCTGTAATCAGTTGGCATTTTGCATATTATAATTTAGAATGAGTTTGTGAACTGGAGTTGTTTTTACTGTCAAAGATATTAAAAATTATTTGCTTAAAAGACAAGCTAATTATCATGTTAGATAATGAGAATTCAGTCCTTATGATCAACAAACATTTGGTGAACCCCAAGACTCTGCTGGAGCAGAATTAGATAATAATGGTACAAAGATGAGGAACACATGATCTCTAGATTCAAAGAGTGGTCTTGATGGAGAGGTAACCATAAGCCCAAATAATTCTAATATAACATGGGGGTTATTAAGAGAGACAAGCACAGTGTTTCTCCCTCCTGTTTCTCAGAAGGTCTTCATCAGAACATCTTGTCAAAGGTGTCAAACTGTGCTTAAGAATACCTGAGGACTTTGCTGAAATGAAAATATTTACCTGCATTTTTAACCACCTTGTGCAGAGGGAGTTGCCATCCTTAATAGGTGATTCTTGCTCCTAAAGCTTGACATTCATTGGTTTGGAGAACCATGGAGGAAACATTCTTAGCTTAACCCAGAGGTTCAGGAATAACATCTCAGCTGAGTCCTAAGGGTGAATAGAACACATTAGGTGAAAAGAGGTGAGGAGAGCTTTCAGCGTTTAGGGATCAGAGTAAGACAGATGTGGCTTTAGACAGAAATGATGTGGTGTGGATGTCTGCTGGGTATTGGAGGTCACTCAGTGAGCAAAACTCAGTATCATGAGGCAGTGGGGCGGGATGGGAGAGTGTGGTCGTCAAAGGTGACGGAAGTGAAAGATTCTTGGCAAATTGCCTCTGTATGTTTCTCACCTTCTCCTTTTGATTTTTCTTCTCTCACATATTGAACCCTCTACAAATCATGCCTTTATCAGTGTCACCTGAATTACTAGGAGTGGTAGAAAAACATAGTTGAAGTGCTGCAGGGGATTTTGAAATGTCCTAAAAGTTCCCTTTTGTTTCTAGTTAGATTGGGTTTGAGATACAAAAGAGGGTATTTTCCGAAGTTCATTTTTTATCTCTCAGTTCATGACAACCCAGCAGGTCTTTCAAAGCACAGTGACAGGGCTAGCAGACCAAGAAATCGACTGATGATGATATCAGGTGAGTTAGCGTCCTCATTCTGTAGGTTCTTACGTCTTGGCCCACGAGGTGTGGCAGCCTGAACCTTTCACTCCTACTGCAACTTTTCACTCCTACTGAGATTTCTTACAATGAGATTTCTCACATCTCTGGGATGCCTCAGAGATAGAGTATGTCATACCTTCACTTGTTGAGATTGCCTCATGTCCACCTCTATAGTCTACAGAAATCTTCTCTTGGGAACGACCTTGGTTTCTTTGTAAGAACTGAAATCTATGAGCAGGGGGACTGTTAGAAGTCATGATTTCATCGAGGGGAATGGGACAAAACCCCAAAGCGATGGCCAGACTTAATCGTGTTCATTTCTAACAATACCACTCCCAGCTGTCTTTGATCCTCAGGAAGCATGTTTGCTTTGGGCTCAGCACTTGGCATTGATCTAAATGATTCCTATCTTAGGATTTAATGAAGAGATTAATAATATCTCAGCTGAGTGAGAAATGCTGTGCTTTTGAATGAGGTCAACAGTCATTAAATTCCACTGGACATTCCAGAATAGGAAGAACAGCAGTGACAGATCTTTATCTTTGCTTATCTTTGCAGTTTACCCAATGTAAACTGCACTCTCATGCTTGGAATGCCAGCACCCAGTGGTTAATTGAAGCATCAATTAACTCTGTTAGCATCTTTCAGATTCTCTGGGGACATCTTATCACTTGTTTCTATTAAATTTCTTTTAAATGACCAACCTCAATAGAAGTCAAAGAGATAGAAAGTTTACCCTTAATGATACCCCCAATTATACTACTTTTATTTTTTGTAATATTATGCTGTCATTGAGTGATGTCAGCAGAGATATGATTCATGAGCCTTAGTTTTTAATCATATGCAACTTCTGATTAACAATCAATTTATTATTTCCACACCCCTGCATACAAATTGCTTCTGTAAGGTTTCTTGTATTAATCAGAACTCATGTTGTAACCAACAGAAATCAAGTCCAGTGTATCTTAAATTTTATAAAAGGAGGATTTTTTTGGTTTACGTAGCTAAAATGTTTAGAGGCAGATTCAGGTATCAGTCGGTTCAAGGATTTGATAGATTTTCTCCAGAATTTCTCTCTTTGCCTAGCTTCTTGGGTTTGTGGTGTATGTGTTTATGTGTGAGGTAGTGGGAAAAGTGTGCAGGGAGTGAGTGTGTATTTGCAAATTCTCAGCTCTGTTCTCATCAACAATGGCTTCTGAACATTGATGAAGAATGCATTTTCTGTATGATTTGGATTAAGAAGGGAGAAGGGTATTTCCAGCACATGAAAGAAGGGCATAGATGTTTGAAACAAAATGTCCTTAGGAAACTTCAAATAGGTCAATGTGGCTAGAATGCAGGGTTCTTTTGGGGGAGTAACAAGATGGATGGACTGATGCCATGTAAGAAGGGACTCTACAAGTATTGATAAAGGACTGCTGATTTTCTTATGTCAACAATAACAAGTCTCTAAGCAGTGATATATCATAAAATATGAACCTTAGTAAGATTATTCTAGTATTAATAGGGAGAGTGGATTTAACAAGGTTAAAACAGGGAGCCAGGATTCAGTTCAGTTTGGTCTACTCAGTCATGTCTGACTCTTTGCAACCCCATGGACTGCAGCACGCCAGCCCTCCCTGTCCATCACCAACTCCTGGAATTTACTCAAACTCATGCCTATTGAGTTGGTGATGCCATCCAATCATCTCATCCTTTGTTGTCCCCTTCCCCTCCTGCCTTCAATCTTTCCCAGCATCAGGGTTTTTTCAAATGAGTCAGCTCTTGGCATCAGGTGGCCAATGTATTGGAGTTTCAGCTCCAATATCACTCCTGCCAATGGATATTCAGGACTAATTTCCTTCAGGATGGACTTGTTGAATCTCCTTGCAGTCCAAAGGACTCTCAAGAGTCTTCTCCAACACCACAGTTCAAAAGCATCAATTCTTCGGTGCTCAGCTTTCTTCACAGCCCAACTCTCACATCCATACATGACCCCTGGAAAAACCATAGCCTTGACTAGACGGACCTTTGTTGGCAAAGTCATGTCTCTGCTTTTCAATATGCTATCTAGGTTGTTCATAACAACTTTCCTTTCAAGGACTAAGCATCTTTTAATTTCATGGCTGCATTCACCATCTGCAGTGATTTTGGAGCCCCAAAAAATAAAGTCTGCCACTGTTTCCACTGTTTCCCCACCTATTTCCCATGAAGTGATGGGACCAGATGCCATGATCTTCGTTTTCTGAATGTTGAGCTTTACGCCAACTTTTTCACTCTCCTCTTTCACTTTCATCAAGAGACTTTTTAGTTCCTCTTCACTTTCTGCCATAAGGGTGGTGTCATCTGCATATCTGAGGTTATATATATTTCTCCCAGCAATCTTGATTCCAGCTTTTGCTTCATTTAGCCCAGCGTTTCTCATGATGTACTCTGCATATAAGTTAAATAAGCAGGGTGACAATATACAGCTTTGATGTACTCCTTTCCCTATTTGGAACCAGTCTATTGTTCCATGTCCAGTTCTAACTGTTGCTTCCCGACCTGCTTACAGATTTATCAAGAGGCAGGTCAGGTGGTCTGGTGTTCCCATCTCTTTCAGAATTTTCGACAGTTCATTGTGATCCACACAGTCAAAGGCTTTGGCATAGTCAATAAAGCAGAAATAGATGTTTTTCTGGAACTCTCGTGCTTGCTCATGATGAAATAATAAAAGATAGTGGGGATCTGAATTGGATAGACATAATGGAAGTATGCTGCTGCTGTGCGACTCTGCGTGTCCGACTCTGTGCAACCCCATAGATGGCAGCCCACCAGGCTCCCCCGTCCCTGGGATTCTTCAGGCAAGAATACTGGAGTGGGTTGCCATTTCCTTCTCCAGTGCATGAAAGTGAAAAGTGAAAGTGAAGTCGCTCAGTCCTGTCCGACTCTTAGCAACCCCATGGACAGTAGCCTACCAGGCTCCTCCATCCATGGGATTTTCCAGGCGAGAGTACTGGAGTGGGGTGCCATTGCCTTCTCTGAATGGAAGTATAGAGGAGGGGAAAATGTTAAATATCTTGATTAGTTGACTATTCAAGATTTAGTTTTAGATTAGAAGTTTGGAGTGAAGGAATATATGCAATCAAGGGAGAGAGAACGGGTATAAAATTACTTCTGGGCTTTCAGCTTGATGAATGACAGTCCATTCAGAGACAGAGAAAATAGAATGAGGAGGAGATTTTTGCTGGAGGTGGAGGGGTGTTAAGGGACATATAGCACAATATGGTGTGTATCATCATGTGATAAACAGGTGAAGCCCAGCATACACTACCTGGCATCTGCTCAAAGGCTCATGCAGAAGCAGGAGCATGGGATCCTGCAGGGGGACATACTTGGGCTGGAGTGCAATTGAATATTCTGTAGGACTAGGATCCCATGAGGGGACTCTACTCTCATGAGGCTCTTTGTTTATTTTAACGAAGCTAATAGCAACTTTATGGGAAGAATAAATATTTGGTGGCAAAGGTCAGATTGCTGTCACATAGATTTGTTGAGATGTATTTAAGAATCTTCCTGCCAATGCAGGAGACCCATGTTCGATCCCTTGGTAGTTAAGATTCCCTGGAGAAGGAAATGGCAACCCACTCCAGTGTTCTTGCCTGGGAAATCCCATGGACAGAGGAGCCTGGCGGTCTACAGTCCATGGTGTCACAAAAGAGCCAGACAAGACTTAACGACTAAACAACAACAAAATATACAAGGAAGATTTTTAAAGTTTTATCTCATTAATAAAACCTGAAGTGTTGGACTCTTTATTAACAAGAAAGATGACTTTCTTTTAAGTTATAGGAGTAAAATACACCTGACTGTTTGAGTCCAACCTATTACTTCATAGAGCATTTGGTACCAATTTTTCTTAGCCTAAAATGAGGCAAGTTTCCTTCCCAGCCAAGAGAGATTCATAATTATATAGTGGCAGAGGCTAATATAACAAGAAAGGTACTGGAAAAGCAAGACACTTCAATTCAGTGACAGATTTACTAAGCCACATAAATTACCTGTGTTTTTATTTCTCCTTGTGGGTGATTAATTTGGATGCCCTGTTTGAAGTGTCACAATCCTGTTTAACCACATTTGAAACATGACTGGTTATTACCCTCATCTCTTTTAGGAGGCGAATTCTCTTCTCAAGCCCATCCCTCAATACCAGAGGCTGTTGTGTGTAAGATATGTTACCAAGGAGAGAGTATTTCTTATTACGAGGCTAATAAAATGCAGGAATTTCCTGGTAGCTCAGTGATAAAGAATCCACCTGCCAATGAAGGAGATGCTGGTTCAATCCCTGGGTCAAGGAAGATTCCCTAGAGAAGGGAATGACAACCTGCTCCAGTATTCTCGCCTGGAGAATTCCATGGATAGAGGAGTCTGGCAAGCTACAGTCCATGGGGTTGCAAAAAGAGTCTCACATGACTTAGTGACTAAGCAGCAACAACAAATAAAATGCACTTTAGTATAAGCCCCACAACGGCTCTATGAAGAGTTGTTTTGCTTTTAATTTTTGGAGAGTGGAATTTCCCTGTGTAAAACTTATGGGGTTATTCAGATAGCCAGAAAAAGGATGGTGATTCCTGTGTGCCCCACGTTGTGTAAACAGCATAGGAAATGGGGCTGATGTTCAATAAGAGCATATGGAGACAAGAAAATAAAGGTGTATGCCAACTTGACATTGGAGTTTTTAAAAGAATGTTTGAATCACTTTACTTATAAAATCCTTTTCTTCTCCTTTTTCATTGATATCTTTCCTGCTCTAGAAAAGTGGCAATTATATAGAGAGTATCACTGTTGAACCCATAATCCCTGACATCAATTCCTGAGATGAGAGCAAAAGTCAAATGACAAAGGAAAAAGGGAGATAATGCTGTAATGATTAACTTCCAAACTTTTATTTGGTGTACAAATGGAGAAAAGAAAGCTCAGTCTAGTTCTGTAGAACATTATACGGCATTAAACAGAGCAAGAAGTAAGTCGACAGCGTCAGTAACTACTAAACCTTGTTTGTCATCTCTCACTGTCTACCACTCAGCTCTAAGGTGTCCTGAAAGTGTCTAATCTCCAGATTACTGTTAATGAAAATGAGATACAGCTTAAAAGTAATGGGCCCTATTAGGAGGAGTTATTTTAAAGGTGACTCATTTTTTCCTGACCCTTCAAGTGGCATTCTTTCCACACAGCATTAGTAAGAGGACTTTCCACAGTTCTGATGGCTGGTCGGCAAGGATCCAGCTGTTTTGTTTTCTTTCAGGCAACATGTATTTTAGAACAGATTATAAAGTAGATACATTTGTGAAAGTTTCAGAATTGTAGAAGGCAAATAAAGAAGATACTTCTAAGTCCCTCAAATCATAACAAATTATTTATGTATTTAAGTTATATAAAATAACTTTATTGTGGTATTTAGATTGTCTACTCTTGAAAAGTTTCAATTTTGTTAATCTACCAAGTTGCATGAAAGGCTATTATAAGGTTTTTGCATAGTACTGTGATTCTCCAGCTGATGGATAGAATCAAAGCATAATTACATTAGTGTATTTTCTAGTCACTGTTGAATCTCTGATTTCCACAGTTGTTGGCACTAAATTCCAATACCATTTGATATAGTCTTAGGGAATTTAAGCTAATTTTAATGTTCATCCATGCAAGACAAAACTATACAGATAGTCTATTGGGAAAGGTGCACATAATGCATTATAAAAACCAAACTATGAGTTCTACTTGTCATGATTTGGGGTTTAATGTGCAACTCTACTGCCCTCTATTAGCGGATACTTACAAATTCATAAAAAATGAAAAGTGCATGGGTTAATCACATGAAAATGACACAGTATGAGCATCTGAAATTATAGTAAGTTGATTAACAACAAATTCAATATTAGAGAGCACACAAAACAACCACAATTGCAAGATCATACTTTTTAAGATTTCCCTTGTAGAGAATAAAACCAATCAAGCATACATTACATGTTGACAAACAGATTCAAGGGATTAGATCTGGTAGACAGACTGCCTGAAGAACTATGGATAGAGAGGTTCATGATATTGTACAGGAGGCAGTGACCAAAACCATCCCAAAGTGAAAATCATAAGAAGGCAAAACAGTTATCTGAGAAAGCTTTACAAACAGCTGAGAAAAGACGAGAAGCAAAAGGCAGGAGAGAAAGGGAAAAATATACCCAACTGAATGCAGAGTTCTAGAGAATATCAAGGAGAGATAAGAAACTATTTGTGAGTGAACAATGCAAAGAAAGAGAGGGAAAGAATAGAATGGAAAAGACCAGAGATCTCTTCAAGAAAATTAGAGATATCAAGGGAACGTATCATGCAAGGATGGGCATGATAAAGTCTGGAAATGGTAAGGACTTAACAGAAGCAGAAGAGATTAAGAAGAGGTGGCAAGAATACACAGAAGAACTTTACAAAAAAGGTCTTAATGACCTGGATAACTATAATGGTGTGGTCACTCACTTAGAGCCAGACATCCTGGAGTATGAAGTCAAGGGGGTCTTAGGAAGCATTCCTACCAACAAAGCTAGTGGAGATAATGGTATTATTCCAGCTGAGCTATTTAAAATCCTAAAACAATGATGCTGTTGAAGTGCTGTACTCAATATGCCAGCTAATTTGGAAAACTCAGCAGGGGCCACAGGACTGGAAAACGTTAGTCTTCATTCCAATCTCAAAGAAGGGTAATGTCATAGAATGTCCAAACTACTGTACATTTTCACACGCTAGCAAGGTAATGCTCAAAATCCTTCAAGCTAGTCTTCAGTCGTATGTGAACCAAGAACATCCAGATGGCCAAGCTAGATTTAGTAAAGGCAGAGGAATCAGAGATCAAATTCCCAACACTCATTGGATTTTAGAGCAAAGGAATTACAGAGAAACATCTACTTTTGCTTCATTGACTTTACTAAAGTCTTTGTGTGCATCACAACAAACTGTGGAAAATTCTTAAACAGGTGAGAATATAAGACCACCTTACCTGCTTCCTGAGAAACCTGTATACAGGTCAAGAAGAACCAGTTAGAACTGGACATGGAACAACAGGTTAGTTCAAAATTGGGAAAAGAGTATGACAAGATTCTATATTGTCACCCTGCTTATTTAATTTATATGCAGAGTACATCAATGTGAAAAGCCAGGCTGGATGAATCACAAACGGGAATCAAGATTGCCGGGAGAAATATCAACAGCTTCAGATATGCAGATGATACCCCATTAATGGTAGTAAATGAAGAGGAACTAATGTGCTTCTTGATGAGGGTGAAAGAGGAAAGTGAAAAAGTTGGCTTAAAATTCAACATTCAAAAAACTAGGATCATAGCATCTGGTCCCATCACATCATGGCGAATAGAAGGGGGGAAGTCAGATTCTATTTTCTTAGGCTCCAAAATCACTGTGGACAGTAACTGCATTCATGAAATTCAAAGATAGTTGCTCCTTGGAAGAAAAGCTATGACAAACCTAGACAATGTATTAAAAAGCATAGATATCATTTTTCCAACAAAGATCCATATAGTCAAAGCTATGGTTTTTCCAGTAGTCATGTACAGAAGTGAGAGTTGGATCATAAAGAAGGTTGAGCCCTGAAGAACTGATGCTTTTGAATTGTGATGCTGGAACTCTTGAGAGTTACTTGGATAGCAAGGAGATCAAACCAGTTGATCTTAACGGAAATCAACCCTGAATAAACATTGGAAGGACTGATGCTGAAGCTGAAGTTCCAATACTTTGGCCACCTGATGGGAAGAGCCAACTCATTGGAAAAGACCCTGATACTGGAAAAGATTGAAGGCAGCAGGAGAAGGGGGTGACAGAGGATGTGATGGTTGGATAGTTCACCAGTTCAATGGACATGAATCTGATTAAACTCTGGGAGATGGTGAAGGGCAGGGAAGCCTGGTGTGCTGCAGTCAATGGGGTCAAAAAGAGTCGAACACGACTTAGCAACCTAACAACAACAACACTGGGTTGACTCCTTTCTCCCCACAAATTCCTGTTTGACTTCTTAACCTCCAGTACTTCAGAATGTGATTTTTTTTGGAAATAGGGCCTTCCCAGGTGTCTCAGTGGTAAGGAATCTGAGTGCAGTGCAGGAGACCCAAGTTTGATCTCTGGATCAGGAAGAACCCCTGGAGAAGGTCATGGCCACCTACTCAATATTCTTGCCTGGAAAATCCCATGGACAGAAGAGCCTGGTGGGCTACAGTCCATAGGGTTACAAAGAGCTGAATACAACCGAGCACATGAGAAAGAGTCCCTCTAGATGTAATTAGGTAAGTTAGGAAGTAGGGTGGGTCTCTAATCCAATATGATTTATACAAAGGCAGAGTTTGGAGGCAGACACACACACAGGTAGGGCACCATGTGAAGGGAAAGTCAGAGACTGGGGTGATAACACAGAAACTAAAGACTGTCCAAAAGCCAGAGATAGAGGCACAGCATAGAGAACATACAGACATATGTATGGACCCCAGGGGAGGAAGAAAGGGTGAAATGGGTTGGCAGAAAGATGTTGACATATATATGCTATTGATGCTATGTGTAAAATAGATAGCTAATGAGAACCTATTGCATAGTTCAGGAAACTCTACTCAGTTGTCTGTGGTGACCTAAATGAGAAGGAAATCTGAAAATGAGGGGAGATAGGTATATGTATAGCTGACTCCCTTTGCTGTAAGCAGAAACTAACACAACATTGTAAAGCAACTATATGCTTGTGTGCTAAGTTGCTTTAGTCATGTTTGACTCTTTGCGATCACCGGCACCACTATACTCGAATTTAAAAAAAGCTATTTTCTTTAGCGAATCACCGGAAGCTAGGAGAGAGGCATTAAACCTATAATCTCCTGTCATCCTCAGATGAACCAACCCTACCAACATCTTGATTTGGGGTTTCTCCCCAACAGAGCTGTGAAGTAATGCATTTCTATTGTTTAACCAGAACTTTCACTTGGCTTTGTTATGTAGCCCTGCTGCTGCTGCTCCTGCTAAGTCGCTTCAGTCATGTCCGTCTCTGTGGGACCCCATAGACAGCCTCCTACCAGGCTTCTCTGTCCCTGGGATTCTCCAGGCAAGAACATTGGAGTGGGTTGCCATTTCCTTCTCCAATGCATGAAAGTGAAAAGTGAAAGTGAAGTAGCTCAGTCGAGTCAGACTCTTAGCGACCTCATGGACTGCAGCCTACCAGGCTCCTCTGTCCATGGGATTTTCCAGGCAAGAGTACTGGAGTGGGGTGCCATTGCCTTATCTGAACTAAAATAGCATGCTATTGAATTAAAGACTAACATTTACATTTTCTGAAAAGAATGAATTTTCCTCATTTTCTCTGGGTCAATTTGGCTTTCTCTTTAAATCAGGACTCTGTGCCGCAAAGAGTCACATGGTTCCTCTGAAAAATGTCATAAAATCCAGCTCTTTTCAAGGATATGAATTTCTAGTGAGCTAGAAAATGCAATTAGGGAAAGTATGATGCCAATATCTTTCAGTGTCTTAGGACTAATGGCTTCTGGCCATAATGCTGAACTTGAAATTGGGTGATTTTTATAGCAAGATTCTTCTCTGTGGCTTACAGGCATTTGAATTCATAATCTTGAACATGACAAGCATTCTATCAATATGGAACATGGAGAGGAGGTTATATAATGATAAACAAATATCAGGATGGCCTAAGGTATCTTTTCTCTAATGTTGAATTTCAGAAAGCAATTTTGCACATTTTGCAACATTTTAATGGAAAAGAGTGTGATTCTTACATTTCACACATGGTAAACTGAATTGTTCATACAACTAGAATAAGAAGGTATAATGCTAATGAAAAGAAAATCTCCTAAAATTGTTAATGCCTGTGGTAGATTGTATTTTCCAATGACACAAGCAACTCAGTGCCTCTTGAATACAGGTGGACTTTTGACTTGCTTGTAACTATTGAAATACAACGAAAGTGATGCTGTGCGAATCCTTAGGCTAAATCATGAAAGGTGATACAGCTCCTGCCTTGTCAATTGAACAACTGGCCTTGAAACTCTTTGACACAGTATAATATGCAGATGACACCACCCTTATGGCAGAAAGTGAAGACGAACTGAAAAGCCTCTTGATGAAAGTGAAAGAGGAGAGTGAAAAAGTTGACTTAAAGTTCAACATTCAGAAAATGAAGATCATGACATCTGATCCCATTACTTTATGGGAAATAGATGGGGAAACAGTGGCAGACTTTATTTTTGGGGGGCTCCAAAATCACTGCAGATGGTGACTGCAGCCATGAAATTAAAAGACGCTTACTCCTTGGAAGAAAAGCAATGACTAACCTAGATAGCATATTGAAAAGCAGAGACATTACTTTGCCAACAAAGGTCCGTCTAGTCAAGGCTATGGTTTTTCCAATAGTCATGTATAGATATGAGAGTTGGACTGTGAAGAATGCTGAGTGCTGAAGAATTGATGCTTTTGAACTGTGGTGTTGGAGAAGACTCTTGAAAGTCCCTTGGACTGCAAGGAGATCCAACCAGTCCATTCTGAATGAGATCAGCCCTGGGATTTCTTTGGAAGGAATGATGCTAAAGCTGAAACTCCAGTACTTTGGCCACCTCATGCGAAGAGTTGACTCATTGGAAAAGACTGTGATGCTGGGAGGGATTGGGGGCAGGAGGAGAAGGGGACAACAGAGGGTGAGACAGCTGGATGGTATCACTGACTCGACGGACATGAGTCTGAGTGAACTCCGGGAGTTGGTGATGGACAGGGAGGCCTGGCATGTTGTGATTCATGGGGTCGCAAAGAGTTGGACACGACTGAGCAACTGAACTGAACTGAACTGAAGAAGCTTGACTCACCTGAGCAGTGTGTGCTGTGAGGAAGTCCAGGTCATATGCAGAGGCCATACAAAGGTGACCCAACTCAGAGAGTCAGCTGAGAGTTGCAGACTGAGCTGACATTTGAACTGCCAGACATGATCTCAGATGATTTTAGCCCCGAGCCTTTGAGTCTTCCCAGCTAGGGTTCCAGAAATGTGGTACAGGAGGAAGTCATCTTAAATTCTGTGTCCTTTTACATTCTGAGGCACAGAATTGGTGAGAAAATAAAATGCTTCATTTATGACACAAAGTTTTGCAGTGGTTTGTTATGTTGCGATAGTAACTTGAAAAGTAGCTTGGTGAACATTGCTTCCTGTGCAGAAGTCCCATATATGTGCTTTGAGATGTTTCTTCTTCCATAATCTACAGTCTTCTTGGCAAGCAATATGTTATTTAGGAGCTATTCATTAACTTTGGAGGGAAAAAAAAGAAAAACACATTTCTGATTTATTCTTCCTTCTCTTAAGAGGGGGCTTCCCTGGTGGCTCAGTGGTAAAGAATCTGCCTACCGATGCAGGAAATGCAGGTTCAATCCCTGGGTCAGGAAGATCTCCTGGAGGAAATGGCAGCCCACTCCAGTATTCTTGTCTGGGAAATCCCATGGACAGAGCAGCCTGGTGGGCTATAGTCCATGGGGTGCAAAAGAGTCAGACATGACTTAGCAACTAAACAACAACAACAACAACAACTGTTAAGAGGCATTTCTACAATTTGCTACTCTTGAGGCTCTCTCAAAGCCCCAACTTTCATGATCTAAATCTTCATAGATACTGTCATGTTCTTCTCTTAAACCCTACTTCTTACATTTTTACGTACATATTAAGTGTTATTTATTTAATATTTTTGCCATAAAACTTTCTCTTTTTTTCCTCAATAATGTAACAAAATTAGACTACTACAAGAAAACTATTGCTAATATTTTTAAAATGTCTTACATAATTTTCCCAAGTTTTTTAAATACATTAGTAGTTCAGGATTTTAGGTCTCAGTCCTCACATTGAGGTAAATTGGTTTAATAAATTGGCTTGTTACTATTAATGTCTAAGGATGCTAGGTCTTTTTTACTAAAAGTGAGCTTGGTTAGAACTTATAATATGAAACATGTTGTTCACCATTGGCTTTTCAAGTTTCTCCCTTATAATTTTAGATGTTGGGCATAGATGTTGTATATACTTCTTCCTTAGTATCTGAAACACATGAAAGGATATCTAACATTTAGGAGGCATTAGGAATAAATTAGAAAAACTTTCTTTCTTAGTGTATACTTATACAGTAACTAAATAAAATTCTCTTTCTTCATTGTAACTGATTTCCTGTCTTGAAATTTCTTAGTGTATACTTATACAGTAACTAAATAAAATTCTCTTTCTTCATTGTAACTAATTTCTTGTCTATAGTGGCATTTCATTTTTATCTTAGAAGTTGTATTCACTGGCCAGACTTACATTCTAGGAAGCCCAGAGCAGCCAACAGTGATTATTAAGGTAATTTTTTATTGCTATTTACAGATGACCTCAGACTATTATTTCAGTCTCTTTACAGAGTACAGGATACTAGTACAATTGCATTGTGTCTATGTCATTGGGAGTTCTTGGGAAAAAGTTTTATCTGTCTCATGACAACAGATATTTTTCCCCAACAGGCAAAATGATTAGATCAGAAAGAAATCTCTCTTTCCAAGGGGCCAATGCCTGAACCTCATTAAAATCATCCGTGAAGATGTTGGGCTTATCGGGGATCTAAGGAGTAGAAGTGGTCCCATTGAGTAGATCAGCAGGAAGTGTTTGCACAGCAGTGGGTTGTTTTCTCTGTGTGTTAAGGCCATTCTGACCTGGTGTGTAGGGCGGATCTGCTGAAAGTTAGGTAAATTTTAATCTCCGGGTTGTAGATTATGACACAATATATTTGGGTCAATTGGCAAGATCTCTCACATTTGTGAACTCATTATTTGCAATGGTCTAGTTTCCTATCATCTAGGTTTTGTGATTCATGGTGTGGTTTATGGACTAACAACTTCAGTGTCCCATGATAGCTTGTTAGAAATGCAGAAACCCAGGTCCATTTCAGATCTACTGAATCAAAGACTTCATTTGAACAAGGTCCCCAGTGTCCCCTATGCACATTAAAGTTCAAGGTATATTGATTGGAGACAGGTAGTCCTTGTAGCTGGCAGATGCAGCATTATATACTGAAATTCCACATGTCCACTCAATGTATGTGTGGAGAAAGCATCAGTTTGGGGGTTTTTGGTCCTAATTAGTATTTGAGGATGTGATGGTAAAGAGTGCTCAGTCTATGAAAGCATCAAGATGGTAGCCTCACATTTCTAAATATTTAGCAATGGTTAAATTGTTGTTTATTTGCACAGCCCTTGTTACCAAAGGAGGAGTTAATTTTTGCAGATTCAGCTTCCAGCTGTACACGTTAGCCCACACTGAGTTCAGATAACCTTGCAGTGGGCTTCATCCTAAAAGCAGCCATTAGCTATTTGTCAGATTTTCACTCCCTGTCATTTCTACTCATTTAAGAAGAAAGGTGTAGGTGCTTGAAGAGGTATATGCCAACTTAGAAATGGTTATATACTACTGTTGGGCAATATATACAATTTCAGTCTTGTGATGTGTTCATGTGTGTATGTATTTGTATAAAGAAATGTGGATGAACTTGTTTAATCAAGATAGTTCTGATTGCCTTAGTGTGGTTGGTAAATTAGAGTGACTTACAGTTCCTTCTAGTTAATTTTCCGAATTTTCTATCCTGAGTGTTTTCAATCCTTTCATTAAGTTGACAAATATTTATGTACCAAGCACTGTATGGTTAGAAGACAGAGGCTTCAGAAAAAAGGGACTGACTAGGAATCATGAGGTAGCAAAGGAAAGGAAAGCTCAAGTGGGAAGTTTCCAGGTCAAGTTAGGGGAGGAATTCCTTCTGTGGATTCATCTCATTCTTGTGTGTCCGTGTTACTGTACACAAGCTTCAGCCTTGTCTGAGCTTTCTTTTCTTTGGATGCTATTCAGAAATGTGTCACTGAATCCAACTTTTGTCCTTTAACACAAAATTAATGAATGTATTTTGTACGAACACAAAAATAATCACTGACTGAAGAGGCAATAATTCTCACTTATTTCATAAAATCAGTTTTTACTTCTGCTATGTTTTCGTTGTCTGATAGGGCCAGATTATTTTTAAGAAAGTCTGAAGTAAAATTTTTATCATAAAACTAAATAATAAAACTAAAATCTCTGTTTGTTACCAAAGCCTTGTACTGTGCTCAGTCCTGTCCGACTCTTTGCAACCCCATGCACTGTATGTAGACCACCAGGCTCCTCTATCCATGGAATCTTCCAGGCAAGCATACTGGAGCAGGTTGCCATTTCCTTTTACAGGGGATCTTCCTGACCCAGGGATCAAACCTGCATCTCCTGCATTGGCAGGCAGATTCTTTTCTTCTCTGCCACCTGGGAAGCCCTTGTTACCAAAGGAGGAGTTAATTTTTGCAGGCTCAGCTCCCATCAGTATATACGTTAGCCCACTGTGTTTAGATAACCTTGCAGCAGGCCTCATCCTGAAAGCAGCTGTGAGCTACTTGTCAGGCTTTGACTCTCTGTGTTGTACCCATCAGTCTCCCCTGGCATATATGGCTGCTCTCCTTTCTGGAATGCAGTGATCTGCTCCTTTGCCCCAAGGCAGAAGAGTGCATTTAAAATGTGTTTCACTCCATCATTATTTCTTCAAGGTGTTTCTGAGAACACTGGGCCTGTTGTAGATTTGGGCAGTAGTTTGACCAGAAACCAGCTCATTTTTTATTCAAACAGAAAGTACATGTAATTTCTAGGATCTAATCTGGAAATGAAAAAATAGTAACTGAGCCACCCAAGGCATAAATGTTGCTGATTCATTCTCACATATTCTTAGTCATGTGTTTATTGTCTATTTAAATCAATAAAATAATAGTTAATAAATACACCCCTTGTTATACACACTCCTTTGAAAGGAAATTCTCCATGTTTTTCAATAACTATCCTAATGACTGCTCCTAGGCAATTGCCTCCAGGACCTGAGAGTAGAACAGGGGAACATTTTTACTTTTTGTTGAATAATTTAAAAATAAAAAGTGCCACAGCCTCAGGGAGGAAGTGGTTTAGCTACTGGGATGCATAGCTTATTTATTCAGTTAGGTCAAATTATTATGCAGCACATTAGGAAACAGATGGTCCCTACTTACTTTCCTTCTTTCCTTCTTTTAAACTGTCAACTAAAAAATACTGGCGACCTAAAAGCTGAGTGCCAAGTTGCTTTACTTGAGTCCAACTCTTTGAGACCCAAGCACCCTATCCCGGCAGGCCACTCTGTCCATGGGATTCTTCAGGAAAAAATACTGGAGTGGGTTGCCATTTACTCCTCCAGGGGATCTTCCCAACCTGTAGACTAAACCCAAGTATCTTACGTTTCCTACATTGGCAGGCAGGTTTCTTACCACTAGAGCCACCTGGGAAACCCTAGCTGAGTCAGTCAGTTCATCCACTCAGTCATGTCCTACTCTTTGCAGCCCCATGGACTGCAGCACGCCAGGCTTCCCTATCCATCACCATCTCCAAGAGCTTGCTTAAACTCATGTCCATTGAGTCGGTGATGCCATCCAACCATCTCGTCCTCTGTCGCCCCCTTCTCCTCCTGCCCTCAGTCTTTCCCAGCATCAGAGTTTTTCTAATGAGTCAGCTCTTTGTATCAGGTGGCCAAAGTATTGGAGCTTCAGCTTCAGCATCATTCCTTCCAATGAATATTTAGGACTGATTTCCTTTAGGATAGACTGGTTTGATCTCCTTGCAGTCCAAGGCACTCTCAAGAGTCTTCTCCAACACAGTTCAAAAGCATCAATTCTTCTGTGTTCAGTCTTTTTTATGGTCCAACTTTCACATCTGTACATGACTATTGAAGAAACGATGGCTTTGACTAGACGGACCTTTGTTGGCAAAGTAATGTCTTTGCTTTTTAATACACTGTCTAGGTTGCTCTCAGCTTTTCTTCCAAGAAGCAAGCATCTTTTAATTTCATGTCTGTAGTCACCATCTGCAGTGATTTTGGAGCCCAGGAAAATAAAGTCTGTCACTATTTCCATTATTTCCCCATCTATTTGCCATGAAGTGATGGGACTGGATGCCATGATCTTCATTTTTTGAATGTTGAGTTTTAAGCCAACTTTTTCACTCTCCTCTTTCACTTTCATCAAGAGGCTCTTTAGTTCTTCTTCACTTTCTGCCAAAAGGATGGTGTTATCTGCATATCTGAGGTTATTGATATTTCTCCCAGCAATCTTGATCCAGCTTGTGCTTCATTCAGCCCAGCATTTCTCATGATGTACTCTGCATACAAGTTAAATAAGCAGGATGACAATATACAGCTTTGACTTACTTCTTTCTGAATTTTGAACAAGTACATTATTCCATGTCTGGTTCTAATGGTTGCTTCTTGACCTGCATACAGGATTCTCAGAATGCAGGTCAAGAGGTAACCCTCACTGAGAGTTAGATTTTATTCTATGAGAATGTTAGGACTTGACCCAGGAGACAGTATCTCAGGTGCCCCCAAGAGAGGTGGGGGAGAAGTCAAGCTATATACAAGTTTGCAGCAAGGGGCAGGTAATCTGAATATTAAAAGGTTACTGTTAATTAAGAGAAAACTAAATCTCTCACATGAGATTTAGCTTTCTTCTATGTATAGGAAGATGCAAGCGTTTGGGCTTGCTGGAATCATTTCTTTCATACACATCTAGATATCTGGGACCAATCCTGCTTTCTTTATTGTTCACATACTTATTCCTTGTTTACCATAAGAGATGGCTAATGTTGTGGATGGCCACCTCTCACATCCTCCCAGCTCCAAAGAGCTTGCTTACCAGGGAGGAAGCAGTCGATGTCTTCCAAATAGCAGGCTTTTTTTTTTTTCACTTGGGCTCAGAAATTTGCATTCGGAAAAGGCTTGTTTACTGGTAGAGTGTAGAGCAGACAACATTTCATTTCACACTACCTAGAGCTTTTCACACTATGGAGAGCTTCCTGGGCTCACATCATAAAGAGTTTGCCTGTAATTTGGGAGACCCAGAGTTCAACCCCTGGGTCGGGAAGATCCCCTGGAGAAGGAAATGGTAACCCACTCCAGTATTCTTGCCTAGAGAATCCCATGGATGGTGAAGCCTGGAGGGCTACAGGCCATGGGGTCGCAGATAGCTGGACATGACTGAGTGACTAACACTACCCTAGGCCCTTGAGGCTGTTGGTGTCCTTCTGCTCAGGCTGCTGGCCAGCTCTTCCTGTTCTCAATTTTGGGTATCTAAATTTCCTCTGATAATCACTTTGTTACTACAATGCTTTATAAAATTTGCTATTACCCTGAACAAAGCCACTTCTATTTCTGTATGAATTCCTTACTGGATCTTCTGTTCCTGTCCTCCCTGCAACATATTCTCAACAAAGCAGACAGAGTGATACTATAAAAATATGTCAGGTCTTATTAAGACCTGTAAAGAATCTGTCTGTTAAATAGAAGATGTGGGTTCAGTCCCTGGGTTGGGAAGATCCCCTGGAGATGGAAATGGCTTCCCACTCCAGTATTCTTGCCTGGGAAATCCCATGGACAGAGGAGCCTGGTGGATTATAGTCCATGCGGTCGCAAAAGAATTGGACATGACTGAGTGTCCAAGCATATAGGTTCCTGTACTAATGATCAGTTTTGTGGTTCAGCATCTCAGGATACTTTTCAGTGTCAGGATTTAATTTTTTTTTAATGTGGGAACAGATTCTTTCAAAAACTTTTGAACCATTTTCACTAAGTGATCGTCCAAGTGGTGCATCTCATAGGTGAGCTACCTCTTTTGAAAACAATTGTAACTCACTTTGCCCAGTAATTTTTCCAGTAGTCATGAATGAATGTAACAAATTAAGACCCATCAAATTCTCCAATTTGCTTGAGGAGGAGTGAAAGTCAAGTCTTTACCATGTGTCTCAGTCTGCTTGGGTTGCCATTAATCCCTGTCACTAAGTCATGTGCTACTCTGTGACCCCATGGGCTGTAGCCTGCCAGGCTCCTCTGTCCAAGGGATTTCCCAGGCTACAATACTGGAGTGGGTTACCACTCCCTTCACCATGGGATCTTCCTGACCGGGGAATCAAACCCATTTCTCCTGTGTCTCCTGCATTGCAAGCAGATTCTTTCCCCACTGAGCCATCAAGGAAGCCCACCTTCTAAAGGCTTGGTGACTTAAATCAACAAAATTGTATTTTCTCATTATTTCTGTAAGTTGGAAGTCTTAGAAGGGGCAGCATCGTTGGTCTCTGGTGAGAAACCACTTTGTGGTTTGCAGGCAGCCACCATCTCACTGTGTATTCACATGGCAGAGAGAAAGAGCAAGCTGTCTGCTGTCTCTTCTTATAAGGGCACTAATCCATTTATCTTCCCTGGTGGCTCAGAGGTTAAAGCGTCTGCCTCCAATGCGGGAGACCCAGGTTTGATCCCTGGGTCGGGAAGATCCCCTGGAGAAGGAAATGGTAACCCACTCCAGTATTCTTGCCTGGAGAATCCCATGGACGGAGAAGCCTGGTAGGCTATAGTCCACAGGGTCACAAAGAGTTGGACACGACTGGGTGACTTCACTTAATTATTTACACTTAATCCATTTAACCCTAATTACCCTGCAAAGGCCCCATCTTCTAATATCATCACATTGGGGGTTATAACTTCAATATATGAATTTTGCAGGGACATGCATCAGTCCATAACATCATAGTATACAAGATCTTTCACAATCTGGACCTTGACCTAATTTGCTACCTTTTTTTTTTTTTTTTTTTTTTTAACTTATTCAGGTCTAACCTTTTCTGTGTCTTTATCTTCCTTGAAACTACTCAGGCATGCTCCTGCTTTGGGGTCCTTGCCCTGGCTATTCCTTTTTCCTCACACGGCCAAAAGTTTTGTTTGCTTACTTTATTTGCTCAACTGTCCGTTTGTCAGAGATGACTTCACTTAGCGAAAGTGCACCAGGACACAACTCTACTCAGCACTGGGCTTCTTGGCATGCTGCAGTGGGAGAGACAGCACACCATGGTGAGCTGTGTGGGGCACCAGAAAGAAGATGTTGGGAGATGCCTGTCCTAGGGCTCAAGTTTGTGTTATGTAATTTAGAGGAGCAGTCAGTGAAGCTTGGTTTTGCTCTGAGGCTGTCAGACAGTGAGGGCAATTCCATAATTGGGTACCATAACCATTTCATACTAAGAGGAATAAAGTCAGGCTAAAGCTATAATTGCAGAGTCAGAAAGAATTAACTATTACTCATCTTAGCTTGATGAGGGGGCTGTTTGGATATTTTTGTAATTTGCACATTTCTTTTATTTTTATTTATTTTAAAATTTTTAATTGGAGGCTAATTACTTTACATTATTGTGGTGGTTTTTTACCATACATTCACATGAATCAGCCATGGGTGTACATGTATTCCCCATCTTGACCCTCCCTCCCACCTCCCTCCCCATCCCATCTCTCAGGGTCATCCCAGTGCACCAGCCCTGAGCACCCTACCTCATGCATCAAACCTGGACTGGTGATCTATTTCACATATGATAATATACATGTTTCAATGCCATTCTCTCAAATCATCCCACCCTTGCTCTCTCCCCAGAGTCCAACAGTCTGTTCTTTACATATGTGACTCTTTTGCTGTCTCGCA
The DNA here is from genome assembly GCF_003369695.1 of Bos indicus x Bos taurus. Classification (NCBI taxonomy): domain Eukaryota; kingdom Metazoa; phylum Chordata; class Mammalia; order Artiodactyla; family Bovidae; genus Bos; species Bos indicus x Bos taurus. The sequence continues at coordinate 89,098,723 of NC_040081.1, read as the reverse complement.
TATAGGGTAATCTTTACCATCTTTCTAAATTCCATATATATATGTTAATATACCATATTAGTATTTTCTTTCTGACTTACTTTGCTCTGTATAACAGGCTCCAGTTTCATCTACCTCATCAGAACTGATTCAAATGTATTCTTTTAAATAGCTGAGTAATATTTTATTGTGTATATGTACCACAGCTTTCTTATCCATTTGTCTGCTGATGGACATCTAGGTTGCTTCCATGTCCTGGCTATTGTAAACAGTGCTGCAGTGAACACTGGGGTACACGTGTCTCTTTCAATTCTGGTTTCCTCAGTGTGTGTGCCCAGCAGTGGGATTGCTGGATCATATGGCATTTCTATTTCCAGTTTTTTAAGGAATCTCCACGCTGTTCTCCATAGTGACTGTACTAGTTTGCATTCCCACCAGCTGTATAAGAGGGTTCCTTTTTCTCCACACCCTTTCCAGCATTAATTGTTTGTAGACTTTTTGATAGCAGCCATTCTGACCAGCATGAGATGGTACCTTATTGTGGTTTTGATTTGCATTTCTCTGATAATGAGTGATGTTGAGCATCTTTTCATGTTTGTTGGCCATTTGTATATATTCTTTGGAGAAATGTCTGTTTAGTTCTTTGGCCTATTTTTTGATTGGTTTGCTTATTTTTCTGGAATTGAGCTGCAGGAGTCACTTGTATATTTTTGAGATTAATTCTTTGTCAGTTGCTTCATTTGCTATTATTTTCTCCCATTTTGAAGGCTGTCTTTTCACCTTGCTTATAGTTTCCTTCGTTGTGCAAAAGCTTTTAAGTTTAATTAGGTTCCATTTGTTTATTTTTACTTTTATTTCCATTACTCTGGGAGGTAGGTCATAGAGGATCCTGCTATGATTTACGTCAGAGAGTGTTTTGCGTATGTTTTTCTCTAGGAGTTTTATAGTTTCTGGTCTTACATTTAGAACTTTAATCCATTTTGAGTTTACTTTTGTGTATGGTGTTAGAAAGTGCTCTAGTTTCATTCTTTTACAAGTGGTTGACCAGTTTTCTCAGCACCACTTGTTAAAGAGATTGTCTTTTCTCCATTGTATATTCTTGCCTCCTTTGTCAAAGATAAGGTGTCTCTACATGCATGGATTTATCTCTGGGCTTGCTATTTTGTTCCATTGATCTATGTTTCTGTCTTTGCGCCAGTACCATACTGTCTTGATGACTGTTGCTTGGTAGTATAGCCTGAAGTCAGGCAGGTTGATTCCTCCAGTTCCATTTTTTTTTTCAAGATTGCTTTGGCTATTCAAGGTTTTTCGTAATTCCATAAAAATTGTGAAATTATTTGTTTTATAATTCTCTGAAAAATACTGTTGGTAGCTTAATGGGGATTGCATTGGATCTATAGATTGCTTTGGGTATTATATGCATTGTCACTATATTGATTCTTCCAATCCATGACATGGTGTATTTCTCCATCTATTTGTGTCATCTTTGATTTCTTTCATCAGTGTTTTATAGTTTTCTATACATAGGTCTTTTGTTTCTTTAGGTAGATTTATTACTAAGTATTTTATTCTTTTAGTTGCAATGGTGAATGGCATTGTTTCCTTATTTTCTCTTTCTGTTTTCTCATTGTTAGTGTATAGGAATGCAAGGGATTTTTGTATGTTGATTTTATATCCTGCAAATTTACTATATTCATTGGTTAGCACTAGTAATTTTCTGGTGAGATTTTCTATGTAGAGGGTCACATCATCTGCAAACAGTGAGAGTTTTACGTCTTCTTTTCCAGTCTAGATTCCTTTTATTCCTTTTTCTGCTCTGATTGCTGTGGCCAAAACTTCCAAAACTATGTTGAATAGTAGCGGTGAGAGTGGGCATCCTTTTCTTGTTCCTGACTTTAGGGGAAATGCTTTTAATTTTTCACCATTGAGGATAATGTTTGCTGTGGGTTTATCATATATGGCTTTAATTATGTTGAGGTATGTTCCTTCTATGCCTTCTTTCTGGGGGGTTTTATCATAAATGGATGTTGAATTTTGTCAAAGGCTTTCTCTGCATCTATTGAGATAATCATATGATTTTTATCTTTTAATTTGTTAATGTGGCGTATCACATTGATTGATTTGTGAATATTGAAGAATTCTTGCATCCCTGGGATAAAGCCCACTTGGTTATGATGTATGATCTTTTTAATATGTTGTTGGATTCTGTTTGCTAGAATTTTTTTAAGGATTTTTGCATCTATGTTCATCAGTGATATTGCCCTGTAGTTTTCTTTCTTTCTTTTTTTTTTTTTTTGTGGCATCTTTGTCTGGTTTTGGTATTAGGCTGATGGTGGCCTTATAGAATGAGTTTGGAAGTTTACCTTCCTCTGCAATTTTCTGGAAGAGTTTGAGTAAGATAGATGTTAGCTCAAAAATCAACAAAACTAAAAGCTGGTTCTTCGAGAAGATAAATAAAATAGACAAACCATTAGCCAGACTCATCAAGAAACAAAGGGAGAAGAATCAAATCAACAAAATTAGAAGTGAAAATGGAGAAATCACAACAGACAACACAGAAATACAAAGGATCATAAGAGACTACTATCAACAACTATATGCCAATAAAATGGACAACTTGGAAGAAATGGACAAATTCTTAGAAAAGTATAACTTTCCAAAACTGAGCCAGGAAGAAATAGAAAATCTTAATGGACCCATCACAAGCACAGAAATCGAAAACATAACCAGAAGGCTTCCAACAAACAAAAGCCCAGGACCAGATGGCTTCACAGCTGAATTACCAAAAATTTAGAGAAGTTCTTTTATTTTTAGCTGTGCTTAGACATTACTATTTGACCTTGTTTTGCTCTTATTCTGCTAGCGTTATAACAGTGGTCTTGTCTGGTTTTAGTTATCTGTAAAATTGTTTATGTTCAGCAGGAAGGCGCTATGGCCATTTTCAGGCTGTTAGTAGTCCAGGGCCTCTTTTCATGCTCAACTTAAAATACAGCTTCTCATTATTTCTCTCCCTTTATACTACTGTATTTTATTTGTTCTTTTTCTTCATAGCGCATGTCAGTCACCACCATAGTACAGTGAACACATTGTTTATTTGTTCGCTGTCTACATTCTTCTATGTGTAAATTCCCATGAGAGTCAGTATTTGGATTCTCTAGTTTCACCCTCAATCCCTTTGTATTCTCTTAGAATACAAGAGATGTTCAATATGTATTTGCTGAATGTATTTGCTCAATAACTTGATAACTTTCACAAAAGCACATTAAAAACAAATCAATTTACAATACAACCAAAAGATGAATAAATATGATCATCACAGTGTATGTAATAAATAAAATTAAGATGTAAATAAAAACACAGTGAATAAATGGTTGCCAAATAGCATGTATTAGAAGCAATGAATACTGTATTACTATAAATAATGGTGTGACTTTTACAATGAACCTCAAGTATTTGACTATCTTTTATACAAAGTAGAATTATCTTTTTTTAATCTCTGCAAGGAAAATTGGGATTAACATAGATATAAAAGTAATTCTCTAATTTTGGGCAAGCTTCTAAAAATAGACTAATTAATACTTGTGAATGAATTATTATATAAAGTTTAAGAAAATCAAAATTACTAATTTGATAATATACATTCATCTATTTTTTGCACACCTGGCCAATAAAGTTTTCTTTGAATAAATCTCATAGGTAAGTGACAGGGAAGAAACTTTTATGACTTATACAGTTACCTTATTTAAGGCCACTGCTCATATGACTTTGCTAATATGCTGTTTATGTTTAAAATGATGTATTGTGTGCATATGTGTGTTATTCACCCATTGTGTGTGCATGTACCTTCCTCACTTACCACCCAGTGAGCTGATTACTAGCACAGCAAACAAAACTGAAAAGCTCCTGCAAATGTTGCCAGCTAGTGAACGCTCAGGGGTGCTGTCTGGGAAGTGGCTGGGTCAGCATGCCCTCAGTTATGAAATGAATTTTGTTTAAAATCCCTGAAGCCAAAGCTTCTTAAAATATTTCCTCTTTATTTCTATTTTCCTCTTGAGGTCTCATTATTATTTCCCTTTTAGGGAAAGAGATTATATTAACCTGTTGTAAAAACTGAAAACACAAGATGTTAACATTCGAAGAAATGAAAAAATAAAGCTCCTTTACTTCTACTTCTAAGACCTATATCTCTATAATCAGAGTCAATGAAAGAACTGATCTATCAGATGCCAAATCCAATAATACCAATACATACTAGCCATCATTTATCATCACTGTGTATCAGTTAATGTGATAAATATTTTATATTCATTGTCTGCTTTAATTCTTACAGAATTCTTATAAATTCTGAGATTTATAATTCCAATCCTAAAGACAAAATAACAGTGGATAGGAGATACCAAATTTTACCTTATAATTGACAAAGTAGACATGTAAACTGCAGTAGATTAAACAAAAACTCCTCAAAGAAGTCCAATGTTCTGAAGATATTCCAATCCTCAGAAAGGAAGAAAGTATTAGTCATTCAGTCATGTCTGAACCCATGGTTTGTCCATGGAATTCTCCAGGTAAGAAAACTGGAGCATGTTGCCATTCCCTTCCCAGGGAAATCTACTACCTAGGGAGCCAAACAAGGTTTCTTGCATCACAAGCAGATTCTTTACCATCTCAGCTACCATTTGCCTCTAATCTTCAGAACCTGTGACTTACTTTACATGGCAAAAGGGACTTCACAGATAAAATTAAGTTAAGCATTTTGGGAGGAATTCAGTTGAGTTGCTCAGTCATGTCCGACTGTTTGCAACCCCATGGACTGCAGCATGCCAGGCTTCCCTGTCTATCACCAACTCCTGGAGCTTGCTCAAACTCATGTCCATTCAGTCAGTGGTGCCATTGAACCATTTCATCCTCTGTCATCCCCTTCTTCTCCTGTCTTCAATCTTTGCCAGCATCAGGGTCTTTTCCAATGAGTCAGTTCTTTGCATCAAGTGGCCAAAGTATTGGAACTTCAGCTTCAGCATCAGTCCTTGCAATGAATATTCAGGGCTGATTTTGTTTAGGACTGACTGGTTTGATCTCCTTGCAGTCCAAGGGACTCTTAAAAGTCCTCTCCAACACCACAGTTCAAAAACATCAGTTCTTCTGTGCTCAGCTCTCTTTATGGTCCAACTCTCACATCTATACATGACTACTGGAAAAACCATAGCCTTGACTAGATGGACTTTTGTTGGCAAAGTAATGTCTCTGCTTTTTAATATGCTGTCTAAGTTGATCATAGCTTTGCTTCTAAGGAGCAAGCGTCTTTTAATTTCATAGCTGCAGTCACCATCTGCAGTGATTTTGGAGCCCAATAAAATAAAGTCTGTCACTGTTTTCATTGTTTCTCCATCTGTTTGCCATGGAGTGATGGAACCAGATGCCATGGTTTTAGTTTTTTTACTATTGAGTTTTAGGTCACTTTTTAACTCTCCTCTTTCACCTTCATCAAGAGGTTCCTCTTCACTTTCTGCCATAAGGGTGGTGTCATGCATATCTGAGGTTATTGATATTTCTCCCGGCAATCTTGATTTCAGCTTGTGCTTCATCCAGCCCAGCTTTTCGCGTGATGTATATAAGTTAAATAAGCAGGATGACAATATACAGCCTTGACATACTCCTTTCCCGATTTGGAACCAGTCTGCTCTTCTATGTCCAGTTCTAAATGTTGCTTCTTGACTTGCTACAGATTTCTCAGGAGGCAGGTAAGGTGGTCTGGTATTCCCATCTCTTGAAGAATTTTTCAATTTGTTGTGATCTACACAGTCAAAGGCTTTGGCATAGTCAATAAAGCAGAAGTAGATGTTTTTCTGGAACTCTCTCGCTTTTTCTATGATCCATCTCATGTTGGCAATTTGATCTCTGGTTCCTCTGCCTTTTCTGAATCCAGCTTGAACATCTGGAATTTCATGGTTCACATACTGTTGAAGCCTGTATTGGAGAATTTGAGATTTACCGTGCTGGAGTGTGAGATGAGTGCAATAGTGAGGTAGTTTGAACATTCTTTGACATTTCCCTTCTTTGAGGTTGGAATGAAAACTGACCTTTTCCAGTCCTATGGCCACTGCTGAGTTTTCCAGATTTGCTAGCATATTGAGTGCAGCACTTTAACAGCATCATCCTTTAGCAGTTGAAATAGCTCAACTGGAATTCCATCACCTCCACTAGCTTTGTTCATAGTGACCCTTCCTAAAGCTCACTTGCTTTCACATTCCAGGATGTCTGGCTCTAAGTGAGTGATCACATCATCATGGTTATCTGGGTCGTGAAGATCTTTTTTGTATAGTTCTTCTGTGTATTCTTGCCACCTTTACTTAATATCTTCTGCTTCTGTTAGGTCCATATCATTTCTGTCCTTTATTGTGCCTGTCTTCATGAAATGTTCCCTTGGTATCTCTAATTTTCTTGAAGAGATCTCTAGTCTTTCCCATTCTATTGTTTTCCTCCATTTCTTTGCACTGATCACTAAGGAAGGCTTTCTTATCTCTCCTTGCTATTCTTTGAAACTCTGCATTCAAATGGGTATATCTTTCCTTTTCTTCTTTACCTTTAGCTTATCTTTGTTCCTCTTTTTGGGAGGAATAGATTTTCCTAAATTCCAATATAATCACCAAGTGAAGTGCTAGGCTCTCAATCTTTGCGAATCCATGGGCTGTAGCCAATCAGACTTCTCTGTCCATGGTGTTTTCCAGGCAAGAATACTGGAGTAGACATCCATTCCCTCTCCAAGGGATCTTCCTCATCCAGATATCAAACTCATATCTTATGCATTATAGGCAGATTCTTTACCATCTGAACCACTAGGGAAGCCCACCAATGTAATCACAAGGCTACTTATAAAAGGAAGACAGGAAGCATCAGAGTCAGAGAATAGATGTGACTACAGAAACCAAGGTTGGAATAATGTGCTCTGAAGAAAAAGGAAGAAGCCATGAGCCAAAGAATTAAGGTGGTCTCTAAGTGGTGTAAAAGGGACCAGATTTTCCTCTAGGGCCCCCAGCAGAAACACAGCCCTACTGACACCTGGATTTTTGCCTGTAGAACTATTTCAGATTTCTGACCTCTGGAACTATAAAATAATACATTTGTGTTGTTTTATACCACTAAGCTTGTGATAATTTGTTACAGCAGAAATAGGAAACTAATGTACACAAACTAGAGTCTGTCTACCCCTCTGCTCTATTGTCATAGGATAGGAAGTGTATTTTAGCTGATTCACCAACTGGTTGGTTGCATCAGGCAAATTGGGCTGAAGGACAGCAATAATCCCTCTTTAATTAATACAGGTCATATTACTTCTGCATGTTTGGACATTACTTCATGAAATATGATCTCTGTTTGTTTCTATTGTATATGTGAAGGAAGTGTGTTCTTTCAATGAGTTGCACCAGATGAAGTGATTTACATGATCTGTCCAAAATAGATCATCAATTTATTTAAGGGTATGTCATAAGCAATTTTAATATTGCACTCAGTCATCTGTTTATACTTACTGTATAACTGTTTAATCTGCTAGTGTTAACATGCATGTTGATTTATCCACTTAAGTTAATCTTTTGTGTGCATGTCTTCAAAAGTATGAAGGCAAAAACCCAGCTATAGTTAATGCATCATCAAAACAGAGTTATAAACCAGGATAATTATAACCATCTTTATCAGCAATCTTCCTTTAGCAGATATCTCATTATGGGATTAACACTTTTTTCCCAGATGCCAGTCCCTCTGGTAAGGTGATCTGAGGTGAATTGCCCATCTTTAAGAGAGAATCAGTCTGCTAGTTTCTCTTCCTTGTCAAAAAGTGAAGTTTGTATCTTTCTGAATTATGGTCTGGATATATGGCCAGGAGTGGGACTGCTGGATCATATGGCAACTCTATTTTTAGTTTCTTAAAGACCTTCTATACAGTTCTCCATGCATGCTAAATCACTTCAGTCATGTCTGACTCTGTGCGACCACATGGAATGTAGCCCATCAGATTCTCTGTCTGTGGGATTCTCCAGGCAAGAATATTGGAGTGAATTGCCATACCCTTCTCTAGAGGATCTTCCCTACCTGGGAACTGAACTCGTGTCTGCCTGTGTCTCCTTCACTGCAAGCAAATTCTTCACCCACTGAGCCACCTGGGAAGCCCCCTGTTCTCCATAGTGGCTGCAGCAATTTACATTCCTGCCAACAGTGTAGGAGGGGTGCCTTTTCTCCACACCCTCTTCAGCAGATATTGTTTGAATATTTTTTGATGATGACCATTCTGGCCAGTGTAAGGTGATAGCTCATTGTAATTTTGATGTGTATTTCTCTAATAATTAGTGATGTTGAGCATCTTTTCTTGTCCTTTTTGGCCATCTATATGTCTTCTTTGGAGAAATGTCTATTTAGATCTTTTACTCATTTTTTTATTGGTTTGTTTGTTTGTTTTTGATATTGAGCTTCATGAGCTGTTTGTATATTTTGGAGATCAATCCCTTGCCCGTTGCTTCTTTTGCAAATATTTTCTCTCATTCTGAGAGCTATCTTTTTGTTTTATTTATGGCTTCCTTTGCTGTGCAAAAGCATTTAAGTTTAATTAAGTCCCATTTGTTTGTTTTTGTTTTTATTTCCATTATACTAGGAGGTGGGTTGAAAAATATCTTGCTGCAATTTATGTCAAGGAGTGTTACGCCTGTGTTTTCTTTTAGAGTTTTGTAGTATCCAGCCTTATATTTAGATCTTTAATCCATTTTGAGTTTATTTTTGTGTATGGTGTTAGGGAGTGTTCTAATTTTATTCATTTACATGTTTTCCCAGCTCCACTTATTAGAGAGACTTTCTTTTTTTCATTGTGTATTCTTACTTCCTTTGACATAGATTAGGTGACCGTAGGTAGAAGGACTTTATATCCTGTTCCACGGATCTATATTTCTGGTCTTGTGCCAGTACCATACTGTTTTGATTACTATAGCTTTGTTCATTGCCGCACAATTTACAATAGCTGAGACATGGAAGCAACCTAAATGTCCATCAACAGAGGAATGGATAAAGATGTGGTACATATATACAATGGAATGTTACTTGGCCTTACAAAGAAGAATGAAGTAATGCAAGTTGCAGCAACATGGGTGGAACTAGAGATTGTCATACTGAGTGAAGTAGGTCAGAGAAAGACAAATAGCATATGATATTGCTTGTATGTGGAATCTGAAAAAGGGTAAAAATGAGCTTATCTTCAAAACAGAAATAGAGACATAAGTATAGAAAACAAACCTATGGTTACCATAGGGTAATGGGGAAGGGAAAATTGAGAGATTGGGATTGACATATACAAACTATTATGCATAAAATAGATAACTAATAAGAACCTACTGTATATCACAAAAAACTCTACTCAATATTCTGTAATGACCTATGTGGGAAAAGAAGCTGAGAAAAAGAGCTGAGATTATATATATATATATATATATCTGATTCACTTTGCTGTAGAACAGAAACTAACAGAACATTGTTAATGAACTGTATTCCTATAAAAGTTTTCTGGAAAATGAAGTTTGACAAAGATGGAAACTTTCTGAGGCAAAGTGATAAATGTCCTCATGCTGGGAGTGCCTCCTTTTACTTACCAAATACTTACTGTTTACTAAATATTGTAGAAGCTTAGATAACACTGCTGGGCAAACTAGACAAAGAGAGGAATTTTCTTTCAAGTGTCCAAGATAAGAAAAAACAGTAACATAAGGATCAGAAGTTCATTGAAGAAAGAGTAGTAGAATTAAAAGTGAATATGTTGTGAGACCATCATCTGGTTCCAACAACAAGAACAGAAGAAAAAGGGAGAAATAATGATCTCATAGTTAACTCATTTCATTATGAATGGATAAGTGGGGGGGATTTAGGTTTCAGGTAGAGCAAGAGGAGAAATATTAACTACAGATTTTACAGATTGGCTTATCTGTTTACTTCACACAAGCATTCATGATGCTTTTTTTTTTTTTTTTTCTGTTCCAAAGACTGAATTTCACAGGGACAAGGGTAGGACACAAACACTTCAACATAACATGCTGAATTTGCCTTATGGCCGCAGAAAATGAGCACTTATCTTGCTGTATCTCTTAGTGTATACCATACAGGTTTCTCGGAGAAGGCAAAGGCACCCCACTCCAGTACTCTTGCCTGGAAAACCCCATGGGCGGAGGAGCCTGGTGGGCTGCAGTCCATGTGGTCGCTAAGAGTCAGACACGACTGAGTGACTTCATTTTCACTTTTCACTTTCATTCATTGGAGAAAGAAATGGCAACCCACTCCAGTGTTCTTGCCTGGAGAATCCCAGGGATGGGGGAGCCTGGTGGGCTGCCATCTATGGGGTCGCACAGTCAGACACGACTGAAGTGACTTAGCAGCAGCAGCAGCATACAGGTTTCTATCAAAAGTCCCCACTGAACATGGCATTTTCAAGAAAAATACTACAAACTCAGAAGGTAGCTTTAGCTGTTTGAGCATCAGGACACTTTCTTTTAGCAAAATTGATACTAGTCACTGTCTTTTGAAGGTAAGCTCATTTGAGACATTGGAAAATACATTCACTACTTCCAAGTAGATTTTTATGTCCTTCTCATCCAAATGGCACCCCATTCCAGTACTCTTGCTTGGAAAGTCCCATGGACGAGGAGCCTGTTAGGCTGCAGTCCATGGGGCCGCTAAGAGTCAGACACGACTGAGCGACTTCACTTTCACTTTTCACTTTCATGCATTGGAGAAGGAAATGGCAACCCACTCCAGTGTTCTTGCCTGGAGAATCCCAGGGACGGGGGAGCCTGGTGGGCTGCCGTCTATGGGGTCGCACAGAGTCGGACACGACTGAAGTGACTTAGCATAGCATAGCATCCAAACAGCATTATACTGAATGTCTGGAAAAGAAGTCTTACTTGATTTAAACTTTGCGTCATTGTCTGGAGGTGAAATCTTAGGTTAAATATGCATTTCTAAAAAATCTGAATAAGTAACAGAGTTGATTTTTTTCTATTAATACTCTTTAATAATATAATCTATGATATTTTGAGGGTTTCTTGACATTTCACCATTAAGCAACTTAGCTAATAAGGATTTTATAATAAGGATACTGCTAAGTGGTCTATCTCCTGGGAGTTCCCTGAAAATAATTGAAGACCAAATAAATATGAGCCTGGTACTAGTGGTAAAGAATCCCCTGCCAATTCAGGAGATGTTAGAGACACAGATTCAATCCCTGGGTTGGGAAGATCCCCTGAAGGAGGAAATGGTGCTGCACTCCAGTATTCTTGTCTGGAGAATCCCATGGATAGAGGAGTCTAGTGGGATACAGTCTATGGGGTCACAAAGAGTCAGACATGACTGACCATCTGAGCATAGAAATATGAATCTCAGTTCAGTTCAGTCACTCAGTCGTGTCCGACTCTTTGTGACCCCGTGGACTGCAGCATGCCAGGCTTCCCTATCATCAACTCCCAGAGTTTGCTCAAACTCATGTCCATTGAGTTGCTGATGCCATCCAACCTTTTCATACTCTGTCGTCCCCTTCTCCTCCTGTCTTCAGTCTTTAAGCATTAATGATATAGCTTGAGGTCTTCTGGTAGGGTTAGGAGGGCAGAGGGGAGGATGTCTGTTCCTTTTATTGTTTCACTTGGACAGAATTTAGGGCCCATGGCAACTGTCCAAACACAATTCTCTTTTATTATTTTATTGAGGACAATATTGTGCAAGTTTTCCTTTAGTCTTTCATATGTTAGAAGTTCATTCATGCTTATATGCTTCCACTTATTCAGTAAATACTCTTCTAAGCTCTAGGGATACAACAGTGGATAAAATAAGACAAATCATTAACTTTACAGAGATTACATTCCAGTGAAGATGTTCTTTCATGAGAGAATTTGCCAATTTTGCATATTCATCTCCTCTCCTTCCTTACTGCAGATATGTGACATGTCATTTCGAAAGGGTTCAAAGACCTTGTATCAGTTCAGTTCAGTTCAGTTGCTCAGTCGTGACTGACTCTTTGTGACCCCATAAACCACAGCACACCAAGCCTCCCTGTCCGTCACCAACTCCTGGAGTTTACCCAAACTCATGTCCATTGAGTTGATGATGCCATCTAACCATCTTATCCTCTGTCGTCCCCTTCTCCTCCTGCCCTCAATCTTTCCCAGAATCAGGGTCTTTTCCAATGAGTCAGCTTTTTGCATCAGGTGGCCAAAGTATTGGAGTTTCAGCTTCAACATCAGTCCTTCCAATGAACACCCAGGACTGATCTCCTTTAGGATGGACTGGTTGGATTTCCTTGCAGTCCAAGGGACTCTCAAGAGTCTTCTCCAACACCACAGTTCAAAAGCATTAATTCTTCGGCACTCAGCTTTCTTTATAGTCCAAATCTCATATCCATACATGACTACTGGAAAAACCATAGCGTTGACTAGATGGACCTTTGTTGACCAAGTAGTGTCTCTGCTTTTTAATATGCTATCTAGGTTGGTCATAACTTTCCTTCCAAGGAGTAAGTGTCTTTTAATTTCATGGCTGCAGTCACCATCTTCTGTGATTTTGGAGCCCCCCAAAATAAAGTCAGCCACTGTTTCCCCATCTATTTGCCATGAAGTGATGGGACCAGATGCAATTTTACTTAATCTCATCTTGTTTTCCCAGGATAATGAAAAATATTACATGGGGCTGTCAGAGAGATTATTTAGGCTCCCAGTAGAGGTTATTACCAGGATTTCTTTTTTTGTGTGTGATAGAGTTTCCCATTTACTGCCTGTGTTTATTCAGAATTCTGACTGCAGGAGACAGAAATCAAAATCAAATTAGCCAAGTAAAATGGGCAATTTAGTGCCTGGAAGAATTAGGTAGGGAATGCTAAGGGTAGAATATTGGGGGCCACAGGACATGCAAACAATGCTGAACTCTCTGTTTCTCTCTATTTGTGTCTCTCTCTGGTCTCCAGACTCTGGGTCTTTCTGTACATTCATCTCATTCTGTCCTTACGTGGTGTTGGAGAAGACTCTTGAGAGTCCCTTGGACTGCAAGGAGATCCAACCCGTCCATTCTTAAGGAGATCAGTCCTGGGTGTTCTTTGGAAGGACTGATGCTAAAGCTGAAATTCCAATACTTTGGCCACCTCATGCGAAGAGCTGACTCATTGGAAAAGACTCTGATGCTGGGAGGGATTGGGGGCAGGAGGAGAAGGGGACGACAGAGGATGAAATGGCTGGATGGCATCACGACTTGATGGATGTGAGTCTGAGTGAACTCCGGGAGTTGGTGATGGACAGGGAGGCCTGGCGTGCTGCAATTCATGGAGTCGCAAAGAGTCGGACACGACTGAGCAACTGAACTGAACGGAACTGATCCTTATGCACACAGCCTTTGTCCAGGTGACTCTCCTGGATTTTGTGTGATGCCTTACACAGAGTAGGTGTACTTTATATCTAGATAAGAGGACAACCTTTGAATGAGGGAAATCTCTATACTCTGGAGAAAATTCATGGCTACAGAGAAATGTAGGATTGTATTATTTCTGTTCAGTGATCCTAGATTGTGCATAAAATTCCTGTGTACCAAAGTGCCCATCTCTGGGACCAGAGCATGTGACTTTGACAACATGAAGTTGGGCAGGCAGGCACAGTTCTTAGAGAAAAGGATGCTGTTACCTATTTCTCTACTTTCAAATCCAGCACTGGCAGGCTTAAATACTGTTCATATAGCATCTCTCCCTGGCTCTCCTTCTTTCCTCTGACCCTCTTTCTCTCAGTTTGAGGTCAAAGTTAAGAAGATGAGAAGACTGAAGAGGGAGAGAAAACACAACTGCTGCTGCAGCTGTATGTGTGTGTGCCTGTGTGTGTGTGTGTAGTGCATGCAGATGTGTGCTTATGTCTGTCCATGTGTGTGTCTGTGTGTGTCTGTGTAGTGCATGCACATGTGTGTTTGTATATGTGTGTGCCTGTGTGTGTGTAGTACATGCAGATGTGTGCTTATGTCTGTGCATGTGTGTGTCTGTGTGTAGTGCATGTAGATGTCTGTTTGTGTATGTGTATGTCTGTGTGTAGTGCAGGCAGACATGTGTTTATGTATGTGTCTGTGCATGTGTGTGTGTACAAACATATGCATATGTATAGCTTGTTATTATAAAAAGATAAATACCATTTTTAACTTTCAATCATATGAACATAGTCTTTAATAAAGATTATAAACATTATGTTGATGCTGCAAAGGATAGCCCCCTTTCATTCTTTCCTCCTCAAGTTCATTGAACTCCAATTTGCAGTGTGGGTGTTGGAGATATCAGTTACAAGCCATTCTGGATGAATCCAAGTGTAAAGAAAATAATCTTTGCTCCTACTTCTAAATGCAAGTCTTCTAAATTGAGAGTATTAAATGGGATACTTTCTCTGAGTTGAATTTTTTATGGAGGAAAAAGCTTCAATGAATTTAATTGGTTGTTTAGTGGAGTGAGAAATATTAAACTGCTAACTCCATGGAGACCTAGCCTTTCTATATAGCTTTGGGAAGTGCCTTGAATATAAAATAAAACTCAGTTATACTGAATTGTCCCTGATTCAAAGTATAAGATTATTTGAATAGGTACTAAGTAAACCTGTCCCTATTCCATATCAGTTCTAGTGGGATCTAGTTAAGCAACTAAATATTTTAAGTTTTTAAGAAATATATGATTGCCTTATGGGGAGAATGTGTCTTATCTCTCAAGCAAGTAGCTCAAAAATACAGTTGATACAAACAAGCAATACTCACTCCAGGTTTCTGAATATAAAGTACGTGTATGTAAAATGCATTTAATAACCATTGTGCTCTTAATTTAAAAGTTTCACTTAATGGGTTTCTAAAATCTTTAACATCATCAGCTTTATGAATACTACCTCAAAAAGATTATATAATAATTTGATGAGGCTACCACTCTTTTCTTGCATAGGCTACAATTACTGAGACTTTCATAACTATGAATTCAGAAGGGGAAATGTTTTCAACATCAATTGACTTCATGCATAAGATCCTAGACATTAATTTATACATTCACTAAAGTTGAACAACAAAAACAAAGTCTTATTGACAGACTACTATTTATGAGACTGAGAGTCATAAAAAGCAGACCAAGTTTCCACTAATACTTTTTAGAAGTTCATCACCTATGAAAGAATTGTAAATCCTAATGACAATTTTAGTATAAAAAGCACGACATTTTGCTCTGTTTCATGTTTTCTTTTGCTGACTAAAAAAAAAAATCAGTCAGATGGCCAAAAGGCACATTACAGGATGCTTAATATTACTAACTATTAGAGAAATGCAAATTAAAAGTACAATGAGGTATCACTTCACACAGGCCAGAATGGGCATCATTAAAAGTTTATAGATAGTAAATGCTGCAGACAATGTAGAGAAAAAGAAACCCTCTTACACTGTTGATGGGAATAAAAATTAATATAGCCATTACAGCAAACAGCATGAAATTTCCTTAGAAAACTAAAACTAGAGTTGCCATATGATCTAGTAATACCATTGTTGAGCATATGTTCAGAGAAATTAAAAAAGATTCATGCACCCAAATGTTCATAGCAGTACTATTTACGAAGGCCAAGACATGGAAGCAGCCTAAATGTCCATCGAGTGGATAAATAAGATGTTTTATATATATTTATTTAACTTATATGCAGAGTACATCATGAGAAATGCTGGACTGGAAGAAACACAAGCTGGAATCAAGATTGCCGGGAGAAATATCAATAACCTCAGATATGCAGATGACACCACCCTTATGGCAGAAAGTGAAGAGGAACTCAAAAGCCTCTTGATGAAAGTGAAAGTGGAGAGTGAAAAGTTGGCTTAAAGCTCAACATTCAGAAAACGAAGATGATGGCATCCGGTCCCACCACTTCATGGGAAATAGATGGGGAAACAGTGGAAACAATGTCATACTTTATTTTTCTGTGCTCCAAAATCACTGCAGATGGTGACTGCAGCCATGAAATTAAAAGACGCTTACTCCTTGGAAGGAAAGTTATGACCAACCTAGATAGCATATTGAAAAGCAGAGACATTATTTTGCCACCAAATGTTTGTCTAGTCAAGGCTATGGTTTTTCCTGTGGTCATGTATGGAAGTGAGAGTTGGACTGTGAAGAAGGCTGAGCACCGAAGAATTAATGTTTTTGAACTGTGGTGTTGGAGAAGACTCTTGAGAGTCCCTTGGACTGCAAGGAAATCCAACCAGTCCATTCTGAAGGAGATCAACCCTGGGATTTCTTTGGAAGGAATGATGCTGAAGCTGAAACTCCAGTACTTTGGCCACCTCATGCAAAGAGTTGACTCATTGGAAAAGACTGTGATGCTGGGAGGGACTGGGGGCAGGAGGAGAAGGGGATGACAGAGGATGAGATGGCTGGATGGCATCACTGACTCGATGGATGTGAGTCTGGGTGAACTCCGGGAGTTGGTGATGGACAGGGAGGCCTGGCGTGCTGTGATTCATGGGGTCGCAAAGAGTCGGACACGACTGAGTGACTGATCTGATATATATATATATACACACACACACACATATATACATACATACATACATATATATATATACACACACACACACAATGGCATATTACTCAGTCATAAAAATGAATGAATTAATGCTATTTGCAGCAACTTGGATGTATCTAGAGATTATCATATTAAGTGAAGTGAGACAAAGGCAAATATCATATGACACCACTTATATAGAGAGTCTAAAATAAATAATACAAATGAACTTATTTATAAAACAGAAAGAAGAAAAAATAACAAAGTTGTATCTTTAAATTGATCATTTTTAAACATCTTCCTATCTTTTGGATGGAAAAGCAATTTTTATTGCATAGACTGTCTGAATTAGCCCTTCCCACTCTTTCCCCTTTAGAAAGCATCACTACGAACAAAGCTAGTGGAGGTGATGGAATTCCAGTTGAGCTATTTCAAATCCTGAAAGATGATGCTGTGAAAGTGCTACACTCAATATGCCAGCAAATTTGGAAAACTCAGCAGTGGCCACAGGACTGGAAAAGGTCAGTTTTCATTCCAATCAGAAAGAAAGGAAATGACAAAGAATGCTCAAACTACCGCACAATTGCACTCATCTCACACTCTAGTAAAGTAATTCTCAAAAGTCTCCGAGCCAGGCTTCAGCAATACGTGAACCGTGAACTTCCAGATGTTCTAGCTGGTTTTAGAAAAGGCAGAGGAGCCAGAGATCAAATTGCCAAAATCCGCTGGATCATGGAAAAAGCAAGAGAGTTCCAGAAAAACATCTATTTCTGCTTTATTGACTATGCCAAAGCCTTTGACTGTGTGGATCACAAGAAACTGTGGACAATTCTGAAAGAGATGGGAATACCAGACCACCTGATCTGCCTCTTGAGAAATGTGTATGCAGGTCAGGAAGCAACAGTTAGAACTGGACATGGAACAACAGACTGGTTCCAAATCGGGAAAGGAGTACATCAAGGCTGTATATTGTCACCTTGCTTATTTAACTTATATGCAGAGTACATCATGAGAAACGCTGGGCTGGAAGAAGCACAAGCTGGAATCAAGATTGCTGGGAGAAATATCAATAACCTCAGACATGCAGATGACACCACCCTTATAGCAGAAAGTGAAGAGGAACTAAAAAGCCTCTTGATGAAAGTGAAAGAGGAGAGTGAAAAAGTTGGCTTAAAGCTCAACATTCAGAAAATGAAGATCATGGCATCTGGTCCCATCACTTCATGGGAAATCGATGGGGAAACAGTGGAAACAGTGTCAGACTTTATTTTGGGGGGCTCCAAAATCACTGCAGATGGTGACTGCAGCCATGAAATTAAAAGACGCTTACTCCTTGGAAGAAAAGTTATGACCAACCTAGATAGCATATTGAAAAGCAGAGACATTACTTTGCCAACAAAGGTCTGTCTAGTCAAGGCTATGGCTTTTCCTGTAGTCATGTATGGATGTGAGAGTTGGACTGTGAAGAAAGCTGAGCGCTGAAGAATTGATGCTTTTGAACTGTGCTGTTGGAGAAGACTCTTGAGAGTCCCTTGGACTGCAAGGAGATCCAACCAGTCCATTCTGAAGGAGATCAGCCCTGGGATTTCTTTGGAAGGAATGATGCTAAAGCTGAAACTCCAGTACTTTGGCCACCTCATGCAAAGAGTTGACTCATTGGAAAAGACTGTGATGCTGGGAGGGATTGAGGGCAGGAGGAGAAGGGGACGACAGAGGATGAGATGGCTGGATGGCATCACTGACTCGATAGAGGTGAATCTGAGTGAACTCCGGGAGTTGGTGATGGACAGGGAGGCCTGGCGTGCTGTGATTCATGGGGATGCAAAGAGTTGGACACGACTGAGCGACTGAACTGAACTCTTTCCCCAACAACTGTAATAATGGCCCTGTAAAGCATGATTGGCAGATCTACAATGAATACAAAGTAAAACCTGGTTTATTCAACGCTATTTACTAACGGTAATAAACAGAAGGATTGTAACCTCTCATCACGAACTTTTAAGTAGTGACCATGATTCAATCAATTAAAAGGTAATAAGTAAAAAGTGACCACGAGGGACTTCCTTGGTGGTCCAATGATTAAGAACCCACCTTCCAATGCAGGGGACATGGGTTCAGTCCCTGGTCCTCAGGGAACTAAGATCCCAAATGCCTTGGGGCAACTAAGCCTGTATGCCACAAGAAAGACCCAGCACAGCAAAAAAAGAGAAAAAGTGACCATTAAAAATAGAAGCTTTGAATACTCTGGTGTCATAGAGTGGAAAAAGGCCCTCAACTTCACCCCATTCTGTATTGATTGGCAAATTCATGAAGATTCTCATGAATGCTTTCTACTTGTAAAAATGTGACCTATGGTTTAAGTGGGAAGATCTGTGAAAAGTTATGAAAATACCCTCAGAGGGAAGAATGGCTGCCAAAAGTTGCCACCTAATAGGTCTGCTGAACTGAGGTAGATGAGAAAAACATTGACAGAAGAGAATTGTACTTATGGTCAAGGAGGCCCTGGTACTTGACTTTCCTCTGGTTCTCAAGGACAGAACCATGATCAAGTCCTCTAGAAGGAATTGTCCCAATGCACAGTCGAGTTCCCCCTCTCTCTCTGAAAATTGGCTAGAAATCAACTCCCAGTCCTACTGAAGTTCATTAGAGTAAAGATAAATGAATTGAAGTTATGGTACATAGAATGTTAAACAGAAGTCATTCAAACTATATGGAGAGACAAGAAATAGTGTATACTGCTGCCGCTAAGTCGCTTCAGTCGTGTCCGACTCTGTGTGACCCCATAGACGGCAGCCTACCAGGCTCCTCCGTCCATGGGATTTTCTAGGCAAAAGTACTGGAGTGGGGTGCCATTGCCTTCTCTGAGTGTATACAGCACTGTCTAATTCAAGTATGAAACAAATATAAGGAAACGTCATGACAACTAAACAAAGAAAAGGAAGGGCCATTGGGTATAAAAATATCATGAGTTCTGTAAGGTAAGAAACCATAACCTATAGAAGAAAAGAGTGTCCTTGAGTACATCGTGTTGTAGAAGATAATAACAAGATTATAATTTAATAAAACAACTTTTGAACTCTGAAACAAGAGAAGAATAAGATTAAAAAAAAATCAATTCCAAACCAAGGAAAAATATCTAAATATGATGGAAACAGCATGTAATATATTAGACATGGTTGACAGACAAGTAAATGACTTGATGCAAAACTTTGAGATAATCATAGTTAATATAGAAGGAGAAATAGAAACTGAAGAGATAATTTTATTTTTTCCTTTCCAATATGTATGTCCTTTCTTTCTCTCCCCTTCCTTCTTTTTGGCACTGTCTAGGACTTCTAGGGAAATAACGAATAGGAGTTGTGAGAGGACAGACTCACCTATTCTTTAACTTAGGGGGAAAGTATTAAGGCTTTCACTGTTTCTCAGAATTTTTTCTGATGAGGTTCTTAGACCTCAGTGTCCAGTTGCATTTGGCAGTATTCAAAAGCATTCAGAATCAATCATTATTTTTAAGTTTCCTTTCTAGTCATCCCATATATCTCAGATCTTACAGACCTTCCTTTGTAAATAAGAGATGAAATAGAAATGAATTCCAGTAATTTGCAGAAAAATCCAAATAGTTTCTTGGGCTTTTTGTAGGCTTAGCTAATATGAATATATCCACAAATAAAGTATTCTTGTTTTATTCATTGGAAATCACAGGTAAGCCATTTTATTTTCCCTTTACTCTCGTGAATACTAGGATCTTTATAAATCTTCAAATAGCTAGACTTTCAATATGATCTCATAAAGATTTTGAAATTCTATGTCATTTCACTTCCTGAACACTAAGGGTGTGTAGGCATGGGACTTAAACATTTTATAACTAGGACATATGACGTGTCAGATTGTTCCAAGGACTGTTACTGTGGAGACTATACCATGTGTCTTTGCTGTGAACTCATTGTGACTATCTAGTAAGGTTGGAGCCATCTTTAGCAATTCACTCATGCTGCTGACCTATGCAAAGAATCCTAGTACCGTCGTTTCGTCTTTTGTAATTTTGCTATTGAGACCTCTGTCCTAGGTCCTGAAGAATGGATGTGGTTGTCCTTTTACTGCTGGAGGGTGAGATAGTCCACCTATGTTTTATAGTTATCTATTTATTGTCTGAAGAAGCAGTATTCAACTGTTACTTTACCTTATAAGGCTATAGCTATCAAACATTTCTTTCTTTTTCTCCTATTTGCCAGATACTCTGAAAATAGAAATAACTGTTAGTTACTCCTCTCAGATTATTTCGTGCATCATTTCTTTTATCTACCTGCCACAACTAAGACAATCATGCTGTTCATTCATTTCTCTCTTAATCAGATCCACTCCATCTGAATATCCAGAATAATATATATAATAATGTACTCTTTATTCTTCCCTGTTCATAAATTGATTATTTCAATAATTACTAAAATCAAAGGACTTAGCCAAAATAATGTATATGTCTATAATTCCTCATACCTTTATTAATTTCTTCCTTCCTTCTTTCAATCTACATATGTGTGGAAAACTTATTATCTATATTTGTGAGATACTGTTCTTTAGCATCAGAGAAGGCAATGGCACCCCACTCCAGTACTCTTGCCTGGGAAAGTCCCATGGACGGAGGATCCTGGTAGGCTGCAGTCCATGGGGTCGCTAGGAGTCGGACACAACTGAGCGACTTCACTTTCACTTTTCACTTTCATGCATTGGAGAAGGAAATGGCAACCCACTCCAGTGTTCTTGCCTGGAGAATCCCAGGGATGGGGGAGCCTGGTGGACTGCCATCCATGGGGTCGCACAGAGTCGGAAACGACTGAAGCGACTTAGAAGTAGCAGTTCTTTAGCATTGGAAAAGAAATAGTAATAATAATGATAAGAATACTGAATATTAATCCTTTAAAACATATAATTAAAGTGGAAGACAGAAACAAAAAAAATGAAGAAAAAAAATGTTTTGTGTGATGCAAAGAAGTAAAAAAGAGATTCTCTTTTACATGGAGACAAACAAAATACGTGTCAAACAAATGAAATAGAAAGTATTCCTAGTTGTTTATAAGTTTCTAAACGTGTACGATCATACAGGCAGTGCTAGGAGTAAGAAACATCACCATACTGGCAATTGCATCTGACTTTAAATTAAATGGACTAGTCCGTGTCCTGACACTCATCTTTTGCAGAATAACACAGTAAAACTACTTCACAGACAAAACAGCACAGTTTAAATACAAAGCAATCTGCGACCTGAAAAACCCCTGGAGCTCAGAGTGCCTAGAGCTGTGAAATTTCTGAAGAAATAATAGACTTCTACTACAATCTTCAAGTCTTACATCACTGTCATCATAATTAAGTAAAATCAATCTACCTTTATCATCATAGCACTTTAAACTTTATTCTGAAAAAAAAAATATCATGCACATGAATATTACAGAGGAATCCAAACATGGAATGGACACAAATATAGACCCAAGATTATATATAAAGCAAAGGGAAATTTCAGTTTGCTTGCTCAGTTAAGTAAATGGGAGAAGTCTGAAACTTTTTTTTTAGGAAAAGGACAACTCTTTCTGGTAAAGATGCTGTAGTCTTACAGTCCCCACCACAGCTCAACAAAAGCACCAGTACACATAGCCAGTCTCATACTAGTGATAAAAGGTACTGGAGGACCATTAAGAACTGTTTTCTTTGGTTGGCTGATTAATTTATTGACTTAAGACTGTGTCTTGAAAATTATGAGACATACAGAATTGGACTAAAATTCAGTTTAACCACACCGCAATTTTACTTAGACTTTACCTAACACTGGTTTATACTACCTGAAAAATGTCTCCATGCTGAGTTGCATTGTATTTTGACTGTGATAGCATTAGATTCTCTTCAAAGGGTTACTCTTCTTACCAGGAAAGAAAGAACATGATTACACTCATGGTCAGAACATACAGTACCTTGGTAATATGAACATCCATAATTTCCTGTTCAAACAAACATGTTATGTGGTTTGTTTGAAGTCTTTTCTCATGACCATCTGTTCTCACAGGACAGATGAAGGCAGTGATTCCTTTCCTACTAACAGCACTGTTCAACTCCAAAAACATTGTATGTTTCTTAGCAAGCAGGAACATTTGCAGATGTTGGTACTTTTTGACTTTAATTGTTTAAAAATATTTCTCTTGTGGGCAAAAAAATAACAATTCAGAATGAAATGTAAAATCCCTTACTCATACTCTCTCATTCCAACAAATCTTCAGAAGCAACCACTTAACAGTCTTTGATGTTGCCACCCAGTTATTTTCCATTTGTATATACTTTCATTTTTTTTTTATTTAACACAGGTCAGACGTCGTTGTTCTGAGAATGTGAAGTTAAACCTAAAGAAGAGAAAGTGACAAGTTCAATATTTAATTGTCATTTAATCATTTAAGTATAAACTCAAAACGTAGAAGTTTTTTAAGTTCAATTAAACTTTTAACCAGCAAACCTTGATTAACTGAGTAAGAACTCTGGAGTGAGTCTGCCTCATAGGAACCTTTGGTCCATCACTTTCTTAATATAAGGCTTTAGGCAAGTTGCTTTAATACGTTGTGCCTCAAACTCCTAACCTGAAACATAGGATATAATACCACCTCCTTCGAATTGCTGTTGTACAACTGAGTTCATATCTCTGCTGCTGCTACTGCTAAGTCACTTCAGTCGTGTCCGACTCTGTGCGACCCCACAGATGGCAGCCCACCAGGCTCCCCCGTCCCTGGGATTCTCCAGGCAAGAACACTGGAGTGGGTTGCCATTTCCTTCTCCAATGCAGGAAAGTGAAAAGTGAAAGTGAAGTCGCTCAGTGGTGTCCGACCCTCAGCGACCGCAAGGATTACAGCCTTCCAGGCTCCTCCGTCCATGGGATTTTCCAGGCAAGAGTACTGGAGTGGGTTGCCATTGCCTTCTCTGTTCATATCTCTAACATGTGTCAAATAGATATTGGCACACCTAAAATACTACCTTTCATCAATAGTTATGACTACTATTTCCCTGGAACAAGAAATGGCAACCCATTCCAGTATTCTTGTCTGGAGGATCCCATGGACAGAGGAGCCTGATGGGCTACAGTCCATGGGATCACAGAGAGTCAGACGTGACTGAAGCGACTTAGCATGCATAATATATGACTATTATTATGAATCAATGGCTTCCTACTGCTTGAGGTCTTAAACCTATAAAATTAACACTATGTCCTTGCATGGTCTCCAAACCATGCCCTGTTCACAAGTCCTTAAAATGGATTGAGCTTCCTCACTTCTTAGGTCTTTTTTCTTTTTTAACAATGAATTTTTTAAAGACTTTTTTTGATGTGGGCCATTTTTAAATTTTTTATTGAGTTTGTTACAATATTGCTTCTATTTTCTGTTTTGGCTTTTTGGCAGAGAGGCACGTGGGATCTTAGCTCCTCAACCAGAGATTGAACCTGCAGCCCCTGCATTGGAAGGCAAAGGTTTAACCACTTTGTACTTTCATGCAACTTTTCCTGTTCTCTCTTAATTTTATAGTACCTCACCCCTTCCTTTGGTAGCTCTTACATTCTTATGTCTCAGATTAAAAGTCACTTTTTGAAAAAGAAATCTTATCTCTCAGACTAAGTCAGATCTCCTCTTATGAAAGTGAGCAGTAATCACCTGTTTATCACCCATAACCACTCATGACAGTGAAAGGAGACAGTACTGATTATTAGTCTAGGACAAAAGGATTATGTGGGACTTGTTCAAGACTTACTGGGATGTACACATTTTCTACCTATACTACATTGCTGTAACATCTTTTACTTTTCTTCTATACACAAACTTACAATTGTATATAATTAACTGTGCAAGTATTTATTCATGTCTTATTTTTCTGCTGGTCTGTAAGCTCAGTGTGTCTTATTCACCACTGTGTTGCCACACCCTAGCATAATGCCTAGAAAACTCCTCTAAATATTGTTGAATAAATGCATATTGTATCAGAATCAAAGCAGGTTCCACACTGGGCCATTTCAGGCCAGTCATTAAGTGCAAAAGATTGACTTTTCTCTCATTGGAGAAATTGTTAATCTAGCTTCCCTCTTCCTGGCCTTGTTTAGGCCCTTATCTGAAGCCTCCTTTGAAGAGGTAGAAAATCTTGCTATGTGAGTCCAGTTAGGTCTGAAACTCTTGACACTGTGTCTTTAACTTGACACCTTTCCTATATTTTATTTTGCAAAGGTATGTCAGTGGGCAGTGTCTGAGGCAGAAACTTAAAAGTGGCTACTGTTATTTGTGTAATTATAGGGATCTGGGTTGGAGAAGGCAATGGCACCCCACTCCAGTACTCTTACCTGGGAAATCCCATGGACGGTGGAGCCTGGTAGGCTGCAGTGCACGGGGTCGCTAAGAGTCGGACACGACTGAGCATCTTCCCTTTTACTTTTCACTTTCACGCATTGGAGAAGGAAATGGCAACCCACTCCAGTACTCTTGCCTGGAGAATCCCAGGGACGGGGGAGCCTGGTGGGCTTCCATCTATGGGGTTGCACAGAGTCGGACACGACTGAAGCGACTTAGCAGCAGCAGCAGCAGCAGGGATCTGGGTTAAGACCAAGAGAATCTGAGGGTATACACACTTCATTGAGAGGTTCAGGCACTGTGCTTCTTTCTATGCAAATAATTGTAGCATGGAAACTACAGTTTTTAAAAATAGAACCAATATTTACATTATCTTGAGGTTTCTAACTATATAATAGAAGTGATATTTAAATGGCCAAATATTTTTTAAAATATCCAAAAATTTATCAATATTTAGAACCATAGATTAAAAAGTACTAGAAAATCTTTAAAAATTTATAGAATATATATATATATATATATGTATGTATGTATGTATATACATTTATTGACTTGGCTCTTCTGCGTTGCCACAGGTAAGACATCTAAGTAGGTCATATTGCAGTAATGGCAGTTCCCAAGTTTGGGTTCTTTGCAGATGACTGTGGATGTCATGTCTGACTCATTGGTTCAGGAGGATTAGGTGTGTACTCCACCTGGATCACATTCCATGGGTTATAGCAAAGTACACACTTCACTGAACAGGAAATTGGATCAGTAAATGGAAACCAGATAGAGAATGGAACATAGCATACACATTTTTAACAACAGTATCTTTTTTTGCCTCTGGACCTCCCTAACCCAACTACATTTCCTTCTTTGAAATCTAAATTATAATTTTATTTGTGTTTCAGTGCAAGAATTTAATTTGTAAACTAGTTTTCCTCCAGAACCATCTCTTTCACCACCATAGAATGCTAAAGTGTTCCCTTAAAAACTCTTTGAAAAATCTTAATTATTATAGAGATATTTATGTATATTTTCATTCATGCCATTGGTTCCTTCATTCTTTCAGCAAGATATTTGCTAAGAATACCCTCTAGGGTTTTAATGAATCAGTGAAATTTTAAAATGAGAGACGGCATCTTAGACTCTTTCAATGGTTTCTCCAAGTCACTCTAATGCCAAATTTACTAGAGAAAAACAAAGTTTTATGATCTCATTTTCTATTTTTTTTTTTGAGAAGTTTCAGGGTTCAAAATTAGTTTTTCATTTCCCATGCCTTTTCATATTTTCTAAGCTGTCACCTCTGGTTTATGTAAGGTACTATAAAACCTTATTCTTAGGATCCCTGCACCCAATAAAATCTTATGTAGTTGCATTTCCTTATCATTTTTTTATTTGTGATCTAAATATGAAATCTCTCACAAAATCATGAACTGACAAGTAATTTTTTATAGTAACTGTTAAGATTTCTCCTTTGAAACTATATTTTATAATAATGGAAGTATTTTTTCTTCATATTCAAAATGATCTTGATAATAATAAATCACTTACTTGGAGAACAGATTTTTTTTTTTCCTCTGAATACAGTTCAAATATTTCTGCTGAATTCATGCAGTGTCTCTAGGACAAAAAAAATATCCAGCTATTTGTAAGAAAAAATGAATAGGTTCATTAAGTAAAAGTGAAAGTCACTCAGTCAAGTTCCGACTCTTTGTGACCCCATGTATTTCTCACATTCATGTGACCCCATGGAATTCTCCAGGCCAAGATACTGGAGTGGGTAGCCTTTCCCTTCTTCAGGGGATCTTCCCAACACAGGGATCAAACCCAGGTCTCCTGCATTGCGGCAGATTCTTTACCAGCTGAGCGGCAAGGGAAGCCCATGCTTAGCTGGCTTAAAAATGTTTCAATTTGAAAACTGTAAGAAGTATATCTGCTTAGTTTTTGCCTCCTGTTGCTGCTGCTAAGTCGCTTCATACAAGTAAAAAAATGAGGGGAACAGTGAGGTTGGAGATGGGTTAATAGGAAAACAAAAGTAAGGAAAGATAAAAGTAAAACTGAGTTTCCCTCCCACTAATTACACAGGCACATTCAACTTTTAAATTAATTAAGTGAAGCTTTTTAGCCTTTTTATTTTTGTATATTTTTATAGAATCTTCCAATAGTCAAATTCAGATCCAGTTTTCAGCTCTTCATTTTCACTGAAGATTGTATAATCAAATGACTTCCAATTTGGAAGAAATAAGTCACCTAGGAATTTTAATGTACTAATAAGTTCCTGTCTTTAACTATATCCATTAAAGTACAAGCTTTTGGTAAATTTGTTTTTAAAATAATTTGTTTTAAAATATTTGTTTTAAAATAACCATTCCCTTTGTTTTTAAAATAATCAATTACAATAAAAACAAATACAGAATATATGTGTATTTTCTATTTTTTCTCCCAAATAGTTAATTCTCTATAATCTCTGAAACCAATAATTTATTTTATCCAAATTTAACTTGTATAAACACTAGCAGCAGAAAATCCAGAATTTATCTTTGTAGTAAATTTAGTGATTTAGGAATAGCTAGTTTTCCTGTACCACTCCAGTACTCTTGCTTGGAAAATCCCATGGACTGAGGAGCCTGGTGGGTTGCAGTCCATGGGGTTGTTAGGAGTCCGACACGACTGAGCGACTTCACTTTCACTTTTCACTTTCATGCATTGGAGAAGGAAATGGCAACCCACTCCATTGTTCTTGCCTGGAGAATCCCAGGGACGGGGGAGCCTGGTGGGCTGCCGTCTCTGGGGTCACACAGAGTCGGACACGACTGAAGTGACTTAGCAGCAGCAGCAGCAGAAGTTTTCCTGTATGTAAGAGACAAGATAGTCTTAGGGGAGTATTATGGCCAAGGATACACAGCATTTAGCAATTGTCCCATAGTTATCACATTATCAAATTTTAAGCATTTAAATAGGAACAATCTTTCTCATTTTCTTGGAATATTCAGTGGCTGACATTGTTTGGGAACTCCTTTCCAAAGTGGTCCTCTTAAGCTAAAACTTCCTAGGAGGTCTGTATAATACTAATACAGGTCATAACGGTAGAAAGAAATCATTCTAAATTTCTTTCTTAAACTTATGATGATAATACAATGGTGCTTAATTTTTAAACTGATTTTTACAAAAATTTGGAATGGTTATGGATGTGTACCAAAAGTGGGTGTGTTGAAAGGCACAGCAGTTAAAAGCATGACCTTTGAGTTCCATGGACCAGGGCTGGCTCTGTCCTGGCATTATCACCCACCAGCTGTGTGTCTTGGAGCAAGTTACCTGGCTTGCTGAGCTTCCCCATTGTGAACTCTAGGGCACAAGGAATGGGTAGATATGCAAAATCTACTCCCTTCCTGCTTCCTTGCTAACACATGGACTAATTCACTCAGGTTTGGGCCATCCTTGCATGCAGAGCAATCTGGACCTGTTCTTAGTTTCAGAAGGAAAATATTGCTTAGGTTAAGCACTATTCACCATGACAGAATTGTTATTTGAAATAACAGATTTCTTTTATTATTTCCACCATTTTTAATCCAGTCTAATCTTAGCTCTTGCAACTGAAGGCATTTGAACACATATAAATAATTGCCTCCATATAGTTGTTTTGAAAATTAAATGAGATGACTCATAAAATGTGTGCTTGGCACAACTCTCTAAAATATTCATTGTTAAAAGATTATTAATGTTGTTGATGTTAAAACTGCTACTTCTTCAATATTACTCATATCAGATTTCAGCATTAGTTTCAGACAAAATTATGAAGCTGAATTGGGAAAAAAAAAAATGGAGGAAAATCATTTTCCCTAGACCCTTTTCCTCTTTTAGGATGTCCTCCCCTTGCTTTTGTATCCCTAAGTACCCTCAACCATGCAGAAAAAGGATTAGTGATGGTATCATATGAAGGTACAAGATTTAATAAGGCAATTTTTAACTCAAAATAATGATACCCCGGTGTTAGAATTCCAAATACCATATTAATTTGTAGGTTAAAAATTTGGGGTAACTGAGACCTCTCTGTATTTCTAAAATATCACAGAAACTTTTTTGCTATTATTGTTTAGTCACTAAGTCATGTCCAACTCTTTGAGACTGCAGGGACTGCAGCACGCCAGGCTTCCCTGTCCTTCACTATCTCCCGGCGTTTATTTAAACTCATGTCCATTGAGTCAGTGATGTCATCTAACCATCTCATCCTCTGTCACCCCTTCTCCTCCTGCTCTCAATCTTTCCCAGAATCAGGATCTTTTCCAATGAATCGGCTCTTCACATCAGGTGGCCAAAATATTGGCGCTTCAACTTCAGTACCAATCCTTCCAGTGAATATTCAGTGTTGATTTTCTTTAGGATTGACTGGTTTGATTTCTTTCCTGTCCAAGACACTCTCAAGAGTTCTCCAGTACCACAATTCAAAAGCATCAACTCATCAGTGCTGTCTTTTTTATGGTCCAAGTTTCACATCCACACATGACTACTGGATAAATCATAGCTTTGACTATACAGACCTTTGTTGTCAAAGTAATGTCTCTGCTTTTTTAATATGCTGTCTAAGTTTGTCATAGCTTTTCTTCCAAGAAGAAAATGTCTTAACTTCATGGCTACAGTCACCATCTGCAATGATTTTGGAGCCCAAGAAAAAAAATGTGTCTCTGTTTCCACATTTTCACCAACTATTTGCCAATGAATTGATGGGACCAGATGCCATGATGTTAGTTTTCTGAATGTTGAGTTTTAAGCCAGCTTTTATCAGTTTCCTTTTTCACCCTCATCAAGAGGGTCTTTAGTTCCTCTCCCTTTCTGCTACTAGAGTGGTATCATCTGCATATCTGAGGTTATTGATATTTCTCCCAGAGATCTTGATTCCAGCTTGTGAATCATCCAGCCCAGCATTTCTCATAATGTACTCTGCATATAAGTTAAATAAACAGGGTGACAATATACAGACTTAACATACTCCTTTCCCAATTTTGAACCAGTCAGTTGTTCCCTGTAAGGTTCTAGCTTTCACCTACATCTAAAGCCAAACCTTTCGCATACAATTTATCTCTAAACCCATATAGTTTTTATCTAGTCACTGTCTGCAAGAGAAGAATCTCCCTCTCTGGTGTAATTGTTAATACTTATCATCAGGTGGTGCTCTGAGCATTTCAGATCAGTATCTGTTGACAGAGTACTGTTCATTTTTAAACCAGTAAAAGAAGCTGATGTTTTCTTTGCATATCTACAGGATTTGTGTGGGGGTTGTTAAACTGGGAGGATATAAGTTCTCTTTGCATTTCCAGTAGACTTGGCCACGGTATTTGCTGTTGTAAAGTTGAGAAGATTTGTTAATTCCTTCAAACAATGGAAAGGGATGGGTATGTTCTGTGAGGGGCTTCCCAGGTGGCACAGTGGTAAAGATTCTGCCTGCCAATCTTGCAGGAGATGCAAGAGATGTAGGTTCAATCCCTGGTTAGGAAGACCCTCTGAAATAGGAAATGGCAAACCACTCCAGTATTCTTGCCTGGAAAATTCCATGGACAGAGGAGCCTGGTGAACTACAATCCATGGAGTCATAAAGAACTGAACACAACTGAGCAACTGAGCACATGTGCTGTGCATTGATTCACAAAAAGAAGCAACCTCAAGACTTTTGAAGATTAGTTTTTCCTTTAGAGCTCTTACTTGGTGTGAGATATTGCCACACACTTCAAAATGTAAAGGAAATTATTAGATGTGACAGCTAATTATGGAGAGGTAATGTCTATCCAGGTTTCCGGACAGACATTACCTCTCTCTTCTCTCTGCTATTCAGACTCTCAGTTGTGTTTGACTCTTTAAGACCCCATGGATTTTAGCCTGCCAGGCTCCTCTGTCCATGGGATTTTCCAGGTAAGAATATTAGAGAGGGTTGCCATTTCCTTCTCCAAGGGATCTTCCCCACCCAGGGATCAAACCTGGGTCTCCTGTGTTGCAGGCTGATTCTTTACTAACTGAGCCACCAAGGAAACCATACCTCTCACTTCTTTCTATCTCCACTCAAGAAGAAAGAAATCTGAGTATTTCCCCAAATACCTGGAATGCTTGACGTCAATTTTGTGACTGATTTACTAGGCAAGTAACTACACAGAAGGCAGCCCTCTTCATTCCAATGTCCGCAAAGAGTACCTTAATGAGACTGTTCCTTCTGCTATGTGCTGTCCTTATGGGTGGGCTTCCCAGGTGGCGCTAGTGATAAAGAACCAGCCTGCCAATGCAAAAGATGCAACAGTTTTGGGTTCAATCCCTGGGTCAGGAAGATCCTCTGGAGAAGGGAATGGCTACCCACTCGGGTATTTTTGCCTGGAGAATCCCATGGACAGAGGAGTCTTGCAGGCTACAGTCCATGCGGTTGCGAAGAGTTGGACACAACTTAGCATCTTAGCATCTGTATAGGTAGGACTCGATAATTTGCAAAATCAGAGTAAAATGAAATGTGGGGTCCCATGTAGAAAAATTATGAAGAATTGCAAGACAATGGCAACAGAACATTAAACCCAGCATAGGAACCTTCAGATCCTGACACTGACCCTGTGAAGCTGGCCACACTGGTAGGGGCAGATTTTTCTAATCTCTGCCTCTTTCGAGTTGGGCATATGAAGTCGTGGAAAGACCAATGACCCAATTGAAAGCCTGGCTCTTTTCCTTCTAAATGTGTGAGAGTGAGCATAGACTCAGTCTCCTGCATGGCACCGCTCGAAGGCTTATGTGCTCAGACTGCCCAGTGCATTACTTTGCACAAGCAGGGCTGAGTGATTGGCTTCAGAGGTCCTGGGTTTAAATTCTGGAAACATCTAGTCTTTTGTCCAGGTGACTCATTTGAATTGAGTTTTAGGTCATGCTTTTCTGACTTTGTTCTGCAGCCCACAACCTAGTGTCAGCTGACAGATACCTGGTGAAGGTGGTCACAAGGAAAGCTGAGTGAGGGACCTTGGAAGGGTCAGCACAATGCACCCTAATATCAGGAGAAGCAATTCAAAAGTCTCTGCATTACAATATTTGTGTAGACTAGAGGGCATATTGTCATCACTAATCATGGAAGATACCTTTCTTTCCTTTGCTTTGTTGCTATTTTTCAGTTACTAAGTTGTGTCCAATCCTTTGCAGCCCCATGAACTGCAGCACACCAGACGTCCATTGCCTTCACTATATCCCAGAGTTTGTTCAAACTCATGCTTCCATATTTTTCAGAACTGGGAAAATTGTCTCATTCAACAGATTTTGTTCTTCTTAATGAGTAAGAATCTGCTCAGTGTATTTATTGCTTGATTGTGTTTATGCTTCTTTGTATTGGTCTCTGTCTACACGGGTGTGAGATTTTTAACCCCCAAATAGTGGGGCTGGTTCTCAGTGTCATCTAACAATGCCTTCAAACCCCTATGTAAATCTGTTAGCCAGGACATGTCTGGCTTAATATCATGATTAGGAATCTAATGTTGAGACTCAGGCTTCACATACTACTCATACATGAAGCCAGCCAGAAGCCATAATTTTTGATGGTTGATTTTTGTTAGACCTTGTGCTAGACAACAGCACCAACTCATGATTTAGCAAATGTAGGAGCAATAAGGGGCTTCCCAGGTGGTGCTAGTGGTAAAGAACCCACCTGTCAGTGCAATATATATAAGAGACATGGGTTCAATTCCTGGGTTGGGAAGATCCCCTGAAGGAGGGCCCGACAACTCACTCCAGTATTCTTTCCTGGAGAATCTTATGGACAGAGGAATGGTGGTTGGCTATGGTCCATAGGGTCTCACAGAGTCAGACATGACTGAAGTGACTTAGAACACATGCACAC
Organism: Bos indicus x Bos taurus; assembly: GCF_003369695.1. Taxonomy (NCBI): domain Eukaryota; kingdom Metazoa; phylum Chordata; class Mammalia; order Artiodactyla; family Bovidae; genus Bos; species Bos indicus x Bos taurus. The sequence goes on along the minus strand of NC_040081.1, from coordinate 89,065,997 downwards.
TCACAGGGGCAATATGATGAATGGAATTGATTACATAGATTAGCACAGATGATATTCTTATATAGGTTTTCCATAGAAAATCAGCTATAGGCCCCCAGCCCTCTAGGTGAAGGGTAGAGGATGGCCACACTGGGCAGGCTCCAGAAATAATGATAAACATAAAACCTACGAAGATTAGTTAATCAAACAGAAAAACTTAAGAAGCTCGATTTTCTTCTTCTCAGTCCCAGTTGCCATCAAAACTCTGTCCTGAATCCTTCAGAGAACTAAAACTCCACAAAGTTTAAAGTATACAGGTAACTGACCGATGACGATTACAGTGAGTAAGTTCTGAAATTTTGCAGGATCATTGTGTGACTGTCTTTGCCCTGAAATATGAGCTGTTTATTTTAATAGTCATTAGTGCATTCATACCCCAGTGATAAAGTGGTGGTTTCAGATTATTGGCTATAGACATGGAGATGGAATGGAAGTTAGGGGAGAAGGTGATGTATGGATGGAATTCACACCATAGCACTGAAGGCAGCAGTGATGTCAGAAAGCTGCTGCCATTTTGGAATCAATGAAACTTAGGTCTAATCCAGGCTCTGCCCTGTGTTCTTTTGAGGAAATCATTCACAAGATCTGAACTTTGACTTCCTTATCTCTAAAAAATGGTTAAACAGTCACATCTACCACAATGAATTGGAGTAGGATAATGCAGTGGCTGAAAATATCAGATCCATTCTCATCAGAGTGTCATCACCTTGGTCAAGTTATTGAACCTCTGTGTGCCTCAGTTTCCTCATTTGTGTATTGCAGTGAATGATACCTACTTCACATAGTTGCTTTGAGAATGAAAGCTTCTGGAACTTAATAATTGCTCAGCAAGTGTTAGTTATATTCATTTTCAGCAAATATGTATTGAGCACATTTTATCTGTGAGGCATTTGCCCAAACCACTGATGAAACTAACCAATGTACCTTGGTCATAGAAGACACCCAAGAAATATTTGATGAATGAAAGGGAAGGCAAGCCTCTTGGTGTGTCCCTAAGATTTGGTTAGGCTTTGAATATCCAATCCAGCATTCTTTATGTGTCACTGGACAAGCGGCTGCTTGTCTTTTTCCAGATGGCATTTCTGATTCACAGTGAATGGAATCCAAAGCATTCCTTTAACCCAATAATAAGATTAGCAGAAAAAGAGAACTGATTAACTGTACTCTTCTTTCTCTGAGATCTTTTAGGTGACTCAATGGTAAAGAGTCCACCTGCCAATGCAGGAGCCCCCGGAGATGTGGGTTCAAGCCCTGGGTTGGGAAGATCTCCTGGAGGAGGAATGACAACTCACCCAGTGCTCTTGCCTGGAGAATCCCATGGACAGAGGAACCCGGTGGGCTACAGTACCTGACGTCGCAAAGAGCTGGACATGACTTAGCGACTGAGCACACAAGGGAAAATAGGGACTAGGCCAGCCAAGAAAAAGACAAATGAAGTGATCACAGGCATCTTTTTCCAAAAGTACTTGATGTGGAAAATAAAATACACATTTTCAACTGTCAAGTTCAAAAGCAGGTGATTTCAAATAGATTAATATATGAGATAAGTGGATGTGAGTATCTTCTCTAATTTTAAGTAATACTTGATGTGTTTATATGTTTTTCTGGAGGGAGAGGTCAGAGTTTTCAAAAAGTTTTTGAGGGCTCTACTAAACAATACAATATTAAGACCTAGTGGACAGTGAGTATTGAAGACTGAAGTAAGAAGATGAAAGTGATTTTGAGGTCAAAAAACTTCACTTTATGGGGTGTAAATAAATGGAAATGTGAAGAAAAATGACTCAGAAACAGGTGATCAAAATCATTAGATTCCAAAAGAGATGAAAAATTTGTCTCAGGGACAGTGTTCACTACATAATGGCTGTCAAGATGCCCTAAAGCCTGCTATATCCACTTAATTCATTAGGACTTTACAAGGTTTTTGGAGAGATCCTAAATTCCCTTGTACTAAAAGGAGATCAAACCAGTCAATTCTAAAGAAAATCATCCGGAATATTCATTGGAAGGACTGATGCTGAAGCTGAAACTCCAATACTTTGGCCACCTGATGCGAAGACCTAACTCATTGGAAAAGACCTTGAAGCTGGGAAAGATTGAAGGATGAGGAGAAGAGGACAACAGAGGATGAGGTGGTTGGATGGCATCACTGACTCGATGGACATGGGTTTGAACAAGCTCCAGGAGATGGTGAGGACAGGGAAGCCTGGCTTGCTTCAGTCCATGCAGTCGCAAAGAGTCGGACATGACTGAGCAACTGAACTGAATGAATTATGTACTTTGCAAACATTCTCAACTGCAGTTTCAACACATTGATATTTTTAATAGGCTAATTTGCTTGAAATGTGAAACTCTAAAAAAGTAGACTGTATGTAACGGTAACAACGAAAAGCCAAAAATTATATGTCATCTAAATTGAATATTCAGTGCTACTTAAATGCCATTGATTTTGCTTAAAAACAAAGCATGCCAACATCTGTGGTACATAAACAAAGTACCGTGACACAAGCACATTAGTATTTGGTGAGAACAAATGCCAGTAAACATCCCTGAAATTTCAGAGGCATTTTGCAAGTACAAGCATTAGGGAGGATCTGCTAGGATTAGGATGGATTGGCACCTCAGAACATTCTCCATATTGTTACAAACAATGAATCAGCCACTTAATTTCTATTCTTTCTGAAACATGGGGGATTCCCAAGAAAGGATTTCTTAATACTCTGTCCTGAGCAACAGGGAGCAGAGAATTGCAACTACTTTGCTCCATTTCTCAGCTAACTTATTTCTTATTTTTTAGTAAGGAAGATATAATAATAAGTCAGGGATGGAAAGAGAAGAGTAGACAACAAACACGATTTGTAGATTAAATGTTTTTAAAGCCTGATTTGGTGGAACCTTTGAAAAACAGATACAAAGTAAGACAAATATCTGAAAACATCCTAATTTATCTTCATGATAGCCATTTGTGTTCATGTTTAAGGATGTCTAGGTCTGTATAACCTTGACCTACCTCTCATTTCTAAATAGTTATTTATAGCATCATGGTTTCTGACTACTAACATCCATTTCTCCTTCCAAGAGTTCCTTTCTGATCTTTCTTTACAGAATTCTATGTAGCTCGTTAACTTTTAGGTTAAGATGGCACTAATCTCTCATCTCCAGTCTAATCCAGCTACAGAGGTTTGTGACCTACATGAGGTAATAAGAAGATTCTGTCACTCGGCCTCAGGATTGCTCAGAAGCAGCTTTGTCCCCAGTCCGGAAAATGGAATTCAACCCTAGAATATATGCATTTGCCCACTTCCTCGGTTGTCAGACTATGAACCTGGAGCTTCTTGGACCTATGGTAAAGGAGGACCTAGCAAAGAACGAAGCCAACACAGAGAAACACAGTGACATTTGGGGATTTGCCTTTGGCCACTGAAGCTCGAGCTACTCCCTAGATTTTTAAATATTTAGTCCAATGAATTTCTATTCTTTTTTTTTTGTGGGGGAGCTGGGGGATGGGGGAGATGGGACAAAGGAAGAAGTTCTTTCTAAACCTAGTGTGAAGAGGTTCCTCCAAAGAAACCATACTGGAACACACGCCATTCCTTTTACTTGCCTTCTCTTTACCTCTCAAACCTGTGCTCCCTTTCAAGGTTCAGCTCAAACCCCACCCTTTCTAGGAAGTCTTCCTTGACTATCCCAGCCTAACGAGCTCACCCTCCCTTGACCTCTTACATCACTATATTCTTAGTTCTTATTCCTTGTCTGCTGGGGATTGCTGACCTTGTCGTACCAGTTTTTTTTTTTTTTTTTTTCGGTGATGATCTTATTTCCTAAAGGATAAATCCAGTCGTTAAAAGTTCTATGTTCTTCAGCCTTTGCCATAAAAAGTTATACATAGAAAGGGAGCATTATATATCTGTGGCTTTAATTAACTGTAGTGAAAATATATATAAGCACGTTTCCTATCTACCTGTTAGTTTAGAATAAAACCTTGCATGAAACCCGTGATTGCACAGTCACAAGGAAGATAAACAATTAACATAGATTGTAGCTATCAGTATGATACTATTTGGTGTAAAAAGAAAGGCAAATCAAGAGTATCAGAATTTTCAACTCATGTATATTATAGGGCAAACACGTTTTTATTGATAATAGATAAGGGACTGAAGGCCAGTATCTTCTCTGTTTATCATGTTTCACTCAAAGTATTCTCCATGGCAATTAGTCTTGGGCACAAACAAGACATACCATAATTGAATGCTGAGCTGAAACCTAAAAATGAAATACATTTTAGCTATTTAAACATCTCAAGCAGGAGTCAGTGCCACCACATTTAGGATCATTTCAGTACAATCACTGAACTTCAGGTAGAGACCACATCCTTGCTTCCCCAGAGATGATTGCTGCCTCACTCCCTTGAGCATGCAGCTGCTACAATCTCTTTTCCTTGTTCAGCCCTGTGTGTTTCACTAGCCTCATTCTATGATCCACCTGCCACCAGTTTATAAAACGGACTCAACTCAGGAGACACCTGTATGAGGATTGAATTATCCAGATTTTCCTAGCAACAGTGATTTACATAAACATGTTGTACATATACAGTAAGTCCAGAAGATTGTAAATAAAGGTTCCGACACAGACCTCAAGGTCTAAAAAGAGACCTTACTCCAAACTAGGTGAAGTAAGCCAGACACAGAAAGACAGATATCATACAATATTGCTTATATGTGGAATCTTAAAAAAGTGATATAAATGAAATTATTTACAAAACAGAAATAGACTCACAGACATAGAAAACAAACATGATTAACAAAGGAAAAAGGGGAGAGGAGGGATAATTTGGGAGTTAGGGATTAACAGATACACAGCAGCATATATAAAAATAGATAGCCAAAAAGAATCCACTGTATAGCACAAGGAACTATATTTAATATTTTGTAATAACGTATAAGGGAAAAGAACCTGAAAAAGAATAGATAGATGGATAGATAGATAGGTAATCCATCTGTATATCTGAATCACTGTGCTATACACCTGAAACTAAGGCCACATTGTAAAACAACTATATTCAATTAAAAATATGGGTAGTTCTTATCTCTGAATTATTTTTTGACATAATTTAAAATTTTTGTTTATATGTTTTTCTGGCTTAATAAATTAGTTACTAAAAATGAACGAACACTAAACATGAGTTGTTACAACATAAGAGGAGGCAAGGCGAGGATCCACATGACTCAGACCCAGCCTATCCCCCCGCCTCCCATCCTGCCACCGCTCCCAACCCCACATCCCTTCTTCCATCCTAATGGACTGAGCTCACCACAGGGTTCAGGACCTCAAAAATGGAGGAACTTGGGACAGCTCAATGCAATACAGTTTTCCAAGTCATGCAGTAAATTTGTGTTGTTCAGTTGCTAAGTCATGTCTGACTCTTTGCAATCCCATGGACTGCAGTACGCAAGGTTTCCCTGTCCTTTACTATCTCCTGGAGTTTGCTCAAACTCATGTCCATTGAGTCAGTAATTAGAAGCTTTCAAACCACAGCTCTCAGTTTCTAATCTAAGATCCAGCTCCTCTCCAGTCTCACCACAATTATATTTTTCATTAGAGATGGACAAATGGTTTCTGACAAATTCTTTTTAACAAAATTGCTTCAATTAAAAAAAAAAAAAGACTTTTTGTTCCAAATTCACATTTCATCAATTTTGCTTCACAGATGGTATCTTATGACAGAAACCCTCTATTGGACCATTTTCTTTCCCTGTGACGTTCCTTCGTGAATGTTTAATTTCCTTTTCTCATCGCTAACTGGTGGCACTTCAAGGTGAAGAAGGTGTTTTTCTTAGTCATACATTTTTGCCTAATGCCAGAAATTACTTCCAGTTCCAATCTCACGTTGCTTACATGTTACCTGAGAGATTTGAGTTTCCTGCTGCCTGAAAATAACAATTTGAAGAGATGAAAGTTTAATGAATGATATAAATAGCAAACGACACCTGTCATTATAGTGAACTGCAGCTCCACACCACCGCCTTTACTACTGTCTGTCATTAGCTATTATATCTGAAGTGAAACTTGTTTCTGGTACAATCAGTAGAATGAACAATGAAACCATAAAGAGATCAAAGGATTAGTGGAAGAATTTGTTCTCTTTCACTCACAGAGAATAAACCGGACTTTCAGGCATTCACACTGACTAAAGCTCCTTTTGACGTCCCAGTTTTATTGTATATATCCTCTTCTGCTTTCGTCTAAGGAATACCCCAACTGCTCAACTTAAGAAATCCAGTGAACACATACAAATATTCATAGAAAGGCATTATTTCCCTAAATGAATATTTACTCTAAACTCATTCTAGAAATCCTCAGACCCAACTCTTGCCGAATATCCATACAGCACATGTTACCCATTTCTAAAGCAGTTTCTTTCCACAGGTGTTGGAAATGTCTTTAGATAAGTGCTAGATTTACAGGTTCCAGGAGGACAGACATTTGTAGAGTTAAAATTTACCAAGCCAAGAATTATTTGTTTCCTCTCAGAAGCAAAAGACATTCTTAGAAAAAACTTCACAAAGGTGGATGTTGGCTTATCATGTCTTCTGAAATATATGGCTATTTAATTTGGTTTCTCTGCTCATTCTTTTCATGATGAGGATGGATGTCCTGACTTCCAATGGAGGTGTCCTTGGGTTTTGGCTTCTGTTTTTGCTGCTTTTGGTTGCAATGTAGCTGATCACTTCTGCCTTCTGGAGGGGCACAGGCATGCAGTGCTGAAGTCCAGGATGGCTGTGCCAGCTTCTTGTGTTGAGGGGACACACAGAGGCTTTGGGGACCATGAAGGTGCCATTGAAGGTGCCCTCTGACTGAACACACCACTGTACCACTTCCTTTCTGCTGCCTTAACCCAGGTTGGAGCAGGGCACCTTGTAAGGTGGGTGAAGCAGTCCCTCCTTGTGGTTCCAATGTGAACTGGGCATAAGCTTCTGCTTTTCACAAATGACCTCTTCTTTTGTATGAAGTTTTCATTATCTCACTGCTTACTGTCATCTTGAGGTGAAGCCCAGAGCTCTGTAGACAGCATCATCTTCCCTGTATTATTTTCAGTTTTATAAAGGGTGAAATTCTAACAATATTCCATGGAATTCTCCAGGCAAGAGTACTAGAGTGGACTGCCATTTCCTTCTCCAGGGGATCTTCCTGACCTAGGGATTGAACCTGGGTCTCCTGCATTGCTGGCAGCTTTTTTACCAACTGAGCCACTAGGGAAGCCCAATACAGTCAGCAAAAACAAGACCAGGACTTGACTGTGGTTAAGATCATGAACCTCTTATTGCCAAATTCAGACTTAAATTGAAGAAAGTAGGGAAAACCACTAGACCATTCAGGTATGACCTAAATCAAATCCCTTATGATTATACAGTGGAAGTGACAAATAGATTTAAGGGACTAGATCTGATAGACAGAGTGCCTGAAGAACTATGGATGGAGGTTCATGACATTGTACAGGAGGCAGGGATCAAGACCACCCCCCAGAAAAAGAAATGGAAAAAGGCAAAATGGTTGTCTGAGGAGGCCTTACAAATAGCTGAGAAAAGAAGAGAAGCTAATGAAAAAGGAGAAAAAGAAAGATATACCCATTTGAATGCAGAGTTGCAAAGAATATCAAGAAGAGATAAGAAAGCCTGCTTCAGTGATTGATGAAAAGAAATAGAGGAAAGAAATAGAATGGGAATGGGAAAGACTAGAGATCTCTTCAAGAAAACTAGAGATACCAAGGAAACATTTCATGCAAAGATGTGCTCAATAAAGGACAGAAATGGTATGGACCTAACAGAAGCAGAAGATATTAAGAAGAGGTGGCAAGAATACACAGAGAACTATACAAAAATGATCTTCATGAACCAGATAACCACGATGGTGTGATCACTCACCTAGAGCCAGACATGCTAGAATGTGAAGTCAAGTGGGCTTTAGAAAGCATCACTATGAACAAAGTTAGCAGAGGTGATGGAATTCCAGTTGAGCTATTTCAAATCCTAAGAGATGATGCTATGAAAGTGCTACTCTCAATATGCCAGCAAATCTGAAAAATACAGCAGTGGCCGCAGGACTGGAAAAGGTCAGTTTTCATTCCAATCCCAAAGAAAGGCAATGCCAAAGAATGTTCAAACTACTGTACAATTGCCCTCATCTTACATGCTAGCAAAGTAATGCTCAAAATTCTTCAAGCCAGGCTTCAACAGTACATGAACCATGAACTTCCAGATGTTCAAGCTGGTTTTAGAAAAGGCAGAGGAACCAGAGATCAAATTGCCAATATCTGCTGGATCATGGAAAAAGCAAGAGAGTTCCAGAAAAACACCTACTTCTGCTTTATTGACTATGCCAAAACCTTTGACTGTGTAGATCACAACAAATTGTGGAAAATTCTGAAAGAGATGGGAATACCAGACCACCTGATCTGCCTCCTGATAAATCTGTATTCAGATCAAGAAGTAACAGTTAGAACTGGACATGGAACAACAGACTGGTTCCAAATCGGGAAAGGAGTACGTCAAGGCTGTATATGGTCACCCTGCTTATTTAACTTATATGCAGGGTACATCATGCAAAATGCCAGGTAGATGAAGCACAAGCTGGAATCAGGATTTCTGGGAGAAATATCAATAACCACAGACATACAGATGATACCACCCTTATGGCAGAAAGTGAAGAACTAAAGAACCTCTTGATGAAAGTGAAAGAGGAGAGTGAAAAAGTTGGCTTAAAACTCAACGTTCAAAAAACTAAGATCATGGCATCCAGTCCCATCACTTGATGGCAAATAGATGGGGAAACAATGGAAATAGTGAGAGACTTTACTTTTTTGGGCTCCAAAATCACCACAGATAGTGACTGCAGCCATGAAATTAAAAGATGCTTGCTCCTTGGAAGAAAAGCTATGACCAACCTAGGCAGCATGTTAAAAAGCAGAGACATTACTTTGCCAGCAAAGGTCCATCTAATCAAAGCTATGGTTTTTCCAATAGCCATGTATGGATGTGAGAGTTGGACCATAAAGAAAGGTGAGTGCTGAAGAATTGGTGCTTTTGAACTGTGGTGTTGGAGAAGACTCTTGAGAGTCCCTTGAACTGCAAAGAGATCAAACCAGTCAATTCTAAAGGAAATAAGTCCTGAATATTCATTGGAAGGATAGATTCTGAAGCTGAAGCTCCAATACTTTGGCCATCTGATGTGAAGAGCTTACTCATTGGAGAAGACTCTGAAGCTGGGAAAGTTTGAAGGCAGGAGGAGAAGGGGACAACAGAGGATGAGATATTTGGATGGCATCACCAACTCAATGGACATGAGTTTGAGCAAGCTCCGGGAGTTAGTGATGGACAGGGAAGCCTGGCGTGCTGCACTCCATGGGGTCACAAAGAGTCAGACATGACGGAGTGACTGAACTGAACTGAACTGAAAGGGTGAAATATGAAGCTAAGTTCGTCAACCTCTGGAACCAGTCTGACTTGGTTTAATACCTCACTGCCCATTAACAGCTGTGTGAGCCTGGGCAAAGGTGTTTACTCTTCCTAGACCTTAGTTTACACATCATAAACCATAATAATAGTATCAACCTTGTTGAGATTTAAGTGAATCACACAGTACCTTGGAAATAGAAAGTGTGAAAATATAGCTTTACAAACTTCTGAGTTTTACTGATACTGAAAGAATTATTTTCTCAGAACTGCCTCACAAAATGGGGCATTCTGAGGGCAGAAGATAGAGGCAGATAGAGGCAGAAGTTTGAGTCTTCTACTGTGATAATCTCCTCCCTATATAAAGACTTCTACAATCTAGGATAATTGAACTCAATGATATTAGAGATGATGAGATAGCAGCCATTGTATGAAGAAATGATCAAAAGTGATATAGCCAAAATATTTGGAAAAAGTATTATTAGAGGTGTATCAGTTCGCTAATGAATAGGGATATTATGTTCTCAGAATTCTAAGTAATGGTCACTTTCATAAATAAGTGTACATTTGTAATTTCCCATTCTTTTTCTTAATGAGGGCCCCAAGAGTTTCATCTCCCTTTACAGAGTTTGAATTTGTCACTTAAATGTCCTTAATCTTTCAAAACAAGATGTAAGAAATTTATGCACTCAATGAATATTCTCCAGAAAAATGCATGCAGTTTTTCCTACAAGTTCAGGGAGTTAATCTCTTCCCTTAAACCTCTTCCACTGATCTCATTAAGAACCTCTGGTTTCATAGTTCAAAAAACCACATGTACCCCAGTGTTCATCACAGAACTGTTTATAATAGCTAGGACATGGAAGCAACCTACATGTCCATCAATAGATGAATATATAAAGAAGTTGTGGTACATATATACAGTGGAATATTATTCAGTCATAAAAAGGAACAATTTTGAGTCAGTTCTAGTGAGGCAGATGAACCTAGAACCTGTTTTACAGATTGAAGTAAGTCAGAAAGGGAAAAACAAATATCATATATTAACACATATATAAGGAATCTAGAAAAACGGTACTGATGCACCTATTTTCAGGGCAGAAATAGAGATGCAGACGTAAGAGAGCAGACTTGTGAACACAGAGGAGGAAGGAGAGGGTGGAACACACTGAAAGAGCAGCACTGAAACACGTATATTACCGTATGTAAAACAGTTAACCAGCGGGAAGGTGCTGTACAGCACATCGGGCTGAGCCCGGCGCTCTGTGATGATCTAGATGGGTGGGACTGGTGGGAGGTGGGAGGTTCAGGACGGAGGGGACATTTGCATACTTATGGCTAATTCATGTTGTTGTATGACATAAACCAACACAACATTGTATCCACCAATTAAAAATAAAAAAATATATGAAAAATAAAACAAAGAACCTGTGGTTTTAAGGAAGAACCAGCTGAGTTTGGCATTGTACACAAAATATCAGGTGAAAAGAAATACAATAAAATTGCTGTTCTGAATTTCCTCGAGGTACCTCCACCTTACTTCCCTTTACCCCACCCTATTTCTCCCAGGTTCTCATAAACCTATGGCTTTTCTGCAGCCCAAGGTAGCACTTAGAGGCTTCCTTGATGGTTCAGCAGGTAACGAATCCATGCACCACGCAGGAGACAGTGGAGACATTGGTTCAGTCCCTGGGTCGTGAAGATCCCCCTGGAGAAGAGAATTGCAACCCCCTCCAGTATTCTTGCCCCATAGACAGAGGAGCCTAACAGGCTACAGTTCATGGGGTAATAAAGAGTCAGATACAACTAAACACACACACATGTAAGGTAGCAGTTACAGCTCCGGAAACTGGTGAAGGGAGGCGAAGAGAGGTTTAAGTGCTCTCACCTGTGAGCTTTCTCTAAAACAAACATTCCTCAGGAGAAAGTTCACACTGATGAGGGCTAAAGAGAGAAGAGGGTTCTTTTTTCCCCTATTGCCAGCTATTTCAAATAAGTCAATGATTTTGCACATTGTTCCATAGCAACTTGTGTTTATACATAACTCACCTTGCTGTACTAATGTGATCTAATTGTTATTTCTATCCCCAACTATGAGACTTTAGTAAATAAAGATTATATTACTTGTAATTGTGACTCAAGTTCTGTAATATGGCAAGGCATTAATAAATGATTATTGAATGAATGAATGAAGAGTGAAAATAATTAGGTTTTGTTGGCTACTTTTTGTATCTGTTGAACATAAACCATAGAACCAATATATCTTTCCTCAATATAATAACCACAAAGCATCCTGTAGTTCGTGTAACTTTTATTTCCTTCTTAGCCTACTACGCATATAGCTAGCTGATGTAAACCACTAACAAAATCTCAGAAGATATATGTGAATAGAAACAAATCTTTGAGGTTGCAGCAGAAAGATTATACTGTGTATGCATTTCTCTCTGTGTTCTTTCCAGTAATGCTGGTTTGTGGTCTCTGGATGCACAGAGAATTTTAATGGTTAAAATGTATCTGGTACTACCAGGAGATGGCGCAGTGGAAGACATACAGCAGAATACAGGTATTCTTATAACAAAAATATCGGATTGAAATTAAAAGACTACTTCTAAAGCAAGATCATCTTGGGCTGCTGCTCAGTTGAATTTTGTAGCCAGATTAAAGATGGCACTTATGAGTGAATGTGTTTCTCCTTGTCTTGCCACTGTAGGAGTTTGCAACACAAGAGCCTCTTTAATGTTGAGAAATTTCCTGTAATGAATTTAGGATATGATTAGAGGTCAGTTCCCATAAAAAGCCCTAGATGTGGAGTTGGCCAGAGTCCATGTCTTTATCAGCTGATGTATTTTCACATTTTGTCCTCATTGAAACTTTTGAAGACAGCAAATGCCAGTTCAGAGTGATTTAAAAGCCTTGCCACTTGGGTTCATTGGGTTCTCTTTTGTAAGATTAATTTAAATTCATATAAGGAGTATGCGTGTGTGTGTTGCTTAATGGTTAAGAACCTTTACTCTGGAGCTGCAATTGCTCAAGTTAATCTCATTGAAACTCAATGTCTTCTAGTATAAAATGGAAATGATGATAGAAACTCACTACCTCATAGATGTTTTGTGGAGAATAAATGAGTTAATGTATGTAAAGCACTTGGAACACTGTCTGGCACATAAGTGCTATAGAAGTGTGAGCTATTTTTAGTATATTGCTTCAATATAGCATTCCACTCTTCATACGTTACCCACAATGTTGGGTTGTTTTATTACTCCAGGCAATGAAGGGAAAGTGTCTAAGTGGAAAGGGCACTGTCTGACTTATTCCCTGAAATATTTCAAGTTTTGTAATGAAGTGGAAGAAACTCTTAAAGCAGAAACTCCTCTGTGGAGTTTCAGGGATTAGAGAGCACATGCTCTGTTTATTTGCCTAATTATCTGGTTGTGGACTGAAAGTGCATGAACAAACGAGGGGATAGATATTAAGGGCAGTAGGTGCAACTCCATTAGAAATCTTTCTAAGTATTCAGTAGTCTTAGGGATTCACTGGTGAGAAAGGTGCTCCAGCCCTTAGCTGGGACCCTGAAAGCACAATGTCAGGGTTCTGGCCAATGGAAAGAGTGGTATGAGTTAAGTATTTTCCTTGCAAAACTGCTCACAGCAAACTCACTAAGTTCACTTACCTTTCCTTGAGTTCGTCTTACTGGACGCATCCACAGCATTGGCTTGAAACCCTCTCCGCTGTTGACTTCCCTGGAGCGTGCCCTCTGAGTCTCTTTTTACCTCCCTGGTCTACCCACCTCAGTGCCCTCGTCTGCTGACACATCTCCTGAAAGTTTCCTACAACTCCTTGGGGCTTTATCCTGTGTTCTTTTCATGTGTTCGTATGGTTTTAAACACTATCTAGAGGATACTAAATGTCACATTTACATGTTAAGTCTATTCCAACCGCAAGAATCATTACATTCTACCTCCTAATTAACATTGCTGGTTCCGTGTTTCTAACATAAAATGTGTGGGATTGAACTTTTGCTCTTTTCCCCATTTATTCTTTCCCTGTCATTCTCATCTTAATAAAAGGCATAGAAACCTGGAAATTCACCTTGATGATCTCTTCTCTGTTAGATTCAATTTTTAAAATCTATCTAGAATACACACTGTCTCTATTCCCCTGACACTAACATAACTCAAGGCACCTTACCTGGTCTAGAAGACTCTGTGTGTGTGTGCTCAGCCGTGTCTGACTCTTTGCTCTTTAATTTATTCTAAATTACCTCCTTACTTTGTTTCTTTCCTCTCTCTAATATGTTCGCCACATAGGAACTTAAAAAATCTTTCTAAAGCTGCACCAAAGCACAGATAAAGAAACCAAATGCAGAAAGGTTATGAGAATAAGGCCAAGTGACTAAAGAGCAGAGCCTATCACACAGCTCTCTCCCCTTCTGATTTCCACATTCTTGCCACCCCATTACCATCTACTTCAGTGCAGAAATGGTGGCCATGCTCATACATACGTTCTACTGACTTTCAGAGTGTTCTTATTTTTACTTCTCTGAGAGGTGCCAGCCTTTGTGTTTTACTCCATTCCAATCCCAGTCAACATGCTTAGGAAGTTTGTTCTCGGTTCTAGCTACCCATTTGACACTGAGGTCTTTTAGTTCCCCAAGGCTTTCTACTCAGAGATCTCAAGATCCACTTCATGTCAGTCACCTGCTCACATTACCATCATGTTGACTTCCATAGCATTCAGCATGGCTCCACTCGCGTGTTTCAACATGCCTTTCTCTGCCTTAAATCATCTTCTCCTTCCTCTTCCAGGTCCTAATACTGGCAGTACTGCTCTGGAGTGTCATCAAGCCTTTGAGTCATCAGCCTTCTCCTTATCTGCAATTCCACTGCTACTTTTCTGGAAACAGCTGGCTTCATGAAGCCAAAATTTTGTTTCAAGAAGCCACTTCTTCTCATCCTTCTGACATAGCCAAACATGCCTGGAAAAATCACATAGCAGTAGGCGAGGTCTAAAACAAAATCATGCAGTCATCTCCGTTGTCCCTGGCGGGGCTGAGCATTTCTTTGGTTTATCTGTTTTTAATGTTCTATCGAAGTAATCATAATAGGTGTTTTAAAATATTTTCATGGGTTAAATTTTTACTACTTTCTAACTTAAAATGTATGACTTAAAATTTCATCCCATCACACTAATTCTGGTATTATTCATTTATTTATTTTCAAACTTTAAGCTTTCTGTTTTGTATTAGGGTATAGCCGATTAACAAAGTTGTGGTAGTTTGAGGTGAACAGCAAAGGGACTCAGCCCTACATATACATGTATCCATTCTCCCCCTAACCTCCCTCCAATCCAGGTGGGGACATAACACTGAGCAGAGTTCCATGTGGTACAATAGGTCCTTGTTGGTTATTCATTTTGAATATAACAGTGTGTACACGACCATCACGCTTATTCTGAATAGAGTGGCTTTTCAATATTTTTTGCTGAAATAAACCCAAATAAGTCATGCTAGAGAACTCACTTTCTCTTTATACATATTCAAGTTTTTTCTCCCCCACCCCACTTCACACACACACAACAGGATGACAAGTTAATATATACAGTTTGGAATTTTTAGAAGGGACATGCCCATGTGCTAAGTTGCATCAGTCATGTCCAACTCTGTGCAACCCAAGGACTGCAGTCTGCTTGGTTCCTCTGTCCTTGGGATACTCCAGGCAAGAAGACTGGGGTGGGTTGTTACGCCCTCTTCCAGGGGATCTTCCCAACTCAGGGATCAAACCCATGTCTCTTCTGTCTCCTGCATTGGCAGGTGGGTTCTTTACCACTAGTGCCACCTGGGAAGTCCAGAAGGGATAATGACATGCAATCCAAATTTTTATTTTCCTTTAGATTAATATCTTCAAAGACATTCTTTTTTACTTCTCATATTACAAGTAATCACATTTGAAATCCTAGGCCTTTATCTCCATCTTTATAGAGAAAAGACTGACATATTTAATTCACGTTTAATTTAAAGCCAGCCAGTGAGAAAGCTGTCAAAGCAAAAACTGCTTTTCTGATCAGATTGATGCCTAATGCACACAAAATCCAGATACACCACCACCCTTCTAAGTTATAATCACTTGTCAAAACTAATTTCTTTATCACTTTCATCACAGCTTTAAATAATTTGGATAAATTTCATTCCAGTTGTGATAATAGGGAATTTTAAAATTTTGTGTACAGTGTCTTCACCACCACAACAATATAAACATTGACACAATAAATTCTACAGAAAAACCATGGCTCATTTAATAATTACCATGTACTAAAACTAAGTATCTTACATATTATCAATTCCCTTCATCCTATGACAAGCCAATTCAAAGTATACTATTATTATCTATATTTTACAGTTGAAAAACTTGGGTTAGGTTAGTCAACCAAGTTCATACAGCTTGAGCTCACACTTTTAACTATGAAACTTTAATCTTGTTCAGCATTATATTGTTAAATATATCATAGGATCCTACATGTAAATCAGTGTGAAAACCTAATATTGAAAAGCAAGCATACTGTAATAGTACCAACCTAATACCCGTTGGTTGAACTCAGATGATTGCTGCAAAAATGGACCGGTAAACAGAATCTAAATATTGTATTCACAGGGTCAGTCTAAATAATTGAGCACATACATGTGAAGTACAAGTGACAGTTGCTGAGTCATATCCAACTCTTTGCGACCCCATGGACTATATATATATAGCCTGTCAGGCTCCTCTGTCCATGGGATTCTCCAGGCAAGAATCCTGGGATGCGTTGCCATTGCCTTCTCCAGGAGATATCCTGACACAAGGATTGAACCCGGCTCTCCTGCATTGCAGGGAGATTCTTTTCCAACATATATAGGTAAATAATTATATCAGTCAAGATATCAATTATTAACATTACTATCTGCTCTGTTTATCAGAAGCTTTTGATTTCTAACTGAGACTGAGATGTTAGCTATGAATGTTTTTTCCTGGTGATTAAGAATATATGTTTTAAAATGTGTATTTATATTTGGTACCTCGTCCATGCTGCTACTAAGTCACTTCAGTCGTGTCCAACTCTGTGCGACCCCATAGACAGCAGCCCATTAGGCTCCTCTGTCCCTGGGATTCTCCAGGCAAGAACACTGGAGTGGGTTGCCATTTCCTTCTCCAATGCATGAAAGTGAAAAGTGAAGTCGCTCAGTCGTGACTGACTCTTAGCGACCCCATGGTCTGCAGCCTACCAGGCTCCTCTGTCCATGGGATTTTCCAAGCAAGAGTACTGGAGTGGGTTGCATTGCCTTCTCCATGAGCCTTAGTATTTTAGTTTAACATTTTGAATTCATTTAGTGTAAATGGATTTTATTCATCAAAGTTGTAATAGAATTTCCATTTCTATTCTTCTCTTTACTGATCAGTGACTTAGTGTGCTGAGTTTGGAGACTGAAGCTTTCATTTCAAGGCCCAGCTTTACTACTTATGATGATTTGACCTTAGGCAAACAACTGAAGTTCTGTGAGTTTCACTTTTCTCATTTGCAGGTGAAGATAATAATACTTTCCCTGCCAACTCCACAAGGCAGGTAGAAGGGTCAGGCGAGATAACATGTATGAAAGTACTCCCGATACTATAGTATAATTCAAAGTGTTAGTCACCTACCATCTGATTTCTCACACGAGGGCAATAAAGTTCTCCCCAAGGAACAATGGTATAAAATTCATGACTGTGTTAACATTCCTTAACTAATCTAACAGTAAAACATGTTAAAAATAGTAATTTGAAAATAGTTTTACTTCTGATTTTAATCATGCCAATTTGGTGGAATGAATTTGCCTTTTCCAGTTGTCCTGGCAGACTAGAATTAATTCAGTACTAAAAGGAGATTCAGGGCACATGATTGAAGTTTTCTTTCAGAGATTCCTTTATCTACATAAAACAGAGCCATAAAGAAAATATATTTCTTGATCCATAAAAGAATACATTCTTTTGTTATTACTCGTGTGTACTCAGTCACTTCAGTCATGTCCAACTCTTTGTGACCCTACAGACTGTAGCCCACCAGGCTCCTCTTGTCAATCGGATTCTCTAGGCAAGAATACTGGAGTGGGTTGTCATGCTCTCCTCCAAGGGATCTTCCTGACCCAGGGAGTGAACCCACATTTCCTGTATCTCCTGCATTGCAGGCGGATTCTTTACCCACTGAACTACCTGGATGCCCTTTGTTATTGCTAATGCTACAAAAATTTAAACCATCTAAGTACTGAGTTGACCAAAAAGTTTGTTTGAATTTTTACATACAGCATTAACAGAAAAACCCAAATGAACTTTTTGGCTAAACCAATATTTAGATGTACACTTGGAAAGTTTTTATTTTTGAAAAGAAAACTTTTATGGAAATTCATGTATTCTTGTTAAGCATGTGAGTTGTTTCACCTTCCGAGTTCAACTATTGCCAAGAACAGGACATGGAGTACCATAGTCCCCTTCTTTTGAAACATCTTGGTGAAGAGGAAGTCAGTTATGGTCAGTGAAAAGATGACTAAAGCAGTATTAAGTGATACACTTAAAAATATAGCTTCTATATCTCTTACTCTTTACCAGAGAGCACGGTCTTCTCTGTGTCACAGTCACCTTCCTAGCAATAAAACTGGGAATTATAGCCCCAAATGAGATGGATATTATTGTATGATTTTGAGTAAGAAAAGTAAACACAGACTTTAGAAATCAGATACTTTGACAAATGTCAACATATGTTATTTAGTCACTTTTGTTTTAGTGATAATATAAGAAATAGTTCTATTCCAGGTAAGAATTATTGCATGATTTTGATTAAGGGTTTAAGTAAAAACAGATCCCATTAGGACTTTTAAGGTTTGCTAACAATGAGAACCAAGACTTCATCTCTCTAAGTTACAGTGCCTTCTCTAACACATTTCTGAAGAGCTAATGAGATTTCATTTGTTCATTCACCAGACATTGAGCACCTACTGTATTCAACAAAGTGAGTTGGACACTGCGGCAGATTCAGTGGTATTTAGAATAGCCTCAGTTTTTATGACCTTAAAATCTAATAAGTAGATCAAAGCTACCAACCCCCAAAACAGTAAAAACAAATTGAAAGTGTTAAGAGCTATAAGAGGCTAAAACAACATGATATGAAATTCATGTCATGAGAAAATGCTTTGAAACTGTAAAATGCTTCACAGATAGTATCAGAATAGCTCAAGAAATGGAGAAACTGAAGGAAGAATTTGATGATTTGTTCCTATAAACATTTTCCTTCCCCCTTATTTACCTTGTTTAATAAAAGAAGATAGGAATCAATCGCCTAATACAGTGTCTTGCAAACTCTATATGCTCTGTAAATACTTGTTGAATAAATGAATGTTTAACAATCTTCTTCTCAGTGATATTTAAAGGAATATCTGGTAAAAATTATTTTAGTTTGAAACACAAAAGCACTATGCAAATTATTCTTAATTAATAATTAGAACAATAATGCTATTTTAGAATCCATTTTAATCGTGTGTATTTTATGACTTTTTTCAGATAAAAGATCCCACTCATAGATTACTTGTGTAAACTTTGGGTGCAATATAAAAAATAGAAAATGTATTGCTTTGGGCACCAGAGCATCCAACCAGAATCCTTGTTCTGACACCCACTAACTCTAGAAAAGCTACCGTTTTGAACCTTAGGTTTTTGATTTGTGAGGTCATAGATCATAACAGATGAGGTTAGGACCAGTTCTAGCTTTAACATATTCATGCCTCAACACAGGAGATATATGGAAGACATTTAAAATGTATAAAATATACCTAAGTTATAGCGGGTTATCACCATGTTTAAATAGATATTAGCGTATTTTTGAATTGATAAATTGTGCTTAAATCTATAAGAATGGCAAAACTTTTAAAATATGTCAAGATATTCTAAGGTAAAAGGTAAAAGGACTAGCTTGGCACCTGCCCCCTACCCTCACCACACATATCCTTTGGGCTATTTAGGAATTAATCTACAATTAGTTCTAATAGTTGAGCCTAACTGAGTGGTGGCATGATAATTAAGTGGATTGGAGTGGTTCTGGATAATCAAGGAAGAAGCTCTCAGTTACTTAAGGATACATCCATCTTTCTACTGTGCTAAAGCAGACTTGTTCCATGAAGGACAAGAACAGCCTGGTCCATCACTTGTCAAAGCAGTACATTCCAGAAATTTTATTAATAATAAGTTTTAGGGAATTAATAATGCATCAAATGTGTTACACACTAATCATAAGACTGTAGTCAAAACAGTCTTTTAAGCAACATGTTCATGACGGTGATGGAATGAGACTTTCTAAAGGTAGCCGTGTCTGTATAGACTCATTCTTTATCCTGGAAAATAGCCCCTTGCTCATCCTCCTTTACTTTCAGCTTGTTGATTTTTAGCCTTTTCTAATTCTTTTTAAATATCACTTCCTGAGCAGGCACACTTTGATTTCGGAGGTATAAAACTCTCTGACTCTTAGGTCTCCCTGTGCCTGTCAATATTAGCCTTTACTGCCCAAGTTTAACACTCACCTGACACTGTAATGTCTAAGCAGGCATGGACTGTCTTATTCACTACTATGTCCCCACCACCCAGAAGATGGCCTAGCATTTGGCTCACAAACAAATACCTGCCGTATGACTAACACATATATCCAGCATTTTGGAAAGTGCCACAAGATGCTCAAAATGCCTGGCCCCTAGGTAACCTATGCTGTATGTTTTATATTACAAAATGGTATACAAAATGAGAACATTAAATGTCTTATAGTGTTAACAGATTAAAGAATAGAGCCCCTAATATGTACTGAAATTGTTTCAGGGTGAATTGTGCGCAAGTTCTTGAAGCCCTGCTCCATTTTATTTTGTTTTGTTCTTTCATTTCCAAAGAACTTCTACCACTTGAGAGGGTGGTTGCATCAGCATGGTTCCCATTAGTGGGCTGAGACAGTTCAGTTCAGTTCACTCAGTTGTGTCTGACTCTTTGTGACCCCATGAACCGCAGCACGCCAGGCCTCCTTGTCCATCACCAACTCCCGGAGTCTACCCAAACTCATGTCCATTGAGTTGGTGATGCCATCCAACCATCTCATCCTCTGTCATCCCTTCTCCTCTGCCTCAATCTTTCCCAGCATCAGGGTCTTTTCAAATGAGTCAGCTCTTCCCATCAGGTGGCCAAAGTATTGGCCTTTCAGCTTCAACATCAGTCCTTCCAATGAACACCCAGGACTAATCTCCTTTAGGATGGACTGGTTGGATCTCCTTGCAGTCCAAGGGACTCTCAAGGGTCTTCTCCAACACCACAGTTCAAAAGCATCAATTCTTTGGCGCTCAGCTTTCTTTATAGTCCAACTCCCACATCCATACATGACTACCAGAAAAACCATAGCCTTGACAAGACGGACTTTGTTGACAAATTAGTCTCTGTTTTGTAGTATGCTGTCTAGGTTGGTCATAACTTTCCTTCCAAGGAGTAAGCATCTTTTAATTTCACAGCTGCAATCACCATCTGCAGTGATTTTGGCTAAGACAAGTAATAGGTAATAAGGCCTCTTTTCTATTGCCTTTTTGGTTATACTTCTCACTGCCAAAAGATGGCAGTGTGATAGAGTGTGACAGCCTTCTTTCTGAGTCTGAGCGGACCTGCAGTCTGAGTGGTTGGCTGTGATCCTGAAAAGCCAACCTAATTTTGCAAAAATCGCAGCTTTCTGCAGGATATATGATGTGAACATTCTGTACTCCTCGAGAGATGTGCACCTGCCTGTTGGGTTTGTTACCTGCCTGGAGACAAGAGCTCTGGAAAGTGTATGTTCTACTATAAATAAACAAGTGGCTCCCAAGGTGGCCGAGTGGTAAAGAATCTGCTGCCAATGCAGGAGACACTAGAGACCCAAGTTTGAGCCCTGGGTTAGGAAGATCCTCTGGAAAAGGTAATGGCAACCAACTCCAGTATTCTTGCCTGGAAAATTCTATGGACAGAGGAACCTGGCTGGCTGCAGTCCATGGGGTTGGAAAGAGTTGGACACAACTGAGAGATTTTCACTCACTTCAAATTCCAAATGTCAGTGCTATGCTCAATCCATCTGCTAATTCCACGTGGAGAAAGACTGCCCTTTCTTTCTAATAAGCCAAGGCAAGTCTCCTAAAAACTTTAAATTTTCTTCCATAGGGAGTTAGACTATATATACTTGTCTTCCTCATTAGCTTTTCTAAAGAAAAAAAAAATTTACAGGAGAGTCATCATGAGTAAGACTGAGATTTGGCATGGTGTAGAGGAGGTGAGGCTTTCCTTGGTGCCTTCTTCCTACCCTTCAAATTTCCTTCTCCTCTTAGAGCTACGTTCTCAGGGGCCTCAACTAATTAGGTATTGGGCTGTCAACCACTGTGCTTTTGCTGAAGGCTGCCTCAGGTTCTAA
This sequence comes from Bos indicus x Bos taurus, assembly GCF_003369695.1. NCBI lineage: Eukaryota > Metazoa > Chordata > Mammalia > Artiodactyla > Bovidae > Bos > Bos indicus x Bos taurus. The sequence continues at coordinate 89,044,056 of NC_040081.1, read as the reverse complement.
CCAGGTCTTTTCTGCCCTCCAGTAAGACTGTTAGTCTAGGCTGCCTCCTTGTTGGAAAGAGTCTGGTCAATGATTGTCACATGAATATTAAAGCACACTGTATTGCTGGTCATCAGTGCGGTTGCTCAGTTGTGTCTGACTCTTTGCGACCCCATAGCCTGCAGCATGCCAGGCCTCCCTGTCCATCACCAACTCCTGGAGCCTACCCAAACTCATGTCCATTGAGTTGGTGATGCCATCCAACCATCTCAGCCTCTGTCGTCCCTTCTCCTCCTGCCTCAATCTTTCCCAGCATCAGGGTCTTTTCAAACGAGTCAGTTCCTCACATCAGATGGCCGAAGTATTGGAGTTTCAGCTTCAACATCAGTCCTTCCAATGAACACCCAGGACTGCTGATCTCCTTTAGGATGGACTGGTTGGATCTCCTTGGAGTCCAAGGGACTCTCAAGAGTCTCCTCCGATACCACAGTTCAAAAGCATCAATTCTTTGGTGCTCAGCTTCCAACTCCCACATCCGTACATGAGTACTGGAAAAACCATAGCTTTGACTAAACGGACCTTTGTTGGCACTCTCTGCTTTTTAACATGCTGTCTAGGTTGGTCATAACTTTTCTTCCAAAGAGCAAGTGTCTTTTAATTTCATGGCTACAGCCACCATTTGCAGTGATTTTGGAACCCTCCAAAATAAAGTCTGCCACTGTTTCTACTGTTTCCCCATCTATTTGCCATGGAGTGATGGGATCGGATCCCGTGATCTTAGTTTTTGGATTGTTGAGTTTTAAGCCAACTTTTTCACTCTCCTCTTTCACTTTCATCCAGAGGCTCTTTTTCCTTCTTCACTTTCTGCCATAAGGGTGGTGTCATCTGCATATCTGAGGTTATTGATATTTCTCCCAGCAATCTTGATTCCAGCTTGTGCTTCCTCCAGCCCAATGTTTCTCATGATACACTCTTCTGGTCATATTAACTCATTTATTCATTATCCTTCACTTATAAATGGAGTGCCTGCTATGTATCAGTGACTATTATACACTTGTGTTACCCGCACAGAGGCCAGGCCTTCATGGTCAAAGCTGGAGAGACAGAAAATTAGGTCTTAGCAATAATCATGCTCCAGACAGATAAATTCAAGAAGCAGATCAAAAAAGACAGTTTGTGAAGGCAATGCGTACTGATTTGTGGACTAAAAGAGTATCATTTTCATCTTTGTATCCTTGTTGCATACATAATGTCTGGCCCATGGGAGACATGCAGTAGATATTTAGGCCTAAGCTTTTAGTGATGAAATCCTGAGACAAGCTGGCGGGGGATGGGGTGGTGGTGGTGATATTTTTAGATCTCTCACTGTTCCTACCACATCACCACAAGCTGGAAAAGAGAAATCTTTGCCTACCATGAGCTGCTTCTCCCCACCATGAGTGCCTCTGCCCGTGATACTAGAACTGAAACAGAAATTGTGCTTTTACTTCTTCTTTTTTTTTTTTTGAAGTATAGTTAATTTACAATGTGTTAGTTTCAGGTTTACAGCAAAGTGATTCAGTTTTACAAATATATATATACATATATATATATATGTATATATATAAATCTTTTCAGATTCATTTCCTCTATAAGTTATTATAAAGTATTGAATTTAGTTCCCTATACAGTACGTTCTTGTTAGTTTTCTATTTTATATATGTTGGTTATCTATTTTATATATGTCGTTTAGTCGCTAAGTCTTTGCTACTCTATCCATGGGACTTCCTAGGAAAGAACACTGGAATGGGTTGCCATTTCATTCTCCAGGGGGATCTTCCCAACTCTAACATTGAACCCATATCTTCTGCATTGGCAGACAAATTCTTTACCACAGAACCACCCGCAAAGCCCATTTTTACATAGAGTTCTGTGTATATGTTAATCCCAAACTTTTAATTTATCCCTCCCCCACCCTTCCACTTTGGTAGCCATTTTTGCTTCTTCTTAATGTTGGTTCTCAGTTGGAGAAGGAAGAAAGACTTGTTAGACAATAAGGCAGTAAAATGGAGATTGGAATATGTTCCCAAAGTTCAGCTCTGCTCTATTAATATCATAAAAAAAGCCACTGGGGCATGGGAGGGGTTGTGCAGCCACTGGGCACGACAGTACCTAGCAGGGAATAGAGCTCATTTGTTTGTCTTTGCTAATAAATATGACTCAGGCATGCACACCAGTAAGAGTTCATTTCCTTAAAAACTGGTTACGTTTTTGTCCAATGCATGCCCCGCAGAGGTTTTAGTTTACATCCAAGCATCACCTACGCAGTGTAAACACAGAAGTTCTGTCTTCATGGACCATTGAATCAATATTGTGAGGATTTACTTTACATATTATCTTTCCTGTTTTACAGTAACCAGGCCAAAGCACTGTCAGTGGCCTGGGTGATTTATCTATAAGTGACCTGTGATCCAGTTCACAGCATCCTCTCGACTTTTCTCAAGAGGTGATTTCTCACAAGGATAAAACAAATATATCAGCAAGATCCTCTCTCCTCCTTACTGTTTTGAATTGAAGTACAGCAGGTCCATCAGGAAACAACTCAGCACAAGCGAAGAGGAAAATCACCCCAGGGATGGAGGCTCCGTTGCTGTGACTTCACGCCTGGAAACTGAGGACGAGCCAGTTGATCCGGCACAGTGGGGCGTGTGTCAGTTGAAGTTCCCAGGGAACAATGGCCTTGACTGTGCAGGCTGCCACATGGGAACCAGATTTGTTTATGTTTTCCTTTGTGTCATTTTGGGGGATAACGTATGGTTGCTTTTTTCTTTATTTGAATGCCATAAGGGCAGCAGGGAACTCCAGCTTCCTGGTCCCCAAGACAAGCCTGTTATTTTCAGAAACTAGGAAATCCAGTGACCTGTTTGAGGTTCTGTTTTTGTGATAGTACCCTTTTTACCTCCAAGGACAGGAGAAGCAGGTTTTCCTGTGGAAGAAGAGTCTGAGCTCAGGAAGTTCCCAATCATTTGCTGTCTCTCCATGGAAGGGGGAGGAGGAATGAGATAAAGCAAAGGTGAGTGGGATGACAGCTTCACAAAGGCAGGGTAACCCCCTACCCCCCACCCAGGGCATGTGAAAGACTAGTGAGAGTTCAAAGGCTTTGCAAACTTGTCTGCCCCCAAAAGAGTCATCTTTCCATCTTTAACTTACCATTTTACATAGAATTTTCTCATCACCTGGTCTTTTAATACCATAAAAGTTTTGAGACCAAAAAAAAAGGATTTTTATTAAATTTAATTTACATGTGTGTTAAATTGCTAAGATTAGCCAGACATGAGAGGCTTCCCTTATAGCTCAGTCAGTAAAGAATCTGCCTGCAATGCCAGAGATCCGGACTTGATTCCTGGATTGGGAAGATCCCCTGGAGAAGGAAATGGCAATCCACTCCAATATTCTTGCCTGGAAAATTCCATGGACAGAGGAGCCTGGTGGGCTACAGTCCATGGGGTTGCAAGAGTCGGACATGACTTAGCAGCTAAACCACCACCACCACGAGCCAGACTTGGGAAAAACAGCTGCCTCTTATAACATCTGATTTCAAGCCATCTCTTCTATCAATTCAACTAGTGTACTCATCCTTGTCAGATAATGGGACCTGACCTTTTACCTCTTTATGAAAGAGAGATTTGATAAATAGTGATGGAAGATAAATTTGGTTTTAGAACATAAATGTATAGGGGATATTTGGTCAAACAATCGGTTTGTCAGAGTTTCCTAGCCATTACCTTGTAAGCTTGACACACTTTTAAAGCAAAAAAGACTCCCAGCAAAATTGTTAGCAATATAGTTTATGTGTCTCTTGGATTTTATGTAACTGTGAATACTGCAAAAGTATAATATGAAAGACATATGCTTTTTTCATATTCAAGTCTATTTATGCTTATAAATGTAAGGGAGCATCCTAGCTATTGAGGATAAATGGAAAGATAATTGGTCATATAGTTCTCATTGTCTAATTAAAGGAAGCTGATTGATCTCAACGTGAGAAACTTTGTTTGCCTTGATTTGACATGAAAACTCTAATGAAGTGTATTTCCCATTTATGGTCATAGCTCCTCAACCATAAACACATATAGTCCCCAGATCCTCCCCCTTTTATATGGGAGGTCACAAAAGAAGCATAAATCCCTGTTAAAACTGCAATTAGCTCAAGTTAAGAGAGCCCAGAAAAGTATTAAATTACAGAGGAAAATACAGACTCAACGGCTGATGTGGTACAAATTGTTAAACACTGTGGTAGTGCTGGAGAGGACTCAGCTGTTCTATGCACTCCTCCTACATTTCTCAGCCTCCTTATAAGATAATAATGGTTTGCCTTGGAAACAAACAGAGATCATTCTGTTGTTTTTGAGATTGCATACAAGTCCTGCATTTCAGACTCTTTTGTGTGCTTCTAATCATGCTTTCACTGTATAATCATAAGGGATTTGATTTAGGTCATACCTGAATGGTCTAGTGGTTTTCCCTACTTTCTTCAATTTAAGTCTGAATTTGGCAATAAGGAGTTCATGATCTGAGCCACAGTCAGCTCCTGGTCTTGTTTTTGTTGACTGTATAGAGCTTCTCCATCTTTGGCTGCAAAGAATATAATCAATCTGATTTCGGTGTTGACCATCTGGTGATGTCCATGTGTAGAGTCTTCTCTTGTGTTGTTGAAAGAGGGTCTTTGCTATGACCAGTGCATTTTCTTGGCAAAACTCTATTAGTCTTTGCCCTGCTTCATTCCGTATTCCAAGGCCAAATTTGCCTGTTACTCCAGGTGTTTCTTGACTTCCTACTTTTGCATTCCAGTCCCCTATAATGAAAAGGACATCTTTTTTGGGTGTTAGTTCTAAAAGGTCTTGTAGGTCTTCATAGAACTGTTCAACTTCATCTTCTTCAGTGGTACTGGTTGGGGCATAGACTTGGATTACTGTGATATTGAATGGTTTGCCTTGAAAACAAACAGAGATCATTCTGTCATTTTTGAGATTGCATCCAAGTACTGCATTTCAGACTCTTTTGTTGACCATGATGGCTACTCCATTTCTTCTGAGGGATTCCTGCCCGCAGTAGTAGATATAATGGTCATCTGAGTTAAATTCACCCATTCCAGTCCATTTTAGTTCACTGATTCCTAGAATGTCGGTGTTCACGCTTGCCATCTCTTGTTTGACCACTTCCAATTTGTCTTGATTCATAGACCTGACATTCCAGGTTCCTATGCAATATTGCTTTTTATAGCACTGGACCTTGCTTCTATCACCAGTCACATCCACAACTGGGTATTGTTTTTGCTTTGGCTCCATCCGTTCATTCTTTATGGAGTTATTTCTCCACTCATCTCCAGTAGCATATTGGGCACCTACTGACCTAAATCAAATCCCTTATGATTATACAGTGGAAGTGAGAAATAGATTTAAGGGACTACATCTGATAGAGTGCTGATGAACTATGGACTGAGGTTCGTGACATTGTACAGGAGACAAGGATCAAGACCAGCCCCATGGAAAAGAAATGCAAAAAAGCAAAATGGCTGTCTGGGGAGGCCTTACAGATAGCTGTGAAAAGAAGAGAAGCAAAAAGCAAAGGAGAAAAGGAAAGATATAAGCATCTGAGTTCAGAGTTCCAAAGAACAGCAAGAAGAGATAAGAAAGCCTTCTTCAGCAATCAATGCAAAGAAATAGAGGAAAACAACAGAATGGGAAAGACTAGAGATCTCTTCAAGAAAATCAGAGATACCAAGGGAACATTTCATGCAAAGATGGGCTCAATAAAGGACAGAAATGGTATGGACCTAACAGAAGGAGAAGATATCAAGAAGAGGTGGCAAGAATACACAGAAGAACTGTACAAAAAAGATCTTCATGACCCAGATAATCACGATGGTGTGATCACTCACCTAGAGCCAGACATCCTGGAATGTGAAGTCAAGTGGGCCTTAGAAAGCATCACTATGAACAAAGCTAGTGGAGGTGATGAAATTCCAGTTGAGCTATTTCAAATCCTGAAAGATGATGCTGTGAAAGTGCTGCACTCAATATGCCAGCAAATTTGGAAAACTCAGCAGTGGCCACAGGACTGGAAAAGGTCAGTTTTTATTCCAATCCCAAAGAAAGGCAATGTCAAAGAATGCTCAAACTACCGCACAATTGCACTCATCTCACATGCGAGTAAAGTAATGCTCAAAATTCTCCAAGCCAGGCTTCAGCAATACGTGAACCATGAACTTCCAGTTGTTCAAGCTGGTTTTAGAAAAGGCAGAGGAACCAGAGACCAAATTGCCAAAATCTGCTGGATCATGGAAAAAGCAAGAGAGTTCCAGAAAAACATCTATTTCTGCTTTATTGACTATGCCAAAGCCTTTGACCGTGTGGATCACAAGAAACTGTGGACAATTCTGAAAGAGATGGGAATACCAGACTACCTGATCTGCCTCTTGAGAAATTTGTATGCAGGTCAGGAAGCAACTGGACACAGAACAACAGACTGGTTCCAAATAGGAAAAAGAATACATCAAGGCTGTATATTGTCACCCTGCTTATTTAACTTATATGCAGAGTACATCATGAGAAATGCTGGGCTGGAAGAAACACAAGCTGGAATTAAGATTGCCGGGAGAAATATCAATAACCTCAGATATGCAGATGACACCACCCTTTATGGCAGAAAGTGAAGAGGAACTGAAAAGCCTCTTGATGAAGGTGAAAGAGGAGAGTGAAAAAGTTGGCTTAAAACTCAACATTCAGAAAACGAAGATCATGGCATCCGGTCCCACCACTTCATGGGAGATAGACGGGGAAACAGTGGAAACAGTGTCAGACTTTATTTTTTGGGGCTCCAAAGTCACTGCAGATGGTGACGGCAGCCATGAAATTAAAAGACGCTTACTCCTTGGAAGAAAAGTTATGACCAACCTAGATAGCATATTCAAAAGCAGAGACATTACTTTGCCAACAAAGAAAGGTCCATCTAGTCAAGGCTATGGTTTTTCCAGTGGTCATGTATGGATGTGAGAGTTGGACTGTGAAGAAAGCTGAGCACTGAAGAATTCATGCCTTTGAACTGTGGTGTTGGAGAAGACCCTTGAGAATCCCTTGGACTGCAAGGAGATCCAACTAGTCCATTCTGAAGGAGATCAACTCTGGGATTTCTTTGGAAGGAATGATGCTAAAGCTGAAACTCCAGTACTTTGGCCACCTTATGAGAAGAGTTAACTCACTGGAAAAGACTCTGATGCTAGGAGAGACTGGGGGCAGAAGGAGAAGGGGACAACAGAGGATGAGATGGCTGGATGGCATCACTGACTTGATGGATGTGAGTCTGAGTGAACTCTGGGAGTTGGTGATGGACAGGGAGGCCTGGCGTGCTGCGATTCATGGGGTCGCAAAGAGTCGGACACGACTGAGTGACTGAACTGAATCATGCTTTTAGCTATCTACATTCTCTTTAGTTTCTGTAACCGGAAGTGAAGGAGTTCAAGGGAGAGGAATTACATGATGGGTGAAGCCTGGGTCCCTGAGTCATTGTTGGAAGGAAAGCTGTGCAGAAGTGTTGCCTAGCCCCCATTGGACTATGACATGAGTAGGAGACAAACTAGGCTATGTTAAGTAATTGAGATTAAAGGTATGAAAGTGGAGCTGATTTTGCCACTAGATATTTGAAAACTAGTTCTATCACTCTTTTAAATAATAAAAGTGTTGCTAGTGTTATAACACTAGCAATTTTTTTCAGTGCAATATTACAATAATTTGCCATTTTGGAGATTTTAAATGGTGAACTGTATTGCTATATAGTCAATCTGGTCATTATATTAACAATAAAACTGTAAAACATTAGATTTAGCAATTTTAATGGATTTAGTTGATATGTGTTAGCAGTGTGGGTTTTTCAGGGTGGCTTTGTCCAGAGCTCTTTATTTAACTTAGGTTTAACTAGAATCCCTATTGTGAAATTACATGGTTTTACTGTATATGAAAATTTTAAATGAGAATCTGATTTCTTAGTAAAAGGAGAGAAAAAAGTTGTTCCATGAGAAGGATAGTCTCAACATGAAATGGCCAAAGAGAATAAAGAATAAACAATTGTAAAGAACAAATAATTGTAATTGTAATGAATAATGTTTTATTGGTCAATAAAACTCTTTCTTTTAGAACAGTATCAAGATCAAATCAAGGAATATGTGCATGTGTGTGCTAACTTGCTTCAGTCATGTCTGAATCTGTGTGAGTCTATAGACTGTAGCCCATCAAGCTCCTCTGTCCATGGGATTCTACAGGCAAGAATACTTCAGTAGGTTGCCATTTCTCCCTCCAGGGGATCTTCCTGACCCAGGGATTGAACCCACATCTCTTGTGTCTCCTGCATTGGCAGCTGGGTTCTTTACCACTAGCATCACCTAATTTTAAACCTTCACACTGTCTGCCCAGTAGGATTTCAGAATTGCTATGGACCAGTGCTGAAGGAGATCACCCCTTAGTCCTCCTTTCTGAATGAGAATGTTTATTGTAGATGTTGCATCCTAGTGAGTGTGGAAGTGCTTATGCTGGAGGAGAGACAGATAACTTCACAGTTTTCTCAACCTATGAGGAGTCATATTTGTAAACCATGGAAGGATTGATTTGCAAAAATTACCTAGCTTAAGCTCAATGTGGTAACTACTAGGACTTTGGTTCTCTCCCTTGGAAGCAGTTAAGTGACTTTGGGTTCCAGAAGAGCAGACTGTGACAGAGACCATCAGTGTTCACCAGTATTTCATGGGCCTTCTCTATTTCCTAGCTTTTACTGTGGTTGGGGTAGGGTAAGGTGGCTGATTCTGGCTAGTGAATTGTGAATGTAAATGAAGTGTGTCATTTTGGATGAACATAGTTCAGATTACGGCAGTCTTCTGTAGCTGCCAATGAAAGAACCCCAAAATGATTGAGATGAAAGATGGGAGCTCCTGGCGAAGCAGAGGATTGTGTAATAAAACAGCCTGCCGTATCTGGAACTGTGGCATAAGCAAGACATAAACTTTTGTTGTATTACTTCACTGAAGCTTTAAAGTATGATTCTCAAAAGTTGACTTTAATAATCTGACTAATAAAACATTATAATCACCTCTGACGTCCTAAAACTCACAGAAAATGTTAATTTCCTTTTACGGAAAACCCCTATAGCAACCAACACTTATTCCATCATGTATCTTTTGAGCCAATCACGTGCCAGACACAAAGAAATTAAGGCACGTTCTTTTCTCTACTCTCCAAAATTTCACACTCCAGTTCTCTCACATGCTTTCCTAAAAGACAACTGTGACTAAATTTCAATTCAGGATTTGAGGTAGCACCTAGTAGCTTCTAGGAAAGCTCTTAGTGACTCTGAATAAGAAAATACCGGATACTCCACCTTTTCTGAATAAAGAGAACCTAAAAGAGGTGATCACTGAGTGCAGCTTACCAAAACACAAAGTTTGGTTTGCATATCACCTCCTGTGTCTGAACTACCACCTCTCCTGTCTGGGTTAGGGGTTTCTGTATGTACTCTGATAGGAGCCTGTGCACTCTCTCTCATAACACTTTTCATACAATATTGTGATTCTCAGTACTTGCCCTATTTCTCACTAACTTGTAAATTCTATTAAGCCACAATATTTTATGTTTAATTTACCATTACAAGCTCTAGTACTCTTGCTATTATTTACTATTTCTCAGAGTATACTTCTCATGTGTTATTTTTTTCCTTTTCTTTAATTTACTGAATATCCTTTCTATATACTCACAGAGAAGATGAATTTAATGGTGAACATCTTTGTACCCTGAGTGGGAGGTACCCATGGGAAATCAAATAGAGAAGGATAAGTAATTGGGTAGATGGTTCAAAACTTTAGGAGAGAAATCTGGGGTGGAGACATAGGGCAGCATAGAAATGCTTTCTAAAGTCATGAATATGCGTGAGACCAACTAGAAAGAGAGGTAGATTAAGATAAGGACATTGGAAATGGAACTCCAGGAGGAGAGAGGAGGAAAAATATTAATGAAATTCTTCGAGATAGCACTCAGAGAAGTGAAAGGAAAGCTTCAAGAGTGAGGAACGATGAAAAATAAAGGAGACATTTTCAAAAGGAGGAAGATTCAAATGTTGCATAGATTCAAGCAAGATAAAAAGAGAATAACTTGCATTAATTTGAAGAATGAAGACATCATGAACGACTTTCACTAGAGTTGTTTTAGGGCAGCAGTGGGTCTGGAAGCCAGGCTTCTGTACGTAAAAAGATAAATGAGTGATGAGGCAACAGAATGAGTTCCAGAAATTTGAAAGTGAGGAAAACCAGAGAGTCTTACACATCCTTTAAGACAGTCAGATGCCTTCTTCCAAAAGCTTTCTCAGATTCTGTCATCACTCTCTGGTTTCTATCACATACACTACACATTTGCTCTTATGCAAACCTCCATATTATCCTTGATCACACAGTCTGTTGTAATTGACTGATTGTTTTCTTTTTTCCAATAAATCAATGGTCTTAAACTTCTTGGGATTTCTGAAATTTTTTTTAGATTCTTCCGACATCTAAAATCTATCTTTGCTGAGAAGTTCACACATGCACATCCAGAAAAATTTATGCATAAAATTTTAACAAGCTAAATGGAACCCTAAAAGCTCATACAGATTAATAAGTTCCCAGGTTAAGAAGCCTTACACTACACCTTAAATGTTTTATAATAGAGATTGTGTATTATTTGTTTTGTATCCTCTGTGACTGACACACTGCATAACAGGAGCTCAAATAAAGCTTGATGAATGGATGCATGGAAGGATGGATGCATTAATTGCAAAGCAGAAATAAGGAGGTGTGAGCATCTAACACTGACTGAGAGAAAGAGGAATCCTTTGCTGCACAGATTTGAAGGAGGAGATTTCCAGGATGATCAAGTGAGGAGAGATGCCTCTTACAGAAAGAACATTAGTTGAAAAGACCCACCAGATTATTTACGGGCCAGGTAATCTGACTTGAATGGAGAACAAGAAGCACTGAGGGGGTATCAAAGATAAGGAAGGTAAGTAATTAGTCATCCCTAACACGTTTAACTAGGCCTGAATAGAGGCTATTTTTAAGGATATCATAGCTTCCTCTGAAACTTTTCCAAAAAAAATCAGCCTTTATTATCTAAATATCTGCCTTCATATCACATCAAAATCCCTTTTTTTAAAAAAAAAAGTGGAGGATAATTGCTTTACAATGTAGTGTTGGTTTCTGCCATACAACACAAGTCAGCCATGAGTGTGTGTATATATATATCTCTATCTCCTCTGTCTCCTCTGCCTCTTAAGCCTCATTCCCACCCCCCACCCCAGCATCCCAGGCATCTGGGTCTTCAGGGTGCCTAGCTGGGCTCTGTGTTATATGGTAACTTCCCCCTCTCTCTCTGTCTCACACATGCTAGTGTGTATATGTCAGTGCTGCTCTCTCAGTTTGTCCCACCCTCTCCTTCAGCCCTGCTGTGTCCACAAGAGCATCCTCTACATCTGCCTCTATTCCTGTCCTGCAAATAGGTCCACCAGGACCGTTTTTCTAGATTCTATATATGCTGCTGCTGCTAAGTCGCTTCAGTCGTGTCCAACTCTGTGTGACCCCATAGATGGCAGCCCACCAGGCTCCCCCGTCTCTGGGATTCTCCAGGCAAGAACACTGGAGTGGGTTGCCATTTCCTTCTCCAATGCATGAAAGTGAAAAGTGAAAGGGAAGTCGCTCATCGTGTCCGACTCTTAGCGACCCCATGGATTACAGCCTATCAGGCTCCTCCATCCATGGGATTTTCCAGGCAAGAGTACTGGAGTGGGGTGCCATTGCCTTCTCCGATATTCTATATATATATGTGCTAACATATGATAGTTTTTTTCTTTGTGACTTATTTCACTCTGTATAACAGTTCTACATTCATCCACCTCAGTTCAACTGATTCACATTTATTCCTTTTTAAGGCTGAGTAACGTTTCATTACATACACATATTTATACACAGACACACACACATACACATATATATGTATACATATATCTCACGACTTCTTTATCCATTCAACCAACCTAGTGAACATCTGGGTTGCTTGCATGTCCTGGCAATTGTCAACAGTGCTGCGATGAACATTGGACTACATGTGTTTTTTTGAATTATGGTTTTCTCAGAGGACTTGCCCAGTGACTAAGCACATAGCTGAGTTGGTAAAGATTCTGCCTGCAATGCAGGAGACCTGATTCGATTCCTGGGTTGGGATGATCCGCTGGTGAAGAGATAGGCTACCCACTTCAATATTCTTGGGCTTCCCTTGTGGCTTAGCTGGTAAAGAATCCTCCTGCATTTCCTCAGCTGGTAAAGAATCCTCCTGCATTATGGGAGACCTGGGTTTGATCCCTGGGTTGGAAAGATCCCCTGGCTACCCACTCCATTATTCTGGCCTGGAGAATTCCATGGACTATATAGTCCATGGAGTAGCAAAGAGCTGGACACAACTGAGCGACTTAACTTTCACTTTCATATGCCCAGTACTGGGTCATATGGTAACTTTATTTCCAGTTTTTTAAAGAATCTCCATACTGTTCTCCATAATGGCTGTATCAGTTTACAATCCCACCAATAGTGCAAGAGGATTTTCTTTTCTTCACATCCTCTCCAGCATTTATATTAATAATTTGCAGATTTTTTGATGATGGCCATTCTGACCAGTGTGAGGTGTGAAAATGGCTATACTCCAAAGCAATCTACAGATTCAATGCAACCCTATAAAATTACCCAAGTCCTTTTGATTAATTTAATTGACCATTTAAAATAAATATATTTCTAAAGGTACAATTTTGAAAAATTAAGTTAGAAAGTAGGCCAATAAAGTAAAAATTTTGCTTCTAGCTAAGCATATTACTGTCTGTATAATTTTTCTCACACATCACTATAGTCTCAGCCACTATCAGCAGTTCCAAAATCTATCCCAAAATACAGCCAAATAATTACGCAAATTTGATATAGTGAATTTAAACCAGTGGGTCAGACCTAACAGATTAAAATATAAAAATTTCAACATTCTCCACCTATGTCATTCACTAAGGAAAATAATTTATTGAACAGTAATATTCATTGTTTATATACCATCACCAAATTACTGGCCTGTTTGGGGGATTTTTAATAAGTCTATGAATAATGTTGAGCTAAAAGGACTCTTTGATTTGAAGGATTTGAAACACACTTGTTTGGAATTCCTACCAATGAGAAGTCATCATCAACATTCAGGTGCCCTTCTTGGTCTATGTTTCAAAGACTCCAAAACTCACTCAGCATTTCCAGAGCTGTAATATAATTAAATATCGATTTAGTTCAGTTCAGTCGCTCAGTCCTGTATGACTCTTTGCGACCACATGGACTGCAGCATGCCAGGCTTCCCTGTCCTTCAGTCTTTCCCAGCATCAAAGTCTTGTCAAATGAGTCAGTTCTTCACACCAGGTGGCAAAGTATTGGAGTTTCAGTTTCAGCATCAGTCCTTCCAATGAATATTCAGGACTGATTTCCTTTGGGATTGATTGATTTGATCTCCTTGCAGTCCAAGGGACTCTCAAGAGTCTTCTCCAACACCACAGTTCAAAAGCATCAATTCTTCAGCTTTCAGCTTTCTTTATAGTCCAGTTCTCACATCCATACATGACTACTGAAAAGCCATAGCTTTGAATAGACTGACCTTTGTCAGCAAAATAAGGTCTCTGCTTTTTAATATCCTTTCTAGGTTGGTCATAGCTTTTCTTCCAAGGAGCAAGCATCTTTTAATTTCGTGGCTGAAGTCACCATCTGCAGTGATTTTGGAGTCCTAAAAAATAAACAACAAGAGTATTGTTTCCACTGTTTCCCCATCTATTTGCCATGAAGTGATGGGACCTGATGCCATGATCATAGTTGTCCAGTTCTAGATTGATTATATTCTTTGCAGCCAAAGATGGAGAAGCTCAATACAGTCAACAAAAACAAGACCAGGAGCTGACTGTGGCTCAGATCATGAACTCCTTATTGACAAATTCGGACTTAAATTGAACAAAGTAGGGAAAACCCCTAGACCATTCAGGTATAACCTAATCAAATCCCTTATGATTATACAGTGGAAGTGAGAAAATAGATTTAAGGGACTAGATCTGATAGATAGAGTGCCTGATGAACTATGGACTGAGGTTCGTGACACTGTACAGGAGACAGGGATCAAGACCAGCCCCATGGAAAAGAAATGCAAAAAAGCAAAATGGCTGTCTGGGGAGGCCTTACAAATAGCTGTGAAAAGAAGAGAAGCAAAAAGCAAAGGAGAAAAGGAAAGATATAAGCATCTGAATGCAGAGTTCCAAAGAATAGCAAGAAGAGATAAGAAAGCCTTCTTCAGCGATCAGTGCAAAGAAATAGAGGAAAACAACAGAATGGGAAAGACTAGAGATCTCTTCAAGAAAATCAGAGATACCAAGGGAACATTTCATGCAAAGATGGGCTCGATAAAGGACAGAAATGGTATGGACCTAACAGAAGCAGAAGATATTAAGAAGAGGTGGCAAGAATACACAGAAGAACTGTACAAAAAAGATCTTCACAACCGAGATAATCACGAGGGTGTGATCACTGACCTAGAGCCAGACATCCTGGAATGTGAAGTCCACCGGGCCTTAGAAAGCATCACTGTGAACAAAACTAGTGGAGGTGATGAAATTCCAGTTGAGCTATTTCAAATCCTGAAAGATGATGCTGTGAAAGTGCTGCACTCAATATGCCAGCAAATTTGGAAAACTCAGCAGTGGCCACAGGACTGGAAAAGGTCAGTTTTCATTCCAATCCCAAAGAAAGGCAATGCCAAAGAATGCTCAAACTACTGCACAATTGCACTCATCTCACACGTGAGTAAAGTAATGCTCAAAATTCTCCAAGCCAGGCTTCAGCAATACGTGAACCACCAACTTCCAGTTGTTCAAGCTGGTTTTAGAAAAGGCAGAGGAGCCAGAGACCAAATTGCCAAAATCTGCTGGATCATGGAAAAAGCAAGAGAGTTCCAGAAAAACATTTATTTCTGCTTTATTGACTATGCCAAAGCCTTTGACTGTGTGGATCACAATAAACTGTGGAAAATTCTGAAAGAGATGGGAATACCAGACCACCTGATCTGCCTCTTGAGAAATTTGTATGCAGGTCAGGAAGCAACAGTTAGAACTGGACATGGAACAACAGACTGGTTCCAAATAGGAAAAGGAGTACATCAAGGCTGTATATTGTCACCCTGCTTATTTAACTTCTGTGCAGAGTACATCATGAGAAATGCTGGGCTGGAGGAAGCACAAGCTGGAATCAAGATTGTCAGGAGAAATATCAGTAACCTCAGATATGCAGATGACACCACCCTTTATGGCAGAAAGTGAAGAGGAACTAAAGAGGTTCTTGATGAAAGTGAAAGTGGAGAGTGAAAAAGTTGGCTTAAAGCTCAACATTCAGAAAACGAAGATCATGGCATCCAATCGCACCACTTCATGGGAAATAGATGGGGAAACAGTGGAAACAGTGTCAGACTTTATTTTTGGGGGCTCCAAAATCACTGCAGATGGTGACTGCAGCCATGAAATTAAAAGACACTTACTCCTTGGAAGGAAAGTTATGTCCAACCTAGACAGCATATTCAAAAGCAGCCAACAAAGGTCCATCTAGTCAAGGCTATGGTTTTTCCAGTGGTCATGTATGGATGTGAGAGTTAGACTGTGAAGAAGGCTGAGCGCCGAAGAATTGATGCTTTTGAACTGTGGTGTTGGAGAAGACTCTCGAGAGTCCCTTGGACTGCAAGGAGATCCAACCAATCCATTCTGAAGGAGATCAACCCTGGGATTTCTTTGGAAGGAATGATGCTAAAGCTGAAACTCCAGTACTTTGGCCACCTTATGAGAAGAGTTGACTCATTGGAAAAGACTCTGATGCTGGGAGGGATTGGGGGCAGGAGGAGAAGGGGACAACAGAGGATGAGAAGGCTGGATGGCATCACTGACTTGATGGACGTGAGTCTGAGTGAACTCTGGAAGTTGGTGATGGACAGGGAGGCCTGGCGTGCTGTGATTCATGGGGTCGCAAAGAATCGGACATGACTGAGCGACTGAACTGAACTGCACATTGCTTCTTGACCTGCATACAGATTTCTCAGAAGGTAGGTAAGGTGGTCTTGTATTGCCATCTCTTTAAGAATTTTTCACACAGCCCTGCCCATCAACAGAAAATTGGATCAAAGATTTACTGAGCATGGGCCTGCCCATTAGAAGACCCAGTTACCCCTATAGTCAGTCTTTCCCACCAGGAAGCTTCCATAAGCCTCTTATCCTTATCCCTTAGAGGGCAGACAGAATGAAAACCACAATCACAAAAAACTAATCAAGCTTATCACATGGACCACAGTCTTGTCTAAATCAATGAAACTATGAGCCATGGCATGTAGGGCCACCCAAGTCAGAGGGGTCATGGTGAAAATTTCTGACAGAACGTGGCCCACTAGAGAAGAGAATGGCAAACCACTTCAGTATTCTTGCCTTCAGAACCCAATGAACAATATAAAAAGGCAAAAATATAGGACACTGAAAGATGAACTCCCCAGGTCAGTAGATGCCCAAGATGCTACTGGAGAAGAGAGGAGAAATAACCCCAGAAAGAATGAAGAGACAGAGCCAAAGCAAAAACAACGTTGTGGATGTGACTGGTGATGGAACAAAAGTCTGATGCTGTAAAATGTCTATTAGACTCAGCCATATAATAATAATCTCCTTTAATTATTCACGGTCATTAATGTGCTTCTCTCTCTCTTTTTTTTTAATCCATCTGTTCTTTATTATCATCCTGTGCGTGTTAAGTTGCTTCAGTCATGCCCAGCTCTGTGAGTCCATGAACTGTAGCCCACCAGGCTCCTCTGTCCATGGAATTTTCCAGGCAAGAGTACTGGAATGGGTTGCCATGCCCTTCTCCAGGGGATCTTCCTGACTCAGGGACTGAATGGGGGACTCCTGTATTGCAGGCAGATTCTTTATGATCTGAGCCACCAGGAAAGCCCCTTCTTATCATCCTAAGTAGTTATTACACTCATTTCATAGTTGAAGAGTTACAGGGACATCTGTCTTAATGTTCTACTCAAAATACCACAACTAATGTAAGGCAAAATGACATTTTCTTGATTTGTGTGGTCAACTCAATTCCAATTTCAATACCTTAAAAAAAATAATAACATTTTGCTGTTGGTAACACTGCCATTTGGTATATAAGATAACTTCAGTGACTTAAACTGATTACTGCTCATTCATTCTGTGATTTATCATGACTGTAAATAAATTGATTAGTATTTGGTAGATACAGAGAATGCACATTGACAGTATACTAAGTCCTAGGATGGACTGAAAACAATGTTCTTAAGTTTCCTAACTGTAACATTGTATCTCTGAAATTTTAGTAGGAACTCTTGCAAAATTTCCAGGTTGAGTGTGGGCAGTGGGTGGAATTATTAACTAGAACTCTTTGGCTCTCTTTGCTCAGTTCAGTTGGTCATAACATGATTCAGTAGAAGGCAAGAATGTGGTAGAGTCTATGTGGGCCAGTTCATTTACTTTAATCTTGCACAATTGCATCAACAATGGAAACAGAAATGATAATATCCTCCTAAAATAAAGTGAATGTTTTAGAAGAAATCAAAGCTAATGCATCATCACAATCAGGACATCAACATAAAGTTCATGGTACTTTTATGGTTGGATCATCTCAGTACCATCATCTTCTCTAAGAACAGCACATTACTCTCATCAACCAAAAGGTCATTATCAACACTCCATTAGTCACCAGTGTGTACTGCGGTTTATCTGAAACAAATATTTAAATAATCCGTGGTGACAATAGTCGGGGGTAGAGGGAGGCTTTAAACTTTTCTTGTGTGTGTGTGTGTGTGTGTGTGTTGTGTTTTCTTATTTTTTATTATTATTTTTTAAATTAATTTATTTTAATTGGAGGCTAATTACTTTACAATATTGTATTGGTTTTGCCATACATCGACATGAATCCACCTCGTGTGTACTCGTGCTCCCCATCCTGGACCCCCCCTCCCACCTCCCTCCCCATATCGTCCCTCTGGGTCATCCCAGTGCACCAGGCCTGAGCATCCTGTATCATGCATTGAACCTGGACTGGCGATCCGTTTCACATATGATAATATACATGTTTCAATGCCATTCTCCCAAATCATCCCACCCTCATCCTTTCCCACAGAGTCCAAAAGACTGCTCTATACATCTGTGTCTCTTTTGCTGTCTCGCATACAGGGTTATCGTTACCACCATTCTAAATTCCATATATATGCGTTAGTATAAAGTTTCTATTTCTAGAGCTGATTCAGCAGTGCTGGGAAACACAAAAATGTTGTTTAAGTGAGTCAGACAGAGTTTGAACCTTTGCAGTCTCATTTATTAAGTGATCAACCTCTCTGGGGTCTCAGTCTCCTCATATGAACACAATGCTGACAGTAGTATTAACACCTACCTCAAGAAAGTGTGGTTAGATTCAAGTGAGAGAAAAAGCTCTTGCTGTAAAGCTGGCATATAGTAAGTACTTAATAGATGTAAATGAATATTATTATTATCATTATTATTTACTTTTATTATCCCACTGAGAAAAGTTTGAGCTGGAAGGACCAAGGGAGCATTTAGTATTTTGGTAAGTATCATTCCATCCCCCAGTGAATAGGGGAGTCTAATGGAGAGAAAATATTTGAAGGTCATAGGGAAAACATAACAATATCACCACATCTTTTTTTTTTTAAGGTTTCATTGTATAGCTTTGTTTGATTTGAAATTAACTCCCAGACTTACATATCTACATGAAATTTAATTGCTAAATGAATTTTAGAAGCCAAGTGTCATTATTTTATGTAGATAAAATCCTTCCTGTAATCATTACCACATTCTTATCCTCCTCTGTGCTGTGTTCTGACCAGCTGAGCTAAGCAAGCAAGACAAAGACTTGTAGTTTATAACTCCATCCATAGTCTATCCCATGGAATTTCACAATAGATTCTAAGGAAACGTCACAAGTGAAAATATTATGGTTGTGATATTTGTTCCAATTATGATTGTGATATATTTCCAGTTTACCTAAGAACATATTTAGGAGGTGTGGCCTATTCCATCAAAAAGTGTTTAAATTTTTATTATTGATGTATTAACCGGATTATTGCTGTAGCAATATAATGTAGCTATTCCATATATCTGAGTTACCATATATCTGATGGTGTTACGAGTAGCAAAGCCAAATTGATTATTTTGGAAAGAGTGCCAGAGTTGGAATTGTTAGCTCCTTGGGTTTAGAAGGCCTAATTTGTATGATTTATACAGTCTTTTACAGTCTTTAGTAAGCAATTATAAGCATAAACTAGGAATGTACATATAGAGCACCAGGGAATATGCAATATTATTTCTTTCATCATGTGTTTCCAAGTAATTTACATTAATATAAACAGACTCAGGAGAATGGTTTCTTTATAAAAGCATCTTTTCACACTTTATTGGCTGCATTACATTTAAGACCTCATGGAACAATTTTTGATTGGCTCCAATGTTTATGATTACAGGTAGTGTGATCTTCTACAGATGATGCTATGGAATGTCCATGTTAAGGCTAAGATGGGATTGTCTTGCCAGAAAATTATGGTGATATATGGGAGAGGTTGAAGATGATTCTATATATTATTTATCATGCATAATAAGGATTTTCTTTGAAAATTTATAATAATAGATTTTTAAAAAACTATGGTCAGAGCAAATGTCTTTCTTGTTCTCTGAAAGAAGAGACCTTGAAAAGACTATTACAGTGTATTTCTTCAGTTAGCAGTCTGCTAGCTTAAAACGCTCTTAAAGGGATATTTGATGCAATTTTCAAAGCTCAGTCATGCTGATGATCAGGAGTTTTTAACCTCTTTCTGCGCTTGGATATCAAGAAAATAAGTTTGCATTTTTTGAACTACCATGTATAGAACAATTGATGGAAAGCAATAGAGAGTGAATGCCAAAATGAGAGCCTGAATCCAAGTCTCTTTGGTGAATGTAAGCGATGTGCTCTGCTGTGCACAGAAAAGTTCAAGTCTCTAGTTCACTGTCACCTTGGATTTTCTCTTTGAAATAGGATTAGCAACAGATAGACATGGTCCCATTTCAAAAAGATACATAAAAGATACATATTATGCCTTGATCAGTACAATGATGTAAATGCCAGTGTCATTTATCTGCTCTTGTGCTTTAAAATACTTCTCCATTTATATAAATCTAAGGATCTTACTTTGTGAAATTTCATTCTTCCAGCCAAATTCTAAACTTAGTGAGTTTGCTCTTCAAGCTTAACTGTAATTAAATAGAATTCCTTGAATGAGATGTTGTTTGTTTTTTTGTTTATCCTTATCATATTTTATAATTATGATAGGAAATAAAATATTTTTAATCTAAGATGTTTAGCCATAATCTATTTTGTTTATATTTCATTCAAATCCTTGTCCACATAGAGTCACTGTGTATGTTTAATTTAGTAAATATTCTTTTTTCATTTAAAAATAAATCAGAAGATTTCTATAAATTGAAGCTATGCTTTCATATTTATACTTTTAATAGTTTAATAATATCTCACTAGGTAAAAGCTACCATAATTTCATATTATACAGTAGCCATAGTCCTAATGCAAATATATTGTAAGTAAAAAGACCTGTGGTTTATGCCTCACAGGTGCTTAGTGTTGAGTTGAAATACTGGTGTTGTGAGAAGTCCTATTTGTACATTATTTAGGGTAAGTTAGACATTGATGGCTGAGGATATGGGCACAACATACACAGATCTAGCTCTGTCAGTACCCCTTCCATTTATTTTCATAGAAGTAAATGCTACAAGGAAATCCAGTAACAACCACATTGCCTGGTATAGTCTATCTTTAGACTCTAAATAGACCTTGAAACAACTGTGAAAAATTACAGACTGGCCAAGACTGTATTCAGACCATTCAGGTGGGTCCTTGTGTAATCTCAACAACCCATCTGTTAGGCAAAGTAATTCAACAGATGTAAGGAAACACTGTGTGTTAGAATAATGGTTGTCCAACATTTGTTACAAATTCAAGTGTTTAAATAATTAAGGTAGGTAATATATATGGGTGGGGGGATTTTGTAGAAACTGGTACCTGGCAATACCAAGACCTTAGAAGATGCTCAGAAATCATAGTTACCTCTAAAACAGCATAGTTAGAGGGAAAAAAAGGAAATTAAGCATTATTTTTGTGAACAATCCTAACCATGTATTCAGGAACATAAGAAGGCCCTTGAACTCTACAAATAATAATTTCAGATGGGTTTTACCACCAGCGGTAATAATAGTGCTTAAGTTTTGGAAGGGATCCTTAGTCCTGAGATGTGACCTTGCTGACGGACCTCCATCATCTGCCTTTGGAGTCAGGCATCTAAAAGAGCATGGGCCTTGATGGATGACCTCCACACATCAGTCGGAGTAACACTGGGCCCATAACCAAGTTAGAATCCCACAAAATTTGTCATGTTCCTGCAATGATTAATTTTTTGTGTCAGTTTGATTGGGCTTAGAGATGTCCAGATAGCTGGTAAACACTGTTTTTGAGAATTTCTAGGAGGGTGGTTCTCCTTAGCATTTAAATCAGTAGACTGAGTAAAGATTATTTTACTCTTGTGGATGGACATCATACAACCTGTTGAGAGCCTAAATGAAACAAAAAGATGGAAGAAGGGCAAATTTGATCTCTCTGTTTGAGCTGAAACGACCATCTTTTCTTGCTTTTGATGCTCCTGATTCTCAAGCCTTTAGACTTAGACTAAAGACTTTAGATTCAGACTGAATTATGTAACAGGCTTACCTGATTTTCCAGCTTGCAGATGGCGATTATGGGACTTCTCAGTCTCCATAACTGAGTTAATTTCTATTATACAAATATATTTATAGTTAGCTTTACATCCATGGAGAACCCTGAGAAATATAGATAATTTTTGTTTTTCAAAGACTGAAGTTGTAAAATCAACTTTAACTACAGTAAGTAGTTAATGGATACACAAAGTAAAAAGAAGCAAAACGTAGTATCAAAAACAAAATGTTTTGGGAGAGGAAAACGTGCTTTTAGATTACATTTGAACTTAAGTGACAATCAGCCACTTGCATATAGCAATACATAAGCATAGAGCAATGAATTGCTATATATATAGATTGATATATACGAACCTCATATAACCTCACAAACCCAAAACCTATAATACATACACAAAAAATAAACAGAAAGATAACAAACATAACACTAAATAAAATTATCAATTATTTTTTCTGACCACAATGATAAGAAGCTGAACTCAATTACAAGAAGAAAACTGGAAAATATCCAAGCATGTGAAAACTAAACAGCATGCTACCAAACAACCAATTGGTCAAAGGAAAAATCAGAGAGAGAATCAAAAGATACCTTGAGATAAACGAAAACAGAAAATTGACTTTCCAAAATCTACTGGATGCAATAGAAGCAGTTCTTAGAGAGAATACTACAGTAATTCAGGCCTTCCTCAAGAACAAGAAAAATTTCAAATAAATAATCCTAATTTTTCACCTAAATGAACCAGAAAAAGAACAAAGTCAAAAATTAGTAGAAGGATGAAAATAATAAAGATCAGAGCAGAAATAAATATAATTGAGACTAAAACATGGGGAAAAGAGCTAGTTCTTTGAAAATATATACAAAATTGATAAACCTTTAGCCAGACTCATCAAGAAAAAGAGAGAGGTCTCAAATAAAACCAGAAATGAATGTTTTCATTTAAAAACAATGAAAGAAACAATTCTAAGAGACTTCTATGAACATTATATGCCAACAAATTGTGCAACCTAGAAGCAACAGGTAAATTCTTAGAAACATATAATCTTCCAAGACTGGATCAGGAAGAAACAGAAAATCTGAACAGACCAGTTACTAGGAATGAAATTGAATCAGTGAGCAAAAGACTTCCAATAAACAAAAATTCAGGACAGGATAGATTCACAGGTGAGCTCTATCAAATATTTAAAGAAGAGTTAATACATAGCCTCTCAAACTATTCAAAAAAGATTGAAGATGAAAGCGATGCTTAAATCATTGTATGAGACCAGCATTATTACCCTGATACCAGAACTGAACAAAGACTCCACAGAAAAAAACTACAGGTCAGTATTCCTGATGAATACAGAAGCAAAAATCCTCAACAAAATATTAGCAAGCCAAATTCAACATTATATTGGAAGGATTATATACCATAATCAAATGGGACTTATTCCAGGGATACAAGAATGATTCAGTATCCACAGATCAACCAACATAATCCACCATACTAAGAAAACAAAGAATAAAAATCACAAGATTCTATCAATAGATCTGGGGAAAGCATTTGACAAAATTCGACATCCATTTATGGTAAAACTCTCAACAAAATGGGTATAGAGTGTTCATATCTCAGCCTAGATTATATTCAACTGTGAAAAGCTGAGAGCATTTCTTCTAAAGTCAGGAACAAGACAAGGATGCCCACTTTCGGCACTTTTATTCAACATAATATTATTAATAAACATCCTAGAATGTATTCAGTACATTGTTGATTCTTTGATATTTACTGTAACTGGCTTTATAACTAATAATATGGTCAACTGTTAAACATTAGCAGTGTGTTTTTGAGAAGAATAATTTCTGGCTTTAGAGTTTGCTTTATTTCCATCAGATTGAGGTTGGTATTGAGGAAGGGATCCCATGAAGATTAGAGAGAACTGTCCTAACAGGCTGCTCATTTCTTAGTCCAAGTGGATAGCCATGACTTGGGTATGTTATGGATTAATATTTATTCCCTGTTTGGTTTCCATGAGGAAGGATTTGCCTAAACACAGGTGGCTAGCTGTCCCACCCTCTGTTCCTCCCCAAGAAAGTGGACTGAGTTACCTGCTTGGTGAACGACAGCTCTAACACTAGGTCACATTGCAGAATACCATTCAGCTTTATCAGCGTACTAGTTTATCTGTGGCAACAAACTATGCCAATACCATCAGTGGATAACAGCCACAAATATTTATTCCTTGCTCGTGTTACATAGGAGCTGCAGGCCAGCTGGGCCTTTGCTCAGTCCTGCTGGGTTTGAGCCTGGCTATAGCTTGACTCAGCCTGGCTTGGTTCCATATGTCTTCCTGGTTCAGAGATCCAGGCACTTGTATCCCTTATCTGAGGCATGCTACTCTAATAGGTGAGGGCAAACTACACACATCCAAATTGAAACTTCTACTAAAAAATGACTCATGTCACATCTTACATCCCATCAGCCAAAGAATACCCCAGGACCCAGACCAAAGTCAATAAGGGAGGAACATATACTCTTCCCAAATGATGCAACAACAACTCACTTGACAATGAGAGGGAACATATAACTCTGTCATTGAAAAGAAGCAAGTAGTTGGGAAATTATACTTCAATCTTTCACAATCACCTATAAAGAAAATATTTTTTTTCCATCTTCCAGAATACCGAGTCCATCAGCTAAATATAATGGAAAACACAAGGGTCATTTATGGGGTCGTCTAAAACCAAAAAGAAACCAAACAACACAAAACACAAAACCCAAACCGCAACCAAGCCAATTCTTGTTAACATGTCTCAGATCTCCTATTTTTTGTGAGCATCATAGATGTAGAAAGGTACACAATTTTTATTTAATTTAAATGTTTCTGATTACTAGTGAGGCTAGATATAGTTTCATGTATTTATTAGCTACTTGATTCTCCATTCTGCTGTCATATCTTTTGCCTATTAGATTTTTTTCTTCTGCTTACTGATTTGTGAAAGTTATTCAGTCGCGTCCGACTCTTTGAGCCCATGGACTGTAACCTGCCAGGCTCCTCTGTCCATGGAATTCTCCAGGCCAGAATACTGGAGTGGGGAGCTGTTCCCTTCTCCAGTAAATCTTCCCAGGTCTCCCACACTGCAGGCGAATTCTTTACCAGCTGAGCTACCAGGAAGCCCATTGATTTGTGTGTGTTCCTTATACATTCTGAGCATTAACACTTTCTTGGTTAAATATGTTGCATATGATTTTTCAGACTAAGATTTAACTTTTCCCTTTTAAAAAATGATTTTTTGAAATGCAAGGTTTTTATTTTAATGTGGTATAATCAATAAATATTTCCATTTTATGCTTTTTTGTTTTTATATTCTTTCTCTGCTTCCACAAGTATCACCTAGTTTTAAATACTATAATTTTATAGTGAGTCTTAAAGGAAATCAGTCCTGAATACTCAAGGGGATGACAGAGGATGAGATGGTTGGATGGCATCACCGACTTGATGGACTTGAGATTGAGCAAGCTCAAATTCATGGAGTTGAGTGATGGAAAGGGTGATGGACAGAGTTCGGTGATGGACAGGGAAGCCTGGCATGCTGCAGTCCATGGGGTCACAAAGAGTCATCCCCTTCTCTTCCAGCCTTCAATCTTGCCCAGCATCAGGATCCAACTATCACATCCATACATTACTACTGGAAAAACCATGGCTTTGATTAGACAGAACTTGATCGGCAAAGTAATGTCTCTGCTTTTTAATATGCTGTCTAAACTCAACTTAGTTGTAATACATTTCATTTTTAAGCCGCTAGCACTCTGTTTATGGTATTCATTACTATGCTCATGAGTGAAACCAACTCCTAAACCTCCTTCCTCAAGAATCTCAGTTTCTGATTTTTGTACCATATTATGTTAAAATTATTTGGAAAACATTTCTTTTTTTCTATCATATGAATTACTTTGGGTAGCTTTTTAAGTTGTAAGGTTAACTTCTTAACTCTCAGCCCATGGTATTTTAGATATCAGTGACATTTGGCTCTATTTAGAATTTCTTCTTTCGTTCATGAATATTTAGAATATGTTTTCAACTGCCACATATATATATATATGACTTTATTAGTTACTTAATATATGATTATCTTAATTGCAATTTGATGAAAAGATGAATTTTAAATATTGGTTATTCTTTAATATTTATTGCAACTGGCTTTATAATTAGTAACATGGTCAATTTTTAAACACTAACAATATTTAAGAAGAACACTTTCTGAGTTTAGATTTCTCTTTATTCGCTTCAGATTGAGGTTGATAATTGTGTTCTTTAAATATTATTTACCTACAGACACCTTTGGACTCATAACCTATCAATTACTCAGAATTTTTATACTAAAAATTGCCTAACATGTCTGCAGATTTGTTAATTTCTATTTAAAAAAGTACTTGCTTTGCATTTAAGGAGAAATTATTAGAATATTTATGTTTAGAAGTGTTATGTCTTCCTGGTGAATTTTACCTCTCTATATAGTAATTCTTTTTCTCTAACTGGTTTGCCTTGTCTATTTTATCTTATCTGAATGTGTGTAATAGATATGCAATACATATTAAAAATAGTTATTTGAGCCTCAGTTTTGGGCAAGTGATAAGTGTCACAATCTTTTAAAAATGAGATGTGAAACTACTCTTGAGTATCTGTAAAGGAGGTAGGTGTAACTGGTATAACTCCCTTCCACACACTGAATATATAAATTTAGGAGCTGGATAATAAGAGGGAATTTTTAAGAGAGTACTGATGTGCTATGAGTCATTCTCTTCCCTGCGAAAGGAGGGAAATATTTTTTCCCTCAACTAAATCCTAAAGAAATGGGCTTATGCCATATATAAAGGTCAAGGACCTATAGCTGAAGGATGAAACAAAGGCTGTGTCATCTTGGTTCTAATAGTCTTCATCTGATTAGAGAATATCCCTGCCTCCTCCTAATGCTTCGGATATCCAGGGTCCAGATGAGATGAATTCCCTAAGGATTCATCCTTCTCACCATATGACACATCTCTTGGATCTGAGACTGATATCTCTGTTAGCCCACATACTGTTTGTACTGTACCAAAGAGGCCACTGAAGAAGGCTGTGGGGTGGCCAGAAGAGCAGGTGAACAAGTCTGAAAGTAAAAAGATTTATTTGTAAGTTCATTTATTTACTTATAATGTGCTTTATGTATTTAACACACACGACTGTGTGGAGGGAGAGGCTACTGGTAAAGTAATACAAAATTTACTAATCCAGGCTTTGAAGTCAAACAGCACTCAGTCTCAGTCCCAGATCTACCACTTCCTAGTTGTTGGACTTGTAGGAGATTGTGTCTCAGCGTCTCCATTTCCTCAGCCTGGAGTGGTAAAGGGTCACCACTAGATGGTATGCTGTTTAAATAAGATGCTGTAAGCGCAGAGCTTATACTGGGCTTTCAACAGAAAAAGTGTTCAGAACACAACGCTGTGAAGAAAAAATTATGATAAGGAGAAGGAGGAAAAGGAGAGGATGAGGGCAACATGCTTCATGTCTTCCCACAAAATAGTATGGAGCTGGTATAAAGAGAGGAATGAAAGAGATGCTAAAAGGTTGGAGAGGAGGAGGAGAAAGGCTGTCTGGTGACTGCGATAGCCAACTTTCAGTCTTTGAAATGAATCACCATATGGAGGTAACATGGAGAAATATGGAGGAATGACACTTACATTTCTTTCCATTGTCATCTATTTCGTTAGATGATAAGTAGGTATCTTCCAAATCTCCCATTGACACTAGAAATTCGATTGAGTGCATGTGCTTTGTGTCCAAGTCAACTGTAGCTGTGAAGCCCTGCTTATTTATCCCTTTTGTTGTTCAGTCACTAAATCATGTCCTACTCTTTGCGACCCCCATGGACTGTAGCCTACCGGTCTCCTCTATCTACAGGATTTCCCAGGCAAAATTAGGTGGCCATTTCCTTCTCCAGGGTATCTTCCCTACCCAGGGATCAAACCCACTTCTTCTGCTTGGCAGGTGGATTCTTTACTGCTGAGCCACAAGGGAAGCCCACTTATTTAGCCCTATGAAAACTTTAGTGCAGAGTTCCTTAAGACTCTCTTGTTTGGATAGGTCAGCTAAGTATAGTCTGCTCTCCCCACACAGTACAGATGCCCCTGATGTTATTTTCTTCACTGACAAAAACTTATAATGGGTCATTTCTTCCTCTTGCCCTTCTGCTGCTTTTGAATAATTAGTAGGAGAAACATTCTCACCACATTATCTTCCAGAGGAAAAATAAAAGATTCACATAAGAATCTTAGACTTTTTGCTTTTTGAGATTCCTTGCCTTACTTAAGTCACTGATTGTATTAGGATGAAACATGATACAAACCAGTAATGCTTTTAAGTGTACAATTATTATGTGAAGGGTGGTCATGGGTCACTTCTCTGCATACAAAAAACATGTTACACTTATAGATGATGAATAGGATGAAAATCACAACCCATTTTGCTGCAAGAAAATTATTCACTTATTTTGAATGTGGTAGTGGCTTCTTTGTCATATTTTGACTAATCACACTTTGGTAATGCTGGGATGGGACAGAGTTTTGGTTAACAATTCTTCTAGCATTTAGAAACTCTTATTAGGAAGCATATGTGACAACATTTATTATTTAAAAAAAAATGTGAAACTGGCCCCAAGATGGATTTGATCATAAGATACATCAGATTTTCATGCTACTTGGCCTCTGAGTGAAGCTACTGATTGTGTAACTTCTGGATCCTGGTGCAATCCTGCAGGGATCCAAAGCTGAAGAGGAGAAGGGTTGGAGCAAAACTCAGAGACTGAAGGCAGCCATTCTTCCAGGCATGAGGAAAGAATAGAATCTGGTGTATTCTTCCTTTGTTATCCAGCAGTTTTGAAATTAACCATGGGTTATACATAGCTGTGGAACACTTGAAATGTGGCAAGTCAAAATTGACATGTCCAGACAGTATGAAATACACACCAGATTGGAAAGACTCAGTATGAAAAAAGAATGTAAAACAGTTTATCAATGATTTTTATATTGATTATATATCAAATGCTAATTTGGATATATTGAGTTAAACAAAACTCATTTCACAAAATGATTTTACCTATTTTCTTTTTATGTGTTTTAGTGTGGCTATAAAATTTAAATTTAAAATTACTTTTGTATCTCTCTCTTTTTTTTTTTTTTGATTGGACCACACCACTCTAAAAGCTTGCCTCAAAGAAGATAAATGATTATTCTTCTGAAGTCATCTAATTTCATGTTTGTGCCCTTTCATGAAATGTTTATCCACATTTATGGCTTTCCAGTTAGTTTCAGTCAGCTTCTCATGAAACCAGGTAAACAAAGTGGCTGAAAGAGTCTAATGCATTTTCTTGCCTAAACACGAGATGTTGCATCTGTATTCCTTCTAAACCACGGATGATGAACAATCCACAAACACTCCATCTGGATTATATGGTCATCAGCTGAATGTTCTTCATGTGGGTGTAAGAGTAACCGACAAAGGAAATTCCATAGAGGTTTCTCAGTTGCCTTTTAAGGTGCCATCAACAGCAAATTTGTACTGGGTATCAAAATGTACCATTTGAATTACACAGAAAATGACCATGGATAGGTACAGAAGTTACAAATTCAGAGAACAAAATGTACTATGGTTTAGTTAATCATATGCTGAAGAAGAACACAGACATTCATTTCTGGTAAAATGAAAAAAAAACGATTTCACCTGAATTAAGCTATATTTTCTCAGAACTTTAGCTTGGTGAGGATGGCTGAGTATGATATCCCAGGGTAATGGAAATGCTAAGGGTGGTATAATAGTCAGTGGTTGTGAAAATGACAGCCTGCAGTGTAGTGATTATGGCAAGCTACTTGCATCTTTGAACCACAGGTTTTGTGTGTGTAAAATGAAGATAAATGCACCAGCCTCACAGGGATATTGTTGCATAAAGAGACTAGCAAAATAAATATGGGCTATTATTATTAGTGGAGCTTCCCTGGTGGCTCAGTGGCAAAAAAAATCTGCTTGCCAATGCAGGAGATATGGTTTTGATCTCTGATCCCAGAAGATCCCCTAAAGATGGAAATGGCAACCCACTCCAGTATTCTTGCCTGGAGAATTTCATGGACAGAAGAGCCTGGTGGACTAAAATCTGTGGGGTTGCAAAGAGTCAGACGTAACTTAGTGACTGAACAACAACAACAACAACAACATTATTAACAGTAGAATTTTAGAGAATCACTTTTGTGAAGGCATTTCTTAGGACCTGATTCCTATGGCAAACATTTCCAGGTGACACAAACTCTTGATTTCTGCCCTTTAAAATATCGTTTAGGGCACACTAGACTTGTTTGACGTGACATGTTCAGTCACTCAGTCATGTTCAATTCTTTGCGATAGCACATACTGTAGCCAATCAGGCTTCTCTGTCTGTGGGATTTCCCAGGCAAGAATACTGGAGTGGGTTGCCATTTCCTTCTCCAGGGGGATCTTCCTGACCCAGGGATTGAACCCGCATCTCTTGTATTGCAGGCAGATTCTTTACTGCTGAGTCACCTGGGAAGCCCTACATTGAATTTGTATTGATTCACTAATCATCAAAATGTAGAGCATTGAGAATGGTATTGACAGAGACCTGATGCTATATCTGATTCATTTCTTACAAGGAGCTGATAGTTTTAGGGAAGAGAAGATATTCTCATATTTAGAAATAATGCAAAGTTGATTATGCTAAATATCTCAAGATAGGTTTGTATACACTGACTTGGAAGAGCTGGTTGGATCCAGGTAGAGGCATCTATCAGAAAATGCAGGGACTTAGAAATAGGTAACTTACCCACGTGGATGAGATCCTTGAAGTCATGTGACTAGACAGGCTCGCTGCAGGTGCTAGTTTGAAAGGGAAGTCCAGTGAGGGGGAGGGAAGGAAAGAGAGGGATGAACACAAATGGAATGGAAGACATCTATTTAGGAGACAAAGGAGGAAGAGGCCGAAAGGTGAGAAGAAAGAAAGAGTTTCAGTCGGTTCAGTTGTGTCCAACTCCATGAGACTCCGTGGACTGTAGTCTGCCAGGCTCCTCTGTCCATGGGTTCCTCCAAGCAAGAATACTACTGGAGTGGGTTGCCATGCCTTGCTCTAGGGGATCTTCCCCACCCAGGGATTCAACCCACGTCTTCTGCATCACAGCCAGATTGTTTATCCACTGGGCCACCTAGGAAGCCCCATATAGGAAGACAAAGATGCCCAAATTGACTCCATACTTATCTGGTCTCTTTCCTGCCAGGGGCTTCCAGTTATATATTCCTAAGTGGACTCAATTTTCGTTCTCAAATTTAATCTCCATCTCTCTCGTGCCCTCTGCTTTGTTCTTTTTTTTCTCTCTCTCTCTCCTCTCCCACATTACAAATTCACTGTTCGCTGACTTTCCTTTTTTTCCAAAGCTGCTTCTCCTGAAACTCACTCTGGCTCTGATGGCCTCATGTCCTCAGCTGCAATCCCACATTTACTGTTCTTCCTCACTCTACAGACCTTGAGCAGTGCAAGGGACCTCACCCCATGCTTTTCCAAGCAGGAAGGTGGGGCACAGAAGACTGTCATTACCCTACACATAGTCCTACAACTATTTTCCTAAGTGGAGCAGAATATAACAAACTTTAAATGGAAAGGTATTCTCTGGTAGCTCTGGTGGTAAAGAATCCACCTGCAATGCAGGAGATGTGGGTTCGATACCCAAGGTTGGAAAGATCCCCTGAAGGAGGAAATGTCAACCCACTCCAGTATTCTTGCCTGGGAAATTCCATGGACAGAGAAGCCTGGTGGGCTATCATCCATGGAGTCACAAGGAGTTGGACATGACCGAATGACTAACACTTTCACACTTTCAAAGTAAAAAGAAGTTTAGCATTATTTCCCTCTTAAGTGGAAGGATGCCTGGTGAATATTCAACTGTATATGCCAATGAACTTCAGTTTGGAGGGGGGAAATTTCTATTTGAAGACAGTTTGTTTTCTCAAATGGAAGAGAAATTTTTAGTGAGTAATGGAAAGTAGGTGGTAAACTATGTATGTGTTAACATTTTATGTATCCTGGGATAGTTGTTGACTTCTGCCAGTTAAAATACTAATATTGAGATATTTTAAAAGACAGATTATCGAGTATCATGAGAAAATGTTGACTTTCATGGGCAAAGTTACAGGGGTGTCATATACTTAAGATTGCTCAAAAATCATAAAACCACTTGGTAAGAGATTCTTATGTAATTATCAGATTCTATTTTCTCTCTTGCTTGTCTGATTTGTAGTTATTCACTGAAATAAAAGATTTTTAAATGTCTGAAATCGAAACTGGCTGTACTTGTGTTTATTTTTTTGAAAGTTTGTTTTCTATATATATTCTGCTTTTTAACAACAGATTTTGTACTTACTACTGCTAAGTCACTTCAGTCGTGTCCGACTCTGTGCGACCCCATAGATGGCAGCCCACCAGGCTCCCCCGTCCCTGGGATTCTCCAGGCAAGAACACTGGAGTGGGTTGCCATTTCCTTCTCCAATGCACCAAAGTGAAAAGTGAAAGTGAAGTCGCTCAGTCGTGTCCGACCCTCAGCGACCCCATGGACTGCAGCCTTCCAGGCTCCTCTGTCCATGGGATTTTCCTGGCAGGAGTACTGGAGTGGGGTGCCATTGCCTTCTCTGTGTACTTACTACAGAAACCCATTTTCTCTCCCTATGATTTCCTACGGGCATCACAGTTTGTCGCACAGAGCGTGGATTTTGCAGTTGGAATCTTCATAACATACAGAGAAAGAGGAACTGTTTCCCTTTTTTGAAACCCATCTCAGAGAGATTTTCCAAGGAAATGTCTATCATTGTACAATTCTTAACTGTTCTTAGGCTTAACCATTGCTTGATTTTATTCAGTTGGTATTGGCATGAAAGAATGGAAGAATCAAACAGTGAAGTTCATGAAGATTACTGTTGAATTTTCAAGTCTGAATAAATTTGGCCACAGGGCTCTACTGGGAATGTTAAGCCATTTTGAGGATGACCGAGAAAATCTAAAGTATAACAATAAGGATGGTATATTTCAAAACATGTTTTTGCTTGTTAATTTGTAAGTGAGTAATGGAAAACAGATTTGTGGTGGGATTTATGGCTTTAGAATAAACTTAGGGTAATGAAACAAGGACTAAGTGATTTAAAGTCAGAACCAAATAAAGGTTAAGCCTCAGGAGACACACAGATAGGTTTTTAAGTAAATAGTTTCAAAATGCTATCATGTGTCATTTACTCATTGACAATATTAAGTCTGTAATATGCACTTATGTTAGGTTCTTCAGAGAAACAGAACCAAAGAATCATATGTATATATAAGAAATCTCCTATATATAAGCAAATATTACATATCATAAATATATAGTAGGCATTGTGTAATAATATACATAATATGTGCTTAGGAGATATTGATGGCTTAGTTCAAGACCATTGCAATAAAGTGAATATCACAAAAAAGTGAGTCACACAAATATTTTTGTTTCCCAGTGCATATAAAATTTGTGTTTCAATTCAGTTCAGTTAAGTGGCTCAGTGGTGTCTGACTCTTTGTGACCCCATGGACTGCAGCAAGCCAGGCTTCCCTGCCCATCACCAATTCCTGGAGCTTGCTCAAGCTCATGTCCGTTGAGTCAGTGATGCCATCCAACCATCTCATCCTCTGTCATCCCCGTCTCCTCCTGCTTTCAATCTTTCCCAGGGTCAAGGTCTTTTCCAATGAGTCAGTTCTTCGTATTAGGTGGCCAAAGTATTGGAGTTTCAGCTTCAACATCAGTCCTTCCAATGAATATTCAGGACTGATTTCCTTTAGAATGGACTGGTTGGATTTTCTTGTAGTCCAAGGGACTCTCAGGAGTCTTCTCCAATGCCACAGTTCAAAAGCATAAATTCTTCGGCAATCAGCTTTCTTTATAGTTCAACTCACATCTATACACGACTACTGGAAAAACCATAGCTTAGACTAGATGGACCTTTGTTAGCAAAGTAATATCTCTGTTTTTTTAATATGCTGTCTAGGTTGGTCATAGCTTTTCTTCCAAGGAGCAAATGTCTTTTAATTTCATGGCTGCAGTCACCATCTGCAGTGATTTTGGCCCCCCCCCCCCAAAAAAAAAAGTCTCTCACTGTTTCCCCATCTATTTGCCATGAGGTGATGGGACCAGATACCATGATCTTAATTTTCTGAATGTTGAGTTTTAAGCCAACTTTTTCACTGTCCTCTTTCACTTTCATCAAGAGGCTCTTTAGCTCTTCTTTGCTTTCTGCCATAAGGGTGGTGTCA
Source organism: Bos indicus x Bos taurus (assembly GCF_003369695.1). NCBI lineage: Eukaryota > Metazoa > Chordata > Mammalia > Artiodactyla > Bovidae > Bos > Bos indicus x Bos taurus. The sequence goes on along the minus strand of NC_040081.1, from coordinate 89,009,801 downwards.
TCTGTATATCTGGGGTTATTGATATTTCTCCTGTCAATCTTGATTCCAGCTTGTGCTTCACACAGCCCGGCATTTTGCATGATCCACTCTGCATATAAGTTAAATAAGCAGTTAATATTTTAATTTAAATAATTTAATTTAACTTAAACAAGCTAAATAAAAATTTGTATTTACACTACACCATTAAGTGTGCAAAAGCATTATGTACAAAACCTATATGTGTTGTGTGCTGTCACTTCAGTCATGTCTGATTCTTTGCAACCCCTTGGATTATAGCTCATCAGGCTACCCTGTCCATGGGATTCTCCAGGCAAGAATACTGGAGTGGGTTCCCATTTCTTTCTCCAGGGGATCTTCCCAACCCAAGGATTGAACCCATGTCTCTTGTCTCCTGCATTGGCAGTCAGGTTCTTTACCACTGGTGCTACCAGGGAAAACAATTATACAGCTCAGTTAAAAAATACTTTACTTCTGAGACTTCCTTGGTGATCCAGTGGTTAAGACTCCATGCTGCCAATGCAGAAGGTAGGGGTTTGAACCCTGGTCAGAGAACTAAGATCCTACATGACATGCAGCATGGCCAAAAGATTAAAAAATAAGAAGAAGAAAAACCTTTACTGCTAAAAAAAATCCTCTGAACCTTCAGTGATATATAATAATAGCAACATGAAACATCACTGAGCACAGATGACCATAACAAATATAAGAAAAATGAGAAAGTTTGAAATATTGCAAGAATTACCAAAATGTGACACAGAGACATGAAATGAATAAATATTGTTGGAAAAAATGGTGTTGCCATGTAAAAATTCCTTAGATAAAATACATAAACAAGCCAGTAATCACTTGAGACGTCAAACAATTTATCCAGTAATATATATGCTGCTGCTGCTGCTAAGTCGCATCAATCGTGTCCGACTCTGTGCGACCCCATAGACGGCAGCCCACCAGGCTCCACTGTCCCTGGGATTCTCCAGGCAAGAACACTGGAGTGGGCTGCCATTTCCTTCTCCAATGCATGAAAGTGAAAAGTGAAAGTGAAGTCGCTCAGTCGTGACTGAGTCTTAGCGACCCCATGGACTGCAGCCCACCAGGCTCCTCCGCCCATGGGATTTTCCAGGCAAGAGTACTGGAGTGGGGTGCCATTGCCTTCTCCAGTAATATATATACCTAGAATTAAAATGAAGAATATACTGTTGAATATACTGTTGTAGCCCCTTCGTCAAACCATCAGAAATAACTAAACAGATGATAACTTATGGAACTTGATAGAAAAGGAAAGCCATATCTGAGTGTGAGATGATTATTATATCATGATAGGAAGGAACTCTTCCAAGAATACTGAATGCTTACATTTATTTTTCTTAATTAACATTCTTTAGACTGCAATATTCTTTAAATTCAGTTCAGCTTCCCTAAAAGTAAGTTCAATATAGAAAAATATTGAACCAGAATGTTCTAATGCAGCAAGGTGAATAACCCAATATAAAAAAGCAATTCACTGGATGAGAGAGTGTTTGCATGAAATCCAAATTATAGGTCTGTACCGCTCTAACAGACTAACACTGTTAACAGTGTTAGTTAACAGTTAGCAGTGTTAACTGTGTTAGTTAACAGTGTTAATTAACAGTTACCAATGTTAGCTGTTAGTTAACAGTGTTAGTTAACCCAGACGAACAATTACCGCTGTAACTACTAACACTGAGAGATTCTGTATTAAAAGCATCATTTATGTTTTAAGATAATATTTAGTGTTTATCTTTGGAATTCAAAGTTAATATGTTGAAATAATAAGAAGTGGAATTAAGATAATTTTCCAATCTTGAACTTTTCCTTGATGACTACTTTTAATTATAAAGTGTATCCTCTAAATACTAATGTATATGATAGTGCTTTTTCTTTTTAACCATTTTTATATAGCGTGTTACTTCATCCATGGACAGCTATGTCTCATAAACAAAATATGAATGTCTCTGAGACAAGGATCACAAGTGACTTTCTAATGTGCAATCACTCACAAGCTGGTTGCTATGCATGACAAAAACAATAAGACTACAGAAACCCAGGCCAATTTCATTTTTTGTAGGTTTGACATTAAATTATTAAAGACAAAAAAAGGTTGTGCTGATAGACTTGCTTAATGTAGGGTTGCCATGAAACTTTATAAACCACAGTATCTGAGAAGCATAACGAATCAAAGTACAATAAAACAAAGCACATTTATATGTTCAGTTAAATTGCTCAGTTGTGTCTGACTCTTTGCAACCCCATGGACTGCAGCACGCTAGGCTTCCCTGTCCATCTTCAATTCCAGAAGCTTGCTCAAACTCATGTCCATCGAATTGGTGGTGCCATCCGACCATCCCATCCTCTGTCGTCCCCTTCTCCTCCTGCCTTCAATCTTTCCCAGGATCAGGGTCTTTCCCAGTGAGTCAGTTCTTAGCATCAGGAGGCCAAAGTATTGGAGTTTCAGCTTCAGCATCAGTCCTTCCAATGAATATTAAGGATTGATTTCCTTTAGGATTGACTAGTTTGATCTCCTGGCAGTCCAAGGGACTCTCAGGAGTCTTCTCCAACACCACAGTTCAAAAGCATCAATTCTTGCGCACTGAGCTTTCTTTGTAGTCCAGCTCTCACATCCATACATCACTACTGGAAAAACCATAGCTTTGACTAGACGGACCTTTGTCACAAAGTAATGTCTCTGCTTTTTAATAAGCTCTCTTGGTTGATCATAGCCTTTCTTCCAAGGAGCAAGCATCTTTTAATTTCATGGCTACAGTCACCACCTGCAGTTATTTTGGAGCCCCCCAAAACACAAAATCTCTCACTGTTTCCATTGTTTCCCCATCTATTTGCCATGAAGTGATGGGACCAGATACCATGATCTTCATTTTTTGAATATTGAGGTTTAAGCCAACTTTTCCACTCTCCTCTTTCACTTTCATCAAGAACCTGTTTAGTTCCTCTTCACTTTCTGCCATAAAGGTGGTGTCATCTGCATATCTGAGTTTATTGATATTTCTCCTGGCAATCTTGATTCCAGCTTGTGCTTCATCCAGTCCAGCATTTCTCCTGATGTTCTCTGCATATAAGTTAAATAAGCAGGGTGACAATATACAGCCTTGACATACTCCTTTCCTGATTTGGAACCAGTCTGTTGTTCCATGTCCAGTTCTACCTGTTGCTTCTTGACCTGCATACCAATTTCTCAGGATGCAGGTCAGGTGGTCTGGTATTCCCATCTCTTGAAGAATGTTCCACAGTTTGTTGTGCTCTACACAGTCAAAAGCTTTGGCATAGTCAATAAAGCATAAGTAGATTTTTTCAGGCATTCTCTTGTTTTTTTGATGATCCAATGGATGTTGGCAATTTGTTCTCTGGTTCCTCTGTCTTTTCTAAATCCAGCTTAAACATCTGAAAGTTCACAGTTCACACACTGTTGAAGCCTGGCTTGGGGGATTTTGAGCATTACTTTCCTAGCCTGTGAGATGAGTGTAAGTGTGCAGTAACTGAAGTAACTGCAGTAACTGAAAACTCTTTGGCATTGCCTTTCTTTGGAATTGGAATGAAAACTGACCTTTTCCAGTCCTGTGGCCACTGCTGAGTTTTCCAAATTTGTTGACATATTGAGTGGAACGCTTTCACAGCATCACCTTTTAGGATTTGAAATAGTTCAACTGGAATTCCATCACTTCCACTAGCTTTGTTTGCAGTGATGCTTCCTAAGGCCCACTTGACTTCACATTCCAGGATGTCTGGCTCTAGGTGAGTGATCACACCATCGTGGTTATCTGGATCATGAAGATCTTTTTTGTATAGTTCTTTTGTGTATTCTTGCCACCTCTTCTGAATATCTTCTGCTTCTGTTAGGTCCATACCATTTCTTTCCTTTATTGTGCTCATCTTTGCATGAAATATTCCCTTGTTATCTCTAATTTTCTTGAGGGGATCTCTAGTCTTTCTCATTTATTGTTTTCCTCTAGTTCTTTGCACTGATCACTGAATAAGTCTTTCTTATCTCTCCTTGCTATTCTTTGGAACTCTGCATTCAAATGGGGATATCTTTCTTTTTTCTTCTTTGCCATTAGCTTCTCTTTTTATCTCAGCTATTTGTAAGACTCCTCAGACAACCATTTTGCCTTTCTGTATTTCTATTTCTTGTGGGTGATCTTGATCACTGCCTCATGTACAATGTCATGAACCTCTGTTCATAGTTCTTTAGGCACTCTGTCTATCAGATCTAATGCCTTGAATCTATTTGTCACTTCCACTGTATAATCATGTCATACCTGGATGGTCTGGTTGTTTTCCCTACTTTATTCAATTTAACTCTGAATTTGGCAATAAGGAGTTCACTATCTGAGCCACAGTCAGCTCCTGGTCTTCTTTTTGCTGACTGTATAGAGTTTCTCCATCTTTGGTTGCAAAGAATATAATCAATCTGATTTCAGTATTGACCATCTGGTGATGTCTATGCTTATATATATAACATATCAGATCAGATCAGATCAGTCACTCAGTCGTGTCCGACTCCTTGCGACCCCAAGAATCGCAGCATGCCAGGCCTCCCTGTCCATCACCAACTCCCAGAGTTCACTCAGACTCACGTCCATCGAGTCAGTGATGCCATCCAGCCATCTCATCCTCTGTCGTCCCCTTCTCCTCTTGCCCCCAATCCTCCCCAGCATCAGAGTCTTTTCCAATGAGTCAACTCTTTGCATGAGGTGGCCAAAGTACTGGAGTTTCAGCTTCAGCATCATTCCTTCCAAAGAAATCCCAGGGCTGATCTCCTTCAGAATGGACTGGTTGGATCTCCTTGCAGTCCAAGGGACTCTTAAGAATCTTCTCCAACACCACAGTTCAAAAGCATCAATTCTTTGGTGCTCAGCCTTCTTCACAGTCCAACTCTCACATCCATACATGACCACAGGAAAAACCATAGCCTTGACTAGACGAACCTTTGGTGGCAAAGTAATGTCTCTGCTTTTGAATATGCTATCTAGGTTGGTCATAACTTTCCTTGCAAGGAGTAAGCGTCTTTTAATTTCATGGCTGCAGTCAAGTATTTGTATATCATATAAAAGAAAATTCATTTTGAAGAATTGGTTCACCCAGTGATGGAGGCTGATATGTCCACAATAAAAGGCAGAAAGAGCATGTAACATGGATAACTGTGAGCCTGGAGGGCTATGGTCAAGTACGATGTCTGAGAAAGTGACATTTCAGCTGAGGCCTGAAGAGTCAGAGGAGAATGGGAAGAATCATGGAGAATGGGAAGTGACAGGCCTATGGGAGGTAATTAAGGAGGGAGAGACCCTCATAACTTTGAAGAGCTGTAAGAAGGCCAGGGAGGCTGAAGCACAGTGAGAAGAAGATGAGACTAAGCTGGGGACCACTCACACAGCGTCTGATATTGCATTATTATCCTTTCTGGGATGACAAGTAATAAAATGTAGATCCATGCTCAAAAATACTAAGTACATCAGTAGCCATGGAAATAGCACTGTTGAGGGTTTACTCTGTGTTACACCATGTTTGGGGAATTTTACAGTTAATGTTTCATTTAATCTTCACAACAATATATAAGGTAGCTATTTATTATACTGATAGGAAAGGGTTTTAACTGACAGAGAATGGGAAATTTTACATTTACATCAGGCTTCCCTGATGGATCAGTTGATAAAGAATCCACCTGCAATGCAGGAGACCCCGGTTCGATTCCTTGGTAGGGAAGATCCGCTGGAGAAGGGATAGTCAACCCACTCCAGTATTCTTGGGCTTCCCTTGTGAATCAGCTGGTAGAGAATCCGCCTGCAATGCTGAAGACCTGGATTCGATACCTAGGTGAGAAGATCCCGTGAAGAAGGGAAAGAGTACCTGCTCAAGTATTCTGGCCTAGAAAATTCCATGGGCTGTATAGTCCGTGGGGTTGCAGAGTTGGACATGACTGAGCGACTTCCATTTTCACTTTCATGGCCAATGAGTGACAAAGCACTTATTTTGGAAAGCAAGCTTTTCTAATTCCAGAGTCTGTGTTCTCCCCATAGTTCTACTCTGAATATTGCTGTACCCAATATTTAAGTGAACCCACTTCTACATGAATTAGCTGTTATTGTTGCATCAACATCCTTTCACAAGGCAAGCACTTTTTATTTTTTCCTTCAGCAAGGCTTACCCAAGGCTTACCAATGACAGCTCCCTCTCTTCCTCACATGATTCTGTCTAGCAAACTCAAATGAGAATTCCCTTGTTTCCCATCTGGTAGAGATTTTTTGTTTGGCATTTGGGGCAGAGGATATTTAGGATCTACAGGCCACACATTCCTTGTACCTGTGCCTTTAAAACACCTTACATTGTTTCACTTTACTTCAGTTCAGTCATGTCCAACTCTTTGCGACTGCACGAATTACAGCACACCAGGCCTCCCTGTCCATCAGCAACTTTAGGTGGGAATAATTTATTCTTCCAGAACTGGTTGAGGTTCAAAATAACATTTTGATAAATATCCTGAATATATTGAAGACTCGAGTGTAACTGATTCTGGAATCTAGTGATATGGTCCAAGAGATAGTTTTAGAGTCCAATAGACCAAAATTAAGCTCAAGCTGTGACAATTATTAGTTGTTAATTATCAGCAAATTAACTAACCTCCCTAAATCTCTGCTTTTCATCTGTGAAATGAGGATTCTACAGATAATGCATTCAAGTGTGCTCAGTCTGACTCTTTGTGACCCCATGGACTGTAGCCCGCTAAGCTTTTCTTTCCATGGGATTTCCCAGGCAAGAATACTGGAATAGGTTGTCATTTCCTCCTCCAGGGGATCTTCCCTTTTCAAGGATCAAATCTGCTCCTCCTACATCTCCTGCATTGCAGGTGAATTCTTTACTGTTTGAGGCATCAGGGATAATAAATAACAGTAATAATAGCACCTACCTCACCTAAGTGTTGTGAGGATTAAATGAGATAATGTACTCTCTCAAGCTCAGCAATGGGTAGCCAGTCAATATCAATTCATCTTTTGGAGACACTGACTACATTGTGGGTTCAAGTTTTAAGACAGTCACAAAAATAGTCAACCTGAAGTACAATGCTTTGAATTATATAGCCAAATGATGCATAAAATGCCAAATAATAAAACTGAATAACACATCTAAAATACCAAAACATTTTAAAGGAGAAAAATTTAAAAATTCCAAAGTCACTTCTCCAAAAATGTCTTAATTTTCTTTATAAGCTCAAATTTAGTTCAATGCTGTAAAACATAAATTCTTCAGTAAATGTTTGTGTAATGAATGGGCAAATAATAAAGGAAGGAATAGATGGATGAATACAACCTTATTTGTTGAGCAGTACAAATGTAAATTCAGTGATTGTCAGAATCATGCATGCTAAGTTGCCTCAGTCATGTTTGAGTCTTTGTGACCCCATAGACTGTAGTCACCAGGCTCCTCTGTCCATGGAATTCTCCAGGCAAGAATACTGGAGTGGGTTGCCATTTCCTCTCCCCAGGGAACTTCCCGACTCAGGGATTAAACCCGCACCTCTTACGTCTCTTGCATTTCAGGCAAGTTCTTTTACCACTAGAACCACCTGGAAAGCCCTGTCAGATACACGTGTGACTCCAAACTGAGTTGAACCAAGAGAAAGCAATGTGAACCTGCTTACTTGGAAAATAACCAGAAAGCAAGGTTAAAAATTAGAACTGCCACCAGGATCAGCAAGAAAAAAAGATGAAGCCTTCCTATTCCTATCCTTCCTGACTATAGAGATATGTTTTAAGAAAATCATTGGTTCATTACAGGTTTATGGACCTAGTTGTAACCCAAATAATCTTGCAGAAGGGACAGATCTGCCTTCATTGGCACCTATGCCTACAATGTACACCCTCAGATTCAATTTCAAAGTTTATGTTCAGAAATAAACATTTCTAAGAGATAGGGCATTTGTCTGTCCTTCAGTTTATATATGCCCTCCAGTCATAGTTAGTTTTCCAGGAATTTCCAGTATAAACTTCTGTTATCCAAGCTAAGAGTTTTAAATATACATTGTTTCCCCAGAGAAATGTCATGCATTTAAGTTTTGAGAGAAAACAAATCAGAGGCAAATGCTTGGCTATTTTGGAAATCATACCAAAATGCATTACAGATAAATTAACTAATGGAAATAAACATTGACAAAGGTGAAAATTAGAGTATGCATGATATATGTTGTCAGCAGAACTTTAATGTTCAGGAAAAGTCACACACATAAGTTGAGAGTGCTATTTACAGGCTTTTCTTCTCATGAATATTTGTATTTACATATACTTGGGGTTCCCTGGTGGCTTAGATGGTAAAGAATCCACCTACAATGCGGGAGACCAGGGTTAGATCCCTGGGTTGGGAAGATCCCCTGGAGGAGGGCATGGCAACCCACTCCAGTATTTGTGCCTGCAGAACCCCCATGGATGGAGGAAGCTGGTAGGCTTCAGTCCATGGAGTCACAAAGAGTCAGACACGACTGAGCAACTAAGTAAAGCACACAGCGCATACAAATATGTACATATGTGTGTATGTATATATGAGGGAGTGAGTGAGTGGAGTCGCTCAGTCGTGTCTGACTCTTTGCGACCCCATGGACTGTAGCCTCCCAGGCTCCTCCGTCCATGGGTTTCTCCAGGCAAGAATACTGGATTGGGTTGCCATTTCCTTCTCCAGGAGATCTTCCCAACCCAGGGATTGAACCCGGGTCTCTGGCGTTGTAGGCTTACGTTTTACCATCTGAGCCACCAGAGAAGTCATGTGTGTGTGCGTATATATATATATATATATATATACATACATATGTATAGTTTACTCAAGACCCTATATGTCTATAAATGGAGGGATCCAGAAATTGACCATTAAGGGAAGAATTTATACAGAGGACTGGGGACAAGGTTAGACTCTGTACAAGAGTTATCTTTCCATGGCTCAATAACTTTCCATTTTGTCTTTGTCAAGAAAATTATGGAAAGCAATCAATAAAAAGTTGGCTTTATGCAACACAATAAGATTGAATTATAGAGAAACTTGGCTACATTTATTAACAATGAACACAAGCTGGATTTGAGCCTTCTTCACATAACCCTTTGTTGACTTAGGTACAGTAGTTGGCATTTATCAACATGTGGGTTAACAAGGAATGTTTTTTGTTTGTATTAGTAAGGAGTGTAAAGACCAAGGAAAGCAGGTAAAGAATAGTACACCAAGCACAAAAGGAAGAGACGAATTAAGGTTATTAATAAGTCATTTTGAAGAATGCTTTTGACAATACACACAATTTACTGGTGTACCTGTGTACATTTGTCTGTATAATTTTACAGTGCTCATCACTTGGACATTTCTAGCCTACATAACAAGTGTGAACTCTGAAGTAGCTCTTATGAGAAAGATAATGCTATTATTAAACAATAACAATCTGTCCCACATAAATTTCTCCTTCATTCTACATTTGCTGAAACTTGTAGATATTTTCTCCTCTTGCTACACACACACACACACACACACACACACACTTGATGTTAATTAGATTATAAATTCATCCTGAGCAAACATTGTGCTTCTATTCTTCTTACACAGAATAATTTCATTCCTCTCTCTTCTTTTAATATTTTCTACTTCATTTATAATAGATAAACATGAAATATCTGAGGATGAATGCATAAATAAATGAACAAATGAATGAATGCACAAATGTTTTTAGACTACTAGAGTATAATTTTTTTTGTTTCAACTTTGCCTATTAATTATGGCAAAAGTGGCCAAAAACAAAAAAACACACAAAATTTCCTAAAAGAAACAAACAAAAAACCAATCTCAGCAAATACACTGGCATTACCCTATCCCAAGCTCCCAAATAATGCCCTTAGACTAGATGGGGGTCCCTGTCAGTCTCAAGCCACTCAAGAGCCTTCTCAATGAATTATTATACCAATGGTGCTTATATCTGAGCCATCTCTGGCACTTAGTAGGTCCCCAGAAAGTGTTTGCCAAATTATGGCTGACATAGAATATTTTCTATTAGAACAGAGACATAAATGCAGAGACCAGGTGAAAGGAAAGCAGGAATGTCATCTTGGGTGTTTTTTTTTTTTTTAACTTTACATAATTGTATTAGTTTTGCCAAATATCAAAATGAAAAATAAAAATGTTTATTAAAGACATTTGTATTGCTTTAAGTGGAAACACTGTCAGGGTCTTTACTTCTTGTGTTATTGCTTGTTTCCAAGGGTACGAAGACCAATGGGCATTATTTAACATATATGCAGATTAACAACCACTGAACAGCTCTGAGAGCCTGTCTCTCCTGATTGTTTGCCGTATCACCACGCACTGCCATCTGAGAGCCTGTAACAGCAAGCAGGACCAAGAAAGAGAAGCCATTCAAGCCATTGTACTTCTCAGGGGTTTAAAGGAAAAACAAGCACTCTGGTGAGAATAAAGACCGGCAACTAGATCTCCCATAAGAGGAGAGCAATGTTCTCTGAGTCCTGCATTGGGAAAATCTCTGTTTCATATTTGTGGTTAATACCACCCAATGGTAAATTCAGTTAAACCTAACATCTTGATTGTGGCCTGTGTCAAAGATTTAACTGGGAATTCTGCTGTTTCCATCCTATGTCTTAAATTTTTCAAACAATTAGTGTGTGTTCCATACAAAGAGTTCAATTAAAGCTATTCAAAACCATGAAAATTGGGGATTCTGTCTTTAGAAAAGGAAGGCAAAACCTTTTCCAAGTGGGCATTAGTCTTTATTTTTAATCATAGCTCATAAACATTGGTATTAATTAGCACTTTAGATGTTTTAACTGCATCTTGCACTGAATTGTAATGATTTGAATCTGTTTCTACTGGTAGAATCTATTTCTTCTATAATAAGAAAGCAACTTATGAATTTTTTCATTCCTTAGGATTCAGGATTATGCCTGGAACTCCTAGGAGATCTTTGAACCCTCTCTGAAATTGAATCTGCGCATGTATTTGAATTCTTCAAGTGTTCATTTTCTGTGGATTAGGAGTTTGGTGTCCACGTGTGAGATGGAATTACATGTAAGCAGAGTTCCCAGTACAACAGGTTATAATTACAGGCAGGCATGGGTGGGGATATTAAAATGCCTTTTTTTTTTGTTTTGATTTGCTTTTCAGATATCCTACAAGGTAAAGAAATTAGCTGGATTCATGTGGATATTTCTCTCAGTTGCTTTTTAGAGAGTCAGAGAGTTCACATGCCTTTGAAACTGTACATACAAAAGGACAGAGTTCTCTACCAGCTTGGGAGAAATACAAGTTTTTTTTTCACTGGTGCTGATGTCCAATCATACACATACTGACTAGAAAGAAACCTAGTCTCCACTGTCTCAATGTTCGGTGACTCCAGAGAAAGATAAACATTTAAAATAACAAAGGGATATGTTTATCTTTGTAGAACACCTTGTACTACTGAAGAAATCTCAGCTCTGGCTCTGCTTCATTTCAGGCATTTCCTCCATTTGTGTTGTTGAGTTTTGGTAAATCTTAGAAAAGTTTTAGTTTTTTCTGGTTGCCCGATACTGGAGGCTGGGGCAGAGCCCTCCATTCATCTCAATCTGGATCCTTATCCCCTCACTTTATCTCTTATTTGTACTGGGTCACAGTGAACTTCAAAGGGGACTTTGGAGAAAAAATAAATAGAGCATGGTGGGAATCGTTAGATGCCTTGTGTTGTAAGAAGTTCCTCAATTTTTTTCCTAAAAATAAGAGTCTCTGTGAGTTTTTACACAGAATTTGGCTTTGAGCCAGAATCTGGCTCAAAGTATCAAAATATTGATAAAAGCATCCTTTTCTGTTATCTCTACAGAAATGAATTTCCCCAAATCAGAAGATAATTCCTTTTAATTTTAAATGATTTATTTGTTCCTCTGTTTTATTTTTAATTCCCTGTGAACATACAAAGTGATATTAAAAACAGAGATAATCTTTGTATGCTACAGAACAGTCAATGACTTTTAAGAGACACTGAGTCCAATTATTCATCTGGGAACAATATGGAAACATAAGGAGCAATCGCATCCTTTTTCTGTTCTGGAGGGTGTGAAATGGAGCATTATCCTGATTCTATGTTCTCATGTCACCAGTTTCATACAAATGCTATTGGTGTAAAAGTGCAGTGCAGATTTAAAAAAAAAAATTACATTAGGTATAGTTGCTTTACATAGCTATGTTAGTTTCTGCTATATAGCAAAGTGAATCAGCTGTCTGTACACATGCAAGCCCTCTGTTTTGAATTTTCTTCCTATGTAGGTCACTACAGAGCACTGAGTAGAGTTCCCTGTGCTCTGCGGTAAATTCTTGTCAGTGATCTATTTTATACACAGTATCAGTAGTGTATAGATGTCAATCCCAATCTTCCAATTCACCCCGCCCCTCTTTCCTCCCTTAGTATCCATACATTTGTTTTCTCTGTCTGTGTCTCTATTTCTGCTTTGCAAATAGGTTCATCTGTACCATTTTTCTGGAGAAGGCAATGGCACCCCACTCCAGTACTCTTGCCTGGAAAATCCCATGGGCGGAGGAGCCTGGTAGGCTGCAGTCCATGGGGTTGCAAAGAGTTGGACATGACTGAGGGACTTCATTTTCACTTTTTACTTTCATGCATTGGAGAAGGAAATGGCAACCCACTCCAGTAGTCTTGCCTGGAGAATCCCAGGGACGGGGGAGCCTAGTGGGCTGCTGTCTATGGGGTCACACAGAGTTGGACACAACTGAAGTGCCTTAGCAGCAGCACCACCACCACCACCATTTTTCTAGATTTTTAAAAAATCTAATTAGTTCTTATAGTGCCTAACAGATAATCTAGGCCACAAAGAGAATATATTTATTTTTGCCTATATTTGTAATCTACAGATTATCTGGGCTTCTCAGGTGGCACTAGTGGTAAAGAATCCATGTACCCATGCAGACATGAGGCGTGTAGGTTCGATCCCTTTGTGGGGAAGATCCACTGGAGAAGAGAATGGCAACCCACTCCAGTATTCTTGCCTGGAGAATTCCATGGAGAGGAGCCTGGAAGGTTACACCCATGGTGTTGCAATGAGTTGGACACGACTGAGCAACTAACACTTTCACTTGATGTGTTAATTAAGGCTGTACATGATCCAGAACAATATTGCCACATTCCTATGAGAAAGGAGGTTATACAATCTGGCAAATGATCACATTTACTTTGCAAACTATATCTTGACCTCAGCAGAACATAGTCTTCTTTCTCGGGTGAAACTGGATTTCCAAAAAGCATTTGAATGCACCACTACCTCATGGAATTAGGTCTGTGAACACAGTTTAGATTTTCTGAGGCACATGCTGGGAAATACAGTTCTTTCTCACTCTCTATGCTTCAGGGATTCCCTGGTGGCTCCGGTGGTAAAGAGTCTGCATGCAATGTGGGAGACCTGGGTTCGATCCTTGGCGTGGGAAGATTCCCTGGAGAAGGAAATGGCAACCCACTCCAGTATTCTTGCCTGGAAAATCCCATGGACAGAGGAGCCTGGAAGTTTACAGTCCATGGGGTTGCAAAGAGTCGGACACGACTGAGCGACTTCACTCTTCCCTATCATTCTGCACCTCAAAGAAAGATAAGATGCTTCAGTTACCACTTCTATTTACAAAATAGAAGTGAGAAGTTATACATGTGGAAGATGTGATGAGTGACAGGCCAACATAACTTGGCAAAGAGTGCCTGGGAGAACACAATCTGCTCTGTAGGGAAGGAGATGGTACCAAGTTACTCCTGTTGGAGTCAACTCTTAGTGGGATGGCCTCGACCCACACGTGTGTGATACAGATGCACTAGCAAAGTCATCCCAAGCCACTTGTGCCTCGTCTCTGTCTCTAGACAAGGTACACCAACTGTAGACAAGAATGAGAGAAAAAAGGTGTCTTATTGGAAAATCCTATCTAGAGAAACCCTAAGTGTGTGGTAGTGGCAATCTGCCTTCTCAGGGTTGAAGATCTCTGTGAAAGAGACATAAGAGATTCTCATCTCCATTTCCCCTGTCCCTTTCTTCATGGTTCTTTTCATTCCCTTTAGCTCCTGGATGACTTGTTCTTTGGCTGAATCAAGACTTATCATAGGTATTATGACAAACTAGTAACATTTTAAAAGTGGTACATATCTACAATGGAATATTACTCAGTCATAAAAAGCAACAAAACTAGGTCATTTGTAGTGATGTGGATGGACCTAGAGTCTGTCATACAGAGTGAAGGAATTCAGAAAGAAAAGAATAAATACTTCATATTAACACATATATGTGGAATCTAGAAAAATGGTACAGATGAACCTATTAGCAGGACAGAAGTAGAGATGCAGATGTAGAAAACAGACATGCAGACACAGAGGGGGAAGGGGAGGAAGGGATGAACTGGGAAAGTAGCACTGAAACAAATAAACTACCATGTGTAAAGTAGTTAGCTAGTAGGAAGCTGCTGTATATCACAGGGAACTCAGCTCAGTGCTCTGTGGCGACCTAGAGAGGTGGGATGGAGGGGTGGGTGGGAGGGCGGTCAAAGAGAGAGGGTGCACACACACACAGCTGATTCATGGGGTACAACAGAAACTAATACAACATTGTAAAGTAATGATACTCCAATTGAAAAAAAAAAAAAAAAGATGGCCAATCTCTAGTGTTGGCTGGAATTCAAAATGGCATGCCTTGAGGGTTGGGGGCAATTTGACATTATCAAACTGTGAGGCATACTTTGGGTATGGATCTAGGAATGCCTTCAAGCAGGGGGTGTTGGAGGTAGGGAGACATTTCCCAGAGCTGATTGTATGCATTTTGACTCATGTCTAAGGGTCTAGAAAACTGATTAGCTAGCTACTCTGAGTGTGTAAAGGTACATAGAATGGGAGCTAACATTTATTGAGCATTTTTTTGTGTACCAGGTATTGTTTTAAGAATGCATGTTAATTTAATTATTCCTTATGACAATAATAGGTGCTGTTATTATCAATCTTAATTTGCAGATTATGAAATTTAGACGACAAAGAACTTAAAGTCACAAAACACCTCTCCCCCAAGAAATTGCCAAACTTAACCACTTACTTGATCTCCTGATCAAGCTGCTTATTTCAGTCAGCACATTTGTAATAGGGTGAAAAAAATGAAACTATTTAAATAGCACCATTTCCAAATGATTACTTGGAATTTTAAGCATCAATTAAAATGAACTATGTAGAGCTAAATGAGCTCATTGAAGACACCCATTATTCTGATAACTGCAAAAACACAAGGTTTAAACTATGTATTGGAGAAGGCAATGGCACCCCACTCCAGTACTCTTGCCTGGAAATCCCATGGACGGAGGAGCCTGGTGCGCTGGGGTCCATGGGGTCGCCAAGAGTCTGACACAACCGAGTGACTTCACTTTCACTTTTCACTTTCATGCATTGGAGAAGGAAATGTCAACCCACTCCAGTGTTCTTGCCTGGAGAATCCCAGGGATGGGGGAGCCTGGTGGGCTGCCGTCTATGGGGTCGCACAGAGTCGGACATGACTGAAGCAACTTACCAGCACCAGCAAACTATGTATACAATGTTCTCATTTTTCTGTAGCATCAAAAACAAACATTAAAAACAGAAATAACAGGGAACTATATTCTATATCTTGTAATAACCTATAATGGAAAAGAATCTGAAAAAGAATATATATATATATATATATATATATATATAATCAGTTCAGTAGAGTTCAGTTACTCAGTTGTGTCTGACTCTTTGCGATCCCAAGGAATGCAGCACAGCAGGCCTCCCTGTCTATCACTAACTCCTGAAGTTTACCCAAACTCATGTCCATTGAGTGGGTGATGCCATCCAACCATCTCATCCTCTGTGATCCCCTTCTCCTCCCACCTTCAATCTTGCCAACATCAGGATCTTTTCCAATGAGTCGGTTCTTCACATCAGATGGCCAAAGTATTGGAGTTTCAGCTTCAACATCAGTCCTTCCAATGAATATTCAGGACTGATTTCTTTTAGGATGGACTGTTTGGATCTCCTTGCAGTCCAAGGGACTCTCAGGAGTCTTCTCCAACACCCCAGTTCAAAAGCATCAATTCTTTGGTGCTCAGCTTTCTTTATAGTCCAACTCTCACATCCATACATGACTACTACAACTCTGCTTTTCAATATGCTGTCTAGGTTGGTCATAACTTTTCTTCCAAGGAGCAAGCGTCTTTTAATTTCATGGCTACAGTCACCATCTGCAGTGATTTTGGAGCCCCCAAAAATAAAGTCTGCCACTGTTTCCACTGTTCCCCATCTGTTTGCCATGGAGTGATGGGATCGGATGCCATGATCTTAGTTTTTGGATTGTTGAGTTTTAAGCCAACTTTTTCACTCTCCTCTTTCACTTTCATCAAGAGGCTTTTTAGTTCCTCTTCATTTCCTGCCATAGGGATGGTGTCATCTGCATATCTGAGGTTGTGGATATTTCTCCCAGCAATCTTGATTCCAGATTGTACTTCATCCAGTCCAGCATTTCTCATGATGTACTCTGCATATAAGTTAAATAAGAAGGGTGACAATATACAGTCTTGATGCACTCCTTTCCCAATTTGGAACCAGTCTGTTGTTCCATGTCCAGTTTTAACTGTTGCTTCCTGACCTGCATACAGATTTCTCAAGAAGCAGGTCAGATGGTCTGGTATTATCATCTCTGGAAGAATTTTCCATAGTTTGCTGTGATCCACACAGTCAAAGGCTTTGGCATAGTCAATAAAGCAGAAGTAGATTCTCTTGATATTTTGATGATCCAGTGGATGTTGGCAAATTGATCTCTGGTTCCTCTGCCTTTTCTAAATGTAGGTTGAACATCTGGAATTTCACTGTTCACGTACTGTTGAAGCTGGACTTGGAGAATTTTGAGGATTACTTTGCTAATGTGTGAGATGAGTGCAATTGTGCAGTAGTTTGAGCATTCTTTGGCATGCCTTTCTTTGGGATTGGAATGAAAATTGACCTTTTCTAGTCCTGTGGCCACTGCTGAGTTTTCCAAATTTGCTGGCATATTGAGTACAGCACTTTCACAGCATCATCTTTTATGATTTACACCAGGAAAGTCAGCAAATGCTACACAACAAGCCTCCCCCAGGCAATTACAGATGTCTCTGCATACCACTGCCCCAAAGCCTTTCCAAGGTGTTAACCCAGAAAATTTGAAAGTTGTTCAAAGGCTTCCAAACCACCCCATTTGCCTTAAGAAACTCAAAACACTGACTTCTCCTCTTCTGTTAAGAAAGAACAGTCACACAGGAAGAGATTAATTGCTTAGGTGGAAGAAGACATTGCTTGTCCAAGAAGACATTGGTCATTCCCCAGGAGGCTCAGAAGCAGCACCACAATTGTTAGCCTAATTTTTACCCTCACTGTGTCCTACAAAGCCTCCATCCCTCAATGAAAGAAGGAAGAGAGATATTTCTCACCATGATCTGGGTGGTGAATGAACTTGGAGGAAAATATACAGCCCAGAAAACTCATGTTTGTGAACCTGAACCCTGTCCCCCTAAAGGTCCACATCCACCCAGGACAAAGGTCCCACTCAGAATGTTTCCTCCCCATCTTTTCGTTCCTCTTAGGTCAGTAGTCACTATGGTGGCCTACCTGCCCTTTTTGTGATGAAATCTGCTTATTTTGAGAACTAATCATGTGGTGGCAATAGCTATAGAGCTCTGTATTTTTTTTCCTTAGTGTGAGCATTTAGAAAGAAGTAAACAACTTAAAACTAGCAGTGACAGATGCCACACAAGCAACCAAACTTCTCCTTCTCACCAAACCTGTCTGGGAGCCCAGCCTAAGGGGGTGCTGGCTTCAACACATCCCTCAACCTAGCACATGGTTCTCACTGCCAGCAGCATTCCACCTCTCATCCCATTAGTCTGAAAATTCAGCATGCCTACCCTCATATCACTGAGGCAAATAAAGCCAGAGTAATAAAGGTTTTGACTAGAAGGGACCTCAAATCATCTTGCCAGCCACCTCATTTTTAATAGATGAATAAGCTAACACAGAAGTGATAGGTGACTTGCCCAAGATCAGACTGGGAGGTAGCAGAAACATAATCAGAATACACGTCAAAGCCCATACTCCCAATCTTTCGGCTTTAGTCAATTTAAATCTTTATCGTCCCTCAAAGTCCAACTGAAGAGGCTGCACCTTTCTTTCCTGGGGCCCAAAAGGATATCATTCCTGCCTACTCTGTCTGAACCATTATTCCTGCATGTGTGCTAAATTGCTTCAGTTGTGTCCAACTTTTTGTGACACATGGACCTGGCTCCTCTGTCCATAGGATTCTCTAGGCAAGAATACTGGGATGGGTTGCCATGCCCTCCTCTAGGGGATCTTCCTGACCCAGCGATCGAACCTGTGTTTCTTCTGTCTCCTGCAGGTAGGTAGGTGGCTTCTTTACCACTAGCGCCACCTGGGAAGCCCCTGAACCATCATAATATTCTGTGTATCCCTGTTATGCTCTGTTTGAATTAAAATCACCTGTCTTCTTCTTTTTTTCCCCCTCCTCCTGGAATATAGATTTCTTGAGCTAAAGCTGGATCTACTGCATTGTACTTGGTAGGTGTTTAATAAAAATGTACTGAATGGAATTGAACTGACCTGAGATTTGAGTCTGCTTTTCTGCAGTAGTTATGAATTGCATGTGTGTAAGAAGCAAATCAGGAGTTTATTAAGATGGAAGTTTCTGGAATTTTGATTCAAGTGCTCTTGAAAAGATTCCAGGGACCTTTATTTTCAATAAGCCAACAAGTGATTCTGAAGCTTAGATCTATCTGTGCTTTCTTTCCAAGTCTGTCTTGTAAGAAATATATTTCTGAGATATTTGGCCAAGATTAGAGGCATCACTGAGTTCCCAGAACATGCCGAAGAGTACAGGTCCACATAGTGTTAGATCTTAGAGAATTAATTTCAGTAACAGAGATGTCTACTGAAGTGTTCTCAAATGGGCTGTGGAGTAAGGAATTTCACGTTCTGTCAAATGCCAGTCTCACCAAACTCCCCCGCTCCCCAAGCTGAGACAAAGTTCTCTAGCAGTGGAGAAGGAGGGACATATAAAGGCTTTCTGTCCATGAAGTCAGTGTGGAACTCATACCTTCCAAGAGTACGCAGGCATTTTAGAAAGAATAAAGAGCTTAAACAGAGCCTCATTACAACACTGACACTCTGCAACATGATATGCTCAATTAGTTAATGTTTGTAGAGTGCTTTGATCTCATAAAGCAGTGAGATAATCCCAGCCTTGTTTACTGAGTGCCTCTCTTCCCAAGGGCTCCAAGTGATTTATCGGCAACAAGCCCAATGCTTTGCTTGCCAGTTTAGAGGGGCGCTTGGAAAAATTGGGGGTGGTTGTCTTGGAACCAAACTGAATGAAGGCACTGTGGGTATAGTGATCGTCCATCATGGGGAAAATCACAGACCCCTGCTAAGTTTCAGGAGGTAAAACAGGTCTTCTGTGCTCACTTATCACCTGTGCTATCAGAGTATGTATCATGCTGTAGGGTAGAGTCAATGTTTGTTTACAAGTCTGCCTCCCCACTAGACTCTGAGTTACTTGAACAGAGAAATTAGGTCTTTCCGTTTTGCATGACCTGGCCACAGTCCAAGTCTCCAAGCTTAACTCACACAGCTTTCCCTCTTGTTAACCGTCTCCTCTGGAGGAGATGGCAACCCACTCCAGTATTCTTGCCTGGAAAATTCCATGGACAGAGGAGCTTGGCAGGCTACAATCCATGGGGTTGTAAAGAGTCAGAAATGACTGAACTGAGCATGGCCCGGCACCACCTCCCGCCAAACTGGTCTTTCTGTTTCTCAAACATACAAGCTTCTTTCATCTGTTGGGCCCTTTACACCAAAGTTATTTACCACCATGACCACTTCTCAACTTTCAAATTTCAACTCACCTGTCACTTCCTCAGATGACTCTGATCATTCTTAACTGAAGGTGCTACTTCCTAACCACTCTCAATCATATTATTGCTCTGTTTTATAACTGCTTGATTTTCTTCATAGCATCTATGTTTCTGGCATCATTTGATTTTTTATTTCATATTGCTTATTTTTTTTAACATTCTGATATCATTTTGCGGGGGACTGGTGGTTATCTTCATTTTTTCCTATCTTATTTGTTTCTCTTTTATTTCTTCTATGATAGTCTGTAAGCTTCTTGAAAACAGAGGCTTTATCTACCTCATTCACTGCTTCAGCTTTAGTACCTAGAAAATTTTAAGTGGTCCCTAAAATAATGTTGGTATAAATATTGGTTGTTTCAGTATCTTGTACAGCACTTGATAAATACTTTTTAAATAAATGAAGACGTGAACAAATTTTAGACTCAATGTTATGCTTCAGCATAAATTCCGTAGTTCACTAAATCGTTGGTCAGTCCTTTCGTTCACAAAATATGACAGGTTTGGATATCATATACCTCTGGGATAAAGAGATAATCTTTGATTCTCAGCTATCTTTCAGCCTGTGATATACCCAGCCCTCAAACCTGTTGATTATTATTTTTTTAACATTTCTTGATGTGGACCATTTTAAAAATCTTTATTGAATTTGTTACAATGTAGCTTTTTTTTTTTTTTTGCCATCAGGCCTGTGGGCTCTTAACTCCCTGCCCAGGGAGCAAACCTGCATCCCTTGGATTGGAAGGCAAAGTCTTAATCACTGGACCACCAGGGAAGTTCTTGATTTTGCCATTGCATTTTTTCACACACCTTTCTTTTCCTTTCCCACATCCATTGCACCTCTATAGCCCATAATTTTAAAATTTTACATCCACGTATTTCAATACCGTCTTTAACAATGGCCTCCAGAGAACCTCACCATGATGGGTGCTTCACGTGATTGGCAGATTTTGCTGTGTCTCATTCTGTCATTCTCTCCTTCTCAAAGCTCTAAGTATTTATCCTCAAACTCTTTCGCACCTCTGTTTGCCAGCTGTGGAGTCATGAGCAAGTTACTTAACATAACTTCCTCTTCCGTAAAAATGAATCTAATTCATAGTACCTAATTCATGTCCCATTACTTTGCCAACAAAGGTCCATCTAGTCAAGGCTATGGTTTTTCCAGTCATCATGTATGGATGAGAGTTGGACGGTGAAGAAAGCTGAGCGCCGAAGAATTAATGCTTTTGAACTGTGGTGTTGGAGAAGACTCTTGAGAGTCCCTTGGACTGCAAGGAAATCCAACCAGTCCATTCTAAAGGAGATCAGTCTTCAGTGTTCTTTGGAAGGACTGATGCTAAAGCTGAAACTGCAATACTTTGGCCACCTCATGCGAAGAGTTGACTCATTGGAAAAGACTCTGATGCTGGCAGGGATTGGGGGCAGGAGGAGAAGGGGACGACAGAGGATGAGATGGCTGGATGGCATCACTGACTCGATGGACGTGAGTTTGAGTGAACTCCAGGAGCTGGTGATGGATGGGGAGGCCTGAATGGCATGCTGCAATTCATGGGGTCACAAAGAGTCAGATATGACTGAGTGACAACTGAACTGAACTGAACTCATGTTTTGTCCTGAAGATTAAAGGAATGGGTTAATTCTTATAAAGATAGTGACAGTTGTGGGGAATCACCAGATGGTAGCTCTTATTTTCTGATTAATAATAACAATGGTTATAGTAGTACAGCTGAAATGCTTTAGCTAATATTTTTCATTCTACTCCAGGACTATCTTTCTATCTTAGTTTTTCAACACCTTGGCTCCACTATTAGCTTTTCTTTTTCCATCTTTACTTTTCTAATCCCAAACATGATTTGTTTTTTCATCCAAGAGATTATTATTTCTTCTTGTTACAAATGTGATGGGGATGATGTTACTGATGTTGTTGATTTTTCCCACTCTCTATTTTCTTTTTTTTTTTAATTTTATCTATTTATTTATGGCTGTGCTAGGTCTTTGTTACTGCATGGATTTACCTCTAGTTGCGGTGAGTGGGGGCCACTCTCCAGTTGCAGAGCATGGACTTTTCACTGCAGAGTTTTCTTTTATTGTGGAGCGCAGGATCTAGGGTGTGCAGGCTTCAGTAGTTGCGGCATGTGGCCTCAGTAGTTTCGGCTCTCAGGCTCTAGAGCACAGGCTCAATAGTTGTGGGGCATGGGCTTAGCTCCTCCATGGCTTCTGATCTTCCCATAAGACCCAGAATCAGTTGAATCTGTGTCTCCTGCATTGACAGGCAGATTCTTTACCACTGAGCCACCAGGAAGCCCCCAACTCTATTTTCTATCCCTCCTCTGAAATTGTTTAGCTGTTTTTACTGCCTTCTTAAACTCGTCCCATCACTGTATCACCTTAACTCTTGTTTTGGTTTCTTTCATTGTAACTAGACTGCTGGTTCATGGAGACCTTTGAATCCCAAGGAACTCATCACAAAGTATAACATCCTTTTGTTCTCGTGGAATTCTTTGTATTAGCCAGCTGCTCACACTGAACATATTGACATGGACCAAAAATGAAAGATAGGGCCAGCCATAGTTCTTTGTCTCAGTCCTTCCTTACTCACTGTACACTCAAAGTAGAGTGTTGACAGAATGTGGGCATAACAAGGAGTGAAATAAACACAGTTGAGTTCGTTTGGCCCAGTGTTTCTCCTATTCTGGAAACAAAGGATTACATACTTGTGTTTAGAAAAAGTGTACCATTTCAGTGATTCAGCAAATACTGAAGTACAACTATATTTGATTTTTAAAATTAACATTGCACAATAGAAGCATGAATGGTAAAATCCAAGCTAGTGATATACAATTTTAAATTTTGTTTTACTTAGACACTTAAAAACACCATGATAGGTCAAAAGAAAGATTGCAGAAGTAATGGAAACCTTTGTATCTCAGTTCCTTTAATGGTACTATTATCCTGCTCTTTGAAAAAGGAGTGTCTCATTTTCATGTGGCACTGAGCTCCACAAATTATGTAGCTGGTGAATATTGATGTCCATGCAATTTTATTTGGAGCTTGAGAATATTCAGATTACATATGCATCTTATACTCTGCTTCTTATGATGTCAACTTACATGACTATACAAAATTCTAGGGTAAAGCCTTAAAATATATTTATAGGCTGCTTGTTCTTGATTCCAGCAGAAAGGGGATTTGAAATATAGTTCTTGTTTAGTTCTGTTTTGTTTAGAAAAAAGAAAGTGATCTTAATTATTGTTTTGTTTTCTCTTTTCTGCTGTCCTGTTTATGTTCAAAATATTATCACATGGGTCCCTACCTTTTTACAGTAAGCCTATCACCACTGTACCAACAAAGCTCATCAAGCCAGGAGAATGTGGAGAATTGGAGAGATTCCAGTGAAGAAGCTCAAGTATTTTCAGAGATGGTCTATGTTCTGAAAAAAAAATAATAATAAATAAAAATAAATAGACCCAAATCTAGAGTTGAGGGAATATGTTCCCCAGGAAAATATTAAACCAAACCCAAAGAAATAAAGAGAACCAGAAGATTAATGGAGGTGGATGCAGAAACTTCTGGCTTCCTTTCAAAGTGAGACTGTGGGGCACTGAGGTTATGTGCCCCTCAGATTAAATGATAACTGAACCACAGCAAAGCCGGCTAGAGTTGAATGGTTCTTAGCCCAGAGTGACCTTCACTGCACAAACATATGTAAGCATATCCAAATATGTAAATGCAAGCTTCCAGGGCTTCTGATCTGCTTTTTTCCCCTCTTTGACATCCTCCTTTTGTAGCTGTTTGTAGGTGGAATATCTCTTATCTACTGATGCTGGGCCCTGTTTCTTGTGGCCGTCCCAGGAGCCCGGCCCCTTTGATGACTTGTGGTCTATGACTTCAAGACTGTGAACCTGGTGCACTCTTTCAAAACCACACCTTCCCCTGGCAAGGCCAGGGACTCAGAGCCATGAGCAAAACTCAAGCTGAGGCGGGTTACATGAGGGCACGTTGCCCTGTTTTAACAACCTGTCAACAACTCAAGTAGAATTGCAGAACATTTTAGCTGGCAAGGTGAAGGGATCAACCTAAGCTGGCAAGTTGCTTAGATTGAAGGGAGTCTTAATTACATATATAAAGGTATAAAGATCATAGAACTTTTTCTCTGTCTCTGCATCAACCACCTCCCAGTTTTACCAATGCATTTCCTGTAGCTCATCAATTCCCGTATAACTGTTCTAAATAAGGGTTGAACAGGTACCAGTAGGCTGAGCTATAAATACCAGGTTTCAGTTGGAGTACAGTTAAAGAAAGGAAATTTGATTCCTTTCATGATTCACTGCCTGATAGTGTGGGAATACTCCATTCATTGGAACTGGTAAGTACTCACAAAGACAACACTTCCTGGAGAGGGGCGAGGCTGGTTAACTGTACCTAGAACCAGATCTCATATTAAAATGGGATCTTGGAAAATTCTGGATTTTTTATTAAAATTTCAATCCTGATGTGACACCTTGAAGGGTTGCTGACTAGACAGTCTGAAGCTAATTTCTCACATTGATCCAGCATTACTGTCCAGCCCACACCTGTCTTGAAAAACCATCATCTAAAGGAAGAACTTCCAGGCATGATTAAGCATTGTTTTGCTTCCAGAAGCCAGATTATCCTGACCACACTGAAGAAGCTGAGGATGGGGATGTTGGCCTCAACTGAAAAGCTTACTATTATCCTTGCTGGGGAGAAGTTGCTGTGCTGTAGAGTGGCAACAGTCATGGACAGGATCCATAGGAAAATAAGAGTGAGCCCCAGAAATGCTACTGGAAGATACTCTCAGGGTTCTATCTTTTCCATGTAAGCTTTTCAGGCAGATAATGACCATGAAGGAATAGGTAGTCATTTAAGAAATAATAGAGAATAGTGGCATGGATACTTAAACAGGGCAATTATATGAGCAGTGATTTGTTCCAGTCATACTAACCAAGCAGTTCTACTAAAGATTAATTGAGAAGAGGGATAATAAATTACTGAGATGCAGGAAATTCATTGGAAGACTTTGTGACTATTTTAAGCAAGAGATGATTAGTGCTACACAAAAGAAGTTGGGCTGGAAAATACAGAAAAGACATAGAAAGTTTTATTGGATAAATGAAGGGGAAAATTGAAAGCAATGAATGATTTTATTTTCTTGGTCCCAAAATCACTGTGGACGGTGAAATTAAAAGACACTTGCTCCTTGGAAGGAAAGCTATAACAAACCTATACAGTGTATTAAAAAGCAGAGAGTCAGTTTGCCAACATGGGTTCATATAGTCAAAGCTATGGTTTTTCCAGTAGTCATGTACGGATGTGAGAGTTGACCGTAAAGAAGGTGGGATGCTGAAGAATTGATGCTTTTGAATTGTGGTGCCGGAGAAGACTCTTGAGAGTCCTTTGGTCTTCAAGGAGATTAAACCAGTCAATTCTAAAGGAACTCAGTCCTGAATATTCATTGGAAAGACTGATGCTGAAGTTAAAGCTCCAATACTTTGGCCACCTGATGCCAAGAGCTGACTCATTGAAAAAGACCCTGATGCTGGGAGAGATTGAAGGTGGGAGCAGAAGAGGCTGACAGAGGATGAGATGGTTAAATAGCATCACTGACTCATTGGACATGAATTTGAACAAATTCTGGGAGATAGTGGAGGACAGAGGAGCCTGGAGTGCAGTCCCTGGGATTGCAAAGAGTCAAACACAACTGAACCAAAACAACAACAAAAAAAGGAGAAAACAGAGGATGGAGTAAGTGGTGGACAGAAATAAGGAAAACAGCAGTCTTAGGAATAAAGGTGATTGGTTCTCCTTGGGAAATACTGGTTGAGATGCCATCCCGGCATCCCAGCATCAAGATATAAGGAGGATTTGTCACAAAAAAGAATTACAGTGATGAGGTGACCCTTCTTTCCCCCACTCAGAGAAGACAGCAGAGTCTGAGGTAAGCTGGGTGACTTGGAGGGATAGAGCCAATTCCGAAGAAAAAGAATGTGGAGAATTGGAGAGATTCCCGTGAAGAAGCTCAAGTATTTTCAGAGATGGTCTATGTTCTGAAAAAAAAAATAATAATAATAATAAATAAAAATAAATAGACCCAAATCTAGAGTTGAGGGAATATGTTCCCCAGGAAAATATTAAACCAAACCCAAAGAAATAAAGAGAACCAGAAGATTAATGGAGGTGGATGCAGAAACTTCTGGCTTCCTTTCAAAGTGAGACTGTGGGGCACTGAGGTTGTGTATCTGGAAGAGAAGGCAGATTGCTCAGAAGCTTCCTGAAGATTGACCGAGGGTGAGCGGGGTGCTGCCCAGTGCTGGCCTCCTCCCAGTTTTGCTCTAGATGTGAACTTAGCCCCACCCACAATAAGAGAGCTTGTTTCTAGTCTCTGAAAATGAGGAATAGTCTGTTTCTCCTGTCTTTCCTTAAGCTTGAGGACCAACCCAGTTCTCTCTTGCCCATTGATCAGGGAGCAGCCTTTCTCTCTAGCCATGTTATCATGTGGCTTGTCTGCTGAACATATATTTCACCCTGTTGTCCACTTCCCTGACTCTATAGGTAGTGTGGTCTGGCCAGGACCTGAATCTCTATTTCTCTTGATCTTATAATCACCTCAAACCAATACCTCCTTGAGTAATTGGTCAAAATCTCATCTAATGCTGAAAATAAGAAACATTCCAAATTTTCTCAACCCTGCTCATCTTCTAACAGAGCCGCAGACAGGGATATTGAGACCAGACCTGAAGGCAGATGGCAAGCTTCTCCCAGAGCCTGTCCAGCCCCTCTAGGACAGCTTAGTTTCAGCTGATTCCCTTTACCCTGTCTGATTCCCTTTACCCTGTCTGATTCCCAGCATGTCTCAGTCAGCCTGACTCTGTTCATCTAGCAGATCAATGAGCAGAACAACTTGGTCCATGGAAAAAAAGCTATGTATCTGTGGCTCAGAGAGGAAGCAGCCTCAGCTTTGTAGATGATCTAGGGATCCTGAAAGAAAGTGCTCAAGCCAAGTCTAGTCAGTAGAGTTCACTCAGAGGAAAAGGGTTTCAACACAATGGTGATGGGGGCAATGGTGGAGAGGGTATATGCTAGAAGGAAAGTCAGAAGCAGTGCCTGGCAAAGACTTTAATTCTTTTAATTCCTTAGACTAATTGTGTAACATGACATTATGTAGTATGTGACTGGTCCATTATGTAGTATGGACTCCGTGTGTTGGGAGGCCAGCAATGTTGGTGATTTGCACAGTTATATAACCTAGGGCAGGGATAGGTTAAGCAAGAGCAGTGCCTCTTAAACACAGTGTGGGCACCATTTCCCTGGAGATCTTGTTAGAATGCAAATTTTTATTCATTATGTCTGGAGTGGGCCCTGAGATTGGGTGCCTAACTAGCTCTCAGGTGCCAAAGTCAAACACTGAACAATGAGCATTAGAATTATAGTTAGTTGTGTGCCAGCCTTTCTCTCCTGCTAAATAAAAATGCCTGGCCCATAGTGGAGAACAGTGACTGTTTATTATTGTTATTGTTAAGCTGAGCTTTTGAGCCTTCATTTTATTATTTATAGCTAGTCATTTAATTTAATTTAAAAGTAGTTAGCTTACTACTTTTAAATGAAATTCTTATATAAAAGTGCATACAACCAGTTAAAATCTTGTTTGTACTCAGCCATTTTCTTTCTAAGGTTTAAAATAATTTTATTCATTATACATTATTATTTTCTTAGAATGCTGAAAGGGCAGTGGGGAGGTTTCTGGAGAGAATCTTATTTGTATCTGCCTCTGTAACATCTACCATCACATTCGGGGCTCGGAAGCTCTCTGTTAAAAGCCTAAGCACTTCTGCCTGATTCCTAGTTTCTTCTGTATCTGTCTGGATTCTTTTTATAAAAAGATACTCACCACCCTACTCATCCCCCAAATATAGAAAATATGCTTCCATTCTTAGTAACGATTTATGTACAGAAAATTTCTCTTTAATAAATATTTGGAATTATTATCATTTAAAATCACAAAACAGTTCAACTTTGCAAATATTGCAGCCATTGTCTTTTAGTTTCCATATCTCAAGAAATCTTGCTCTTTTTACAATCACTAAAATGCTTTATAAAGATGTTACCCTGTAATTTATGTTTGATTTTTAAATAAGGATTTGGGAACAGTTGACATTTGAGCCATTTTTGTTGTTGCTGTTCAGTCACTAAGTCATGTCCAACTCTTTGCAACACCATGGACTGCAGCCCGCCAGACTCCTCTGTCCTCCACAATCTCCTGGAATTTGCTCAAATTCACGTCCATTGAGTCGGTGATACCATCTAACTGTCTTATCCTCTGCAGCTCCCTTCTCCTTTTGCCTTCAATCTTTCCCAGCATCAGGGGCTTTTTCAATGATTTGGCTCTTTGCATCAGGTGGCCAAAGTATTGGAGCTTCAGCATCAGTCCTTCCAATAAATATTCAAGACTGATTTCCTTTAGGATTGACTGGTTTGATCTCCTTGTGGTCCGAGGGACTCTCAAGCGTCTTCTCCAGCATTACAATTTGAAAGCATCAATTCTTTGGTGCTCAGTCTTCTTTATGGTCCAACTCCCACATCCATACATGACTACTGGAAACACCATAGCTTTGTGAGCAAACTAATGTCTTTCTCTCTCTCTTTTAAAAATAGGCTGTCTAGGTTCATCATATCTTTCCTTCTAAAGAGCAACTGTCTTTTAATCTCATGGCTGCAGTCACCATCTGCAGTGATTTTGGAGCCCAAGAAAATAAAATCTATCATTGCTTCCACTTTTCCCCTTTATATTTGCCATAAAGTGATGGGATCAGATGCCATGATTTTTCTTTTTTTTAATCTTAATATCATACAGTAAGATTCCATGTGTCCATTCTTAGCTTCAATTTGGGCTACCTCAAGGTGGCAAGTATCATGAAACATGGAGACTTTCTCACCTTCTCTCCTCTGGCCATTATTTCCATTTGTGTGGTTTGATGACATATTGTGGTGTAACATGCTACTTAGTCAATCCTATTTATTACACTATTCAAAGGATAAGAATTGAGTCTTTAATAAGAATACTGCATCAGCAGTCATTTATACAGAAAAGGAATAATAAGAGCTAACATTTGCTAAAGTCTTATCATGTGCCAGGTCCAAGGAGACATTTTAAAATTTTATAACTTTTTTTATAAGTTTTTCTTCCGAGTTAATCTCACAATAACCTCCTGAAGTGGGTACTTGATCATTTTATAACTTTCCCATTTTCTAGCTGGGAATAAAGTGTTGTATCTTATCCTTGATCATATAGCTAGTAATGATAATTCAAACCTGTTCAGCCAGACCATGGCTTAGGGGTTCAGTGAGTTCACTACTACTTATTGAGTATCCATGTGTGCATGGAGTTTAATCACAACCATCTTGGGTGGTAACCATTGTTTCCTTTGTTTTCAAAGGAAGGTTACTGGACTAACGTAGGTCACTTAGCTGGAAATGGGTCAAATTTGAGATGAAATTTTAGATCTGAGAAAAATAACTATTATTTGTTGTAACTTCTTGGTAGAAATCATCCCTTTAAAAACCCTGTCTATACCCTCCCATTGTTATCCCAAGGAAAACAGTGAGAAAAAAGAGGACTAGAAAGTCAATGAACCTACATAAATCATTGGAACTGAAGTGGTTTCTTTGGACAAGTTTGGTTTAAGTTGGTCAGATCTTTCTTTAAACCCAATCCTCCTTCCTAGTTGATCTCTTTCCTCTTCTTCCTCTCCCGCCCCCCACCTCCTTCCTCTCTCTACAACCCCTTCTACCTTCATGGCTGCTGATGATGCTTCCGTAATTTTGGTCAAATCTTCTTGTCTCTGTCCCATTTTTTTTTGGCATTGTTGTGTTGTTACCTCCTCAGGCCTTGAAACCATTGATACAGGAGTTGTCAGAGGACTTGGGTGTGCCCCAGTGCCACTGGCAATCTCTGCTTTTAAATAGGAAGCTTTCCACTCAGGGACTTCAGTTCTACCCTGAAGAGCTTTTGTTGTGTTTGGAAAGGTAATCTAACTAATCAGCTGGGCCCTCCCAGAACAAGTTTAAACAGCACCTTTCCCTGAAATGTCTTGCTAGATCTCTGGACTTTTTCCTCTCACCTGTCTCCTACAGCTCTTCTTCCCAGTAGAGGTGTGTTGATTACCGCTGAGTTTCTCAAAATGATCACAATTGGGTGAACCCTGAGAAGAAGTTCTCTTGGGGCAGTGTTTCTTAGAAAAGGTGATTTATTTTTTTCTAACCAAGAAGAAGACAAAATTTCAATAGTTTTAATTCATTTTTAAAATTTCCTGGTATAAGTATTCTCTACCTTTTCTTTAAAGGAAATATATAAGTTTGAAGGAGCCAAAATTAAAAAAGAACTTAAAATCTATATGAGAAGGGTTTTATTCCCAGAAAATGAAAATACATCTCAAAATTCATAATTATGCCTCTTCTTTCAAAAATTTTGATGGCATTTATTAATTTCATTCTTTTTATTCTCAAATGAAGACAATATACCTGAATCTGATCAGGGTTAAAAATTTGTCACTTGGTAGTCTAAAATTTGCATATCTTTGACTTAGTTATATTAAATTATTGGCACTTTGATCTTTCTATATGCCATTTTTCATGTGAGTTACTGATAAAAATGCAAAATATTAGTAATTTTTAATTTTTTTTTAAGTTGCAGAAAAGTGAAAGTGAAAGTTGCTCAGTCATGTTCAACTGTTTGTGACTCCATTGGAATTCTCCAGGACAGAATACTGGACTGGGTAGCCTTTCCCTTCTCCAGGGGATCTTCCCAACCCAGGGATCAAACCCAGGTCTCCCACATTGCAGGTGGATTCTTTACCAAATCAGCTATCAGGAAAGCCCCCAGTTGCAGAAGGGTATATTCAAATGGGGACCTCCTGAGAAAGCCATTCAATACAGAAATGGAAGCAGAGATCCCTGATCAAAATGGGAGCTGAGGTTATAGAGCCTTATGGAATTCCCCTCAGAAGATAATTCTGAGGCACATCTTACTTTTGTGTTCAAATACCACTACAATAAAATGTTTAAATGATGGTACAAAGAAAGTTGCCATACTAATAACAGGGACAAGTAAACTCCAAAGTGAATTCTTGGTTGACAGGAAGTCTGCCATGCGTGACTTGAAATATGCATAAATTAATGCATAAATGTTCAAATAAGATTTATTAAAATCTATGTAAGCTTAATATATGTGTTTATAATGCATGAAACTATAAGTTGAAACTTAAATACATGGAAGTTTATGTGTGTGAGTGCTCAGTCACTCAGTCATGTCCAACTCTTTATGACCCCATGGACTGTATCCCACCAGGCTCCTCTGTCCATGGAATTTCCCCAGCAAGAATACTGGAGTGCGTTGCCATTTCCTTCTCCAGGAGATCTTCCTAACCCAGGGTTCAAACCTGCATCCCCTGTGTCTCCTGCATTGGCAGGCAGATTGTTTACCACTAGAGGCATCATGGAAATTTAGGACTGCCTTAATAAAATGAAAAATTAAGCTCCTTATTGCTTTTGTACAATTTTACTATCTATCAGGGCATCTGGCATATAGTGGATAATCAGTGTATGTTTCTTAAAATGAGTTGAATAAAATTTACTTTTATGCATTTTTAAAGGACTGCTAGGTAATTTATTCTTTGCATAGTGTATTAATGGAACGTGGGATGTATTTATTGTCATTTTATTTGAAGTGAAACTAGGAAACAAACAAATGGAGACTAATGTCTCCAGTCTTTGGTAGTGTACACGATGAATGACCACATCTGTGACATTTTGCGCTATGCTTCAACCTGTAGTCCCACTGTGCTTCAACAGAAGCCTTGAAGGTTGAAGTAACAGCAAAAATTAAAAAGGGGCATGGTGCTTCACGGTTTGGTAGAAATGAATATTATTTAAAGCACAGTCTTATTAGCTTTGAGTGGGGTCAGATTAATCTTTGAGGAATGTAAGTTAAACTCTTTGAAAGAAAGTATCATCAAGAATAAGAGTTTGGGGGAACCACATTGTATATTTAAATGATCTGATGACCATGGCAACACATGCCTGACCATGTGTAGTTATGCCTTACTCTTCAGGCACCTGATAATCTAGAAAAATGCTAAAATTTTGTCAAGGTATTATCCATTCAAATGGATTGTTAACTATGACAAGGCAGCTAAAGAATTCATTTTAGTTTAAGATAAAAGTTTATGCTTGACTAAAAGGAAGTCTATATATAAGTAATAGACAGAAATTAAGAGAACATGACACTTGTTCTTTTATTCATTAGAGTGTGCAAAATAATGGTGCTTTGAATGTCCAGAAGATTCCCTTTGGGTGTTGGACATTTTAATATCATGTTATTGAGTGTCTGAATTTTGTTGCCTTCCTTTAAATTTTTTTTTTTTTTTTGGTACAGAGGTACATTTTGCATACCTGACTAAGTCATGTACAACTCTTTGTGACCCCAGGAACTGCAGCATTCCAGTCTTCCCTGTCCTTCACTATCTCCGGGTGTTTGCTCAAACTCGTGTCCATTCAGTCAGTGATGCCATCCAACCATCTTATCCTCTGTTGCCCCTTCTCCTCCTGCCCTCAATCTTTCCTGGCATCAGGGTCTTTTCCCATGAGTCAGCTCTTTGCATTGCTGGTGGCCAAAGTATTGAGAGATACATTAGTTCGGATCAATCTGATACATTTTTAACTTGTTCTTCAGCTTTGAGTTTTTTTAGAGTGACTTCTAGTTTAGTAATGACATGACTCTACAAAGTCTCTATTGAATGTCTCCTGTATTCAGTGAGGTCTTGCCACAATAAATGGTATGACATTGAACATCTTCTAATCCTGCTAGAGCCCTGGGAATTTTCCACTCACACATATCCAGTAGTTGTTCTTTGCATAGCATCGTGGAATTTTGCTCTAATTATGCACAGCTTAATGTTTAATCAAAAGTTTGAGACCTCCAAGCAGATTTCTATACCTCTTTCTCTGCATATGTTTTATCTCTATGCTATTCTGTCCCATAAGTTTCAGCTGT
Source organism: Bos indicus x Bos taurus (assembly GCF_003369695.1). Taxonomy (NCBI): domain Eukaryota; kingdom Metazoa; phylum Chordata; class Mammalia; order Artiodactyla; family Bovidae; genus Bos; species Bos indicus x Bos taurus. The sequence continues at coordinate 88,976,758 of NC_040081.1, read as the reverse complement.
CTCAGACACCCTGAGACAAATCTATGTTTTCTTAACTTGGTGAGACTTCCATGCTCTGCTTAGGTTTCCTCTCCCCGTGCTGGGACACGACACCCAGGTAGAAATTCAGGCTAGTAGTAAAGCCTACCTCATTTGCTCTTCTTTTCTCAAGGATCAAAATTCTGCATTGTCTGTTGTCCATAATTTGAAAAGTATTGTTTTTTATTTTTTAGTTGTTAACAGCACAAGTTTAGCCCTAGTTACTAAATCGTGTCTGAAAATTAAATTCTTCCTATAATTCAGGAACAAATAGATAATTTTGTCATGGGAAGTTCTGCCATTCCAAAATGCAAAACCTCTCATATCCAAGTCATAATGTTTTACATTTATTTTTCCATGATCCTATTGCTTATGGAGAACTTTTCCATAAAACCTAACAGTCATCTAGTCTTATAAATTAGAATTTATAAACTCTGAGAGATTCTGTTAGTTGTGAAAATTTGTGTTGTGTTTAATTACAATCTATTTTATTGGCTTCCACTTTTCAGTGTTTCTGTACACACACACACACATGTATATATTTTTACAACAATGATAAAAATGACAATGTATTGCCCAGCTTAAATGCCCGCTTTATTCATCAGATTTTCTTTTTAATTGTTCGGATTGCTTCCAAGAATGTAATCTACACAAAACTATGAATATTTGCCATCCCTGAGGATTTTCACAGGAATGTGATGCCGTCTGTAAGGATCATTTCAGTGGAAAGTTTGAGTATTAATGGGCTAAGAATAGAGCTTCCCAGTGGGCCAACATGGGCTTTAGTATAAGTTCTGATGTATTCCCAAGGAAAAAAAAATAATTTCCAATGTGCTTGAGCTGCTAATGTTATGATTTCATCCTTTTCTTATGATAGCGTAGACCTATAATCCCTTATCAGAAACTTTTGAAACCAATGTGCTATGAAATTTAGAATTTTTCTGGTTTGAGGAAGGTAATACTTTACGTATCCCATGTATTTTATAATATCTCCATCTGTGAATGGGCAACATGGAAATCATACTCCTTGATATTTTCACAATGAAATGAGTAAATATTCTCAGTAACTGAAATAAACAAATAAAAACAACCAAAAAAGTTATTATTGGAGATTTTTAGACTTAGCAGTTTCAGAAAAGGAATTAAGGATTAGTATCTAAGGTCCCTAAACTTCCCTCAGAAGGTCCCTAAGAAGACTCTAGGAGCAAAATATGTTCAGATATTGATACAATTGTAATATGTTCATATACATTGGTTATCTTTCCTGGTGACTCAGATAGTAAAAAAATCTGCCTACAATGTGGGTGACTCAGGTTCAATCCTTGGGTAGGAAGGATCCTCTAGAGAAGGGAATGGCGACCCATTCCCGTATTCTTGCCTGGAGAATCCTGTGGACAGAGGAGTCTGGAAGTCTATAACCCATGGGATTGCAAAGAGCTGGACACGACTGAGCAACTAACATGCATATACATTATTCATTAGATTAAAATGCATGTCAGAGAAGGTATCGTTTATATTTTCATTGGAAACAACAGATAAACTTTCATAGAAAAATTTTCCCTTAATTTATGAGTTTAAGTACCTTTGTAGTGAAATAAATGAACAATATTGAAAGAAATATAAAGGAGAAGTAATCCATTAGCACTGGTAATCATACTATTCAGGGTTTTACAACATCTAATATTTTTATACTACTACTGTCTGAAAAGCATTTACAGATGTTATCTGACTCTTCTCAGAATCCTCTGGGGCTTATAGGATGGGTACTATTATCAATCTCAATTTGCACATAAGAAAACTGAGGCTTAAAAAAGCCACCTGCCTTGTCAAAGGCCATTTAGGCCTCACAGCTGGGCAAACTGAGTGCTCACTTTACTGTATTTCTCCGTCAATCCAACTGCAGCAAAACTTTATTGAAACATGTTTCTCATTGTAAAGAAGTCATTTGTTTTCTCTACATGGATTAAGAAGCCCTCATTTATTTATTCATATATTAAAATTAAAGTGTAAAGACTTCCCTGGTTATCCAGTGGTTAAGACTCCATGCTTCCACTGCAAGGGGCATGGGTTCAATCCCTGGTCTGGGAACTAAGATCCCACATGCTGCATGGTTCAGCCAAAAAATAATTAAAGTGTAGTGGGTATTTACCATGAGTTCTAGGCATAGCACCAGCTCCATAGAATTCTAACTTACTTAGCTGTAGGAATTGCCTTTTGGAAAAAAATAGGAACTTGATCAACTAACTAGGAAGGTCAAAATAAAACCAAATTCCTAAAATTTTTATAAGCCTCCTTTGTGAATACTAAACTAGACTTGTGCCCAAGGAACCATTTCAGTACTAGTAGAGAGGTTCCAGACAGCACTTCTAAGGGCCTGTTTTCAGATGAGGCTAAGGTTAAGTGTTGACATACCTGTCTGAGGTCCTATAGCTCATGACATGGCAAACAGTCTCTTTACCAGACCAATGGCCTCTTTCCATACATCTCACCCTCTCCTGCCCTCTCCCCATGTCCATAAGTCTATTCTCTATGTCTGTTTCTCACTGAAGTCTACTGAATGAGCCACGTCTCTGGTCCTTGTTTCCTGCACTGAGGCTATTAGCTCTAAAAGCCTTCATGGAATGAGTCACGTGCTTGAAATGATACTTGAGAATCCAACAGGCAGTCTGCCAAGTCATTTGCAGGTAACTTTGACTAAGAGAAATACCTGAGAATTAGTGCCTCACCAATATCAGGCCATTCTTGGGATCCCAGGATATTTTAATTAATTACTTGTTTTAATTACCGTTTACATGGATCGTAGGTAGAGCCAATAGGAGCCAATGTCCTGAAATAAGGCCTTTGTTGATGTGTCCTTCCTCTTCATGGGTAAAGATCACATAGCTATACAAAGCCTTATCCTATAGGACATATTAATATTTCTGAGATAAAGTGAGTCCCATTAATTGGTATGTGTATGAACGTTCATGCTATATTCATGTGTGTGTGATGCTAAACTGATATAATGTAAAATGCTCTTTAAATAGTACCATATCTGTATAAGCAATACTCTTTTTAATAAATTCATTCTATCTAGGTGGATAGCCAGTTATCAAAGTGAAGCATGATTTCCATCAAATCTTCAGGCAGTAAAATAAGAAGTCTGCAAGAAAAAAAAGTGAAAGAAAGTGTTAGTCGCTCAGTCGTGTCCAACTCTTTGTGACCGTAAGGACTGTAGACTGCCAGGCTCTGTCCATGGGATTCTCCAGGCAAGAATCAGATCAGATCAGATCAGTCGCTCAGTTGTGTCTGACTCTTTCCGACCCCGTGAATCGCAGCACGCCAGGCCTCCCTGTCCATCACCAACTCCCAGAGTTCACTCAGACTTACGTCCATCGAGTCAGTGATGCCATCCAGCCATCTCATCCTCTGTCATCCCCTTCTCCTCCTGCCCCCAATCCCTGCCAGCATCACAGTCATTTCCAATGAGTCAACTCTTTGGATGAGGTGGCCAAAGTACTGGAGTTTCAGCTTTAGCATCATTCCTTCCAAAGAAATCCCAGGGCTGATCTCCTTCAGAATGGACTGGTTGGATCTCCTTGCAGTCCAAGGGACTCTCAAGAGTCTTCTCCAACACCACAGTTCAAAAGCATTAATTCTTCAGTGTTCAGCTTTCTTCACAGTCCAACTCTCACATCCATTCGTGACCACAGGAAAAACCATAGCCTTGACTAGACGGACCTTTGTTGGCAAAGTAATGTCTCTGCTTTTGAATATGCTATCTACGTTGGTCATAACTTTCCTTCCAAGGAGTAAGCGTCTTTTAATTTCATGGCTGCAGCCACCATCTGCAGTGATTTTGGAGCCCAGAAAAGTAAAGTCTGACACTGTTTCCACTGTTTCCCCATCTATTTCCCATGAACTGATGGGACCAGAAGCCATGATCTTCGTTTTCTGAATGTTGAGCTTTAAGCCAACTTTTTCACTCTCCTCTTTCACTTTCATCAAGAGGCTCTTTAATTCTTCTTCACTTTCTGCCATAAGGGTGGGGTCATCTGCATATCTGAGGTTATTGATGTTTCTCCCAGCAATCTTGATTCCAGCTTGTGTTTCTTCCAGTCCAGCATTTCTCATGATGTACTCTGCATATAAGTTAAATAAGCAGGGTGACAATATACAGCCTTGATGTACTCCTTTTCCATTTGGAACCAGTCTGTTGTTCCATGTCCAGTTCTAACTGTTGCTTCCTGACCTGCATATAGGTTTCTCAAGAAGCAGGTCAGGTGGTCTGGTATTCCCATCTCTTTCAGAATTTTCCACAGTTTCTTGTGATCCACACAGTCAAAGGCTTTGGCATAGTCAATAAAGCAGAAATATATGTTTTTTCTGGAACTCTCTTGCTTTTTCCATGATCCAGCGGATTTTGGCAATTTGATCTCTGGGTCCTCTGCCTTTTCTAAAACCAGCTTGAACATCAGGACGTTCACGGTTCACATATTGCTGAAGCCTGGCTTGGAGAATTTTGAGCATTACTTTACTAGTGTGTGAGATGAGTGCAATTGTGAGGGAGTTTCAGCATTCTTTGCATTGCCTTTCTTTGGGATTGGAATGAAAACTGACATTTTCCAGTTCTGTGGCCACTGCTGAGGTTTCCAAATTTGCTGGCATATTGAGTGCAGCACTTTCACGGCATCATCTTTCAGGATTTGAAATAGCTCAACTGGAATTCTATCACCTCCACTAGCTTTGTTCATAGTGATGCTTTCTAAGGCCCACTTGACTCATATTCCAGGATGTCTGGCTCTAGGTCAGTGATCACACCCTCGTGATTATCTGGGTCATGAAGATCTTTTTTGTACAGTTCTTCTGTGTATTCTTGCCACCTCTTCTTAACATCTTCTGCTTCTGTTAGGCCCATACCATTTCTGTCCTTTATTGAGCCCATCTTTGCATGAAATGTTCCTTTGGTATCTCTGATTTTCTTGAAGAGATCTCTAGTCTTTCCCATTCTGTTGTTTTCCTCTATTTCTTTGCATTGATCGCTGAGGAAGGCTTTTTTATCTCTTCCAGGGGATTTTCCCAACCCAGGGATCAAACCTGGATCTCTTGCATTGCAGGCAGATTCTTTACTGCCTGAGCCACCAGGAAAGTCCCTTTCAAGCTGACAAAAAAAAAAAAAAAAGTTCAGGAATTCTTTCTACCTGATAAGAATAGGCACCAAATAAATTGGAAAAGAGAAGCATGGATGTAGAAAAGAACTCCTTGATTCATACAGAACTTCAAAGGGCTTTTGTTTGGGGCCTCTACAAGGGTTCAAGTTGGCCCTCCTGATCTCTGGTTGTTTACCCATCCCTGTTACTCTTCACAACAAAGTACTTTGCAAATTTTCAGTAGCATTTAATATAAGGAAGAGCATCTTTATGGCTCCTGAGTCCAGCATCATTCTTATCCTGCCCATCTTTCTGCATTTATTTCCTCCTTCACTTCATTCCTTTCTTGTCACTCTAAACTGCTAAACTCATTTACTTTTTCCCTAGTCTTGGAAATTTCCTCCAACTCTCTCCCCATAAATGGAGAAACCTGCTTCTTGTGGTTGCACTAAGCATTCTCATGTTCTGTGGAAGGGTTAGGACTAGGGTTAAAGGAGTTTTTATTTGCTTACAAACCCCTAGAATCTGAGTGCATTGGAGAGTTAAAAATATTGAGGAACATAGGACCTTTTAAAGTATTTAAATCCAGAATTTCTTAATCCTCACCCATGGACTCTTGCATGGTTAAAAAATTAGCTTGAAGGATTATGTGGGTCCCCTGTAAATGGAAACAAGAAAAAAGTATGAATGGATGAGGAAACCTTTTATTTATTTTCATAAGATTTTTTGATCCCAAAGGGTCCCATAGTTAACCTTTTACAGTGAAAAATTCAGCAAATGGAGATTTGAGATTCCCATCATTCTCTCCTCCTCCCTTCAGGCTCCTTAACAACTGAAAATAGAAAAAGGTAGTCAAATTGGCCCAGAGAATTAATGGTAAACCTTCTGAACAATGGTAGTAGCATCTGAGCCTCAAATGGGGCTTTCTGCTTCCTCCTTTATTAATTAAAGAAGGGCAGGACTAAAGATATGGACACAGCTGGCCTATTCACAGGCAGAGAAACTGAATGAAATTCAGCCTGCTTGCTCACAGTCATAAGAGGAGAAGGAAGAGAGTAAAGGTTGGCAGGTATGGGAGCTTCATCTTTGCAAGTCAGTGACAACACTTTTGCCAACCAAGGGCTTCCCTGGTGGCTCAGATGGTAAAGAATCTGCCTGAATGTGGGAGACCTGGGTTCAGTCCCTGGATTGGGAAGATCCCCTGGAGAAGGAAATGGGTACCCACTCCAGTATTCTTGCCTGGAGAATTCCATGGACAGAGGAGTCTGGTGGGCTACAGTACCCAGGGTCGCAAAGAGTTGGACACTACTGAGTGACTAACACTTTGATAACTTTGATAACCAAGGGCCAAGGGATTTTTGCCTACTACTAATTCACCAAGTAGGTAGTCATCACATTTGACATCTTATCTGAGGGAGAATCAAATAAGAAGGCAAAAGAAAAAGTGGAAATATTACAATACTGAGGGGAAGTCACTTTGCCTCTGTGGCAATGTGCTATGGGAGTAAGGTTCCCAGCTAACAGGGAATGAATGAGGTGTACCTCACTCACAATCCACTTTTCACTGGGCCCTGTGAAAATACATTTAATAACCTCAGAAATACAGCTTTTGCACTAACCAGAAGTGAAGGCTGCTAATGTCTGTCCTCTCTCCCTTCCAATACTGTGCCTAAGATAGCACAGCATAGTGTAACTTCCCTGCTCCTATTCACCTTTCCCTACTAGGTAACCATTCTTATGCTTCCTGTGACCTTTTATTTTTAATTAACATAAATATTAATATAATCTGTGACATTTATAAAATGTATATTTAATTAACATAAAGAAATGTGAATTGTCTTGGTTTATATCTTATTTGCTTGAGCATTATCTTTAAAAAATTTTTTACATTAAAAAAAATCTACCCCTACTAATAGGAGGGTATCTCATGTTTCTCATAGCTGCACTGAATTTTCCAGGGTGCACGTACATTTGACTTTCCCGTTATCAAGTAATAGACACCTAGATTGCTTCTAATCCCCCACTATCATAAACAACACAGCAATGAACATCCTCATGCAAGTTCTTTTGTGGGCTTCCATGTCTCAGAAATATGTTCACTCTGGGTAATGGGGTATATTTATTTTTAATCTGATCAAGTGTTATTATAATGACAGTTCCAAGCTAATCTCCAACCAGTAATGTTTAACTGGTTGCCAACATTATCCATCTTTATATTTTTGCAAAAAAGTGACATTCATAAACATCAATTCTTTGGCACTCAGCTTTCTTTATGGTTCAACTCTCACATTTGTACACAAATACTGAAAATTTGTTTCTGCCCTTCACATTTTTATTTTACGTTCCTTGGGTTTATTCTATTGATCTTTTTCTAAATTTTGAGTTAAATATTTAGCTTAAGTTGTGTCCCTTTTAAGATTTTCTTATTTTCTAATAAATATACTTTAAATCTACAAACTGTCTATTAAGTATTATTTTAGCTAGCTATGCCTCACAAATTTTGACAAATAAAACATTTTCATTAGATTCTAAGTATTTTGAAATCTTCTTTAAGATAATTTTTAACTCAAGAATTTTTATGTTAGTGTCCAGGCATAAAACAGTTTTTGTTATCCTTTAAAAAAAGGTTCTAATTGTATTTTATGATGATCTAAGCTGCCAACCATCTCACTACCAGCATGCACACACGTATATGCAGAGAGTGTTTATGATACACTTTGTCTCTCCAGAGAGTCCTGGAAGAAGCTTGAATTGCCCTGTGCAAACCATCACTATGGTTATAGAAGATGCTCAGTAAATATGGCACCCCACTTCAGTACTCTTGCCTGGAAAATCCCATGGATGGAGGAGCCTGGTAGGCTGCAGTCCACGCGGTCTCCAAGATTCAGGCACGACTGAGCGACTTCACTTTCACTTTTCACTTTTCACTTTCATGCATTGGAGCAGGAAATGGCAACCCACTCCAGCGTTCTTGACTGGAGAATCCCAGGGACAGGGGAGCCTGGTGGGCTTCTGTCTAAGGGGTCGCACAGAGTCAGACATGACTGAAGCGGCTTAGCCGCAGCATTATTACATTAATGATTAAATGAACATAGTATAGATATGTTTGCATGTGTGTGTTTGAGAGATTAGAGGTTAAGGTGAAAATATTCACACAAAATATTACTAAAGAATTATGTTGATTTCCAAGTCACAGAAGAAAATAAGTGTCATTACTTTTATATTGGTCACTCAGTTGTGTCTGATTCTTTGCAAACCCATGGGGTGCAGCCCACCAGGCACCCCTTTGTGACCCTGTGGCCTGCAGCCACCAAGTTTGACTGTCCTGCACTCTTTGGAGTTTGCTCAAATTCATGTCCATTGAATCGGTGATGCCATCAAACCATCTCATGCTCTGTCACCCCCTTCTCCTTTTGCATTCAATCTTTCCCAAAATTAGGACCTTTTCCAATGAGTCCACTCTTTGCATCAAGTGCTTCAGCAACAGTTCTTCCAATGAATGTTCTGGGTTGATTAGGATGGACTGGTTTGATCTCCTTGTTGTCCAAGAGACTCTCAAGAGTATTCTCCCACACCACAGTTCAAAAGCATCAATTCTTCAGCACTTAGCCTTATGGTCCAACTTTCACATCTTTATAAGACGACTGGAAAAACCACAGCTTTGACTATATGGATCTCTGTTGGCGAAGTGATGTCTCTGCTTTTTAATATGCTGTCTGGGTTTGTCATAACTTTGCTTCCAGGTATCACATATCTTTTAATTGCATGGCTACAGTCACTGTCTGCAGTGATTTTGGAGCCAAGAAAAAAAAGTCTGTCATTGTTTCCACCGTTTCCCTATCTATTTGCCATGAAGTGATGGGACCAGATGCCATGATCCCAGTTTTCTGAATGTTGAGTTTTAAGCCAGTTTATTCACTCTCATCTTTTACCTTCATCAGGAGACTCTTTAGCTCCTCCCTGTTTTATGCCATAAGGGTGGTGTCATCTGCATATCTAAGGTTATTGATATTTCTCCCAGCAATCTTGATTCCAGCTTGTGCTTCATCCAGTCTGGCATTTTACATGATGTACTCTGCATATAAGTTAAATAAACAGGGTGACAATATACAGCCTTGACTTACTCCTTTCCCAATTTGGAACCAGTCTGTTGTCCTTGGACTGCAAAGAGATCCAACCAGTCTATCCTAAAGGAGATCAGTCCTGGGTATTCATTGATAGGACTGATGTTGAAGCTGAAACTCCAATACTTGGGCCACCTGATGCAAATAACTGACTCATTTGAAAAGACCCTGATGCTGGGAAAGATTTAGGGCAGTAGAAGAAGGGGATGACAGAGGATGAGATGGTTGAATGGCATCACCGACTCAATGGACATGGGTTTGGGTGAACTCCGGGAGTTGGTGATAGACAGGGAGGCCTGGCATGCTGCAGTTCATGGGGCTGCAAAGAGTCAGACATGACTGAGTGACTGAACTGAACTATTGTTTCATGTCTAGTTTTAACTGATGCTTTTTGACCTGCATACAGATTTCTCTGGAGGCAGGTCACATGGTCTGGTACTCCCATCTCTTGAAGAATTTTCCACAGTTTGAAGAATTCCACAGTCAATAAAGCAAAAGTAGATGTTTTTCTGGAACTCTCTTGCTTTTTCCTATGATCCAATGGATGTTGGCAATTTGTTCTCTGGTTCCTCTGCCTTTTCTAAATCCAGCTTGCATATCTGAAAGTCCTCAGTTCACATACTGTTGAAGCCTAGCTTGAAGGATTTTGAGCATGACTTGCTAGTGTGTGAGATGAGTATAATTGTGCGGTAGTTTGAGCATTCTTTGGCATTGCCTTTCTTTGGAATTGGAATGAAAACTGACCTTTTCCAGTCCTGTGGCCACTGCTGAGTTTTCCAGATTTGCTGGCATATTGACTGGAGCACTTTCACAGCATCACCTTTTGGGATTTAAAATAGCTCAGCTGGAATTCCATCACCTCCACTAGCTTTGTTTGTAATAATACTTCCTAAGGCCCTCTTGACTTCACACTCCAGGATGTTTGGCTCTAGGTGAATGATCACAACATTGTGATTATCTGGATCATTAAGACCTTTTTCGTATAGTTCTGTGTATTCTTGCCACTTAATATCTTCTGCTTTTGTTAGGTCCATACCATTTCTGTCCTTTATTGTGCTCATCTTTGCATAAAATGTTCCCTTGGTATCTCTAACTTTCTTTAAGAGATTGCTAGTCTTTCCCATTCTATTGTTTCCTTCTATTCCTTTGCACTGATCACTAAAGAAGGCTTTCTTATCTCTCCTTGCTGTTCTTTGGAACTCTGCATTCAGATGGGTATGTCTTTCTTTTTTTCTCCTTTGCCTTTTGCTTCTCTTCTTTACTCTATTTGTAAGGCTTCCTCAGACAACGGTTTTGTGTTTTGCATTTCTTTTTCTTGGGGATGGTTTTGGTCACTGCCTCCTGTACAGTGTTACAAACCTCCATCTATAGTTCTTCAGGCACTTGGTCTATCAGATCTAATCCTTTGAATCTATTTGTCACTTCCACTGTATAATCATAAGGGATTTGATTTAAGTCATACCTGAATGGCCTAGTGGTTTTCCCTACTTTCTTCAATTTAAGTCTGAATTTTGCAGCAAGTAGCTCATGATCTGAACCACAGTCAGCTTCAGGTCTTGTTTTTGTTGACTCTATAGAGCTTTTCCATCTTTGCCTGTAATGGTTCAATAAACTTTTATTTTGTTTTAAGGACTAAGAAATTACATGGAATAATAGGCAATTGCCTAGAACCTTCACAGTGACTATGGTAGCCTGAGTCATCCTTCCCCATGTTTGGTGACAACTGAGATTTTTCAATTCAAATATACTTTTCTGCAAACTCATTAGCACCTCACTTGGTAATCTTGAGCATTTTGTGGCTTCAGTTACAACATATATATTTTGACAACTCTCAATGTATAATTCTTCACCTCACTGGATTTCAAACGTATGTATCCAACTGCTTCCTATTGATAGATATCTCCTGACATCTCAAACTCAACAGATCCAAGGCTGCATTTATTATCACACTTGTAGACCTAGTTTTTCCTCTCATCTGCTCAATTTCAGCTGGGAGGTGAGGGCCAGCATTGATTCAGTTGACTGATTGTTCAGGCTGGTACACATTTCTTCACAAATCCATTAAAAACTAGAAAGGTTGATTTTATGAAATACAGAAGAGACATTCTCCATTCAAGTATAACTAAAAAGCCATGCTTTTCTTTTAGAATATTCAATAAGCTAGTTCAAGAGACGGCTACTTAAAATTGTATCACTATCTTCCTAGCCACTAAATCCAGGAACCTGAAGGCCACTCCAGATATCTTCTCTCCTCTCACTATCTTGTTCCCTCAGCTTTTTGGTTTTTCAATCTACAAAAACATCTCCAAATACATGTTGGGTTTCTCATTCCCTCCCTTAACTTCCCAACTTCAACTGTTTTTCTTTTCACTCTTGGGATATTTCAACTGCTTCCAAGCTAATGTTCCTACCTCTGGCTTTGGGCTTCACCATATGGTTGACTGTTAACCTATTTGAAATACAAGTGATCAGTACTATCCCTGATCAGCTGGCTTCAGTGGTTCCTCATTTAACTTACAGTGTAAGTTAAGGGCCCTGTGTGTCCCTGATCTGACCACTCCAACTTGCGTTATAGACTCTCTTGACTTTACCCTTTGTTTCAGTAATCCTGAACTATTTTATATATTTTCCTTTTTGAGGCATACTCTTTGATGACTTTGTAATTTGCTTGTGACTCTAATGGTTTCCTACGTAACTCCTACTCACCCTTCAAAGATTATCTCGGGTGGGCCCTCTTCAAGAAACCCTTCCTGCCTCAGTCAGCCTGGTCTGGATAAGAGCTCCTCTAAATTCTATGAATTCCTGGTACATATCTTAATCCAGCTATTTACTGCACTGTGTTGACAAGACACACTCTCCCACCAGTTTGGTGGTAAATGTCCCAAAATGAAGGCTTTTTTTGTCTTATATCCCTAGCACTATATTTGAGTCATCCACAATAAATAATCAGTAGCTGATGCTGAGGGAAATGTATACTTTAGGTGTGCAGAAAATGTATACTTCAGGTGTGCAGAAAATGTATACTTTAGGTGTGAGAACCAGAGGTTCTCAACACTGGTTGTAAATAGGAATCTAAAAAATACAGGGACCAATGACCCACCCCTGACCATTTAAGTCAGAAACTGTGAGGAGAGTGGCAGGGTTGGGATGAGGATTGCCACTTTGACATTTAAAACTCAACTAATAATGTGTGAGACTGGAAGCCAATTGGTTAGATGATCACTGGGCAAGGATTTGGAAATCCCAGCGGCTCAGTAGGTATAGAATCCATCCGCCTGTAATGCCAGAGTTGCAGGAGACATGGGTTCAGTCCCTGGGTCGGGAACATTACCTGTAAGAGGAAATGGCAACCCACTCCAGCATTTTTGCCTGAAAAATTCCGTGCACAGAGGAACCTGGAGGGCTACAGTCCAAAGGGTAACAAAGAGTAGGACATGACTGAGCAACCACACACATTAGAGACAGATGGAGGTGTTGATATTTGAGGCACCTCTCATCCATGAAATTCCATGAGATGATTGCTGGAAATATGCTTATTACTGGTGAATATTCTCAAAATATACCCTGCACAACAGAAAGCTTATTTTGTTTTTCACCCAGGTAACTTAGTTGACCAGCCAGGGATGACTGTGAATCATTCTACAACCTTAATGCTTTTGAAAGAACATTCACCAGAAATACACATGTATTTGTTTAAAATAATGTAAGAAAAGAGGAGCGAGTGGAGAAAAAGAGGAGTGGGTTTTAGTTGCTTTATACATTTATGTCGTGATATTAGGGAAAGAAGTCTCAAATCTAAATACTTCCTGGTTCATGCAAAAGGCCATGTTCAAACCTTATTTCTTTCTTGTTTATGGTGATGATAATGATGGGCAATATATTTTCTCTCTTTTATAATATCTATGTCTACTGTAATAGAGAAGCTATACCACATGTTGATTTTAGAAGCTTTTATAATTTATTGGACTTGCAATAAGTTCTATGTGGAATAAGAAAGAGAAGTTTGGGACATCAGTATTTGTGGGAGGACTAAGTGACTTCCCTGGTGGCTCAGATGGTAAAGCATCTGTCTACAGTGTGGGAAACCTGGGTTCAATCCCTGGGTCAGGAAGTTCCCTGGAAAAGGAAATGGCAACCCACTCCAGTACTCGTGCCTAGAAAATCCCATGGACAGAGGAGCCTGGTGTCTGGTGTCCATGGGGTTGCAAAGAGTCAGACACAACTGAGCGACTTCACTTTAAGTGACTCGAGTTAATAATTTTCCCATTAAGAGTACTTTCTAAGAAAACAGTTAAGTTTTGAAAATAAACATCAAAACAGTAAAAAAAAAAAAGGAAAGGAACTCCTTTTAAAATGATCATTTAAATGTTAGACAAATACCCTAAAGTCTTACAATCTCAAAAGTCACATTCAAACTCTCAATCTGTTTGATTAAAAAAAAAGTTTAATGAACTGTAAAATAAATACACTTCCATTAAATATTAAATAAATTATTTACAACTTGAAAAAATAGTTTTTATCTCCATGCATCTTTATGTACAGAAATAAGACTTAGCATTAAAAAGTGACAATTGAAAGTTTAAAACCATCAGAACGAAAAGGTTCTGTTTTCTTGGGATTTGCTGAAAAGAAGAACCAATGTATCACTTGCAGCTGTGACTTGGCAGTGACTCCGATCTGATACCCTGTTGGAAAATAAAATGAACTGTTAGAGACAGCCCAATTCCAACATAGCTTTGAGATAAGGTCAAAGAATAATCATCAATCAGAATTTCTGCCAATTTTTTTTTCCCCTAGGATGTCTTGTGGAAAGTGCTAAAAGCTTTTCAGAGACAAACTAGCCCTTCTGACTTGAATCTGTCTTTCACATCTGCTTCAGTTATATGCATACTTGGGTAGAAGACTGTGTGTTCAAACCTGTTTCATCAAATTCTGTTTATTAAAATTGCAGCACTGAGAATAGTGATGAGAAATAGTTTTCCTAACCAAATCTATGAAGCGGACATAATTAAAAACAAAGATTAAGTGGCTCAGTATATTTATGATATACAGTTAATTTAGGATAATTAGTACCAAGGGCATAATAATAGTAGCTACCAGTTAATAGGTAGCCACAATATGCCAACACAGCATATTCCTTTTCCTAAAGTCATTCCAGACCTCCTTTGAGAAATTTCAATTGCACTAAACAACCAAAAATAAACTCTTATTCATGCTGGTGACTTTAGCTTCAGAACATTAAGCCAATTCATTAATAACTTTTGATGAATAAGTATTGAGTATAGCACTGGCATGGATAATTATCTATTTCATGACTTACTGAGCTAATTCTGTAATAGGCTCAGAACACAATGCCTGTACTTAACCAGTGCTAAAGATAGTGCTCTTCAAGCATCTGGAATGTTAATAAAAGATGGAATCGCAGACTTAGTAGATTTAGGATTTGGCTTAGAAATGTGCATATTTAGCAAGTATCTCAAGTAATTCTTAAAACAATCGAAGGCAAAAAATAATATTGGGCTGGCCAAAAAGTGCATTTGAGTTTTTCTGTAAGATTGTAAGGAAAAATCCTAACATACTTTTTGGCCAACCCAATAACTTGAGGATGTGATCTCTTTCCAAAATGTCTGAGGAAATGGAGTTCCTTCTTTTGACTGACATTAAGAGTGTCCTTGATCTCCTTGCCTCCCCCTTCCTGTGGAAGTTTGCTTCATCAGCTGTTGACTTTAGTTGTCAACGAAATATCCCTCTCCATACTTTCTCCATACAACATGCTCAGCTCTCTCTCTTTACAAAAAAAATTTTTTTTTAAAAAATAGGAACTACAATCTGTACACTAACCAAGTTACCTCTCAAGTGTGAGCCCCTCTCCATTCCTGCTTCTTTTCTGTGCAAGGATATCCCACTGGTGTTTCTACTTCCTCACATTTGTAGTGCAGGTGCCCTGATGTTGGCTCTCCACCATGTGAGCTCAGCCTATCAGTTCAACCTTATCTCCTCCAACACCATTAGAACTAGGTCATCTTTCAAACCTTTCTAAAATAATCTAGCCCATCTCACACTATTGATCTTCCTTTCCACTTATAATCACATGTCCCAGTCTCATCAGTTCTTTGAGGCTCACTTCCAATGCCATCCTCTATCGCATCTTTTCTGCTCCCTAAATGCAGCCCACTGGATTCTATCTCTCCTTTGCTGGAAACTCCTCATATTCCATTAGTTCCTTTTTTATGACATATATTTTACTCCCCCTGATATTCTTGTTTCTTGCATCTTTTTCTATCTTCAAAACACTAAGCTCTTTGAGAACAGAATTTGTGTCTCCTTCACTTTTCTATCCCTTGGCATAGTAAGGACATGGTCCATTCTCAGTATGGAACTGCAACTCAAGCTGAAAGAATAACACCTTTGTGTAGCCAATGTTCATAGTGTACCATTAAGAAAACTTGCTTTTCTCATTTTTCTTCAGATAATAGACGTTATATTTTTAAAATTGTAAAATATTATTTAAAGATATCTTTTAAAACTCCAACCTGCAATAATACCTTCAGTTATGCTACAGCATGTGCATTTCCATTTTCTTGTCGAAGTTTCTTTCGTTCTTCAGCGACACCTTCATATCCCCTGAGGTATCGTCTTCGAAGCCTTCAGAGAACAAGATATTCTACTGTCACCAAAGTTCTATTCATATATACATTGACTGGGGTTTCATGAGCACAGGGAATTTCTGTCATGAGTCCTATGGACCACTATACATTTAAGGACCACTCCACCAAACCCAAAAAACTAAACCCAGGTAAAAAGCATCACAATGTTCTTTTAAGGGAATCTTTATGTTGATTTTATATAAACATATTCTGAGATTTAAACAAATGTGCATTGGGATGCAAACTTTTAGAAGGCATGAAACATATCCATATTTTTCCCCGAACCAGCACAATTGCAGGCACAGCTGGAAGAAGATAGTATAGTTTTACCACAGAAGGGCTGTACAAACTAATGTAAATGCTTAGGTTTTGTTTTTTTATATACAGGCTTAAAAACAAATTGATTTTATTTCTAAATATAATAAATATTTCTAATTTATTGCTACCTGATACTCAAAAAACTCAATGGTCTGAAATGTTTTAGTGTTGCTCAAGCAATTCAATTTTTATTAGCTTTTTTATCTACTAAATGTTATTATTAAAATCTTAAGAACTTTTGTTGTGATGTTTGGGAAAAAACTGATTTCAGTTATGTAAAAGCAGCAACTGTGTCTTAGGCTGGTATTTGCGATGTGTTTCAAATACAGGGAAGAATACAAGAGAAAAGGAAAACATGACAAAGCTTTTCCATACTTTTCCAAAGGATTATTAAATATTTCAATTTGAATAATTATGAGTTTTTGAATAATTCTTTCAAAACATCTTCCCTAACTGGCAGTTTCTTCTTCTGTCATTCTACGTCAAATAATAATGGTGTCTGAGTGTATTTTTCCTAAACACACTGGCATATCATATCAGGCTTGAGGTACCAACAGACTGAAATAATTTCTCGGATGTGCAAAACAAATTTAAACCACACATCAAACTTTACGTGCATCATAAAATTGTGTTTTACCTGGCATTTTATCATTAGCTGATATGAGTTTAAAATAATAGTAAACAATGACAGAAGATAATTCCTTGTTTCCTGAATGGCAGGAGTAGTAGATCATGTATACAATCCAGTTGTTAAAAGTAATTTACCAAGACCTAAAATTAGAATAATGAGTCTTGCTTTTCCCAAGCTCCAGTAGCACATGAGTCATTACAGAGCCATTCACACCCTCCCTGAAGCTCCTTAATCTACTGACTTTTGTTTGACAGACAATGCCATTTTTACATACCCACCAGTGGCTACTACCTAGGACAGTCTAGTTCTAACATTCATTGGTCATGAAGTGAAGTAAAGTATGAGCACAGGGAAGATACTGCTAGAATGAAACAGTAATAGAATTGTCCCTGCTTCCTACGCCATGCCATATGGAGGAAACTTTTTTTTTTTAGTAATTGAATTCCCATACTTCATTTGACAATAACAAAATAGGCATAAGCTCTAATAAGTCAGTACCATGCTATCAAATTCCTAACTCAGAATTTTGCATTCTGACAGAAGCAGAAGACATCTTTTCTTGGCTCCTGGCTTGAAGCTCTTTGTGACTTTTTAGTATCAAAGCAATGTCTCTGACAACCTAGTTCCTAATTAGCTTCTGGGGAAGCTTGCTTAAGCATAATATACTAATGGAAGATATTAACAATCTGAGATTCAGAAGTAGCCATGAGTAGACATATAACATGAAACAAAACCATCAATTTTTAAGTTCAAGAAAAGGGGTTCATATATTAAGTTTCAATGGTGGCCAAAGGAATACATTTAACCATATTCTGTGAATTGTCAATGAAGGGTAAAGATACGGCCAAATATCACGTACCACTAATAGAATAACTCACGTAAAATATGATACCACATTAAGATAGAAATCCTGAAAAAAATCAACCTGGCATTACTTTATTAGGGATTTTAAAGACATGCCTTACTTACAGGATTGTAATAAAAACAGCAATAGCTGTGAAGGTCATGGCAGAGACGAAAGCAGCTATAGCTGCTAAAGCAATTTTTGATAAATCGCTGTCGACCATGCTCTGAGTCTTCATGGACTTTTCCCCACATCGTTCACCAAAGTACTCTGGATAACATCTGCAAAGAACCCACATTTTAAAATTATAATCACTGAAAAGATTCCAATAATCACATTTACTTTCCAGATCACAAACCATCATTAATTCTAGCATTCAAAAAATCAGTCCAGGCATTTATTTGTATTTCAAAATGATGAGCTGTAGAATGCATTCGCGCCTAAGGTGTATTAGTATAAGAACAAGTTGAGATTAGTCTGAGTGTGATATTCCAAGAGGACACGCCTTTTCATTCTTTGTGCTCCTTGTATGACCAACTGATGAATTCAGTGGCTTGTTATGCAGCTAATACATTCCACTACCATTTAATGTGCTAGCAGCTTTTAGGGAGAAGGAAGCAAGAACAACATTAAGTGAAAACTACCTTAGTTCCTTTTTTATCAAGAGGTTTTGTAAAATATATATTGCGAAATGATGATTTCCACCAGGGTTCAGCAAACTATTGCCCACGGGTCAAATCTGGCCATTTGCTAGGTCTTTTATAGCACGCAAGCTGAAAAATGTTTTTTTTTTTTTTAACAGTTTTAAATGGCCATGTTTTAATTGGTTATATGATAACCGTACATAATCTTGACCCACAACAACCAAAATATTTCATATCTCCTTCTTTAAGGAAGTTTGCCAACTCTTGGTTTATACATTGAAAAAAAACACAAATGGTTTTCTGCAACTAGGGGTTTCATACACAGTGTTAGAAATATAGAATTCCATATGATTTAGGGTAACTTACTGGCATGATACTGTTTCCAGTTGCTCTAAAAATGTACATTTTCCATGAATGCAGAAATTTTGAAATTCTGTATCACACAGATTTTTCTTCTTTCTGTTTCTTCTATTTTTTCCATTTTTGCCTCCCTTTTTCTTTCTCTTGGGTTTATCTGAAGTCTTTTCACTTTCCGTTTTGTTTTTCTTAGGCTTAACTACCTGTTCAACTAAAAAAATAAAAAAGAAAAGATCTATTGACAAAAGTCTCTCTTCACGTGGAACACCATTTTGAAGACATGAGAGAAAAATGTCCTAGCAGTAAGTTCACAGGGTAACAGCCGTATCAGTCTCATTTTTTAACACAACTCATATACAATAATTGAACAAAGACAATATCTGTATTATGTGGCACTTAGAATCTGAACACATTTGTTATTTTATTAGCTTAAAAACATATTTTGATTTATTTGTATCAGTATTACTACTACTGATAACAGGAATAATAGGAGTTACTTGTCTAAGAAAATCCATGAAATATTTTAAACATTTGTTTTTACTTTAATTCATACCAGGTTCTTGGTAACAAGCATTAATTTAATTAAACCCAAATTACAGTTGAATGTATTGTTACTATCCACATGATACAGATGAGAAAAAGTAGAGTCGAGTAAAGACAAGTAAATTGCACTAAAACAGTAGCTAGAAAATGGCAGTGCTGGAATGTTAAAGCCTATTAATACCCAATTACATTATGTTTTCTCTTGGAAAAGCTCAGTTCCATTAATTAAAGTGGGGTTTGAGTATATTTGATGATTTTCTTTACTCATATCAGTCTTGTGCTATCATAGTTGGGAATTGGTGTGTTATTACCTGAGGTGAAAAGAACAGAATTATACATTAGAGTTAACTTTCTTCAACTCCCAGATTACAACAGATTATAATTAATTGATACCTTCTGGGGGCTAATTTCTATAATCAATCTATTTGAAAAACAGAGTCCAGAAATATTTGTACTTGATGCTTCATGGGTTCATCCTAACTCTTCAGATTCACAGAAACCTTTGTTCAGTGTTATAGCTATGCAGGGTATAGTTTACCCACACATTAAACATAGGAAGGAGGAGTTTCTATGTTAGAGCTGTGCATTTTGTCTTACTAATCTCTGCATAGGTTTATCTGAGCAAGTATTTAGTGAGCCCAGAGAAAAGAGTCATAAAGTCATAATAAAGTTAGTCAAAATGGTTCTGCAGTGCTCAGTAAATAGAGAACTCTAGAAACATAAGGAAGGGTAGCAAAGCTGGAGCCCTGTGATTAAGGTAATGAAAAATTAAATACTTTGAGTATTTTAGCAGTCATTATATCAACATTAACAATAGTCAAATTAGGAGCAATGTTTAATAGGTGGCTATGCAATTTTTGTGTTGAAACTTCCCTCTGATGATGAGAAAAGTACCCCAAATTAGAACAGTTCCTCTAACAGAGACAGTTTAAATCAATATTACAGCACTTTACAGATACATTACAAATTTTAAACAGAGACAGTCACTATGCTGAAGTGCTACAATAGACATTATCTTCATGGAGCAATTTTCACTGTATTTTACAGTGTATTGTAATTTTGGCCCCTAACCATTTTCATTCATCACCATCAATTCATTTGGCCTTATGAAATGCCAACTTGAAACATCTTTAAGAGAAAAATTTCTAGAGTCTTAATGGTCTCATCTCATCCCCCTCCCAAAATAAGAAATGGACCCCTTTCCCACCTTATGTAAAAGCACATAAGGGAGGTGTGGAGCAAGGGAGGAAAATGGAGTGTTTGATAAAACTTTTCCCACCTGCCACTGTCTTCATGTTATCACTTGCTATTCCTTCACCAGTTCTGGGAGCTAGACAGAGGGGAGGAGTCAGGGAAACTAAGATCAGGAAAGAGGACGCTTTAAACCCTGCCTTCATAATGGATGCTCCTAGGATATTTAGATTTGATTTACTGATGACCTCATCTGCCCTCAAACTCCAAAGTAATATGAGAGTAATGAACAATAGTGACCTCTTACTCTGGTACCCTCATTTTAAGTAAATGCTCTTTTTGAAAAATCAGATAACAGCAGAAGAGAAGAAATTATAGGTCACTATTATTTAACTGACAATTGAGATTTAGGGTTAAACAGAGATGTTAGTGACATAAAATCCATGCATATTTGTTCTTTAATATTTCCAGAAAGTGATATTACTAATGCCAATGTTGCAACACAATACACAGTGCTAAGATCCAATCATTCTTTTCCCATTACATCTTTCTGTTCCCTTACCTGGGTCTCCTGCACTGCAGGCAGATTCTTTACCAACTGAGCTATGAGGGAAGCCCTATTTGTGTCCAACTGAGTTATTTAGAGAAAAATGGTGGTGGGGAGTGGCTATAAAAGCTGATATAAAGTATATAGGGTTGGTTGATGTCTACATTGGTTTTTCACATCGGGGAGTGGTCATGTGGCAGAGTATCTGAAATCCAACAGATTGGAGTTTCTCATTCTGGCTGTGGAACTTTGGGCAAAGTGCTTAACCTTCTTAAGCTTCAGTTATCACATCTGTAAAATGATAACAATTCCTACTTTATAAAGTTGTGAAGATTAGACTTACCAGACATGAAACATTTGTTAGAGCTCCGGACACAAAGGTTGTGCCTACTAAAAGCTCCTTCTATCTCAGTTTCCAGCTTAACTAGCAGGATGCACAACAGTCATACACACAAGAAAGCCACTGGAAGATCTTGGAGAGGCTTTTCTTGAAGCAGCTTTGCTCATACAAACCACATATCTTATAGGCTATACTGTCACCTTCTCCTCTACTCACCTCTGACTGAATCATCTACAATATAGCCAGATATCTGTGGTTCATTATCATACTCTTCTGCATAGTCATAGTCGATCACGGAGGACAGTTCGCCACCAGGAGGCGTTTCACTTGCAGAGGAAATCTCACTTCTTGAGGTCACCTCAAATCTGTCAGCACTGTGGTCCCCAGAAAATGGTTCCCCTTTTCCAGAGTAGGTGTCATTGACGTCTAATCCAGCAGTATAATGGGCTATGGGAGCGAGAATAAGAGAAGAAAAGAAAAAGTAAAGTGGGGTGCCTTTTCTCTCCAGTCAATTCTGTTCGGGAGGAATGTTTATCTTCAAAGCAGTGACGGCACATGTGTTATTGTTTGCGATTGAGTCACTTATGAAAGCTGCTTCATACTCTGCCAACAAGCAAACTCAACTGTCCCAATTACAGAGCTTCTTTTATTTAGGTTTTCTTTTCCACAGATAATCTACATTAATTTCCACATCAAAAACCCACCAAATAGGCAAATTAATGTAATATAATTATTTAAGAGGTAACATCTAAATATGACCATAACTTCATATATATATATATACAATAGAATGTTACCTGTTCCATTTTAATAAACAGATTCTAGAGATAAACCCAATATCTTTTTAACACATGCAGTACCTTTTTAAAAAGAGTATGCATATCAAATGTAAAAAGTAATATGAATAGTAGTTGGTAATAAATTTTCTTACTGTCATTGTTTCTTATTATTGCCCTCACATAGAGAAGAAACTAGGGACTAGGTAAGACTTGGGGGCCAGTTTCAAGCCCCTGCTTTATCGTTTGTTGCTTAGTGGCTAAATCTTATAGGAGTATTTTGCGACCCCATGGACTGTAGCAAGCCAGGCTCCTCTGTTCAAGGAATTTTCCAGGCAACAATCCTGGAGTGGGTTATCATTTCCTTCTCCAGGGGATCTTCCCAACCTAGGGCTTGAACCCTCGTCTCCTACTTGGCAGGCGGATTCTTTAGGTCTCAAAACAGTGTCAGAGTGGTGCTTTTAAGTAGAACCTCTTCCTGGGACGATGCCAGGCCCTCTAGAATGGTAAAAACAAAATCACTTGACAGAGGAGACGGAGAATTTAGGTAGGAGATAGGACTCCTTGGTCTGGGACTTCTCTTCTGCAAGATCTCTAGAAATCACTTTACCGCTGTAAAAGGAAGGGTATGGATTACAGGATCTCTAAACTCCCCTTCCTCTGGACTAAAGTGAGAGTACAAAGATTCTCAGGCACCCTCCTGCTGGCCTGGAACCTCTAAGACACCCGGCCTGTTTTTTCAGCCTCCATAGGAGGGGCCGGTATGTCGATTACCTCCCATCGGACAGAGTCGGGGGACACCCAGGGGCGGCTTTCTTTTTTTTTTTTTTTTAAGAATCAGCAGCAAAATCCAAGAGGCGACCAGTTTGGCCTCTGTGGGAGAAGCTCCGGGCAGCTCAGAGCCGGGATGTCCTCACCTGAGCCAAAGATGAGGAGCGACAGCACCACGGGCGCCGGCGGCAGCAGCGGGGCTCTCATTGGTCCCTCGGAGCGGCGGCGTCGCGGTCTCTGGGGCAACTCGGCCGGGAGCTGCAGGCGGGAAGAGGCGGTGGTGGCCGAGAGCTGGGACGCTGGGGGCCGCGTGGCCGAGCTCGCAGGCCCGGCCAGCCTGGGGTACTGGAGGCAGCTCCTGGAGCTCGCCTCGCGATCCCTGGGCTCAGGTTCCCTGGGCTCAGGCTAGGGCACCAGGTGTGCGAACATTCCGGAGGTGCTGCGCGCACCTGCCGCTTTATAGGCCGGGCGGGGACCCGGGCATCGCCCGTGACGTCACGCCGCGGCGGAGGGTGGAGGCGGGCGGCCTCCCGGGAAGAAGTTACTACCCGAAAACCACACACGGATGTCAGGCGCCCCACCTCCTGAGAGCGCAGAGAGCCGCTGGAAGGAAGTGAAAATTAAACCTCTCGCTGCAAGCTGAAAAAAAAAAAAATTACCAGATCCATACAAGGGACAGGAGTGGAGTTTGGGAGCTAGGAGCTGACATTCAGAAGTCCCGAACATTCAACCCATCTGAAAATCCTCAGAATATACTTTGGTTGATCTTAGTGTTACCACAGACAGGAATTACCTAGAAAAAATTCCATTTTAAAATGTTGAAGTACCTTAAGATCAGGAGTGACTTAACAATGGTCCGATGTCTTTAACAATAACGGTCATAATATGACTACAGAGCCCACCTCCTAATGAGAAGCTGCTTTATTTACCTTATCTCACCCGGAGGCCCTTCCCCACCCACTGTGAAGTGGTCAGAATTTCCAACCACCTCCCGTCCAATTTATTTTTGTGGCCCAGGGACCCATCCTTGTCAAAATTATTATTTATTGATTTTTTTTTTTTTTTTGGCAGAACAATACACTAAAAATATTACCAATACCACCTCACTCAAAACCTAGGGAGGTCTAAGTATCATCTTCCCTGTTTTACAAGAGGGACAAATGTCAGCTTTACAAGGCAGGGAGGACTTCACACAGCTGGTCATGGCAGGAGCCAGACAGATTCATCTTCAACCTCATCTCACTCTTAAACTCTCTTTCCACTCTGATAAAAGGATTTAGACTAAACTTCTCTTTGAAAAGAGAATTTCTACAGGAGAATAATATTTAACCTAAAGGAATAGTCTCTGCTGATAGCATATTGGGATTGGATGACGAAGAATGGTGGCCAAGATTTTGCTTCTGGAATCCCAAGACAGAATGAGCCAGCTTTGAGAGTCCATTTAGAACCTAGCAGGGCATTTTAATCATGACAAGCAGATAAAGTGAAGAGAGAGGGAGAGATTGATTAATTTGACTAACTTCTACATGGAGACAACTCCAGAACTTGATTTTTCATGACTTGAAGAAGAGAAAAAAGCATTGTTCTAAGTATTTCTTTGTCCTGAAGGTATCTGTCTCTTCCGTGACTGTTCCAGTAAAACAGTTCTTTTTAGGAATGTCAGTCACAGTGGTACGTGTCCTAATTCTGGGAAACTTTTTTCAAAGTTGTGTATTTTTTAATGACATGTCATAATAATGTAGGCTAAATAGTACTTTACATTTAGTAGGATAAAATAGAGTC
Organism: Bos indicus x Bos taurus; assembly: GCF_003369695.1. Lineage (NCBI taxonomy): Eukaryota > Metazoa > Chordata > Mammalia > Artiodactyla > Bovidae > Bos > Bos indicus x Bos taurus. Next base: position 88,952,096 of record NC_040081.1, on the reverse strand, counting down.
ATGACTCATGCCTTTGCTCCTACTGGACATTTGTTGAGACCATATTTTGTGTATTTCACTTGTTTTCTGTTTTATGCAGGGAGATAATTAAATGATGACCAGTTCCCAGTAGCTCAAGGAGGTGAAAGTCAGATGCAGAGTAAAGTAGGTCTTTTATATCAGATAAGAAGGATTGAGTGCCATGAAAAACCAGGATGCAGTTTAGTTTTGTTCTGTGTATCATGGAGAGCATTGTGGCAAGACGGAGAGGTCACTCAATGGTCTTCCCAGAAGCAAGTGTAAATGAAAAGAATACCTGAAGACAAGGTGTGACCAAGAGTGGAAAATAAGATGAGAAAGATGACCCTGCCCATTCCAGGGTGAAGCAGGGGCCTGCATGGTCATCTTTTTTGGTGGATGAGGTGACTGTGATTCAGAGAGACTCACATTCTTACCAGCAGATTTCAAAAGATGGTGGAGATTTTGTTTAGCATGCAGATTGTTGCCTAGGCTGGTATATCTTTCTGCTCTCATAGGTTTTGATTTTGTTCTCATCCTTCTCTTCCTCTCTTCTTACTTTCTTCTTATTGAAAGTGAAAGTGAAAGTAGCTCAGTCGTGTCTGACTCTGTGACCCCATGGACTATACAGTCCATGGAATTCTCCAGGCCAGAATACTGGAGTGGGTAGCCTTTCCCTTCTCCAGGGGATCTTCCCAACCCAGGGATCAAACTCAGGTCTCCTGCATTGCAGGCGTATTCTTTACCAGCTGAACCACCAGGGAAGCCCTTCTTCTTATTGAGGTGAATGCAAGTTGTGCACACCTATCATCAAAAGTGTTTCACTTTGAAGTGAAAGTGGGCTCTTTACATTGGAAATTGTCTTGTCTTTTTCCAGTTGGAAATTTAGAGGGTGGTAATTTACATTGGTGTGGAACATAACATAGCATCATAGGGACTGAGTGCTTAGTATCAACTTGAGATTCAAACCAATTGAGTTTTCATATACAAATTCCACCATATAGTAAATTACTTAATATCTGAAAGACTCTGGATTCCTCATCTGAAAATAAGAATAAAGATACCCACATGCCGTTAAGCAGATTAGGTAAGATACATAAACAATAGCACAGATCCTACTTGTAGTGAGTACACAATAAATAAACTTGACTGTTATTAAATATTATTAACCTTAACATTGTGATAGTTACACTATATTAATCACACTGAAGAACTAAGTGACCCTTAGAAATGTAGCTACTCACAGAGTAAGTGATCAGTAATCTCCTCCAATACGTTCAAGCCGTGAACTTTGTACCCACTTCACATTAAGATTAAGCATTTTGACATTATGGTGCATCACAGGATATCATGTGGTGTCATAATAGTTGCATCACAAAGGCAGCACCCCTTGATGACTCATGGCATTCAGGAATACATGCATGAGAAAGAAACCAACCCCATATAAATGTGGGATTCTTTACATTCTGATTGCTAAGTTGAGACCAGGAGGAGTAATTTCAAAAAATTCAAGTAGAGAAGTAACTCTTTTTATCCTAATAAATTAATAATTCCTTCATTTGTTTGATATTAAAGGCAGCCGCAAAGGCAAATGTTCCTAGCAAGTCACACACTCTTTTGGTGCCTAGTATCTAGAGCCTGATGATATTTTATACGTGGAGTGGAAAGAAACTCACTTTGACTCTGCTAAAAGATATTCTATAGAACCCACAGTAGAATTAGTTTTTGTTCATATAGCTGATTTTGAAATTTTACAAATAGCGTCAGGGTCTGAGTAAATATTACATCATGGTCATTTTTATGAGTCAACATATGAACTCTCAAACTAAAATTAAGAAATTCTCTGAAATATAAGCAACAGTTCACGTATTATTAACAGATGCATTAGCTCCATTTAGATGTCTATAATTTTCTACTTTTCATTTTGAAAATATCCACTCTAAAGAATATGTAATTTCTAGTTCCTTCAAGAGACCTTTAATGAACTTGATTGTTTTAATTTGACAGAATGAAATAAAATTTCTTGCTCTTTGTATCCTTCACATGATGACTCTTCCAGAGCAAGGACCAGAAGATGGGACTGAAAGTCATAAATGATTTGATACAGTGGGAACTAAGTAAACACAATATACATTGATACATGTGCCAAAATCAGTCCTCTAGGTAGTTCATTTATTCATCAAGTATATTTTGAGAACTAGATATTGGGTTAGAACTTTAAATTAGTCAGTGTCCTTATTTTTAAAGTCTTTACATTCTATTAAAGAGAAACACATAGTAACCAAAGAAACAATACACAAAATAAATTTAGGTAGTGAAAAGTGCTAGAAAGGAAATAGAATGTGTGATATAGAGAACTTGAATGGTAGAAGAAGATGAGATGAAGAAATATAAGGTAGCCCCTACACTTAAGTAGTAAATATTTTCTCTCTAGAGGAAACATGGCAGGATAAAATGGGGAGGATTATCCTATAGAATGATAATAACAATATCTAAGAGCAGAGAAAGACTTGTGAGCTTCCCAGGTGGCGCTAGTGGTAAAGAACCTACCTGCCAATGCAGGAGACCTAAGAGACACAGGTTCGATCTCTGGGTCAGGAAGACCCTATTGAGAAGGAAATGGCAGCCCACTCTAGTATGCTTGCCTGGAGAACCCCATGGACAGAGGAGCCTGGAGGGCCACAGTCCATGGGGTTGCAAAGAGTCAGACACCACTGAAGCGACTTAGCACATACACACGCGGAGATAGACATAAGCAGTAATGAACAACAGAGACAGGCATATACAAGAAGAATGAAGAATACAGGGGCCTTAAATTGGACCTCAAACGTAGACTATTTTAGGACATTGTAGAAGAGTCTATTCCACTAATAATTTCTTAAACACCTTTCTTAGCAGTGCTAGACAAGAGCTGTCTTTAGTTCTTAAGCAAAGGTTAGCTCATTGGAATCATCTGAGAACCTTTACAAAATGTACTCTCCATTTTCCTCTCTTGATTCAGTATGTCTGATGTGAGTACTTGGCCTGTGTATTAAAAAAAAAATTTTTTTTCAGGAAAATTCTGGTGTGTACCTCTGATTAAGAACTACTCCACTAGGGAATACATAGGCAAAAAAAATCAAGGTACATTCAGAGAGATTATAAAACAGTGGGGCTGCATATTCATAGAGATGGAAGATTTGTTTGAAACATAAAAGATGGAGAAATGTAAGGAAGCATGTAAGTGAGATGAAGACATTTATCTTATATCTAAGAAACTCATCCTACAAATTTGGATACTTTCAATTTAGTAATAAATAGGGAACTATTTTAATGTAATATGTCTGAATATATGAAAAAGAAAAAATCCACTTTGCATATAATCCTTCAAGACTCAGTGTCTCACAAGAATGGAGTCACATCTACACCAAATTATTATGGGTTCTCACTAACTCAATTCTGAATGTAAGATTAGAAAACTAGATGTCCATAACCATCATCATACACTGAGTTAGGAAGCATGTATAATTTTGGTGTGCTGTTAATCCTTTATGAATTTAGGATTTTAGGATAAGATCTGACATTTTATTATTTCTTAAAAATATACTAAGGTCAAATGGTTGAAGTATATTAGAGTCCTATAGAAGATTTTTATAGTTTACCAATTTTAGTTAATAATGATATCCTTAATTTATTTTTTCCAAAATTAAAAAATATGTTGTGTGTGCTTGATCTTCCTTTAATGCATTTCTACTTTCCTTAGCTTCTTGCATTTTATTTTATAAATTGTCATTCCAGTTATCAAAAATTCAATATTGTGTGATGACCACTTTTTCATAGATGTGGAACTCTTGTTGTTATTGTTCAGTAGCTTAGTCCCGTCCAGCTCTTTGCCGCCCCATGGACTGCAGCACGCCAGGCTTGCCTGTCCTTCACCATCTCCCCAAGCTTGCCCAAACTCATGTCCATTGAGTCAGTGACGTCATCCAACCATCTTGGATAGTCCTCTGTCATCCCCTTCTGCTCCTGCCTTCAAACTTTCCTAGTATCAGGGTCTTAATGAATAGCTCTTCACATCAGGTGGTCAGAGTATTGGAGCTTCAGCTTCAGCATCCATCCTTCCAATGAATATTCAGGGTTGATTTCCTTTAGGATTGACTGTTACTTGCCTTCTTTTACTTAAAAAATTGACAACATATGCATACATTTAGTAATTCAATGGCAATATTATTAATGATACATATTTGATGTTTCTATTATCACTTTAGATAGTCTCTCAAGCATTCATGCATTTTTAACAAAGCTAGGTTGTATTACATATAGATTTTGTTGTATTTTCCCATGATCACAACAGGCTTTTTTCCCCCTGAGTTCAGTAAGAATAGCAGTTTTTAAAGATCATAAGTGAAGGAAATACTATTTTGTTGAGTAGACCACTCATGTACAGTCTGTCCTAGGCAGGGACAAATTAAATCACAAATAAAATGACCTTTGTATGTCATACTTCCCAAAGGTTTCTGAATGTATGCCCTGAAATTATGTGACCAGAATAAGAAGAAGGTAATATTGAAAAATACATATACACGTGGAACTCATGGATAAGGAAAAATTGAAAATATAGCCATATGTTTTATAAACATTTTTAGTAATATTCCTGAAATCAATATTTTCATCCTAAATCTGGATTTTGGGCTTCCCAGGTGGCACTAGTGGTAAAGAATCCTCCTGCCAAAGCAAGTGAAGCAACAAAAGTGGCTTTGATCCCTGGGCAGGGAAGAGTCCCTGGAGTAGCAAATGGCACCCCACCCAGTATTCTTGCCTGGAAAATTCCATGGACAGAGGAGCTTGGTGGCTACAGTCCGTGGGACTGCAAAGAGCTGGACATGACTGAGCACACCTGGATTTATGTGCTCCCAGATGATTTTGCCATTTGCTGAAGATATAATACAATTTCACTCCTAGATTTCCTTTCTTCCACAGAAACTCTAAAAATGATTAGTTTTGGTTACTTCTTAAGGTAACAGACATTCCAAGAAGATACTTTTAATATCAAATTGCTAGACAATTTTGAGATTCTCAAGCACTATCTTTTGTGACTGTAAAAAATATATTTGACTTTTCAACAGTACACTTGGCCTGAGCAAAGCTAATATAATAGTGGGGAAGTGTTACATGATAGCAAAAATTTTTTAAGAATTTTTTTAAGAAATATAAATGTGATCAAATGTTTCCATCTTAAAAATAGTATTTACTAAAATTCTTACATTTATTGAAATAGAAAAAGGAAAACGAGACTTCGAAGATATGTTTTGCCTAAAATTACTTATTTGAAGAAATGCATATAGTCTGCACTTTTAAAAGTTACTTTAACTGCCAGATAGTTAAGGATATAACTTTTAAAAAATTAACTATGTAAAATTTTATGTTTCTCAGTTTTGGTAATTTGGAGATTTGAAAATATGTCTATACATGTTTATAAAATTTGCTTCGTTTTTTTCCTTAACAATATTGCAATCTGCACAAAATGATTACTGTAATGGTATTTTACTGGGAAAAAACTAAACAAGTATTGTGGCTTTATTTTGCATTCATAGATTTAGGAAGGTAGCACATATAAGAGGAAAGAGAAAAGAAGAGTGTAAGTCTACATTTTTAAAAAAATCCATGGCTTATAAGAGTAAAACCAAGAAAGAGTTTTATAGACATATATTAACATTTTTGTATAAAACATTAATAAAACTGTGTTCAGTATGAAACTTTTAATAATATATTTACAAATATTTATATACATATCAAATATAAATAGGTACATGTAGATATACATGAACAGAAACATTCTGAAAGGATATAGAAAGAATGTCAACAATGTTAGTCTGGTTAAGGAATTCATTGCTTCTCTGTATGTTCTAAATATGTGTGCAAAGATCAAATATTACTTCTTTTTTGTTTTTTACATTAAAAACTCCAATCCAAGGCAAGAGAATGATTTTCCAAGCAAACTGATTTGACATGATTTCTATGATCAATTATTTTGTTTTTTCCAATTAGGATGTCAGTTTTGCAAGACAGTGATCACTGAAGCTGTCTGCTTTTCCCCATCCTTCCTTACCCTTAAACAGTTGCTCCTGCATTTGTGCTGTCCTCTGCTGGGTGGAATCCAGGAGGCAGAATGAAGAGGTCAAGACTGCAACATTTGAAGTTGAAACTACTGGATTTCAGTACTGTCTTCTTTTTAAAATTTATTTGTGTTTAATTGAAAGATAATGGCTTTACAATGTTGTGTTGGTTTCTGCCATACATCAACATGAATCAGCCATAGGTATACATATGTCCCCTCTCTCTTAAATCTGCCTTCCACCTCCCATCCCTCTAGGCTGTCACAGAGCATCAAGTTGAGCTCTGTGTATCCAATTCCCACTAGCTACCTATTTTACACACGATAATGTATATGTTTCAATGCTCTACAGTCGATTTCTTACCAACGGGTCAAATGATTTAAATGCTTTTGTGGATTTAGCTTTCTAATCTCTAAAAAAGGAGACGATGATAACCACACCTTAATCATAGGATTGTTGTGACGTTTAAATGTGATAATGCACATAAGACACTTGGAACAGTATCTGACCTTTCATAATTGCTCAAAGATCTTTTGTATTTTTCTTATGATTAATATTGACACAAATGAAAAAAGTACTGGAGAATCCAATGAGAAAATTTCAAAGCCTATTTGTGGATGGGGATAAATAATTGAACACTGTTCTAACTGATTTCATAACTTGAGAACCTCTGCTTACTGTGACAGATAAGCCTTTAAGAATTCAAAACTTTTTTAGAATGATGAAAGCAACATGAGTGAGCCTTGTTATTAAGGTCCTATTGCAAATAGCTTGTACTGCTGACTTCAGATGCGTGACATTTCCAGAGCCTTGGAAGAATGAATGTGTGTGCTGTCGTGTCCAACTCTGTGAGACCCCATGGACTGTAGCCCACAAGGCTCCTCTGTTCATGGAACTGTCCAGGCAAGAATACTGGAGTGGGTTGCCAGTTCCTACTCCAGGGCATCTTCCAACCCAGGGATTGAACCCTTGTCTCTTGTGTCTCCTGCATTTGGAAAGTGAATTCTTTACCACTAATACCAACTGGGAAGCCCTTTCCAGAGCATTACTTGTTTTTAAATGTGCAAACTCTATGTTTTTCAGCTGTGCAATATTTGCCTACTATATGATGTCTTCGTACCATGATACCATGATTTCACAGCAAAATCAGGCCATTTCTGCTGTGAGTACATTGTTTGTTGGTGAAATTTCTTTTTTCACCATAAACTAACCCAACTAGGCAATTTTTCAATACTAACTACCCCATCAATAATTTTGTCCTAGACATTACTCAGTATCCATTCCGATCTCTTTCCTTAGTAATAGAACCCTGATGTTATTCAGATGGCAATATGTACAATTTAAATAGAACATTTCCCAGGTTTCCTTGAAAATAGTGGTGACGATGTGACTAGATTCTGCAAGTCATGTCTGGTGAACTGAAAGCAGAAGTATGGGTAGAAATTCCGGGAAGGCTTCTTGAAGGAATTTGGTGAGGTTAGGAGCCACACTCTTATTGTGCTTTCTTTATTCCTTTCCTTTGCCTGGAATATGGATGCTTGGCAGCATCCCCCAGAATTGTATGGAACCATAAACTGACCCTGAATCTGAAGGCATGTGCTAGAATGGTGGGAAAGACAGAAAGAGCCTGAATCCCTGATTTGGAGCTGCTGCACCACCTCTGTACTCTTTACCTTAGAAGAGAAAACTTTCTATCTTGATTAAGTTGCTGTTATTTAAGTTTTTCTGGTGTGTGGTTTTCTGAGTCCAATATGAAATGATTTGGTAATCAGACACTCTTCGTATTTATAGCAGTATTCCCTTCCATCGCAATGTCCTCAAGCTAAAGACCACAGGAGCACAGCTGAAGGGAGCGGGAATGTACACCCGAGTACCTGGGTATATGAGTAAAAGATGGTGTCGAGTAAGTTTTAGAAAGGACAGAGAGGATCTGGGCTTGTGTTAAGTAATTTAAGGGAGGACATTTTTCTCTGAATTGGCAGCTGTCAGGAAGTGGGCATAATTCTGTGGTTGGATATCTTGGTCTTCCATAGAAGCAGTAAGGCTAAATCTGTTAATTGTGAAGGCATCCACAGTCACACATAGTAATCAGGATAAGAGGATGTGTGGGCACTGCTGTGGCTTGAACCACATTCAGGTCTTGTCTGTGTTCAGGTGGATTATGAGATGGTCTTGATTTTGCCATAATCCATGATAGTCATACAGTGACCTTATTTGATGTTGCTGTTGTGTGAAACTTTTAATGTTCGGCAGAACATCAAGGCCAAGGTGAGAGTACCAGGCCAGCTCCTGGATGTCAGGGGCTGCCTTTTTCTTTGTCACCTGTAATAATAGTTGGTGTGGGTTAAGGGCTCAACTGTTGGTTGAATGAACTGAGTGGATTAACAAGTGTTTAGTAAACAAAGTAAGAACCTCCAGTTACTATTTTTATTTTACAGTGGCTTAGGTAACATTTGGATACACTTACATCATTTTTTTAAATAATTTTTTTTCACATAAGAAAGCTGCATAAGGACTAGATTAACATCGTTACTAAAGCTAAATGAAAGAGACACTTGAAAAGATACCAAGAATGAGAATTACCATATCCAACATGGGTCATATGTGAGGACAGGGGCAGGGATGTATTCTCTCCATCTGTTCACCACTCTTAAATCCCAGCACAAGTTTATATGCGTTGCATATTCTCAGCAAATGTTTAACATTATATAGAGGTCCTGAGATGAGAACAGAATCCACTAGGCGTTTCCTATGCTAAAAAACTGAAACTATTAGTTTAGGTTTCCATTTCCTTTACAGGTGCCTCTGACAGGAAAGAGTACATTTAAGCTGTAAATATTATCATATAATTTAGATAACATGTATTTAGAGCTTATACTCCTAAGTACATTTTAGACTTCATGTCATTTGGTCTTCATAAAATCCTTTAAAGTATGTGTTATCATCCCCACAGAACAGATGAGAAAATCAAAGTTTCAAATAACTTGCTAGAAGGCTGCACTTTTATTTGATAGAAGTAGGATTCAAACCAAGGTCTCTTTGACTTAAAACTCATACATTTAATCATTATTATATATCATAGTCAGCATAGCACTAGGCATACAGTAGATGATCATTTTCTTTTTTTTTTAATCAGTTTTATTTTTGGCTGTGCTTGGTCTTCATTGCCACGCATGGACTTTCTTTCGTTGTGGTGAGCAGGGGCTTCTCTCTAGTTGCAGTGTATGGGCTTCTCACTGCAGTGGCCTCTCCTGTCACAGAACACTCTCACAGGTACTATAGTGTGGGCTTTGCTGGTTGCAGTGCATGAGCTCAGTAGTTGCGGCACACAGCTTTAGTTGCCCCACAGCATATGGAATCTTTCCAGACCAGGGATCAAACCCATGTCCCCCACACTGGCAGGTGGATTCTTAACCACTGAACCATGAGGGAAGTCCTCAACAAAGGTTTTTAAAGTTACTTGCTTGGTAAACCAAATACTAGTGATATCATAGTGTAAAAGAACCTAGAAATAAATTGACTTTAAAATTTTTCTAATTGATAGAGCAGAGAGCAAACATATAAAATAACTCTAAAATAACTGAAAATAACTAAAAAATCCAAAGGACCACAAAAATCTAAAAAATCCAAAAAAGCTCACAGGACTACATTTACTATTTTAGTAAAACTGAAAGACAAATGTATCAATCAGAAGGGTGATATAAGAATGTCAAAGTTGGCTCTCTCCATTGGAACACATTTCCAGGAAGGATTTTCTCTGGCCCAAGGAGTTCATCTCTTTCATTCTGATAGCTGACACATCATTACTGAAAAAATAGATATATCTATTTCACTCAGTCTAATGCCTGAGTGATCTCTGATTAGAATTTGTCTTCATAGGTTGTCCAAGGTCAGTGAAGGTCAGAAGATTCCTGTAACCAAGCATATCAGCAATCACAATTCTCACTGGAAATTACTAAATTGACATCTGGATTTCTACCTCACTCTGTGCAAATTTGGTTAGACTACCTCTGAAAGTCAGATTTATCCTTCAAAAATGGCCATGATGGTGTTCTGAATGTGTAAGTCATTCATTCATTCAACGTATTATGTATTACCTGTTACATATTATATATTACCTATTATGTATTATTACCTATTATGTATTATTCTGCATTGCCTATATCCCAAGAACTGTGATAGGAATGTAAAAATGAAAAACAATTCTTCTAAACAGTTTACAGTGCAGCAGATGGACACAGATGAGAAGCAGATGACTATAATGCATTATGGTAAGTGCATGACACTAAGGAAAAGATGTAGTACCCTGAGATCTAGAGAGTGTGGGAAGGTAGCCCAGACTTAAGAGCTGTAGCAAGGCATCCTGGGAGAAATGATATCTGGGAAGAATGAATTGGCCTCGTTAGCTGAAGAGTAGGTGATTGTGTAGATAAGTCTGTTGTGGGAATGGGGGTGAGGGTCAGGAAAATGCTTGTGTTCCATGCAAAGGTCACAGCACTCTCAAAAGCCCGTGTCTCGTTGGGACCCAGGCATTAGGTACTGACAGCTCTGTCTGGGCCTGTGTCAGCAGCCTTACGACATCAGATGAAATAGATCACCTGAGACATATTTGATGTTTCATCCTTATAACAACAAATACTCTTCTTCTCTGACCTCTTTTCTTTTACCCCAGCCACAGAAACAGACAGGAAGCCAAAGCCCAGCAGTCAGCAGCACTCCTCTGGACTTGATCCTCTATGATGTCATCGGGCTTTGTTTCCTCGTGTTTAGAGAAAGACTGTGGAACCGTTGCCTTGGCAGTTCTGTTAAACATGAGTCATTCTGGACACCTTCACATGCGCAGCTCTCTTCATTGACGAGATCTCAGTTCGTGTACTGTTTGCAAACAGCACAGAGTTCAGGGGTTTGGAACCTGCTCTTGGAAGCCTCAGATATGGTTCTGTAAAATGGAGGAGGGATCAAAGGTTGGCTTTCACAGTGCATTCTTTAGGATTTCAACATAATAAAGGTGAATTTTAGCATAGAATAGTATTGAAAATAGTATAGCTAATAAGGAATATCTACATACCCTACCTATGAAAGCTTACTTCTGTGCCATTTAATATTGACCTGCGTTCTTCTCAACACAAGGAACAGAGTGGTGGATAATGAGGATGAGATTCTGTGATGTCTCCTAAATCTGTAACATGTCTTCATGGATTTAAGAATATTTCATTCAACCTCTTATATACTCAAGATGTCCAGACTGTATCTTGGAAAAAAAAAAATTATGTATGAAAGAAAAAACACATTTTAATAAATATAAAACAAAACAAAACAAAAAAACCCACACAGAACTGAGTAAGCCACCTTAAATTTTGGGGGGAATGTCAATGAATTATAAATAACTGACAATGACAGAATTTAAAACAAATTGTCTCATTCATTTCATTGCTAAATTTTCAAAGTAATTATGGGAGGTGGCTAGATCAAATCAAGAATAAAAATGTGAATAAAATAATTCAGAAAGGCCTTCTGTCTCCACTACTGATTCCTCGTGCCATTTCTCTGATGTTATCACTAGTGTCATTTGGTTTTTGGCTCTGCCCGTGGTTTTTATAGCTTTATATATTACAGTTGGAGAAGGCAATGGCACCCCACTCCAGTACCCCACTCCTGGAAAATCCCATGGATGGAGGAGCCTGGTGGGCTGCAGTCCATGGGGTCGCTGAGGGTCGGACATGACTGAGCGACTTCAATTTCACTTTTCACTTTCATGCATTGGAGAAGGAAATGGCAACCCACTCCAGTGTTCTTGCCTGGAGAATCCCAGGGACAGGGGAGCCTGGTGGGCTGCTGTCTATGGGGTCGCACAGAGTCGGACACGACTGAAATGACTTAGCAGCAGCAGCAGCATATTACAGTATTAGCTCTGTTCTTGACTTGTTAGTTTTAGGTATTATTTAGTTCTCCAATGAAGGAAAAGAAATGTAATATTTCACACTGTCTCCCAATCCCATTTGTCCCTCAATTTTTTTTAAGTTACATTGTAGTTGTACTTTATCAGTTGCCTTCATGACTTTACTGCATTCTTAAAACACTGTTTTGGATTTGTTGACTTTACATAGAGAATACTGACTCCTTTCAAGTAAAAAATTGAAATGTGTTCACTTTACTCTTTTTTCACTTTTTACTTCTTAGTCTCCTTCCAATGATCATTGTTTAAGCTTACCCCATTTTATAAATTTGAGATCCTATTCTGTTACTATAGTTAGTGTCATTTTGAATGTTTATATAGATGACTTAAAACTTAAAATAAATACATAGTATTTGGGACATTATTGAACTGAGCAATATGTTGCATCTGCAGAGGAAGAGATGTCGTTTGCATTTCGCCACTCCAAAGAGGACTTTCCTAGCATCTGTCAGTCTATCTCAAAGTGTCTTCAGTTTTCTTCTCTTCTTATAGGTTATAATCAGCTGTTACTCTTCCTTGAATGACATACCATCCTCTTTTATGTTCTCCTTATTTAGCTTTTTCTTTCCCTGGAATATCTTTTCAACTAAACTTTTGCATTTTTTCTTTTGAACTTTTCATTTCATACTGGTGTATAGCCCATTAACAATGCTGCAATAGCTTCAGGTGAACATTGAAGGGACTCAAATGTACCTCCATTCTCCCCTAAATCCACCCCCCACCGCCAGGCTGCCACATGACGTTGAGCAGAGTTCCATCTGCTATACAGTATGTCCTTGTTGGTTATCCATTTTAATATAGCAGTGTACATGACCATCCCAACTCCCTAACTTATCCCTTCCCTTCAGTAGCCTAAAGTTCATTTTATAAGTCTGTGAGTCTCTTTCTACTCAAATAAACTTTCTGACGTAAGGTGTATGAGCTGTTAGTTGTCCACATTCTTATACATCTTAAAATGTATTTTCTTTTTCATTTGACTGTTAGCAGTGTATCAAATTCTAATTTCAAAATAATTCTATTCTGGACAGTATAGACACTGCCCATTGCCTTCCAATGCCCTGTGCTGCTGCCGAGAGGATTACCATCATCAGTCTGACTCTCATGCCTTTTAGGACACCTTTTGTCTCTGTGAATGCTTTCAGGATTTTTCTCTTAGGACATTTGGTTATAGATTTGAGATATTGTTTATAAATCAAAAAGAAGATAAGCATTCTCTTTTAAGAGGAATTGTTAACACTTTTGTATTGTATCCATTTTCTAGTTTTGATACAGTTGAGTGTCACCTGCATGACTTTAGGAGATGATTTGAGATACATTCCTGATCAGATGCAATGATTTTTTTCCGTAAATGATTGTTATTTAAACCAATGACCATCATATTATTTTTTCTTTCTACATGTCTCTTAATACCTTTCCATCTCAGGGCTTTAACTAACTTCAAAAGCAACTCAAGATAAGGAGGAACTATGTGGGATACAAAGAAAGAGCCAGACTTGGCTTTCTATAAATGTACTGTGTACTATGTCTGAGTCATAATCATCTTGTTGACTGTTTACTTTCCCTGTTGTCAGCACAATAGAGCTTACACCAACGGCTTGGAAGTGAGTTACACACTATTCTTAGTTTATTACAATCAGCTCTTAATAACTTGGGGACTCATTAGATACTCTGTGAACTGGCTTCTTTTCCTTATGTGGCCTGGAAATGGCCTTGTGCTGGAGCATTAGACCTTTTTAAAACCAGGACTTTTATCCCAGTGTCAAAGTGTAAATAAGGGAAATGAAGAAATTCAGTGGACAATTGTGATGCTTAACGCAGGTTTAAAAACTTGATCAGTCTTCAGTGGGCCTAGAATTCTGTGGCCTCTGGTACTTTCTCTTAAAATTCTTTGATGTTATTAGAGTGTAGCTTTAGCTTTTGGCTAAAGTGTTGATGAAAATGATAATTAGTTTAAAAAGGGGTATCTTGATTCTTAAAGGAGAATCTAACAATTTAGAAGGGATTATACTCTTTATTGGAGAAGGCAATGGCAACCCACTCAGTACTCTTGCCTGGAAAATCCCATGGACAGAGGAGCCTGGTAGGCTGCAGTCCATGGGGTCGCTAAGAGTCAGACACGACTGAAGTGACTTAGCAGCAGCAGCAGTAGCAGCAGCATACTCTTTATGTATGGATGTGAGAGTTGGACTGTGAAGAAAGCTGAGCGCTGAAGAATTGATGCTCTTGAACTGTGGTGTTGGAGAAGCCTCTTGAGAGTCCCTTGGACTGCAAGGAGATCCAACCAGTCCATTCTAAAGGAAATCAGTCCTGGGTGTTGTTTGGAAGGACTGATGCTAAAGCTGAAACTCCAATACTTTGGCCACCTCATGCGAAGAGTTGACTCATTGGAAAAGACTCTGATGCTGGGAGGGATGGGGCGCAGGAGGAGAAGGGGATGACAAAGGATGAAATGGCTGGATGGCATCACCGACTCGATGGACATGAGTTTGGGTGAACTCCGAGAGTTGGTGATGGACAGGGAGGCCTGGCGTGCTGTGATTCATGGGGTCGCAAAGAGTCAGACACGACTGAGCGACTGAACTGAACTGAGCTGTTACCTGATATTCTTTGTGTTTCTTTAATGTACATTCATCTAATACAGAATATAGCTAATCAGTGAAATGCAAATTAAAACTGCAACAAGCTATTGCTTCACATGTTAGAATGCCCAGTATTAAAACCACAAGCAATAAGTGTCATCAAGGATGTGAAGGAAAGGGACCAGTTTTGCACTGCTGGTGGGAATGTAAATTGGTATAGCATTATGGAAAATAGCATGGAGGTTCCTCAAGAAATTAAAAGTAAAACTGCCATATGACTTGACACTCCCACTTCTGGGTATATATATATGAAGGAAATAGAATCACCATTTTACCAAAAAAATCTCTTTTTCATGTTCAATGCAGCATTACTCATAATAGCCAAGATGTGGAAACAACTTAAGTGCCCATTTTTTGATGGCTGAGTAGATAAAAATGTTATGTGTGTGTGTGTGTGTGTGCATATGTGTATCACATACGTATGCACACTGTGCTTAGTAACTCAGTTAAATCGACCTAAGCACAGGTCGATTTTTGCGACCCCACGGACTGTAGCCTGCAAGGCTCCCCTGTCCATAGAATTCTCCAGGCAAGAATACTGGAGTGCTCCAGGGCATCTTCCTAACCCAGGGGTCAAACCCAGGTCCCCTGTATTGTGCCCAGATTCTTTACAGTCTGAGCCACCAGGGAATTCCACGTACACAGATATACTCAAGCACAATGGGATATTACTCAGCAACAAAAAAGAAGGAAATCCTGCCATTTGCAACAACATAAATGAACGTTGAGGACATTATGCTAAGCAGAAAAAATCAGACAGAGAAAGACAAATACTGGGTAATATCACTTATATATGGAATTTAATAAGACAAACTCATAGAAACAGAGAGTAGAATGGTGGTTGCCAGGGGTTAGGGTGGGGATAGGAGAAATGGGAAGATGTTGATTAAAGTGTACAAACTTCCAATTATAAAATGAATAAGTTCTGGCAATTTAATGTACAATATGACAGGTATTAAAAATTAAAATCCAATTAAAATAAAATCCAAGAGATTAAAAATACAGAATAATCAAATAAATATCAAATATTATGAGCATTATTGAGTAGTGGATTTAAGAGCATGACTTTTGGAGTGAAGGCTTCCCACGTAGCTCTGTCGGTAAAGCATCTGCCTGCAATGCGGGAGACCTGGCTTCCATTCCTTGGTCAGGAAGCTCCCCTGGAGAAGGAAATGACAACCCATTCCAGTATACTTGCCTGGAGAATCCCATGGACAGAGGAGTCTGGCAGGCTACAATTCATGGGATCACAAAAGTTGGATATGACTTAGTGCTATGTTTGAGAGACTAATTTCAAATTTTGGTATTTCTTTTGACTACATTAATGACTTGGGTAGTTAATCTTTTACTGCTTTGATTTACTTGTCTGCAAAATGGTGCTATTATTGTGCTTCAGATTATTGTTAAGTTTGATTGAAATAGTCCATGTAAAGCATGGGATAATTGTAAGCACTCAAGCATTATTTTTTCTTAGATGCTTTTCTTCCTCTTCTTTTGCCTGAAATACATCTTTTTACTCTTTAACTAACTTATATTCAGCATTCAACTCAGAGATCAATTCCTCTAACAAAGCCTTCTTTGACTATTGCCCCTAAATCCAGATTGCATATATCTTTCTACATATACCCAAGGCACAGATTATTTCTCCCACCATATTGTACCACATTGCAATTCCCTGTGACTGCCACATGTTGCTAACAGCACTGAAATCTTAATGAGGGCAGGGGCAATAGTATGTATCTCAACTGAACCTTAAATGGAGGACTCTCTATTTCTCCCAGAGTTTAGCACATTGCCTAGCACATAAAAGTACTAAATGAATAATTGTTCAATATTTATATAGTTCATTAAAAATCTTTTTCATCTATACTTATACAGTCAATTGGTTTTCCATCAAGGTGCCAAATAAATTAAAGGAGAAAAGAAAGTAGTTTTAGTGAATATTGTTGCAGCAACTAGATACACACAGGGCAATAAACTGATTCCTTATTCCACACATAAAAATAATTCTGGGTTCATTGTAGATCTAAATATGGGACCCAAACCTTAAAACTTCTTGAATTGCTATGTACTTTAGTAGCTGCCAGCCACATCTGTCTGTTTAAATTAAATCTAAAAAGCTTCCTAAGTCATTCCCGGCACATATAAATTGCTTAATAGCTAGATATGCCTACAGGTTACAGTATTGGATGGTGCAGCTAAGGCAGAAAATTCAATCATCAAAGAAAACTGTATTAGATTGTGCTATTTAAAAAAATGTATGAAAACATCTTTAAGACCTTGGTGTAGGCAAAGATTTTCTGTACAGGGCAACAAAAAGCACTAAACCATAGGAGGAGAAAAGTTGATATTTTGGACTTCAAAATTTTTGAGTCTCTAAAGTCACTATTAAGAAAATGAATAGACAAGCCACAGACAAGAAAAATATTTTTTATTGTATGTATATCTGACCAAGAGTTTGTTATCTAGACCAAATGAAAGTCCAATCAAATTGATAACACAATATCATTATACCTTTTAGAATGGCTAAAATTGAAAAGATCAACAATTCAAAATACTTTTGATGGTGTAAATGAATGCGATCTCCCCTATATTTACTAGTGGGAGTGTAAATCTGGTGCAAGTACTTGGAGAACTGTTTGGCAATTTTTAATAAAACTGAATACACATCTAATTTATGACCCAGGAATTTCACTCCTGTGTATTTACTGAAGAGAATGTACAAAGTTGTGCTAAGCATCCATCTTCAAAATTGCCCCAAACTAGAAAAAACCTGATGTCTATCAACAGCAAGATGGATTTTAAAAAATGGTGGTATATTTGTACAGTAGAATGACACTTAGCAATAAAGAATGACACATACAATAACAGAGGAACGTCAAAAGCATTTTAAGTAAATGCAATGAGACAAAAAGATGTAAATGTTGTATTGTTTCAATCTTATGAGGTCAAAGAATAGGCAAAATCAATCTATAGAGACATGATTCAGAAAGTAGATGCTCTAGGAGCAGGGGAAAGGATGAATTGATTGGAAAGGGGATGAAGGAATCTGTGGGCGATAATAAAAATATTTTTTATCTGGCTTTGATGGTTACATGGATATATTGTCCATGTCAAAACTTATGAAACTGAGATCAGGGGTCCAAAGTTAAACTCTGGACAGAGATGCAAAAGAGACACAAACTCAGGGTCTCAAAAGTTTGAACAAGATAAAGGTCTAATTACTGAAACTATATAAGTGTATAGTTACCATAATCGGGGAGAGCTGAAGAAAGCATCAACCAGAGAAAGACCAACAGCAAATATGGCTTAATGTTGGCCACCAAACAGGTGGCCAGGGACACTTTAAATCCCCTCAACCTCAGTAGAAACACAACCAATCGTAGTATATAGTACAGGATGGGCCTCTTATGATGAACAGTGTGTTTGAGAGCAAAGAGCCACAATTACATTGAGACTTTAAGCTTAGTGGCCACACTAAAATGGCCACACTTCTGCTATGTGCCCCTGCCCAGTTTAGGGAACAGTCACTTCTTTTATACCTCTCCTTTTCCTAAGGGCTGTATTGGGAGAAAAGAGTTAATCTATTCCTTTCCAAAGTTTTCCATTTAAAATTAAGTTTTATCTCCTAATTGTTTCCTTCTATCACATTTTCTTCACATTCCATACCCCAAGTTCTTGCTAACCTTACTTAAAGATATGAATGTTTCCTAAAAAGTTTACGAAAATAGCAAATAAAAATTCACTGTTAAAAGTTGTTCAACAAAGAATATATAAAGCAAACTGAAAGCAAGAAATTGCCTGAAAGGAACGTGGTATCTATAGTAAGAAACACAGAATCTAAATTCATCTTGAGCCAGGGTACAAGATATAAATGGAGAAAAATGGTCCTCTTTTTAGATTTATTTTCTGTAATAAAAGATACAGTTGTCTGTGGAAAGCAAACCAAAAAGATCTTTTAAAAATGACAGAATCCTGGTGCCCAGATCCTTAATATACGTTTTCTTCCTTCTGTCCTTCTTTGCTTCTTGCCTCCCTTTTCTCTTCTTTTCCTTCTTCTTTTTCTTCTTCATAGTGGTAATGTTAAATGAAGTCAGAGTCACAGAGGAAATGAGAGCTCAGGGAGAAAAGCAAATAGGCAAAAGAAACAAATGATTAACATTATCCTCCATATTTCAAGGAATTCTATCAGTGCTACAAGCCATCCTGTTTAGCTACTGTGTGTGATGTGGAGTAAGGAGGGGGGATTGTCATAATAGTGTGGGTTTCCTTTTCCACACATCATAGCAGAAAGCATTAGTTTTGGAATTAAGGCTAGCTTCAGTTGAAAAGGCTATTCAAAACCTTAATCTCCGTTTCCTCATCTGATAAATGGGGATGACAAGCAATATTTTATAGGGTGGTTTCAAAAGCTTCACTTGCACCTGATCCATGGTAGATACTCTGTGTGCTGCTCCTTTGGACAATCCTTTTCAAATAACCATTATTTTCTTCATTGTCAACAAATTATGGCAAATAGAAAGAAAAACATTTTCTGTTTGTAAAGTACTGCACAGTGTTCAAGTGTTTTCCCATGCATAGATTAAGAGCATCTCAGGAAAAGAAATGAGAAAAAAACAGATGAAAGAGATCCCTTAGGACTGACTCATCTTCTCAGTTTGGGCCCATAGAAGGACCAATCTGTATATTATATTCACCCAGAATTTTCTCCTTTTGTTTGCTTCATGTTTTTTGTGACTAGTGAAACAGTCACACCATCTAAACTTTATTATTATTTCCAATGAAATTATTCTGTCAGTATAATTTACATCACATTTGTTAAGCTTATTATTATTTAATAAATATTTATTAAATACAAATATATTTTAAAGCACCTGTGCTAGGTGCTTTTCTAGACACTGGAGATAAGTAGTGAGCTAGACATATGAGGTCCCTGCTCTCATTAAAATATAGTGACAGACAATAAACGAGTAGATAAATAAAGGTAGCAATTTAAAATGTTGGTAAGGCTAAAGAAAATAAAGTGAATTAGAGAAGGCTGAGGTGATAGTGGCTGCCTGCACATTGAGCTAAACTGGATTAAAGAAGTACATTGTACAAGTACATTAGTACATTGGATTAAAGAAGTTCTCTTTGTGTATATGTTTGAGCTTGGATGAGTGATAAGGAGAAAACCATGCAAAGATTTAGGAGGAAAATGTTAGGAGGACAATGTTTTTAGAAGGACAAAGATTTAGGAGGACAAATGCAGAAGGAAAAGCAAGTGCAGCATCCCTGAGGCTGGTTTTGTTTTAAATCATAACATGCCTCCCTAGA
Source organism: Bos indicus x Bos taurus (assembly GCF_003369695.1). Classification (NCBI taxonomy): domain Eukaryota; kingdom Metazoa; phylum Chordata; class Mammalia; order Artiodactyla; family Bovidae; genus Bos; species Bos indicus x Bos taurus. The sequence continues at coordinate 88,932,093 of NC_040081.1, read as the reverse complement.
AGCCCTTAAGAACAAACATATGGGGACTTCCCTTGTGGCCCAGTGGCCAAGAACCCGGCTTCCAAATGCAGGGGATGTGGGTTCTATCCCTGGTCAGGAAACTAAGATCCCACATGCCACACAGTAACTAGGCCCAGGTGCCACAGCTACTGAACCAAAGTGCTCTGGAGGCCACACACCACAACTAGGAAAGGCCACACACACTGCAGCTAAAGAAAAGCCTGTGTACCACAACGAAGACCCAGCACAGTCAAATCAGTAAATTACAAGAACAAGCATACGTTGGCACTAAGTATCATACTGAATTGCGTGATCTATGAAAAAGATAGTTACAAACATATCCAGGCACACATTCCCAGCTGAATAAAATGGGTTAATTTTTTTCAGCCTCCAAGTGAATAACCTATGATCTATGATCCTCATCAACAAGCAGAAGAAGGTTCACGTGTCCCCAGAGGAGACTTGGTGGATCACTTAACAGAGTGAGTTCTACTAAATTTTATTCTTTGACTTTTCCTACCATATGAGGAAGTATCCGGAAGAATGTAGGGATGGATGAGTTCTGTTCACATACCCTCCTCTGCTTTTACTCCCACTTCCTTTCTTTCTCTCTACAGAGGTACTTGTGACATCCTGTATGGATAAGGAAATGATGTGTATCTTCTACCACCTACTTAGAAATACTTGGGGGCCATTGGCCATGACTGTTATTCTTTCATCCCCACCTGCATCTCTAGCCCTGTCTACCTGGTATGAGAATAAGGTAATGGAAAATGTGATCTAGCGGTCCCCAAAGTGAAACTTGCTCATCCTTGGATGGTTGTATTAAGGGTGAGGATTTTTTTCACTGTGTTCTGCTGTGTTCAATTGTTTTTTACAACAAGTATAATTGGGAAGATCCCCTAGAGTAGCTTATGGCACCCCACTCCACTCTTCTTCCCTGGAAAATTCCATGGGCAGAGAAGCCTGGAAAGCTACAATCCATGGGGCCACAAAGAGTTAGACACAACTGGGCAATTAAGCACACACACACATAAAAAGTTATAGTTTTCTTATTTTTAAGACATATATTGTCTCACAGAACTAGATAAAAATCTGAAAACAACCTTGATTTTTTTGTGGTGGCTGCATCAGTCTCCCCAGTTGTAACATGCAAAAGGGTGGGGGGGCTGCGGTGGTAATTTGTAACTTGTGTTGGCCAGGTAGCCTTGTAGGCTATTTTTGCAACCCACCTATGCTAAAATCTTCACTTAGATACAACGTATAACTCTTTCCATTTTTTTTTAAAGCATTCTTAAGAGAACTGTTTTCAATAAACAAAGATGTCACAGTGTGTTTAAAATAAATTTGATTCAGTCACAAATGTTAAAAACACCTCTAGCACAAAGAGAATTAAACTTGTGACAAGGGCTAAGGATAAGATAAACAGTTTGGGAAAGGGTGTGATATCACTCATCTCTTTAGGAAAGCACTTCTCTGTCTTAGAGCTCCAGGCAGAGGAAACGGGAAGGCGGGGCGAACATGGACGTGTTCCAGAGGAGATGGTGGGTCATGGAGAATGAATGAGTCAACTGGCATCAGAGGGCGTGGAGTGAGGGATGGGGAAGAGGCAAGAAAGGAAGCAGTGGGGCCTTTGAACACCCTCACTCCCACACCTATGTACCCACAGCGGGGCTGCTGGGGTGCATGAACAGCCTTAGTGTCAAGACACAGTGACTATGTTCCTCAAGCAGCCAAACCACTGCCAGAAACTGGCCTGATGCTGGGGAAGACTCTGACGCACCAAGGTTGGAGAGGTGATGAAAGTAGAAGAATCACTGCAGGAGACGAGCCTTGTAAAGTGTCAGCATTTTGGGCCTCTGCTTGAAGAGGGTGGGAAGGAAATGAGAAATCACTTCTTGAAAAGAAGCAATGCAACGGAAGTAGGTGGCACTGACTTAGTTGTTGTAAGAACCCACAGAGGTCTTTCTGTATCATCTGTGTGGGGTATTTTAGTTACCCAGTGGACATGGAGGAGAAAACGGCCATCATTTATGTGAGTATCTACTTCTGCACCTCACGTCACTAGCATTAAACCCCTAATGTTTGCCCAAGTTGTTTATCATATCTTGCTCATCATATTTACATTCCTGGCATTTAAAAGTCCTTTAAATTTATGTAACACTTGATATTTCAAGGATATTAAAATTCTTTGAGAACTTTCTTACTTAATGCTCATGTATTTCTAATTAAACAAATGGAAGTACCATGTAAATTCATATGCCATACATAGTAGCTAAATGTTATATAGCTATGTGAAACAACAACAAAAAAATTGACAAAACACGAGCACTTCAGATCAGTTCAGTTCAGTCACTCACTTGTGTTTGACTCTTTGAGACCGAATGAACCACAGCACGCCAGGCCTCCCTGTCCATCACCAGCTCCCGGAGTCCATCCAAACCCATGTCCATCCAGTCGGTGATGCCTTCCAACCATCTCATCCTCCTTCGTCCCCTTCTCCTCCTGCCCTCAATCTTTTCCAGAATCAGGGTCTTTTCAAATGAGTCAGCTCTTCACATCAGGTGGCCAAAGTATTGGACTTTCAGCTTCAACATCAGACGTTCCAATGAACATCCAGGACTGATCTCCTTTAGGATGGACTGCATGGAGATCTCCTTGCAGTCCAAGGGACTCTCAAGAGTCTTCTGCAACACCACAGTTCAAAAGCATCAATTCTTCGGCACTCAGCTTTCTTTATAGTCCAACTCTCACATCCATACATGACCACTGGAAAAACCACAGCCTTGACTACATGGACCTTTGTTGGCAAAGTAATGTCTCTGCTTTTCAATATGCTGTCCAGGTTGGTCATAACCTTCCTTCCAAGGAGTAAGCATCTTTTAATTTCATGGCTGCAATCACTATCTGCAGTGATTTTGGAGCCCAAAGAGATAAAGTCAGCCACTATTACCACTGTTTCCCCATCTATTTGCCATGAAGTGATGGGACCAGATGCCATGATCTTAGTTTTCTGAATGTTGACTTTTAAGCCAACTTTTTCACTCTCCTCTTTCACTTTCATCAAGAGACTCTTAATTGTGCTCTAGTTAATGTTCTATCTTTTGGGCACTTTTTTTTTTTTTTTAAGTAAAGCAAAAAATGCTTGGAAATAAAAAGACTGGCTTCACCATTATCCTCTTACAACTTCCAGAGTGATCTATTAAACCATAAATGAAATTCTTTTACTCCTGTGACTTGGGGTTCTTCCCACTAGAGAGAACAACGAAAGAAACGAACTAAAAATCCTAACAACTTCATAGCCAAAAGCACTTTGCAATTTTATCCCTGCCTGCCTATCCACACTAGAGGTGGTCACCACACACCTTTCTGTTGTTGTTATTTAGTCGCTAAGTCATGCCTGACTCATTTTCGACCCCATCGACTGCAGCACATCACACTCCTCTGTCCATGGGATTTTCCAGGCAAGAACACTAGAGTGGGCTGCCATTTGCTACTCCAGGGGATCTTTTCCACCCAAGGATCAAACCTGCCTCTTCTGCATGGCAAGCACATTGCTTACTGCTGAGCTACTGGGAAAGCCCCATCATACACCTTGGTGTATACCTAATTGTCTTAAAGTCATTATTAAGAATGCATTCTGTACTCTGAAAATATTGTTTTCCAGTAAGTTAAGGTAGGTGGTCACTCATCTTGAATTTCATTTCTTTGCCCCTTCTACCTTTTTCTACATTTGAGCTACACTGGTCATCTAAAACCGTCTAAGATTTCATGAGGAAGCAAACCTCTTTCATGTCTTAGAGTCCTTGCCCAAGGCACCATTCTGCCTGGAACACATTCCTCCTTTTTGAGTGGTTAGCATTTAGGCATCTTTCAAGTCTGCTGCAATTCACATCTACACACCCCACTTTAAATCTTTGAAATGCTTTCATTACTCTTCTCATTGCAGTGTCAAGATTTATAATATTATATTTGCATATGCATTTATTTTTTGGTGTTTGTCTTCTCCACAGGTCTCTGAGGCAGGGACAAGGCTAGTTCTCAGCTTTTCTCTAAGGATTCCTTCACAAGCATTGCTATGGATCTGGTTTTTTCATGGCAATGTCCTATTCCCATCAGTGTCTGGAACATAGTAGGCACTACATGCGTTTGTTCAATAAATAAAAGGATACAAAGTCATAGCATTCCCTCATGAAAGTATTTTTCAAGAATTCAATTAACATCAGTTTCTATTGAACTTCAACTCTGTGTAAGGCATGAACAAAAGGGTTCAAGAGCCATCAGCATCAGCCAGTACTTGGGGGGAAGGCTGAATCTTAGTCTAAACCTTCTGAATCCAAATCTGCTATTTAACAAGATATACAGGTGATCCTAATTGTACATTAAAGTCCAAATGTACTAACTTAGTGCACATTTATGTAATAAACCTGGAAAAACAAGAAACTAAATGACTACTCATTTCATTTTTAAGGAACCTTCCTGGGCTATCAAAATAGACCAGTTCCTATTTTAAAAGTTGGTGAAAATTTTGCCAATTATTCTGAACTTCTTCAATGCTATCCTTGATCTTTCTTGTAAATTATATAACAAAATAGATAACTATGTTAGTCGGATTTCTGACTTTCTTTCTTGGTACATTGTCCTAATCTGAGCAACGAAGATTTGGGATGTAGTCTAAAATAAACATAAAGAAATATATAGTACTGAAATTCTGCAGTGGTTTTAAAATAAGTATAATTGTCTCACATAGAAAATATTAGTGATTAAAGGTAAAATCATTGTGATGCATAATAAACTCATTCACATTAGTGATTCACGTGTCATTTTTGTATGTCTTCAAAGGCCCAGTGAACTTTTGCACAAAAAGAATTTTTGCCTTTAACTTACTTCTCTAGAGTTCATTGATTTCCTGTTAACCGAGATTTTGAAATACCAACTGAGGTTTGCTCTAGAATAAACAATTTGAGGAGGACCCAAGCCAGTATTCAGAATGCTAAAGGTGGTCAAATGAACTCTGATTCAAAGCAAATAATATTACAAGTTCCATAGTTGATCTGGTATTCTCATCGACTCTGGGGCCTTCTTTATCAGCCAGAATGCCACAAACAGGGCAGAGAGAGCAAACTCATTCTTACATGCCAAGGCATGTTGAGCTCAGCATTTAGCATGCCAGGTAACTGCCAAATACAAATCTTTGCACAAAATCTGAATAAATATAGTTGTCACTGTATTCATTAAAATTTTTGACTCTAGTATTGAAAAAATAAGGTAAAGTACAAGTTTGCCTTCCAGGGCCCCAAACCCAGAACCTAAAAACATCAGGTCGTACATGAATTCCTCAACTGATTGTTTGATTGTAGTGTCCATTGATGATGTAGGATGCTTTAGCTTGCTACTATTAGATTCTGTAAATGCCCAAGTAAACAGAGAAAAACTAAGTTTCAATAAAGTGAATTCTGGGCACTCTCCAAGTATAGAAGTGGCTAAGGCTTCAGGATGGAACCAGAAACCTGAGGAAGGCTCTAATATTCTGGAAGGGTCTAATATTGCCAAGGCAGCACAGTGGAGAGGTTACAGCTTAGGCTTTGGAATCAACAGGACTTGGCTGAAATAGTGGTTTGCATCATTTGTACTGAGCTTCAGCTCTGAGTAAACAATAAAAATTATTTGGAATGATTTTAAAGGATTAAATCAAACCATCAGATAATACATAAGAGTTACTATTAACAATAAAAGAGGATAATAGAATTAAAAATAAAGCCATAAACAAAAATTGAGGCTTTGCTGGTGGCTCAGTTGTAAAGAAACTGCCTGCCAATGCAGGAGATACGGGTTTGATCCTTGGATTGAGAAGATCCCCTGGAGAAGGAAATGGCAATCCACTCCAGTATTTTTGCCTGGGAAATCCCATGGACAGAGGAGCCTGGCAGGCTATATACTCCATGGGATGGCAGAATAGTCAGACATGACTTAGCGACTAAACAGAACAATTAACAAAAAAATTAAGCTTTCCAGGAACCTCAGAGCATTCACAATGGCATAAACAAGTTATATTTTAACTCCATTCTTCCCAGAGGTTAGCTTGGGACAATTCATTTATTCATTCAGTGTGTGTTGATTGAAAGTTCACACTACATTGTGCTCGTAGTTGGGATGCAAAAAGATAAAGAGCTTGTGAAATGACACTCGGAGTTTAGTGAAGATAAGCATTTTTTAATAATAGCCATATCTTCAAAAGCTATTTGAATTGTGGTCAATATTATGGAAGAGAATTATAGGATGCTCAGAAAATACACCAAGAAGAGCTAACTTAAATGGCAATGTCAGGGAAGTTTTCTGAGAAAAAAAATGGCAATTCCCCTAAAATGTGAAGAAGGAATAGGAGCTTGCCAAGGGCAGTCCAGGCAAAGAGAGCGGTATCCGTATAGCGTTGAATTTGACAGAGTTTGTGCTATTGGAAGAGCTGCTTAGGCGAAAAATGGTGGGAACTCAAATGAAGTGGACCATGCAAAGCTCTGGGGGTCTTTATCCTGGACACAGTGGGCTGCTGTTCAAGGGTTTTAAAAGCAGGTGAACGATGTGGTCTGATCACCCTAGCTTCCATGTGGGGGATAAAATAGAAAGAAACAATATTGGAAGCAAGGAGACTAGTTTATTAGGGGAGTGTCTTAAGACATTGGAGCACAGATCTACCTTTAGCACACTCTCTGTGCAGACAACTTCACTGGAGCATGAACTGCATTGGGCAAGTTTTATGAGCTCACATTCTAGTTCCCTTTAGACCACTTTCAAACATGTGTTTCCTAAGGGATTAACTGACAACTGTGTATGTTGGCTCATCCACTTCCAACAAATATTTATTAAAATTTCTCATGGGTTGATGACCCTCCTAGGCACTGGGAATCAAGCAGTGAACAAAATATATGAAAACATTGCTCTCATCAGTGTTCTATTCTAAGGCAGAAGAACTTAAGCAAGTAAACAATAAATATATAATGGATAACATGATAATTATTTTATGAAGAAGAGTAAATCCAAATGAGAGTGTGGGAAGGTGATACAGTTTAGGGTGGTCAAGGGAGATCACTCAGATATGGCAATTTTTTAGCACAAATGAAAAGTAGGGCATTTAAAACCTAGAAGCTGATCATTTCAGCCATGACTGATTTGATACAGATGAAAGACAACATAATTTGATGCAAAGGCCCTGAGATGAATGTTGTGCTTAAAATTTTCAAGACAGAAACCTGGACTTTTGGTCAAGATTAATGTGATTTCTGGCTTCCCTGGTGGCTCAGCTGGTAAAGAATCTACCTGCAATGCAGGAGACCTGGGTTTGATCCCCGGGTTGAAAAGATCCCCTGGAGAAGGGAATAGCTGCCCACTCCAGTATTCTGGCCTGGAGAATTCTGTGGACTGTATCATCTATGGGGTCACAAAGAGTTGGACACAATTGAACGACTTTCACTGTCTTTTCTTTTTCAATGTGATTCCACAATTATCATCATCATCATCATGTAACTTCCTAGAAGTTTTATAAGACTTACTGTTGCTGAGCTCCATCAGAAGCAGTCTTATATAAGGCAGAGCTTAGAACTCAACAAAATTCTAAATGTCTAAGTAATTTTAGGTTTTATAACACTTTGGTTTTAAAAATGAGGAAAAGAAGTCTTTTTAAGGCAGGTATTTTCAGTCTTTGTATGAATAAAAATAAATTGTGTTACTTACTACATGTGCCGGAAACCTCCCAGATAGCTTCTTGATGCTAATGGTCCAAGGCCTGTGCTTTGAAAAATGCCATTTAGGTCCATTTTCATGATTTAGCTCTCACAACTCTTACAGCTCATAATCACTCTCATTGCTTCTCATCTATGCCTGAAATAAAAAATGGGGCATAATATATTAGAAAAGTGACAGACAAACCGAGAAGAAACAACCTTAATGAGAAACCATCTACTACCTAAAAACTGATTGGGAAGGGAAACGAGTGAGTTCAAATTCATTGTCAATTGAAGAATGAGACTTCAGTTCAGTTCAGTCACTCAGTCATGTCCGACTCTTTGCAACCCCATGAATTGTAGCACGCCAGGCCTCCCTGTCCATCAGCAACTCACGGAGTCCATCCAAACCCATGTCCATCCAGTTGGTGATGCCATCCAACAATCTCATCCTCTGTTGTCCCCTTCTCCTCCTGCCCTCAATCTTTCCCAGAATCAGGGTCTTTTAAATGAGTCAGCTCTTCACATCAGGCGGCCAAAGTATTGGACTTTCAGCTTCAACATCACTCGTTCCAATGAACACCCAGGACTGATCTCCTTTAGGATGGACTGCATGGAGATCTCCTTGCAGTCCAAGGGACTCTCAAGAGTCTTCTCCACCACCACAGTTCAAAAGCATCAATTCTTCAGCACTCAGCTTTCTTTATAGTCCAACTCTCACATCCATACATGACCACTGAAAAAACCATAACCTTGACTAGACGGACCTTTGTTGGCAAAGTAATGTCTCTGCTTTTCAATATGCTATTGTTTTTTTTTTTTAGAATTGTATAATAATTTTATTTATTTTTTAATTGAAGGATAATTTTTTTACAGAATTTTATTGTTTTCTTTCAATTGCCAACATGAATCAGCCATAGGTATACATATGTCTCCTCCCTTTTGAACCACCCTCCCATCTCCCCCCCCATCCCACCCCTCTAGGTTGATACAGAGCCCCTGTTTGAGTTTCCTGAGCCATACAGCAAATTCCTGTTGGCTATCTATTTTACATATGGTAATGTAAGTTTCCATGTTACTCTCTCCATACATCTCACTCTCTCCTCCCTTCTTCCCATGTTTATAAGTCTATTCTCAATATGCTGTCTAGGTTGGTCATAGCTTTCCTTCCAATTAGTAAGCGTCTTTTAATTTCATGGCTGCAGTCACCATCGAAAGTGATTTTGGAGCCCAGAAAAATAAAGTCTGACACTGTTTCCACTGTTTCCCCATCTATTGCCCATGAAGTGATGGGACCGGATGCCATGATCTTCGTTTTCTGAATGCTGAACTTTAAGCCAACTTTTTCACTCTCCTCTTTCACTTTCATCAAGAGGCTCTTTAGTTCTTCCTCACTTTCTGCCATAAGGGTGGTGTCATCTGCATATCTGAGGTTATTGATATTTCTCCCGGCAATCTTGATTCCAGCATGTGCTTCCTCCAGCCCAGCGATTCTCATGATGTACTCTGCATATAAGTTAAATAAGCAGGGTGACAATATACAGCCTTGACGTACTCCTTTTCCTATTTGGAACCAGTCTGTTGTTCCATGTCTAGTTCTAACTGTTGCTTCCTGACCTGCATACAGGTTTCTCAAGAGGCAGATCAGGTGGTCTGGTATTCCCATCTCTTTCAGAATTTTCCACAGTTTCTTGTGATCCACACAGTCAAAGGCTTTGGCATAGTTAATAAAGCAGAAATAGATGTTTTCCTGTAACTCTCTTTCTTTTTCAGTGATTCAGCAGATGTTGGCAATTTGATCTCTGGGTCCTCTGCCTTTTCTAAAACCAGCTTGAACATCAGGAAGTTCATGGTTCATGTATTGCTGAAGCCTGGCTTGGAGAATTTTGAGCTTTAATTTACTAGCGTATGAGATGAGTGCAATTGTGTGGTAGTTTGAGCATTCTTTGGCATTGTCTTTCCTTGGGATTAGAATGAAAACTGACCTTTTCCAGTCCTGTGGCCACTGCTGAGTTTTCCAAATTTGCTGGCATATTGAGTGCAGCATTTTCACAGCGTCATCTTTCAGCATTTGAAATAGCTCAACTGGAATTCCATCACCTCCACTAGCTTTGTCCATAGTGATACTTCCTAAGACCTACTTGACTTCACATTCCAGGATGTCTGGCTCTAGGTGAGTGATCACACCATTGTGATTATCTGGGTCGTGAAGATCTTTTTTGTACAGTTCTTCTGTGTATTCTTGCCATCTCCTCTTAATATCTTCTGCTTCTGTTAGGTCCATACCATTTCTGTCCTTTTTTGTGCATGTCTTTGCATGACATGTTCCCTTGGTATCTCTAATTTTCTTGAAGAGATCTGTAGCCTTTCCCATTCTGTTGTTTTCCTCTGTTTCTTTGCATTGATTACTGAGTAAGGCTTTCTTATCTCTCCTTGCTATTCTTTGGAACTCTGCATTCAAATGGGTATATCTTTCCTTTTCTCCTTTGCTTTTCGCTTCTCTTCTTTTCACAGCTATTTGTAAGGCCTCCTCAGACCGCCATTTTGCTTTTTTGCATTCTTTTTCTTGGGGATGGTCTTGATTCCTGTCTCCTGTACAGTGTCACAAACCTCCATCCATAGTTCATCAGGCACTCTATCTATCAGATCTAGTCCCTTAAATCTATTTCTCACTTCCACTGTATAATCATAAGGGATTTGATTTAGGTCATACCTGAATGGTCTAGTGGTTTTCTCCACTTTATTCAATTTCAGTATGAATTTGGCAATAAGGAGTTCATGATCCGAGCCACAGTCAGCTCCTGGTCTTGTTTTTGGTGACTGTATAGAGCTTCTCCATCTTTGGCTGCAAAAAATATAATCAATCTGATTTTGGTGTCAACCATCTGGTGATGTCATGTGTAGAGTCTTCTTTTGTGTTGTTGGAAGAGGGTGCACATTAATAATTTTTATTCACTGAAACTCACTTTTCTAATTGGCCTCAGAGACATGTCTTTCTCTATTAATGTAGGTTGGGAGGAAATTCTTGAAATAGATATTTTTTATAAAATATCTGGGATTTCTAGAAAATATTATTATGGTCTATGATATACCAAACATGATTTACATAACATTTATCTTCAAGTATTAGAGTGTACAAATATGCCTAAGCTTTAGATAATTCTTCACAATATTTTCATATCTCAGTTTGTAATGATGATTATCTGTGTACTGGAAATATTTAGAAATGCCAGTTAACAGAGGATTCTGGTTAGTAAAATGCTGGGTAGTATTACTAGAAAATCAGTATAACTATATTTTTCCTTTAAACATTAATATTTGCAACATAATAGAAATGTGCTTTCAATAAAATTGCCTTTATATCAAGAACCAATTAATATTTTCACCTTGCTTAATTATTTCATGGTAACCAAAGTCTCTTCTATACAAGTTTCATGCCAAGATGATTACATCTTGTTAGTCAGTTTCCATTCTGTAAAAGTAGTTGCTTGATCTTCATCTTGTTCTGCCTTGGAAAAGGAAAGTGATACCTCATGTTGGTCAGCTGTTTGGATATGTATGTTGTATTCCCTTCCCTTATAATTAGCTCTTTTTATTACCTCATTTCAAAAGATTATTAAGGGCCTGGGTGACAGCTACTGTTTCTGAAAGCATATGCCTGAGATTAGCATTTATAGAAACATAGCAAGGGATATTAACAAAGAAAACACTAATTTTAGATGAGACTCTAAGATTCTGATCTTCAGATTTGCTACTCTCTGTGCAAATTTTTTTCAGAGTGCTTTTAAAAATAATTATGGTTATTATGATAAACAGTTTTAGCTGGAAGTTGAACTTGAAAGAGGACTAATATTTTTCCTTCTGTGTTTATCACTTCTCTATTTGGCCTCAAAACTCAAAATAACTATTCTCCCCACCCAGTAAAATGGTAATTCTTTAGTCAGTTGTTTGTATTAAATATTATCTTGGCTCCAAGTTAAGCACAGAATTTTTTTCAACAGAATCACTGCCATTGCTCCATTAGGCCTGTCCTTACTCCTAAAAGACATTTGATTGTAAGTTCAGTGAGCCTGAATTCTAAAATTCAAAGCAGAATTTTAATAGCTGAAGGCAAATTTATTGGGGGCCAAACCCCATCCAGCCTTCTCCAGAGTCAAGGTGCCAGTGCCCCTCAGGAGTAAAGCACTACTCCTCTTCCTTCTCAGGGGCAGTTTTGGAATCAGAAGGGCCAGTGAAACTGATTATCAAGTTTTCTGTCTTCAGATCATATAACTCCCATCCCGTGGTGGTGATGATGATGTCCCATTTCCTTTGAAAGGGGAACACAGAATTTAGTTTTTGCTTAAAAGGATGATAAATTTGGATCTGACTCTGGAGCTATTTGGGAGAGGGAAAGTTTATATTACCAGTAGGCTTTTGGAGGCTCCTCTTAGTCATTTTTTCAATTTCCTAAGAAAAAGCCACTCTTATTCTCCTCAGTATTGTCAATGGGATTGTGCATGTTAAGGAACATGCACACTTATCATTTTAATTGGCTATTGAATGTTTTCTCCATGCTAAGACTTCTCCTTGGCACAGATATCCATCTTATGCATTACAGATGTAAATCACAGTTCAAACAGAAGCATCAGGTACAGTCCTTCCAACGGGGAAGATTACCTGGTAACCTGAGGCTTCCGTATCAAGTGTTAAGATTTCAGGTTTCTGTTCGAAGCACTGCTAATACATTCTTTTGATTGCACTTTTTTAAAAAGACCCCTGTGTGAGGATGCCCAAAGTAATAGAAACTGTTCATGTAAAATGATAGAAGGATAAGTACTTCCCTGGCTGTCCAGTGGTTAGGACTCCATGCTTCCAATGCATGGGACATGGGTTCAATCCCTGGCTGGAGAACTAAGATCACGGATGCCCACTTGACATGCCGCATGATGAAGAAAAAAACAGCAAGATATAAGGATTGCAAAGATTACAGATAGGCTGATTCTTGACTGCTAGCAAAGGAAAACACATGTGTCTCTTGAGTTTTGGGCTTGTGCCAGTCTGGACCTCTACTGTGGCATGTCAGTACTGATGACAGGCACATGGAATAGTCTGGAAGCTGAAATCTTAATATTCCATTCATCTCCTGGAATGTAAGCACCATGAAAACAGGAGCTATGAGCAAAAGTTTTACTGTTTCTGTAAGACCTGGAGAGAGTCAGATACACAATTATTCATTAGTATTCATCCAAGTAAATGGAATTATCCAATCATTTATGAAACATAAATTTATTGAATACTTACCAAGTATACATATTTATTGAACTCTTGTGTGGAATACAGTGATAAATAAGATAAAGAGGTGAACCTTAAGGAATTCTCAGTTTATAAGAGGAGCTAAGTACGAGAAATCTGTATGCAGGTCAGGAAGCAATAGTTAGAACTGGACATGGAACAACAGACTGGTTCCAAATAGGAAAAGGAGTACGTCAAGGCTGTATACTGTCACCCTGCTTATTTAACTTATATGCAGAGTACATCATGAGAAACACTGGACTTGAGGAAGCACAAGCTGGAATCAAGATTGCCAGGAGAAATATCAATAACCTCAGATATGCGGATGACACCACCCTTATGGAGGAAAGTAAAGAACTAAAGAGCCTCTTGGTGAAAGTGAAAGAGGAGAGTGAAAAAGTTGGCTTAAAAGTCAACATTCAGAAAACTAAGATCATGGCATCTGGTCCCATCACTTCATGGGAAATAGTTGGGGAAACAGTGGAAACAGTGGCTGACTTTATTTTTCTGGTCACCAAAATCACTTTTGATGGTGACTACAGCCGTGAGATTAAAAGACACTTATTCCTTGGAAGGAAACCTAGACAGCATATTAAAAAGCAGAGACATTACTTTGCCAGGCTATGGTTTTTCCAGTGGTCATGTATGGATGTAAGAGTTGGACTATAAAGAAAGCTGAGCACCAAAGAATTGATGCTTTTGTACTGTGATGTTGGAGAAGACTCTTTTTTTTTTTTTTTTTTTTGGAGAAGACTCTTGAGAGTCCCTTGGACTGCAAGGATATCTCCATCCAGTCCATCCTAAAGGAGATCAGTCCTGGGTGTTCATTGGAGGGACTAATGTTGAAGCTGAAAGTTCAATACTTTGGCCACCTGATGGGAAGAGCTGACTCATTTGAAAAGATTCTGATGCTGGGAAAGATTGAGGGCAGGAGGAGAAGGGGACGACAGAGGATGAGATGGCTGGATGGCATCACTGAACCAATGGACATGGGTTTGGGTGGACTCTGGGAGTTGGTGATGGACAGGGAGGCCTGGCTTGCTGTGGTCCACGAGGTCACAGAGTCAGACACGACTGAACGACTGAACTGAACTGAACTGAAGTATGAGTTAAAATAACATTAGAAAATAATAGACAATGTTAGGTATTAGTTTTGTATATTTAAGTTATTTTCAAAATATTTCCATACCCATTTAATATGATCTAATGCTTTGGAAAATACTCTGAAATGTAGTGCATGCTAAATAAATGTGAAAAGTTATAGTTATTAATGGCTTTGTTGTTTCTGAAAAGAACCAATGTTGGGATCACTGCATTAGAAGACTTCTTTGTCATAGATTTCTACACATGTCTAAACAGAATACAGACAGTTTATAACATCATCGCCTTAGCCTGGTTGCTTATTAGAATCTCATTTGAAATTCTCAGGCAAAACCTGGATCAATTAAGTCTGACTCTCCAGAGGTCCTATGCTGACTGATTCCATTGGTTAAAATCATTATTTTTAATAATACCTGCACATAAGCAAGCATTCAGTTCAGTTCAGTTCAGTGCAGTCACTCAGTTGTGTCCGACTCTTTGCGATCCCATGAATTGCAGCACGCCAGGCCTCCCTGTCCATCACCAACTCCCGAAGTTCACTCAGACTCATGTCCATCGAGTCAGTGATGCCATCCAGCCATCTCATCCTCTGTCATCCCCTTCTCCTCCTGCCCACAATCCCTCTCGGTATCAGTGTCTTTTCCAATGAGTCAACTCTTCGCATGAGGTGGCCAAAGTATTGGAGTTTCAGCTTTAGCATCATTCCTTCCAAAGAAATCCCAGGGCTGATCTCCTTCAGAATGGACTGGTTGGATCTCTTTGCAGTCCAAGGGACTCTCGAGAGTCTTCTCCAACACCACAGTTCAAAAGCATCAATTCTTTGGCACTCAGCCTTCTTCATAGTCCAACTCTCACATCCATACATGACCACAGGAAAAACCATAGCCTTGACTGCTGCTGCTGCTGAGTCACTTCAGTTGTGTCCGACTCCGTGCAACCCCATAGACGGCAGCCCACCAGGCTCCCCCGTCCCTGGGATTCTCCAAGCAAGAACACTGGAGTGGGTTGCCATTTCCTTCTCCAATGCATGAAAGTGAAAAGTGAAAGTGAAGCAGACGGACATTTGCTGGCAAAGTAATGTCTCTGCTTTTCAATATGCTATCTAGGTTGGTCATAACTTTCCTTCCAAGGAGTAAGCATCTTTTAATTTCATGGCTTCAATCACCATCTGCAGTGATTTTGGAGCCCCCCCAAAAAAAGTCTGACACTGTTTCCACTGTTTCCCCATCTATTTCCCATGAAGTGATGGGACCAGATGTCATGATCTTTGCTTTCTGAATGTTGAGCTTTAAGCCAACTTTTTCACTCTCCACTTTCACTTTCATCAAGAGTCTTTTGAGTTCCTCTTCACTTTCTGCCATAAGGGTGGTGTCATCTGCATATCTGAGGTTATTGATATTTCTCCCGGCAATCTTGATTCCAGCTTGTGTTTCTTCCAGTCCAGCGTTTCTCATGATGTACTCTGCATATAAGTTAAATAAACAGGGTGACAATATACAACCTTGACATACTCCTTTTCCATTTGGAACCAGTCTGTTGTTCCATGTCTAGTTCTAACTGTTGCTTCCTGACCTGCATACAAATTTCTCAAGAGGCAGATCAGGTGGTCTGGTATTCCCATCTCTTTCAGAATTTTCCACAGTTTATTGTGATCCATTAGTGGCACATAAACAGCTTCTAAGAATCAAGTCTTAAAACCACGAGATTCTGATTGATTACCTAGACATAGATATTTTTAAATAAATCTCTTGGGACATCCCTGGTGGTCCAGAGGTTAAGAATCTGCCTGCCAATGCAGGGAACACAGGTTCGATCCCTGGTCCGGGAAGATCCCACATGCCTTGGGAGAACTAAGCCCTTGCAGCACAACTACTGATTCCATATGCCCTAGAGCCTGAACTCCAAAACAAGAGAAGTCACTGCAAAAAGAGAAGCCCATGCACAGCAACGAAGACCCAGCACAGCCAAATAAATGAATAGTAAAAAAAATTTTTTAGATCTCTTAAATTCTCCTGTAGTATAGCCAGGGTTGAGAAACACAGAGTTAGGTAATAACAAAAAATTGTATCTAATTGCGGGGAAAGTACATTTTTGTCACTGGCTATTGTCACTAATCATCTGTGATAGCAAAGTAATATCCAGTTTAAAGGACTACTCTGTTTAATTTTTCCCATTCATAACTGGTAATGAGGATGATCAGAAAGGGTTTCTATCCCTTAACCTGTGCCAGGTTGGGCCTTGGCAGGCAAGGAAACTATCCTGCAATTCTTGGCCTGTAAGCTGGTGTGGTCCTTCTTAGTCATTTCTCCTTGATGGAAAAAGCCTGGGCATGAATTGCGTGCAAGCTTGTGTGATCATTTCAACACAGATGTCACCATCTATACAAACCACCATCTGGAAAGGATATCTATTTACTCCTTGTACTTTTTACATGGATAAAACAAAACATTGTGTTAATTCAACTTTGGTCTGTAAATACTTCTTCTGTATAATCCATGACACAGTTTGGTACTTTCTTGAATTATCAGTTTCTCAGAACCACTGACATAAATGGATCCTTCTGATGCATTATATCAGCTGTTCAGGAAAAGAAAGTATCACAGAATTGAAAGTTTATTGAAAAACTCAGATACTTTCCATCAAAAGCAAATTTATCAAACTTAATGTCAAAATTTAAATACTAGTATGTGGCTTTTACAATTTTAAGAGAGTCTATATGATTTAAACGTAGAACAGAGAGGTCAATACGAGGTGAAGGAAAAGACGGAATAATTACAGGAAAATTAATGATTCTAACTGAAATCAGCAGGAATGCTAGTGCTTTGAGAGAAAAGAACTGACTCATCTCTCAACACTTAATTCATTTTATTTAGCTCACTTAATATAAAGTTTTCCTTATGCCTTCAAATAATTTCACATTTCCGTTCAAATGAGTCACATGGATGGTAGCCTAGGGCAGTTTATTTTGCTAGATCTTTTTTTAAAGTTCAGCTCCACCTGGACAAAATCTGACAAGTTATTATGGACTCATGACTGCAACGGTCTTTGGGAAAAGTAATTTTGATGATAAAAGGAACACAAGACGGCATTGCATTCACTGATGATTTTGTTCAACTCTCTTACACATCCTCTAACAGATCATGGCTTCAAATACAACTCTTCTGTTACCTTGGCAGTGACACTTTCCAAATTAAACTGGGGAAATCGAAAGTCAGACTTCAAGGGTCAGCCTCTCCTGGCTATCCTTGGCTTCTGCTGAAAAGGGGCCTTCTTTCGGTAGAAGGGAAATTAATAAGCATGGGCTGAATATCCATTGGATATGTTATCCCATGTAATTCTCACAAAAATCCTAGAAGCTAGGGGAGATGATAATTATACTAATTTTAAAGTGTATAAACCAAAAGTTACTAGAAATAACTAATATTTATGTCTATAAATTTTTATAGAAGTAAATACATAATTTGAAAACAACAACTGTATCTATATTTTAGACTATTTGTTTGTACCGAAGTGATTCCATACCAGTTAAATGACTTGGTACCTAAGTGAGTTACAGGTATTGAAAAAAAATTACAGAAATAGGAAAAAAGAAAATCTGTGGAATACTAGACTCTAAAATATACAATGTAATGTTAAGCATACTTGAATATAGGGGTTTTTAAAAAGCATGTGTCATATATTCTACTATCTTGGAAAAACTTGGAAAAACTAACTTGTCCATTGATATTCCTCTTCTTTTTAAATGATTCTTGTTTTTCTCAAAGCTGGGCGCAAGTTAGGGCTGTGTTCATTGTCTGAGCTGACAACCGAAAGCCCTTCATTAGCACATGTCTAGGAGTCAGAGAGGGGAATACAGATTAGAATTCAAGTTCCTTATTGTGTAACTGGTAACAGCAGCTCCTGTAAAAGGTGTTGGGTGAGGCATGGCTCTGTTGGTGGTGGCGCTTTGCTGCTCTTAGGACAATCTCAAATCTTTAATATGGCATTAAGGTCCTTCCTAACTGTCCCCTTCATGAATGTTATCTCCCACCACCCACCTCCTCTGGACTAAACTGACTACACGGACATTCTTCCAGGATTTCAAACATGACACATCTTTTCTGTCTGAGGCTTTGGTTAGATTCCTTCTTCTATTTGGATAGGATACCCTTCTCCTCACTCCTTCCTCTTAGTTAAAGCATGATTAGAGCTCTATTTAAATATTTCCTCCTTGGGGCACTTCCCTGATTGTCCCAGAGTTGAAGTGCTCCTGGTACAGACCATCATAGCATCTCTGGTTCCTCTTCTGTAGCACTTCTGTCTTCTTTAATGATAATGATAATGATAACATTTATTTAATATCAGTAACAATTTAGGGAGGTATTAATGTTATTATTCCTACTTGCAGATGAAGTAACTGAGAATTAGTGATATTGAATAACTTACTCAAGGAGACTCAAGGTCTTCCCTGTAGCTCAAACAGTAAAAAATCTGCCTGCAATACACGAGACCCGGGTTCCATCCCTGGGTCGAGAAGATGCCCTGAAGAAGGGTATGGCAATCCACTCCAATATTCTTACCTGGAGAACGCAGGTAGGAAATGGCAACCCACTCTAGTATTCTTGCCTGGAGAATCCCAAGGACAGAGGAGCCTGGTGGGTACAATTCATGGGATCATAAAAGAATTGGACACCACTGAGTGACCGAGCATATTCCCTTATATGTTTTTAGTGCTTCAAATTTCCCTCCAAGAACGTCTTCCACTGCATTTTATGCATTTTGATAAGTTATATTTTCATTCATTTTAAAATGTTTTAAAATTCCTCCTGACACTTCTTGACTAGTGTTATTTAGGTGCGTGTTGTTTATTTTCTAGATATTTGGGGCTTACCTGAAGAATCGCACGGACAGAGGAGCCTGGTGATCTTGTAGTCTGTGGGACCCCAAAGAGTCGGACACAACTGAGTGACTAACACTATTACTAATACTCAAGAAGACAGGAAGTGATAAAGAAAAAAGTGAAAGCTTTAGTCACTCAGTTGTGTCCAACTCTTTGTGACCCTGTGGACTACAGCCCACCGGGATCCTCAGTCCATGGAATTCTCCAGGCAAGAATACTGGAGTAGAGAGTCATGCCCTTCTCCGGGGGATCTTCCCAACATAGGGATCAAACTCCAGGTCTCCTGCATTGCAGTCAGATTCTTCATTGTCTGAGCCACCAGAGAAGCCCAGTAAGTGATAAGCCAGGATTTAAATCTGGGACTTTAACTCAAAGCCATACTCTTGAACACTTTATTGTTACCTGAGTTCTACCCTCTTGTCTTTTTTTTTTCACCCGTATCTTGTACCTCACATAGTGCCAGGCACATCTTGTCACTCATACATATTTACTGAATGTGGAATAGATGCGTTGAGAAAAGAGTAACAATAAAATAATATAAAATGAAAGGCCTTGACACCTGGCATCTCACAGGTAGGCCATGGTGTCCTCCACTGAACACAAACTACATCCAACAAATATGTAGAAGAGTCAGACAGGGCCACACCATGACCATGGTGGAGCATGACAGAAGTAAGACCACATTCCAATCGTATGAGAACAGAGACAGTAAGCAATGCAATCACAAAATATTCACATACCCTTCTAACTCCACTAACATAAGTGGCTATCATTTTCTGACCAATGGCAAATTTAGCCTTGCATACTTCCTCCTGACTGTTAAAAAAAAATGTATAGGGTACCTAACTGAATTATTCAAGCTCTCTGACTGCACCCAATCCAGGAAAAAACTTGGCTTTCTCATATTCTTCTCTAAAACATCCAGCACAGACCCAAACACTATAAAATTTCCTCCTAATAAGAAATGCATTCTCCCAACAGTCTGACCTCATGTGTGCTCCCTGGGCACTCTCACTGGTGAGCATGGAAGAGCAAAGGAGAGTTATTTACCATAGTTGTGGTGATAGGAATTTAACTTCAGAAAGTTAGGACTTATACCTATGAAACTGCTACAAGTCTTATTAGTTGTTATGCTGATACTGTTTACTATGCTGAATTACAGTTAGAACTGGACATGGAACAACAGACTCGTTCCAAATAGGAAAAAGAGTACGTCAAGGCTGTATATTGTCACTCTGCTTATTTAACTTATATGCAGAGTACATCATGAGAAACGCTGGGCTGGAGGAAGCACAAGCTGGAATTAAGATTGCAGGGAGAAATATCAATAACCTCAGATATGCAGATGACACCACCCTTATGGCAGAAAGTGAAGAGGAACCAAAAAGCCTCTTGATGAAAGTGAAAGAGGAGAGTGAAAAAGTTGGCTAAAGTTGGCTTAAAGCTCAGCATTCAGAAAACGAAGATCATGGCATCTGGTCCCATCACTTCATGGGAAATAGATGGGGAAACAGTGGAAACAGTGTCAGACTTTATTTTGGGGGTTTCCAAATCACTGCAGATGGTGACTGCAGCCATGAAATTAAAAGACGCTTACTCCGTGGAAGGAAAGTTATGACCAACCTAAATAGCATATTCAAAAGCAGAGACATTACTTTGCCAACAAAGGTCCGTCTAGTCAAGGCTATGGTTTTTCCTGTGGTCATGTATGGATGTGAGAGTTGGACTGTGAAGAAGGCTGAGCGCCAAGAATTGATGCTTTTGAACTGTGGTGTTGGAGAAGCCTCTTGAGAGTCCCTTGGACTGCAAGGAGATCCAACCAGTCCATTCTAAAGGAGGTCAGTCCTGGGTGTTCTTTGGAAGGAATGATGCTAAAGCTGAAACTCCAATACTTTGGCCACCTCATGCGAAGAGTTGACTCATTGGAAAAGACTCTGATGCTGGGAGGGATTGTGGGCAGGAGGAGAAGGGGACGACAGAGGATGAGATGGCTGGATGGCATCACTGACTCAATGGACATGAGTCTAGGTGGACTCTGGGAGTTGGTGATGGACAGGGAGGCCTGGCGTGCTGCAATTCATGGGATCGCAAAGAGTCGGACATGACTGAGTGACTGAACTGAACTGAACCGTTTAATGAGATATTTATGGATTTAATGGACCAAGTAGGCACTCTCTCTGTTTAAAGAATATGTTTCAGAACTGACTTAAAAAGTAAATGATCAGTCCCAGCTCGTTTTGTTGTTCTATGAGAAGTATCATTAGATATCAGAAGTCAAAAGGTAAGAAAAGAATGCTATAGTTAACTCATTTTATAAGCCCCGTTGCATTAGTTACAGAATTTTCTTATCCTTGGGAAAATTGGTAAAATGGCAAAAACCAGGTATTGATGCCCTCTATATCAGACACGACTGAGCGACTCACTTTCATATCTCTGTAATATCACTTTCTCTGTATATCGTCGCTATTTCTTCCAGCCTTCAAAGCCTTCCTTCTGTCATTTTAATCCTCACAGGATCACTCTAACTTTTCAGCTAGGATCATTATCATCAGTAACTTTTCACATTCTGCAGTTTTCCTTCACAGTCCTCTCAATAAACTATCTCTCCTGTAGGGGCACACTTTCCTGCTAAGATTGCTGCAATTCATGGGGTCGCAAAGAGTCGGGCATGACTGAGTGACTGAACTGAACTGAACTGAAAGGGTTGATATTAATAATGGGAAGAACATTTATGGTTTAGGAGATCAAGATGCTGAGGAACTGTTCAAGATGTAAAGAAATTAAAGAAAACTGACACCTAAATGCAATATGTGATCCTGATTGAATTTTGAACCAAAAAGAGTTTAGCATGAGATTATCACTAGGAGAGTTGATAAAATTTGAATATGGAATGAATATTAGACAATAGTATATCAAGGTTAAATTTTCTGATTTTGATAACCTGACTCTGTGTAAGAAAATATCCTTATTCTTAGGAAATAAACACTAATATATTCAGAGGCAGAGTTCTAGATATCTGGAACTTGGCCCAAATTGTGCAGAGAGAGAAGGAAGGAATAGGATGAAATGTTCAGAGGTTAACTCTTGATTGAATAATTATTGGCAAATTAGTGGTATTAAAATAATATTAAATTGATTGGTGTTAAGATGTATTTTTCATCATTCTAGAACTTAAAAAATAATTTCTGCAAATTGTATCAAAAGCAAAATTTATATATCCTTCTGGCTAGCATGTTCAGTCTTGTCTGACTCTTTGAGACCCCATGAATAGTAGCTCACCAGGCTCCTTGGTCCATGGAATTTTCCAGGCAAAAATACCAGAGTGGGTTACCATTTCCTACTCCAGGGGATCTTTACAACCCAGGGATCCAACCTGTGTCTCTTTCATCTCCTGTATTGGCAGGCAGATTCTTTACCACTGTGCCACCTGGGAACCCCTTATACTAATATACACTTAAGTTCAGTTTAATTCAGTCACTCAGTCATGTCTGACTATTTGCAATCCCATGGACTGCAGCACTCCAGGCTTTCCTGTCCATCACCAACTCCCAGAGCTTACCTCAACTCATGTCCATTGAGTTAGTGATGCTGTCCAACCATCTCATCTCTGTTGTACCATTCTCCTCCTGCCTTCAATCTTTCTCAGCATCAGGCTATTTTCTAATGAGCCAGCTCTTCACATCAGGTGGCCAAAGTATTGGAGCTTCAGCATCAGTCCTTCCAATGAATATTGAGAACTGATTTCCTTCAGGATTGACAGGTTTGATCTTGCTGTTCAAGGGTGTCTCAAGAGTCTTCTCCAACGCCACAGTTCAAAAGAATCAGTTCTTTGGTGCTCAGCTTTCCTTATGGTCCAACTCTCACATCCATGCATACTACTGGAAAAACCATAGCTTTGACTATTTGACCCTTAACTTTGTTCAAATAATTTCACTTTGGTGTGTTTATTCTAGAAAATAATCATGGAGAGGCACATGGTTATGGTATAGAGATATTCATCTCAATTTTGTACAAATTTGGAAAATTAGAAACAATTTACACATTCAGTAATGTAGCTTTGTTTTGAGATTATGCAGTCATTAAAATACTAGCCCTAATAATATTTGCATGAGTGCTGAGTTGCTCAGTCAGGTTCAACTCTTTGCAACCCCATCGACCATTGTCCACCAGGTTCCTCTGTCCATGGGATTTTCCGGGCAAGAAGGGTTACTGCTACTGCTAAGTCACTTCAGTTGTGTCCGACTCTGTGCGACCCCATAGACAGCAGCCCACCAGGCTCTGCCATCCCTGGGATTCTCCAGGCAAGAACACTGGAGTGGGTAGCCGCATGTAAAATTGCCATGTTAAATATTAAAAACATGAAGCAAAATGTTACACACAGAATTACTCCATTGCTGTGCATATGCTCCCAATCCCATTCACATAAAAGACTGTAAAACGATAAATCAAAATGTGGTAATTTAAGAAATAGGAAAATGGAGTAACTTTAAACTTATTTTTACTTAATGACACTTTAAAATTTTGTTAAAAACAAACATGTTATTTTGTAATTAAAAGCTACAAAAAAATTTGCTGCAAGTATAGGCTACATATTTTAAGTAAGACATACATATGCATAAATTTTAATACAGTTTCTATTCTTTTCACGCACACCTGCACATACCATAACTTCTTTCCAATGACACAAAATTCTGCTGCTGAAGATGATGAGTGACATTTACAGCATGATCCCTAAACTCTTCTTTTAATGGAATATACATCCGGGTTGGAAGGAAAGTTATGATCAACCTAGATAGCATATTGAAAAGCAGAGACATTACTTTGCCAACAAAGGTCTATCTAGTCAAGGCTATGGTTTTTCCAGTGGTCATGTATGGATGTGAGAGTTGGACTGTGAAGAAAGCTGAGAGCTGAAGAATTGATGCTTTTGAACTATGGTGCTGGAGAAGACTCTTGAAAGTCCCTTGGGCTGCAAAGAAACCCAACCAGTCCATCCTAAAGGAGATCAGTCCTGGGTGTTCATTGGATGGACTGATGTTGAGGCTGAAACTCCAATACTTTGGCCACCTGATGTGAAGAGCTGACTCATTGGAAAAGACTCTGATGCTGGGAAAGATTGAGGGCTTGAGGAAAAGGGGATGACAGAGGATGAGATGGTTGGATGGCATCATCAACTCGATGGACATCGGTTTGGGTAGACTCCGGGAGTTGGTGATGGACAGGGAGACCTGGCGTGCTGGGGTTCATGGGGTTGCAAAGAGTTGGACACGACTGAGCAACTGAACTGACTAACTGACATCCAGGTTTTGGAGGAGCTCATCTAAAGGACATAAGCACCAGTGGATACTAGAGCTGGACCAGGGCAACTGGAGGTCCCTCAGCTCCTCCCCTGTCCTGGGAATGTATGTTCTGCCGGCCATTCCCACAGTGGGAGCCATTTTCAAGGATGCAGCCTTGAGAAAACAGTGTGTTACTGACACCATCTGGAAGGTATATGTGGCTGAATTACATTTTGTTGTTGTTCAGTTGCTCAGTCATGTCCAACTCTTTGTGATCCCATGGATTGCAGCGCTCCAGGCCTTCCTGTCCTTCACCATCTCCCAGAGCTTCCTCAAATTCATGTCCATTGAGTCAGTGATACCATCCAACCATCTCATCCTCTATTGTCTCCTCCTCCTCCTGCCTTCAATTTTTCCTAGCATCAGGGTCTTTTCTAATGAGTAGGCTCCTCGAATCAGTTGTCCAATGTATTAGAGCTTCAGCTTCAGCATCAGTCCTTCTAATGAGTATTCAGGATTGATTTCCTTTAAGATTGACTGGTTTGATCTCCTTGCTGTCCAAGGGACTCTCAAGAGTCTTCTCCAACACCACAGTTCAAAAGCATTAATTCTTCGGCCCTCAGCCTCCTGCATACATGACTACTGGAAAAAACCATAGCTTTGACTAGATGAACCTTTGTTGGCAAAGTAACGTCTCTGCTTTTTAATACTCCATTAAGGGCTTAATATAAAGTTTCAAGAATCTGTTGGGTGGTGTTGGCAATTTAGTCATCTCACCATCGCCCAAGACCTTGTAGATAAGTTCCCTTGCTTATTCATTCTGCCAGCTACCAATCTGGAGTGTGCTGCCTGTTTATTTGGTTTCTTCTTGCCCTCCTTGAATGGGGGCTGGGTTGTGACCCAACACCAGGAAATTCTGCTACCATTGTAGCAAACAGATCTGTGTCTGCTATAGGGGCATAGCCTGTTGGATTTGTTGCCTAATGAAAGTATCAAGCCTGAGATTGCCCATTCTGATAAGAAAAAAATATTTATTAAAATCTGTGTACAAGGCACAGTTCTTTTATTATATGCTAAAATTTCCTGTTGTCATTATCAAGGACTTTCAAAGAAATTTCATTCTCTTGTGATTTGATTTCCAAGATTAGTTTCTTACAAGTTTTTTAGGACCTAAATTTTAGATAGTATAGGCTAGAATTCAGAAATCATTTCTGTGGTTTTTAAATAAATATTTTCTTTGTCATTCAACTCTGGATGTATTATTTGTAGTTTTATATGCATATTGCTAAAGACTATTTATTTAATGTGTGTGTGTGTGTGTGTGTGTGTCTAAAGAGGAAGGCACAATGTCTGTACCATTTTTTGGGGGAATTTTTTTCAATCTAGACTGATCCCAGTGAGGAGTCATTAGTTATATTATCATATTAGTAATAAATATTGAACTTTTCTACCAAGTACCACAGAACAACAAAGAGCTGGAAAACAGGTATATATTAAGCATACGAACTACTGAATATTGGGTCCCATGCTATGGAATAGTACAATGAAGACTGTGAACTGTTGGAGATTCTAAAGCACAAATTAAAAAGGGCAGAAACAGTGCTGCAATGTGACACTTTACTTCAACTACCAGTCCTCATTAGGATTCCCAGTCTTGTCTTGTCAAGGAGAGCAAATTTTTACCTCTGAGAAGTGAAGTGAAGTCACTAAGTCATGTCCAACTCTTTGCGACCCCATGGACTGTAGCCCACCATGCTCCTCCCTCCATGGGATTCTCCAGGCAAGAGTACTGGTGTGGGTTGCCATTTTCTTCTCCAGGGGATCTTCCTGACCCAGGGATTGAACCCGAGTCTCCCACATTCCAGGATTCCAGGCAGACGCTTTAACCTCTGAGCCACCAGGGAAGCTCTCTGAGAATACCACTATAATTGTTGACTTCCACTAACCTGAAACCTCCTACTCCTGATTTCTAAATTATGTGACATGACCGACAGGTCAGGAGCCATCACGTACACTGAGGGAATCAATTCTCAGTATAGCTGCTGTGTATATTCTCCAGTTCAACTTTCTGTTCTGTGGTCCAACCCATGTTTTATAAAGAAGCCCTACCCAGTGATAAGGGTATTATTTATATTTCCCCAGCGAGATTCTGCCTCTGTAATCTAAACTTCATCTTGTGTAAGCATATGACTCACAGGCATTGGTTCTTTTCCTGAAACCCGGGATGAGAGCCAACTCTCAGTTACCTGTGGTATAAATGCCAGAGATGACTGAAGAACTGAAAGTCATTGGTGAGTCCCAACTTCCAATTTAACCAATAATGTTAACCTCCTCCATGGCCTTAAGCTTTCTTTAACTACTGATTCTAATGAACACAGAAAAGGCCAAAGAGAAAAAGTTGCAATCAAAGGGTATACAATTACTGAATGATTGAGAGCTTGTCATTTCCATTCTCTGACACAGTCAAAATTCTAGGTAAGTATTTTCTACCGTCAGCCACCACCAACTCCTTTATCCAGAGCAATCTGACTTCATCCACTTCATCAACCACTAAAAACACTCTCAAAATCCATGATATTCAGAAGTCAAAACCGGTAACATTTTTACTCTCCTTCAGTTTCTTTTTTCCAAGTTTCTAGTGTACTGGACAGTGTTGGCTATTACTGCCAATCTTAGATTTTTTTTCTCCTGATTTTCAATGCCACTGCACTCTCCTGGTTATACCCATCAGCAAGTCCTGTTGAAATGAGGTTCATTCTAAATACAGCCCAAGCTCAACCACTTCTCATGACCTCCACCACTATCATCTTTGTCCTTGCCATGTTATTATTTAAGTAGGAATAAAATAAGCCCCTACCTTGTCTTCCAGGCTTTTTTTGCCCCTCTTTATTCTGTTTTCTCCAAAGCAGATAGACTAGTCTTTTTGAAATACATATTTTTTGATTGAAGTGTGTATATATAGATATACATACTTATATATAGGAATATCTGAATTACTTTGTGTGTATATATATATATAGATAGATATAGATATATCTGAATTACTTTCTGTATTTATATGTATACATAGATATATGTATAGGTATATCTGAATTGCTGTGCTGTATAGCAGACAATAACCATGACATTATAAATTAAATATATATAAAAACTACATATATTCTTTTCATTTTGTTTTTCATTATGGATTATTACAGGATGTTGAGTATAGTTCCCTGTGCTAAATTGTAGGACCTTGTTATCCATTCTATATATAGTAGTTTCCATCCGCCGATCCTAAACTCCCGGTACAAATCCCCTTTATCCTCCATACCCCTTGGCAAGTGCACATCTGTTTTCTGTGTCTGTGGGTCTGTTTCATAGATAAGTTCATTTGTGCCGTACTTTAAATTCCACATGTAAGTGATATCATATGATATTTGTCTTTGTCTTTCTGATTTACTTAGCTTAGTATGACAATCTCTAGGCTCATCCATGCAGCTGCATATGACATTATGAAATTCAAATTTCATCACCACTCTATTCCCAACCCTTTGATGGCTTGTTGCCTTTTTAACAAAAGGTGAACACCTTATCCAAAGCCTATACTTCCCAAATTTTCTGCCCTCACCTACTTCTCTGACTTCTCTCTTGCTGCTGTCCACGGAGCATGCTCTAGCCATGCTGATCCTACTGTCTTTTGAATATTAGAGTCCTTGTATTTTCTGCTCCAGATCCAGAATACTTTGGCTCCACAAGTTTGTAGCACTATTTGCTCCCCACCCCCACATATCTATGCTCATATATTACTTCCATATGGATGCCTCTGTGGCCACCCTAGCATGCACACATGTGGCCACCCTAACTAAATCAGCCCTGACACCAAAGTATATTATGTATTACTAAGTTATTTTATCCCTATCCACAAGACCTTGGGTCAGTTACTCTGCCTCATTTCCTTCATCTGAGGAATGAATCTTATAAAAGTAGTTACATAGCTTATAGACTTGTTATAAGGATTTAATGAGTTATTACTTTTTAAAAGCTTTCCAGTAAATGATAAGCCTTATATAAATGTTTGATACTATTATTGTTATTAATATTTATTTATCTTCTTCTTTTCCCACTAGACATGCAAATTCCAGGAATAATCTGTCTTGTTCATCCCTCACTGTTGAGATGTAGAACTGTGAGACATATACTAAGCCTTCAATAAGTAATTTTTGAATGAATGAATGAAACATTTAACCACTCCTTTTACCTTCCCTGTCTCCTTTTTTGTGTGTGTGACAATTTCTTTGGTGAAGGTATTCCCTTTGTGTCAATCATTGGTTTTCTTGGCATTTTTCCTCTACCCTCACTCTTTGAAGTATTGAACTTGAAATGTTTCTCTGACACCAGCTATAGTCTCTGTGATGGGAGTTCCCACCATCACATCTTTAACTCACACCACACACCCAAGTTCCACATTAGGGAGGCAGCTCTAAGTAGATGGAAATTTGGGGATCAGGAGACCTGAAATAACATTTAAGTTCTGAGACTTTACTTGTTTTGTGACTCAGAGAAAACCACAACCTTTCCAGAAACTATATTCTCATGTAAGTAACAATTATTAATCTTCTCCTTCTGTCTTAGAGAATGCATTTAAACAAAGAGTTAATAGATGTGAAAGTGTTCTTTAAATTGGAAAATAGTATATATAATTTTGAGGTATTGTCAAATACCTTGAACATGCTATTTCTATAAGTATATCCTGTTGTTATCTTGCATTCAACATATTTATACTAAATTAACTTCTTTTTTCCAAAGCTGAATTCTTTCTAACTTCAGTTTCTCTTATTTCGCATATCCAATCGCTAACCACTTCTGATTTTCTCTCTGTAATGTGTCTGAAATTTTCCTCCTGCTCTCTGTTATGTCAGATGTAACCACAGTTGTAGCTTTCTTCAATTTATATCTAGGTAATTACACCACTCATCTAGCTAGGTATTCTGTCTTCTTTTTTTAATCAATTAGACTTATTTTCTCAATCAGTCTTCTTAAATAAGAACCCTTAAATTTTCTCAAAACACTAATCATATTCAGTTTATATTAACACACTGCCACAAATTTAGTGGCTTAAGCCAATAGATCTCATTGTCTTACAGTCCTATCGATCAGAAGTACAATGTAGGTTTCCTTGGGCTAAAAGTAAGGTGTTGACATTGGGTAAATATTAAGGTGTTGGTAAGGCTAGATTCTCTTCTGAAGGCTCTCTGGGAGAATCCATTTTCTTGTCTTCTCAAGCTTTTATAGGCCACCTACATTTCTTGGTTTATGATAACTTTCTTTGTCTCAAAGTCTTTAACTTTGGGTCAAGTCCTTCTCAGACTACAGCTCTCTGACCACAGCTGGGAACAGCTCCCTGCTTTTAAAGGCTCATGTGATTAGACTGAGTCCACTGGGCTCGTCAGAATCATCTCCCCAAATTAAGGTCTGTAAACTTAATCATATCTGCAGTGCCCCTTCTGTTACGTAAGGGACTATATCACAGGTTCCAGGAATTAGGACAAAGACATCTTTGGGGCATAGGGAGTGTGGTGGGTATTATTCAGCTTATGATGCCATTTTAATGGCATGTGTCCCATGATCAAGAACTTTAAATGATTACTTATTAATCATTAATCATTAATGTGAAGTTTATCTTCTAAGTATGATTTTGAAGATTCTTCAAACTAAATTCTAACTTATTCCCAAATAGATATCTGACACTATTGTCAGGGTGGTTTCCCTTACATATCTTTAACGTGCCATGGTTTTCTTGATTATTCTTCCATTTGAAATGTCCTACAGTCCCTCCTTTGCTTATCAAAGTCCTGTCAAGCTTCCAAGTCCAGTTAAAGTCCCAATTCCTCAGTAAAAGCTTCCCCATTGGCATGACCTTTCTCTAAATGGCTTGATATAATACTATTTAGTAACTATGGCGGACTTCTGTTGTTTGCCTGTTCAGAATTTGCTTATTCTTCCTCTAGTAATAGCTCTCTGATTTTCCTCTGCAGGGAAAAGATTCTCCCATTAGGTACAAACTCTATGGCTTTTCAAATGTATTAGTGGCCAAGGCAAGAGGTGAGGTCATGATCCCAGTTAAGTAATCAGATCCTGCCTTCCTTGACCACTTGCACCCAAGAACAAAAACAGTTGGAATTCACACCTTTTAGAAGCAGTACACTGCCAACTAAAGCACTAGAACTTCCTTGATTCTTTGGCTTTTAATTCTATCAAACCCCATATATCCTTCCCCAAAATTTATTCTTGGTTAAGCCAGAGACAATTTCAGTCTTTTTTCCCTAAAAGCCAAAGAACTGTAACTACTAACGCCTTGCATTATTCTTTATATGTCATGATAACTTCAAATTCCTCTTCTAAGTTTCTTAAAATCTACAGTACATTTAATACTTCTTTTGAATACTCTACAGTTCTTATATATTACTAGATACTAAAAAAAAGATTTTCTATAAGTATTAATTGATTGATTCATAAAGTATTAATTTTTATCATTTTTCCAGAACATGAATTATTCCTGATGACAAGTTGAGGGCCAAGAATATGATGTATTTCCCTGGTATCAACCCTGCTATCCAGAGAAAAAGACTAAACAGAAAACCATTACTCCTTTCTGACAGATGGGCTGGAAAAATCACCTTTCCACTGATATTTTTATATGCGTGCCTACTGAATCACCTCAGTCCTTTCTGATTCTTTGCAACCCCATGGACTGTAGCCTGCCAGGTTCCACTGTCCATGGGATTCTCCAGGCAAGAATGCTGGAGTGAGTTGCCATACCCTTCTCCAGGGGGTCTTCTGGACCCAGGGATCTAACCTGCATCTTCTGTGGCTCCTGCATTTCTTGTAGATTCTTTACCACTGAGCCACTGGGGAAACTAATAATTTATTCATAATTCCTATATTTCCAATGAGCAACCATGCCCTTATCCAAAGCTTTGTCACATGGCCTCCATTTAGCATTTGTTGGATCTATTAACAACTTCCTGACTCAGGAATCGAACCCAGGTCTCCTGCATTGCAGGTTGACTCTTTACCAACTGAGCCATCAGGGAAGACCTGTTAATAACACCTGCATTAAAGTACTTGGCTGTGCCTATTTTCTTAGTAGGCACAAGGCTCTGCAGGCTCATATGAAATTTTTGGAAGACTTTTCCTAAATATTTCTCTAAATTTAAATAAACCGAATATCCTTCTTTTGTTTGGCTCTGTATGTTGGGTATTTACCATTAGCTGACCAGACAGGATATTTTTAAAGGATCCGTATTTTATGTCTCCTTCTTAATGAATTCATGTTGGACCCTAATGAACAAAACAACGTCTTGCGACCATTTGAGGAGAAATATGTTCTAGAATTGACCAAAGTCAAAACCTTTGCCTACAGTTTCCTATTTAAAAAAAAAATTGTGATATTCTATCAAAGTCTAGTCTTCTGGGAGATTTTTCCTTCTGCATAATGCCTTCAAAATGGCCAGTTCTGCAGTTTTTCCATTGTTGTACAAATTTGAGGGTAATCCTCTCTGAAACCACTTAAAAGTGAACCATTCATCACCTTCCAGAAAAGACACCAGATTTTTGACCTGAGGTACAAAAAGGATGGAGTTGAATTTAATCAAACAGGAACATGGTAGAAGAAAAAACAATAAGGGACTGTTGGTCATTGAACATGTTACCATTTTATGTCCAGTAGACATCCATTGGTAGTTGTATAATGAAGTTTAGAAATCAGGGGAAATATCTAGTCAAGGAATAGTCTGTATACAAATGGCAATTAAAGGCACAAGGCTATATGAAATAAAGTAGGGATTGTATATATAGAGAAAACTCGAGGACGGCATGGCAACCCACTCCAGTGTTCTTGCCTGGAGAATCTCATAGAGGAGACTGACAGGCTTCCATCCATAGGGTCACAAAGAGTTAGACATGACTGAAGTGATTTAGCACGTATGCATATAGAGGAAAAAGTCCCAAAATTAAAAGCTTGGGTGGACTCCAGCATTTACAGATCAGTGGTGGAAGACAGAAGATATTAGGGAAGATTAAGGATGAGACTGAAAACAGGTTGACAACCAGATGAGGAGGGCACCTTGGAAGCTGAATGGGAGAAGTGTTTCAAGGAGTTCTTTTCCTTACTTAACCCTGTGGGTTCTCAGACTTTGAATAGAATCAGTCTGATGGTTTTGTGAGATCTCAAGAAATTCATTTTATAGAAATTTTGTTTCTCCCCCACAAAATTCCAAATTAAACCTCACACTCACTCCACGTGATGGTCTGTTCTGCTGCCCCTGACATGAACCAGGTGCTAAGTCACTATAGTCATGTCTGACTCTTTGTGACCCTACGGACTGTAGCCCGCCAGGCTCCTCTGTCCATGGGATTTTCCAGGCAAGAATATTGGAATGGGTTGCCATTTCTTTCTCCAGGGGACCTTCTTGATCCACAGGTGGAACCCAAGTCTCTTATGTCTCCTGCATTGGGAGGCAGGTTCTTTAACACTAGCACCACCATGGCCAGAGCTGCAGTGTAACTGGGGATCAGAAGACCTTGTTTCTCACCCCAGCTTCATCTTTTACTACCAACTGTGACCCTGGACATATTGGTTTATCCCCTTGTAAAATGATCAAAGCTAGCTATGCCTCCCTGCCCTATCCAGAGATTATGAAGTGGTCCAAGGAGCCAATAAAAGGCAAAGCATTCTATAGATTGTTGAAGCAGGTACCTCAGAAGGTGTTACTGTAACAGAGGTTCAGAGGATCAATGTTTCCTGCTGTGCGGTGGTGTGTGTGCTTGATCATGTCCTACTCTTTGCAACCTTGTGGTCTATAGCCCACCAGGCTCCTCTGTCCATGGAATCTTCCAGGCAAAAATACTGGAGTGGGATCCCTACTCCAGGGAATCTTCCAGACCTAGGGATTGAATCTGTGTCTCCTGCATCTCCTGCATTAGCAGGCAGACTCTTTACCACTGAGCCACCTGGGAAGGCCTGGGAAAACCCAAACTTTTGGTTGGCAGATGCTGAGGAAATCATGGGACATGCTTCTGTCTGATGCACCCTTTCAAAAGTTATTTCTCAGTAGGATATTTAGTCTTCTTAGAAATGGTTATTGGGCTATAGTTGTTTCACAATTTCGTGTTAGTTTCTGCTGCACAACGAAGTCAATCAGCCATATGTGTACATATATGCCTCTCTCTTGGACCTTCCTGCCACCCCCCATTCCACCCAGCAAGGTCATCACAGAGCAGTGAGCTGACTTGTGCATGCTATACAGCAAGTACTCTCTAAGAATATTCTTTTAAAATATACTAACAGCTAGAATTTTATAATTAATGTAATTCCTTACATTTCAAAGAAATTCTTCATTATGGTAGGCCGTAATCTGTGATAAATTTACATAGTGCTTTCCCAAACTAAAACCAATGTCTTTAAACACATTATAGTCCTGTCACTGCTTTTAAGCCCGTTAATGTAGTATGGAAAAACAAAAGAGACTCCATCAATCAGTGACATTTTTAATGCAAGGTGTTTCATGCATTTTTATTTTTCAATTTTGTTTTTTCCAGTTTCCAACAAAAAATAAATAAAAATTAATAATATCCTGTGAAGTATCTATAGTCTCCTTCAATATCTTAAGGTACACAATTATCAAAGCTGATATGGAACACAAACAAATTGATACAATTCAGTACTCTGATAAAATTCATTGTCAAATAAGTTACTTTAAACTGCATGTGATACAACTTTATGTTCTACAGCATCTTTAATATAAACTGTATACCAAAATGGCTCTTCAAACGTAAAAAGTGCAATTACAGAGTGCAAAAAAAGCAGAGAGAAATTCACTATCTTACATTTAACCTCATCCAACTTGAATAACAGGCATGTGTTAGATAAAATTATTCTTCAGTCAAAACATTAAAATTTACTCAAGCAACACTGTTTATATAAAGGTTGTTACTCCCCTTTTCCCCATAGGAATAAGAGTAGACAAAAATCAGAAATTATTGGGCAGCAAGTTAAACACATTTTTTCCCAAAAGTCTACATACTGACTGTTGCAGCAAAAATAGCAAAATGGATCAGACATGAGTTTTTACTGAATTCAATAGAAATTAGAAGCTAATATCATGTATTTGGTACATAGAAATTGATCTGACACCTCAGGGCAGTTGAATTTAACTAATCCTCTTCTCAGGACTCAAAAATAAAAATCTGTCCTCCCAATGCACCATCTCTCTCCTTGCTTTGACTTTGGCAAAGAGATAAGAACAAAGAATGTCCAAAAGAACAGTGGCATTTGATTGTATTTTAAATATTTAATAAATTACACAAATCTTGATCATGAGGTTATCTTTAGCATCAATCTTAGACCCTCTTTGGTTATAGAGTATGTCTACTGGGTTACTGTGTGGTCTTGGTGGGAAGCCACAAACTAGGTATTTATGCATTGGTTTGCATTTAGTCTCAATACATTAGACATAGATAGATCTTTCTAGAAATATATATAGTGAGAAATTTGTAAAATAAGGAAGATAGACTAAATATGAGCCAAATTTTTCTGTTTGTAAGAAACATGAGCTAATGGCAATGGTTTTTTAATGTTTGCCCAGCATTATCTTCATTAAAACATTTTAAAAATTAATTTTCACCCATAAAACCAATCTGTGTCCTATCTTTTTTATTATTTAATATCAAATTATAAATAAAAATTTAACTTTTACAGGGGCTAGTTTTTAATCTTTATTTAAGCATCCTTAAATAAAGATTTAACATCCCAAACCACTTACAATTAATTATGTAATATGAATTGAAATGCTCAAGATAAACCAATATGACTCCCTTTTGTAACAAAATAAATGGATTTCAGATGATTTCTTGGTTCATCAATAATTTTTTTTAAGCAATCAATATTACTCAAAATAAGCAGACCTCCCTTACATACAGTAGATGTCAATAAGGATGTGTAGGATTAAAAACATATCCTTACACAGCACATTTGACTTCAGCTATATTAATGGGAAACAGAAACATGCTTTTAGATCTCTTTAGACTATATATAGAATAACTGTCTTATATTATACTTTAAAATAACACTTAGTCCATCAAATTTTGGACTCTGATTTAACTGTAGAATTCTTTAGCAAAGTTCATATAGAAATAAATACTCTTCAAAAAAGAAGCACAAATTTTGGCTTCATGTGTGGATTTTTTTAATTAGTTCATGAGCAACAGTTACCTAGCATAAATGTACTGAAAAAAAAAAAGGACATTGGGAAGCTATACATAAAATTACATAAAAGATGGTAAAAGTTTTCTCAATTCATTTTCTTAAGGAAAATCTATTAGATCAGCAGTCCCCAACCTTTTTGGCTCCAGGGACGGGTTTTGTGGAAGACAATTTTTCCATGCACCAGGGAGAAGTGAGTGATGGGGAGAGGCTGTAAATACAGATGAAGCTTTGCTTGCTTGCCTGCCACTCACCTCCAGATGTGTGGCCCATTCCTAGCCAGCTGTGGACTGGGAGCAGTCTGTGGCCGGGGGTTGGGAACCCCTGTATTAGATGGATGACTAATATCCACAGGAGTTGTGAATGGGCATAGAGAATGGCGCACCTTCCTTCCAGGCAGTAAACAGTGAGAATGTGTGAGTGGAGGGAGCAGAGGGTGTAGTGTTTAGCTCAAGATCTATATTTGCTTCTCCCCAATTCCCATAGCATTAGTGTTTCAATACGTGGCACAGTGGTGCCAACTCAGACACCAAACTCTGATATAGTCAAACCAATTATCATTGATTCGAGGAGTAGAAAAATACATTAAATTGGTTTGACCATATTTTTGGCTTATAGAAATCTGTCACGTGCTGACACTTTCTAAACAACGAACTGGGCATTGTTCAC